>NC_044381.1:33046142-33698266 GCF_006542625.1 Nomascus leucogenys | reverse complement strand
CTGTTGGTGGGACTGTAAACTAGTTCAACCATTGTGGAAGTCAGTGTGGCGATTCCTCAGGGATCTAGAACTAGAAATACCATTTGATCCAGCCATCCCATTACTGGGTATATACCCAAAGGACTATAAATCATGTTGCTGTAAAGACACATGCACACGTATGTTTATTGCAGCACTATTCACAATAGCAAAGACTTGGAACCAACCCAAAGGTCCAACAACGATAGACTGGATTAAGAAAATGTGGTACATATACACCATGGAATACTATGCAGCCATAAAAATTGATGAGTTCATGTCCTTTGTAGGGACATGGATGAAACTGGCAATCATCATTCTCAGTAAACTATCGCAAGGACAAAAAAACCAAACACCGCATGTTCTCACTCATAGGTGGGAATTGAACAATGAGAACACATGGACACAGGAAGAGGAACATCACACTCCGGGGACTGTTGTGGGGTGGGCGGAGCGGGGAGGGATAGCATTAGGAGATATACCTAATGCTAAATGACGAGTTAATGGGTGCAGCACAGCAACATGGCACATGGATACAAATGTAACAAACCTGCACATTGTGCACATGTACCCTAAAACTTAAAGTATAATAATAATAATAAAAAAAATGGCCATACTGTCCAAGGTAATTTATAGATTCAATGTCATTGTCATCAAGCTACCAATGACTTCCTTCACAGAATTGGAAAAAACTACTTTAAAGTTCATTTGGAACCAAAAAAGAGCCCGCATCACCAAGTCAATCCTAAGCCAAAAGAACAAAGCTGGAGGCATCACGCTAACCTGACTTCAAAGTATGCTACAAGGCTACAGTAACCAAAACACCATGGTACTGGTACCAAAACAGAGATATAAAACAATGGAACAGAACAGAGTTCTCAGAAATAATACCACACATCTACAACCATCTGATCTTTGACAAACCTGACAAAAACAAGAAATGGGGAAAGGATTCCCTATTTAATAAATGGTGCTGGGAAAACTGGCTAGCCATATGCGGAAAGCTGAAACTGGATCCCTTCATTACACTTTATACAAAAATTAATTGAAGATGGATTAAAGACTTAAATGTTAGACCTAAAACCATAAAAACCCAGAAGAAAACCTAGACAATACCATTCAGGACATAGGCATGGGCAAGGACTTCATGACTAAAACACCAAAAGCAATGGCAACAAAAGCCAAAATTGACAAATGGGATCTAATTAAACTAAAGAGCTTCTGCATAGCAAAAGAAACTACCATCAGAGTGAATAGGCAACCTACAGAATGGGAGAACATTTTTACAATCTACCCATCTGACAAAGGGCTAATATCAAGAAGCTACAAAGAACTTAAGCAAATTTACAAGAAAAAAATCAAACAACCCCAACAAAAAGTGGGTGAAGGATATGAACAGACACTTCTCAAAAGAAGACATTTATGCAGCCAACAGACACATAAAAAATGCTCATCGTTACCGGCCATCAGAGAAATGCAAATCAAAACCACAGTGAGATACCATCTTACACCAGTTAGAATGGTCATCATTAAAAAGTCAGGAAACAACAGATGCTGGAGAAGATGTGTAGAAATAAAAACACTTTTACACTGTTTGTGGGGCTGTAAACTAGTTCAACCATTGTGGAAGACAGTGAGGCGATTCCTCAAGGATCTAGAACTAGAAATACCATTTGACCTAGCCACCCCATTACTGGGTATATACCCAAAGGATTATAAATCATGCTGCTATAAAGAGACATGCACACGTATGTTTATTGTGGCACTATCCACAATAGCAAAGACTTGGAACCAGCCCAAATGTCCATCAATGATAGACTGGATTAAGAAAATGTGGCACATATACACCATGGAATACTATGCAGCCATAAAAAAGTATGAGTTCATGTCCTTTGTAGGGACATGGACGAAGCTGGAAACCATCATTTTGAGCAAACTATCGCAAAGACAGAAAACCAAACACCGCATGTTCTCACTCATAGGTGGGAATTGAACAATGAGAACACTTGGACACAGGAAGGGGAACATCACACACCAGGGCCTGTCATGGGGTGGAGGGTGGGGGCAGGGATAGCATTAGGAGATATACCTAATGTAAATGACTAGTTAATGGGTGCAGCACACCAACATGGCACATGTATACATATGTAACAAACCTGCATGTGTGCACATGTACCCTAGAACTTAAAGTATAATAAAAAAATAAAATTATTATTAATGCTCAACAATTACTTAAGATAGGTACATAAGGAATATAGAAACTGATATACATCAAGTTAATGAGGCATATAAAATGTTAATAGTTCTCAAATCTGTAAGCTGAATCCATTTGATCAAAATTCTCATGTAGCACAGCAGGACAGTTGAGAATAATTCAAAAATAAATATTAAATGGAGAATGTAAAGTTGACTTTTCATTTGTGTGGGAATAAAGACTATTGTTTACCATGTGTGTTACTATTAGAGGAGTGTGCATCCTCAGACAAACAAAACAAAATATGAAAAGTTTGTATTTTTGTGTGTAAAATATATGAACTTCAAACTTCCTCAGCAAGAGAGTTTTTAATCTATTTTATGCCATAATGCAGTTAAATTTAAATTTTATTATGCTCTTGGCTGCCCATATCAATGTAATATGCATTTAAAATTATACTTTTACTTACAAAATTAGTTTAAATTAAATAGCATTTCTCACTGTTAGCAGAAAAAGTCAAAGCTTGTTTTTATGTATAGGTGGTATACATTTTTTCTTTTTCTTTTTTTCTTCTTTCTCTCTTTGGCTTTTAGTAGCCTCAGGCAACATATACCCAGAGTGATAAATAATTCTTAAAAAGGACAAATATTCAAGTAAATAATGTAAATCATTTGAAATAAGAAACTGGGCTCAAAATTGGAATTATATATTATATTTTATATATAAATATTAAATATAAATATATGATTTGTGGAAGATTGCATTTAAATGGAATTTAGAATGTAATAGATTTTCAACCTAAAATCACATCATTATAGCATACAATGCAAAAACTGTCAAATCCACCAACAAGTATCAAGGTATTGAAGACCTTCTAGATATGTGCTATTTAATATGGTAACCACTAGCTGTGTGTGGTCATTTAAGTTTAAATTAATTAAAATGAAGTTTAAAAAGTTAGTCTCTTACTCACACTAGCCACATCTCTCTTGCTCAGTAGTATGCATGACTCGTGGTTATCATATTGTACAGTACAGATGTAGAACATTGGTGTTATCATAGAAAATTCTATCAGACCACATTTATCTATATTATTGTGAAAGGGATTTGCTAGTTAAAATAGTAAAGAAGGCTATATTTTGTTTTGAAGTTATTCTTGTTAATGCCTTTTCAATGATTATAAGCATTTAGAGAATAGGACTTTTGTCTGACCAGAACCTGGTACATGCTAGATGCTTAATACATACAAATACACTTTTTTTTATACCCCAATGCCAATAATGAAGACAACCACAGCAGAAATGGCAGCAATACCATCATATATTTTCATATACTTTACATTTTATAAAGTGCTTTCATGTAAATTTTCTCATTTGAGTTTAAAAGCAGTTTCAGAAAGTTGTCAGTCATTCTTCCATTTTGCAGTTGAGAAGTCTGAAATTCAGGGTGGTGAAAGGACTTTTCTAAAGGTTAACATGTGTCTACTTGGTAACGTGGTCCTAATTCTACTATCTTGAAGAAAAGAAAATTTAACAACTAGTACACATGTCAAATAATACAACAGAATATATTATACTGAATGCAGTTAACCTTGAGATACTGTGTACAGATGCCATCTTGATGGGACAAACTGAAGCTACTGATCAAAGGAACAAAAGACACGTACCTCTATAGGGTCAGCCTTGCATTTGTTTGCAGCTGAAAACAATTATGAGTTTCTGCTATAATCGAGCAAACTCTGACAATATGCTGTCAGCCAAAGATATAGAAAATGCACAACTAAGCCAGTCTCAATTTGGCATCAATAAGGAATAAAGCTCCAACTGAAAACAGATGCCTATATAATAATGGGTAAGAACCTCCAGGTGTTTACATCATTTTAGGCCCAACATTTTGGAGACTGGATAATTTACGGGACTCCAACTTTGTGAGAAACGTGAGTGAGTTTTCTGATTCTCAGAGCTTAGGCAGAAATAGTGCTACCCAGATGGAGGGCTGATGCACAATTTGAAGTATTGTCACGTTTGGGTCAATGGCTAAAAGAGTTTCTGCAAGCAGTCAGAACATGTTGTTGCACATCAATCAGATAAAAAGTTGCTGAGTTTCAGCAAAATCCTGTTGGCCATGAAGGTGAAAACCATACTGTAAAATTTTTTGTCATCTACAGGACAAATGCTAAGCTTCTGTAGCACACTGTGTGTGTGTGCATGTGTGTGTGTGTGATGTATATTGGTATAAGGAAAAAATCACAAACAGAAGATAATGAGTCTGTGGGTATGTATGTATATTGTCTGGATTTATTCGGTTGCAAATGTCAGAAATTCAGTTCCAATCAGCTTAAACAAAGAAACACAAATTGGAATCTATTGGCTTATATAACTGGGATTTTTCAAGGGGTCAAGCTACTTTTAGAAATGGTTGGATTGTGAGGTTAGATTGATGTCATTAAGAATTTTTTTGTTTGTGTTGTGTTCTCCGTCTCTCAGAGCTGCACTCCTCTGTTGGACTCATTCTCAGCAAGATTCTTTTCTTTTCTTTTCTTTTTTTTTTTTTTTTTTTTTTTTTTGAGACGGAGTCTCGCTCTGTAGCCCAGGCTGGAGTGCAGTGGCGCGATCTTGGCTCACTGCAAGGTCCGCCTCCTGGGTTCACGCCATTCTCCTGCCTCAGCCTCCCGAGTAGCTGGGACTACAGGCGCCCGCCAACACGCCCGGCTAATTTTTTTTGTATTTTTAGTAGAGATGGGGTTTCACCGCGTTAGCCAGGATGGTCACCATCTCCTGACCTCGTGAACCGCCCGCCTCGGCCTCCCAAAGTGCTGGGATTACAGGCATGAGCCACCGTGCCCGGCCAGAAAGGTTCTTTTCATAGGGCCACAAAGCTGTTCTTAACCGCATCCTCTTAGTGGGTCCTTAGCCTCTATAATCATAGAAGAGAAGCAATTTTTTTCCCCAGTAGTCACAGAAAAACTTCCAAGGAGGGCTCTGATTAGTATGACTTTGGTCACCTGGCCATTTGCGACCAGAAGGATGGACAATGATTGACCAGGCCCTGTCATGTGTCTTTCTCTGGAAGGAAAAGTAGAGGTCACCTCACTCAAACCAGGTAGTTTAAGAATAGGGGAGAAGTGGTTCCTGAAATGAAAAATGAGTTTCTGATGGCAACCAGAGAAACAGATGGTCACTACTCGAGTGTGTGTATGTATGTATGCGTGTGTGTGTGTTGTGTTAAGACCAAACCCTAGCCAATGTCCATCAGTGACATTAGCAAGACCCAATTCGAGTACTATTTATAACTTTGTTATAAGTCTTATGTTACTCTAGAAACTTTATGCTCAACCACAGCGTCCAGTGTAAAAAGTAAGTGACTGATCTTGGATTGATGTTGAGAAGTGCTAGATATGAAATTCAAATATCTTCATGAATTCACATGTAGCAAACATCAAAGTAAATTATCCTTAAGTTTTATATGCTAATGACTTATAATAAATAATTGGCTTTGGTAAGATAAGGACTGGGTGATCTAATAGATTTCAATAAATATTTGTTGACTTACAAATGAATATGTAAGCAAAATCCTAATTAATTTTTCCCTATTATTGTTTTCATACTCTTAATTTATTTTTTCTTAATCTTCCAGATGTTTGCCAGCATAAAATAGAATTAAACCAATGAGTACTTGATAATAAATTTGACATTTTATGTGACTCTCATGGACTTTCAGTTATTGAGCTCATGGGAAGAAAGACTTTTTTTTTTCCAAATGAGAATGGAGTTCTTGGTGGATAGAATTAGGAATTCACTTTAATAATAAAATCTGAGCAAAGATAACTGCTAGTTATCTAAATGCCTAATTTTCTTTGATTCTGCAAAATAAGGATTATTTTGCAGACTTCTTCAAGCTAAATCCATAAAATGTAATGCTAATTATACTTGAGATGTGAAATTTGATGTGATTGTAGGAGCCACTACAGCTTTATTCTGTATCATACTTCTTTCAAATAGCAATCATAAAACCTTGGAAGATTTTCAATATCAAATACTATTTTAGAAATCAATAGCACCCGGAACCATGGGTCACTGGAGAAGAAAATTCATATCACATAATGATTTAGGCTACTAAGTTAAAAGGCAATAATGCTCACTCTTTAAAATACATAGTTTGTCATTAAAGAAAACAGCTAGTTTCAGGGCACACAGCCATAGAATTCTATGTTGTTTAAAAAGTCTTTGTAACTATTATCTCTCTTATTCCTATTAAAAGAACATACCACGATGACTTTTCATCACACTTCTTTCAGTTGTTTTAAATATTGTTCTCTCAAAATTATCCTATGATCTGTAGTGAGACAAAGTTGTTAGTGTGAATTTTGTTATCCCAAGAGGTAGGTGAGCTTATAAGGGAGGGTGTCTTCTAGAAGGTGGGACCATATTGTTTTCTTCAGGCAGCATTCCACAGAAGTACTACATGGCTGTTATTCAGGGACTCCTGAAAGCTGACAGCCACATCTCTTCCACTTGACTCTGAGCTATCATCACACATCTGTGTAGAAAATCTCTAACAAAGCTCAGGGCCCCACAGTTCCTTCTTACATGAGGAATGTTCTGGTATGTCTTCCTGGTTCCTGTCTCTTCTTTCTAACTGCTCTTTTTATGGGCTGACCTGGCCACTAACTTTCCACTTGTTTTTTACTTTCAGCCCTTAGGTCTGATTACACAGCTACCTCTGTGCTTCTATTCTTTTTACTCTTTTCAATGCCCCATGGCTTGTCACTAGAACTGTCCTTCTTGGTAGATATCAGCTTTTGTAATTTGTTAACAGCCTTTGAGTATTAACTATTTTCAGCTTAAAGCTATTCCAAGGCTAGTCAAAGGAAGAGCTAAGGATAGAATTTAGGGACACTAAAAGTTCAAGAAGAGAGCTGCTAAGAAATAAAAGGGCAATGGAAGGAAAGAAAGTTTTCCTCACTGAGTTTTATAATCAGAGAAGTCTATATTCTCTGCAGAGGCATGGACAGAATCTGAAAGGATAGTTCAGTTAGGAAGCTATGTTGAAAACCAATGTCAAAGACTAGTCTTAAGAGAACAAATGTGATAGAGATTCCATTGGAGTGGTGCTACAGGTCATCGGAGCAGGGATTGACTTGCTCAGAGAGTCAGCCAGGATAGTGCCAGAACTGGAATTTTCATCTCAGCTGTTTCTAAAATCCGAATTGCATCTATATGTGCTACCAACCTTTCCGCCCTCACTTCTCAAGAGGGTTCATAAGTCTTCTTTGACAGTACAATAATTCAACCAGAAACAAATACATGTAGTTATACTGGGAACCAACTGATACTCCTCTGTGCTGTTCTCACAGATCTCATGAGCGATAAAACATCGAATGCTGGCTAAACTCTACACAGACTATACCTTACATTCTCCTAATTTAGCCAATCTACTAACTGGTCAGGACAAACTGACCTGTTGTCCTAGTGAACTGGTGTTGGCCCCTAGTGATCTCTGTATTTTTATAGGTGACCACAATGATTGGTTTCATATTGTGGTGCTCTTCCTTAAATATTGGGATTACATTTTTTCCATGTTCTATGTCCTGGCATCCTTTTCAGTTTTGTGACTCATCAAATATTAGTGACATTAGCTGGTTCTCTAATTTTGTATCCATCAATATGGTGTGCTCGGGCTATAAGACTTAGGGTGATATAGTGTAGCTGATGTTTTCGTAGTATTTCTTGATTCGTTTTGATTTTATTCCTGTTAATTGGACAATGAAGGCAAATGGAACTCAGGAGCTAAGGAGTTCTGATTTTTTAAAATGTCATCCAGCATGGTTATACCGTTGACCACAAGTAGTGAGTATATTACTTCATTTTTGTACTAAGAAAAAGTTGAGGACAGAACCAGATCTTTTGTCAAACTTGTCTATTTTTTTCGGGTATCAGATCATTTGATGTTTAGTCTTCTAGGAATTAGTCTTGCTTATCTGAGCTGCTGCCTTAAAAATAAGTAACACTGTAAGTGGTGACTGAAAGTGACCAATATCTTAATTTCAAAGAGATTTTGCTGAACTCACATATAAGCCTCATTTCTGAAAAAAAAGTGTGGTAAGCAACATAAAATGTCTACTAAATTTAAAAAATAAATAAATGAATAAATCATTACCTTTTGCTCTTTTGAATAATACAGGCTCGCTATCCTCATCTCTTTCCATTATAAAGAACTAAGGTCCTATAAAATCAGAACCCTTGGCCATATCCCAAGCTATATTAATTTTTTTGTAGAGGACCTAAGACCATGGTGAGTATTTCAAATATATTATTTATAATTTTTATTTATTTTTTTGTTTGTTTTTGAGACAGAATCTTGCTCTGTCGCCCAGGCTGGAGTGCAATGATGCGATCTCAGCTCACTGCAACCTCTGCCTCCCAGGTTCCAACAATTCTTCTGCCTCAGTCTCCTGAGTAGCTGTGACTACAGGCGCCCACCACCATGCCCGGCTGATTTTTGTATTTTTTTAGTAGAGACGGGGGTTTCACCATGTTGGTCAGGCTGCTCTTGAACTCCTGACCTCAGGTGATCCATCCGCCACGGGCTCCCAAAGTGCTGGGATTACATGCGTGAGCCACCACGTCCATCCTGTGATTTTAATTTCTTAGCCACAACTAGTTACTTGCCAAAAGTCAATCAAGACTACCTAATTTTTTCAGAAAACCTTCAATTAATTTGGATATCCCATTATGTCTATGTGATGGGTTTAAAAATATTTTGGGAAAACAGCTCTTTACAAAGTAGGTGATTGGGGTGGAAGTGCTAAAAGGGTCATCTTAAACAATTCTATATAAATTTAAAACAAATACTTAGCTGGCTCGAAAGTGCAGAGTCAGAACATTCTAGAAAATATGAAAACAAAACCCCTCATATTACTATGGACACTAAGGTCTATTTTCTATTAATAGGGTAAAATATTAGACAGAAAACAATATTACATGAAAAAGAAGGTTTATTTCCTGTTCATAGAGTACCAAATACCCAGATCACTCCAGAACACATTCCCCCAGCTGCCAGGAATGTTATGTGCTGGTGGCTGGCAGGTGTTCCTCTCCAGCAGCTGCCTCAGTCAAATGGGGCCTTCTTTCCCAAGGTTATCCCTCCACAGTGGTAGCCCATTTCTAATAAAGGGTCAAGGTGGAGTTACGAGGATTGCCCCTTGCCTTAATTTCAGACAACCCTAAAGGGCCATTCTTTCTCCAGAGTTCCCTGTGGGATCAGCAAGGCCTCTGTTCTAACTGCATCACATATCATAGATCAACTTTGCCCTCTGCCCAATTCTCACAGTTGTCATTCATGAAATCACCCTCCAAGGGGTGATTCATGCAAATCTCTACTCTAGAGTATGTTTCCAGGGAGCCAAACCTATGACAGTTGGTACCAGAAATGGTTTTAGGGAGCCGAATCTATAGTGCAGTTTTGGAGCAGGAAAACCTCATCACCAACAGTAGGTAGAGTACATGGCCCCTGGCATGCTGTAATTCTGCAATTGCTAAAATTTTCATTGGGATTGTATAATATTGGAAGGGAATGCCTTGGTTGCTGCAATATCGCAGGCACTTGAGAGTTGTGTGGGAAACAGAAATTATGAGAATTATGGAATGGATCATGCTTCATAATACTCATGCATTGGATAAGACAATGAAAGGCTAAAGGTTAATCACCAGATGAAGATAAAATAAGTAAATCAGAGGGCCTCCTTAGCAGTGTATATAGAGATGTACCTCTTTTAGCTGAAAGAGCAGAAAAATCTGAGGCCCCAATCTTAAGAGTAGCAGAGTTCTTGAGAAATTCGAACTCTCTATTCCAACAAATCTTCTATGCCAAATTCAGAAGGACATGATTGGAAAGGTGTGGGACTCTGAGATATGGAATGAGCTATCTGTATCATTTTACTCCATAAATTTGAAACCTCAGATCCTATTGAACCCTCTGGGCCTACAGAAGTGACCAGCTCCTCCCTGTTAAATGCTGATGATCCCTCTGGCTTAATGACAATGTGGAGGTCTCTACCTTGAAGGTCAATACATGTCCCCATAAGGAGACATGTATTGTTTGCTTGCTCTGTAGATATCTTTCACTGGTGTCTTTTTGTCAATTTCTCAATATATTTCCGAGATATTTTCCTTTAAATATATTTTGAGGCAACATTATTTGGCACATGAAGTTTAATTATAGATACATCGTTTTCTCCTTATATCAGCAGCTTGGAGAGGTTGTGCCTGACCAGCATAGCTCTTCTTTATTTAGATAAGCAATAAAATCAGCTTTGTGCTTTTTTTATTTCACATATTAAGTCTTGACCTCATCCTTTCAAAATACTTACTTCATTAGGTTGTTTTGAAGGTTAAAGTCAAAGAACTAAACAAATAATAGCTGTTTTTGTTTTCCATCCTATTTTGTTTAGTACATAAATGTTCAACATGGCCTTTTAGCTTTTATCAATATAAAATGCTGTATTTTCCCCTTCAGGGCTTGAATTTTATTTTATTTCTTTTAATTTTTAAAGATTGTTTATTTGTTTATTGATTTTAGAGACAGGGTATTGCTCTGTTGTCCAGGCTGGCGCAGTGGCGTGATCATAGCTCACTCAAACTGCTGGGCTTATGTGATCCCCTTGTCCCAGCCTTTTGAGTAGCTGGGACTACAGGCTCATGCCACCACTTCTGGCTGGTTTTTTTAAACATTATTTTTTAAGAGATAAGGTCTCACTATGTTCACCAGGCTGGTTGCAAACAGTTTTGTTTTATATTAGCATTACAACTCTTCCCTTCCTGAAATTTCTTGAGAAATGTTTTGAGTTTTGCCAATTTGTTGGCCTTTAATTCCTTTGTGTTTATCATTTCTTGTCAGAGGACTCCTCAAGGCAGAGATTCGATTTCATCAGTAGTATCTTAAAAATATTTGTCATTACTAGAAATAATTATTTATTGTGTTCATGGCTAATTTCGGGTACTGCTAGGGTATTAATTCAGTTCACATCATTATTAAAAATCTTTTAAATCTCCAAAGCCCAGGACTTCAATATTTTAACTTAGATACTTACATAGGGAACAAAAATAGTGGGGTGAGAAGTTGGCATGTAGTGGCTGCAGTAGGAAGCAGTAAAGGGCTGGCGTAGACTCTATGTCTCTGAACTATGAGATTCTATAGACCTGGGACCTCACTGACCAGAGTTTTGGGTGTACCTACATGTGGCTTAAGACCAAACAGGACTACCTTGTATCTGAAAGCCAAAAAGACCATCTGCCCTATGATTTTTGCTACTTAATAAGTGGGCCTTTTTCTCCTTGAAATAATCAGCAACAGACGTCTGAGAATTACTTGGTAAGTATACAGACTCAGAAATGGGTTAGATGTGCATGTCAAGGCATGTCTAAACCTATAATCATGGTCCAGTTGGATATGAACCTTTTATTCAAACTGATACTGGTGATAAACTCCCAAAATATCCCCCTCGCCATTTTCAGTATTTAAAGATAACAAGTTAACCACTCTCTACTTTTTTTTTGTTTTCTGAGTCACACCAAACTACTTCCTAGTTCCTTAAGTGAGTTTGTATTTTATTTTAGACAGAAAGGATGATTTTTATTTTGTCTTACATATTCTATAGTCCTTTTTATTAATAAGAAGATAGGCTAGAGTAGGGTTTCTCAACCTGGGCGTTACTGACATTTTGGACCAGATAATTCTTTGTTATTGAAATTGTGGCTCCAACACGTTTATGGCAGGTGTGATGTTGCTTCTTTCTGGCACTTCCCCCAGTTTAGAAGAAAAGATAGCAGGCAGTAATTATGTCATACCATAAAGTGCTAGAGAAGGTAGGAGGCTTCCCACTGTTTTGAGCCCTCAGGAAAAGTACAGGGGTCAAAAAGACAGTTACTAACCATTGGTTTTAACTCCAGTTTCACCGTAGGACCTTGGATGAGTGCTGAGTCTCCTGGTATTTTCAGTTTGGTCATTTGTCATATGTTTGATCTCTAAAGTTACTTCTAGTAATGTGAATTATTCACCATTAAGTCCTCAGTAGCTCCCATATTGTCTGGTTTATGGGAGTCACTAGATAACATTTGTTGAATAAATGAATATTCTGGATGTTCTGTGAGTCTAAGATTGCACTTTCATTGGCATTCAAAATTATGTTTGTCTTATCCAACACTTAATCCCCAGAACCTACCACATTTAGAGGAACATTTTAAGGAGTTAGTAAACATTTATCTGATAAAAGCATGAACAAACATCATATGATTTTTTAGATTATAAGATCACTAACAACAAATACAAATTCCAAAGCTTTACCATATTACTTTTATTCAAAACTACTCTCAGTGTAGGATATAGGAATACTACAATAATGTATTCCAGCCCAAGTCATGGTATTTTAATATACATTTGTCCAAAAAGTGAGTGGTTCTTGCATTGAATTAGGACTTGTCCAGGCAAATTTTTACCTGTCATCCTCCTTTGAACAGCTGTGGTTTTTCAAAGACAGCTTTCTTGGCTTTGAGGAGCGCCTCAGTTAGAAACTGGCCAAATTTTGGTTCCCTTGAAGTCAAGATGACACAGAAAGATACAGAGAAAATAATTTCAGGCTTTGACATTAGGGGGACTTACGTTTCAGGTCCAGTTCTGCTGCCCACTTGGTATGTGTGTTTAGGGGAGTTTTATCCAGCATGAGCCTCAGTTTTTCCTCTCTTAACTAGGGATCAATAATACTTGCCTCATTTAATTGTCAAGATTAAATGAACACGCTCGATAGCTGTCAATATCCATCCCTTTAAAAATAATTTATAGTTTTACTTTGTGGTTCATAATGGATGTGTTCCCAAAATTTGTGTGGGTGCATGAACATATACATGTGCACCCACACATAAAATAGATTTTTAAAAATTATATTTAATTTGACATAAAATGGATAAATTTTCTTTATAAAGGAATCCTACTGTTGCTCTTTTTGAAATAGGAGTAGGATGTCCCTGGTTTGTTTTATTTGAAATTTTAGGGTTGGGTACAATTGGTTCTGCAGCATGAATTCTCAGTCTTCTGCATTATCAAATAATCACTTTATATTTGTATTCGCTTTAAACTGAAATAAATATAGCTTCTTGGTCTCCAGTGACTTCTGGTCCCCAGACCTTTTTGTTATACATATTAAAACAAGGCAGTGTATCATAGTGGTTAAGATTACTGGAAGCAGACTGCCTGGGCTCTTGGCTAGCTTGGTCTTTACCAACTATGTGGCTTTGGGAAACTCTTAACCTTTTTTACTTCCTTTTCTAATGTGCAGAATGGGAATAATAATAGTACCTATCTTATGTTGTTTTTGTAAGAATTGAAAGACCTGATATCTGTAGGTGTCTTGCATGGGATTAGTGGTAAAGAAAATTTATTTATTTCCAAAACCTATCCTAGAGCTTATGCTTATAAGTTGTTAGAGGCAGAGCTAGTAGAGGGCATGCAGAAGCCTAGATTTTGACAGTTTCTACCCCTTTATTTTTTCAATTTACGCAGAACACTCTTCACAAAACAGTTGTTTAAAATGGGGCTTTCCTTAGTGTTTTTGAGATTCTCTAGTGTATATTTAATTCTATTGCTCTTCCTAAGTACTTCCAATGCACTTAAATGGCTTCACAGTTGAATTTTTCTCTCATCTGTTGTGGAATTCACTAAAGATAGTGTACAGCTATAAATAAGCCTACCCATGCAACCGTAACCATGGCAACCACCAGCCTTCAAACAGGGAGAGTGGGGCTTACAAGCTGGTCTCAACTTTACAACAGCCCAATACATCCCCTTTCAAATTAGGCAGCTCAGTACTGTGCTTTGCACACAACACAGCCACTCGTTGCTTTCCACAAAGTCTCTATCATTTACTTCAATCGAATACAATTCATTTCTGACTTTCACACATTCTTTGAAAGCACTGTACTGGATTCTGTGGGGGATAATAAAAAATGACTTAAGCCAAGTCCTCCCACCAACATACAATGGGGTCTTCCTAACATCTATGTTTCTCAGGTTACTCTTTTGCTGAAAACTCTTCAATGGCTCCCTGGTGGATATAGAATCCATCTCTTGCCTACTACATTTTCTTCTTTTGAGAGACAGGGTCTGGCTGTGTTACCCAGGCTGGAGTGCAGTAGTGCAATCATAGCTCACTCTTGCCTACTGTATTCCTCATTATCCTTGCTATGACCGCCTAAAACTCCAGGCTTCCTCTGAAAAATGTATGTTCTCCAATGGTGTTCTCTCTCTCTCTCTGTCTCTCTCTCTCTTTCTCTCTCTCCCACTGAAGTTCTTTCCAGACTCCCTTATTTGCTTTGAAAGCTTTTAATTTTTCTCCAGTCTGAACTCAAGTGCTTCACCCTGTTAACTTTTCTGTTATGGTGTGGTTTTAAGATGAGTTTAATTTTCATAGAAGCCAATCAATTTTTCCTTGTTCACATGAATTGTTCAATGGAATTAAGCACCTACCTCAATGGGTACTAGAAAATTAAAAACAAAAACAAAACAAAACAACAAGCAAAAATCCAAATCTCATTTATCAAAAAAGACTATGTAGAGACAGCAATTGGCACTTGGCTCATTATTCCTTGCATCAGTGTAAAAGATGCTCATGGTTGGATTTTTGTCTTTGAATGAAGAGGCCAGTGAGAGTTGTAAATGCACGTATTTGGTAAAAGGTAGCTATTGATATGGTAGACATTTATAAAGTAGAGTTTATAGAACTTGACTGATTATAAATAGGAGACAAAGGAAAGAGAGAAGCTGACTGTAAAGTCAAGATGACTGAGAGAGTAATGATGCCATCTGTTGAGACAGGAAACAGAGGGAAGTATTACTTTATCTGGAAGGTGGAGTTATGCTTGATTTTGGACACATTATATCTGATGTATCATTAGAACATACATGTCTAGTACACAGTTTGGAATTCCTGCTTAGACCTCAGAAACAACTCAGAACTAGAGAAGTCGAAGAGGAAATCATCAACATATAGATGGAAATATATAGTGATGGCATGAACAAAACTGCTCAAGGAGAGTGAGATTGAGGAGAGACATCCACATTCAGTAAGGAAACTTCAGAGAAGGAGACTCAGGAGTCCGTGAGAGAGGGGCAATGGAAGTGCTACAGGCCCAGGCCAGGTGCAGAGACTGGCCTTGAGTAGGAGGATAGTCTCCCTTTGAACTGTATGAGATGGGGAGTGGGGTTACATGGGAATAGCACAGCCAGTGTCTTTTCTCCTCTCTGAACAAAGTAGGAGTCAAGGCATCTTTGGAGGTGACGGTTTGGAGGCAGGAATGCCACCTTGGTAAGAATATAGTTGGAAGTTCTGCTGTGGGAAGTGATTTAGGGAAGGGAGAACATAACTAGGACTGAGTTACAGCAGCTGAAGTTGGATAATTTATCTCAAGGTGGAGTCCATCACTGCATGTGTGTGATTTCCTTAAGTGGGATTTAATAGCTTGGAGTGGGAATAAAGGTGAATAAAAAGGAAGAGATGACCTCCAATCCCATTACCTTTGCTCTTGCTTGCTCTACATTTTGCCCTCCTTCCTGTTCCTTGAATACAGCTGGAATACCAGATGTCCCACCTGCAGGAATTTTCCTGGAAAGCTAACTGCTTGATTTACTTCCTTTCTGTCATTGCTTGTATCTGACTTTCTCTATGAGGTCTACCCTGATCATCCTGTTTAATATTTTAACTTCAATTTTCTACATTTCTGATCTCCCATCTTCTCTGCCCCTTCTTTTACACATCACACTTACCTCCTAACATATTAAATAATTTACTCATTTATCATATTTACTGTTTATTCTCTATCTCTCTCCACTGGTATGGGAGCTCCATGAGGACAGGAATCTTTACTCTATGATGTATCCTAAATGGTCAGAACAGTACCTGTCACATAATAGTAGTTCAATAAATATTTGTTGAATAAAATTAGGTTGACTGAAGAAATGTGGGTGTCAGTGAAGGCATATATTGATTATTAGTTTTGGTCAAACCAGAAACAGAAAATCCGCATGAAACCTGAACTTTTTACTGTTATCTTTTTAATTTAATTTGTAACAAATTTCTTAGGTTATAAAATTTAAATTATCCCCTCTCCCTCTTCAGATACCCCCTCTCCCTCTCCCTCCATATTCAGTTGTAGTTATAACCTAATCTGTTAGATCACTCACTCACATTTAAGAATAAAATCATCTCAATATGATTGTTTTTCATGCAGGCATTTTGCCTTCTAAATTTCTCTCTCCCACTCTTTCCTTATCTATCTAGACCACTGTTAATTCCAGTGGTCTAGAAGTGTTTGGAAGTTGGAGGTATTTTGTTGTTGGTGGCAGTAGTGGGGAAGACCCTGACCATGGCATAGGAAGAACTTCTTTTTCCACCTTTACATGAAATGGCACTTTTTTTCTGCTACACTTCTTTATAGAGTGCTGATGTTTCCCTAGAAAAAGATTCCCGTTTTTGCCCGATGAATTCTAGATAATCAGGTAACTGCACTCAATTGCAAGATTCAATGAACTATTTTAATGTTTCATGGAGTTATTCTACACATTTACCTAAAAAGCAGTCTTGAGATTGCTAGATTTTTAATTTGTTTTTCCCTATATTTGAAGATCTGGTAAAAGTGATAAAACTAACTTTACAGCAGGTATGTTTTTCAACTTAAAAAGATTAGTGACTTTAAGTCAGATTGAGACCAGGTGGGGATGGCTCTTCTCAGAGGAACAAAGCAGGATTTCCTGCCCTCTCCCAACAGAGGAGGACTCTGCTTCTTACTCACACAGAGTCTGGGGCTTAGGAGGTCAGCTCTCATTTTCCTCTCAACCTCAAACTTAGGCAGGCCCTGCTTGTCTTTACTGTGGGGACAATTTTTTTCAAGTTTCCTCTCCTGCCCCTAATCTTTTTCACAAACATTCAATGGAAATTAGTAAAAAGATTTTGTGGATGGGTAAGAATCCCCCCTTGTCTGGGGCCCCCAGTCATTCTAAACTGTTGTGCCAACCCAAACTCATCATTTAACATGTTATTAAAGCCTCAGATGTTTTATTCTTGCCAACTTCTGTGGTGGCTACCTCCTACCTCCACTTCTTTGCTAAAGATGAAACAGCTGTGGGATTCATTTCTTCTCAGAGGATGTTGCCATCGTTTTGGATTTTAGTGCAGTAGGTTACCTTGCAACCTCAATTCTCTGTGGAGACTAAACGTTTTTTGTAGGCTATCAGACTTGTTCTTATTGTTAGGGTAGGAGTGACTTTCTCTGCTGACTTTTTGCATCCTAGGTGGAAGATAAAATATACTTTTAATATCTGGAAGAATTATATGGTTCTTTTCCCAATCTGTTTGGCTATTCCTAAATCTCTTGGTTTTCTGCTCACATTTTAAAGATTTTTAAACATTTCTTTAAACATGAAAGACATAGCTATTTTGTGTTCTGTGTCTAGGAATACCATTGTCTAGAATCTTTGCTGGTCCGACTTTGCTTGTTATTGTTTTGGATGCTTTCAGTGGTTGTTCTTTGGGTTCTTGTGTGTTTTGGGATTTTTGACTGTGAACTCATGTTCTTTGGAACTTTATCTATGGGAATTTTCTGAAGCCTAGATTGCAGTTACATTCTTTTAGAAATAATTTGTGTTCAACTATTTTATATCAAATTATCTGCCTGAGGTTTTTCAGACCACACTGGTAGCATGAGTGGTAAGTTTTATCTATGAATTCTCAGGCAGGGATGGTATTTTTCTTCTCCACCCAGCACCAGGGCCAAGACAATTTGGTTTATGAATAATGTTATTTTGCAAGATGGATTTACTTCACATCTCCACCATTATATGTACGATGAAAATCTTAGATGTTCCAGCTTTATCTGGGGCCTTATGGAGGAGGGATTTCCCTATTTTACACAGACCTGTGACTTTTTCTGTCTCCTCAGTGACCTGTACAGCCATCAAAAGAGATATAGTTCTTCACAAAAAACTTAAGAAAAAATTACTTTTTTGCTTGGTTTCCTACCAAGATTCCTTTTACATCTTAATTTGACTTCTGTAGATTCTTTACATTTATACCTGCTCTGTAATCAATTATTATTATTTTTAAAATTTAATTTAATTTTAAGTTCTGGAATACAAGTTCAGGACATGCAGGTTTGTTACATAGGTAAACGTGTGTCATGGTGGTTTGCTGCACCTATCAACCCATCACCTAAGTATTAAGTCCCGCATGCATTAGCTATTTATCCTGATGCTCTCCCTCCCCCGTCCCCCCACCCAGACAGGCCCCAGTGTGTGTTGTTCCCCTTCCTATGTCCATGTGTTCTCATTGTTCAGCTCCCACTTATAAGTGAGAACATGCAGTGTTTGGTTTTCTGCTCCTGTGTTAGTTTGCTGAGGATAATGGCTTAAAAAAATCAAGAAATCTCCTCCTTTAATAGACTCAAAAGAACAAAATAGATTTTCCTTTTATTTTTTAATTGATAAATAAAAATTATATATATTTATTGTGTACAACATGATGTTTTGAAATATGTATACATTGTGGAATGGATAAATTGAGCTGATTGTGTATGCATTACTTCACATACTCATCTTTTTTTTATTATTATTAAGAACACTTAAAAACCTACTCTCTTATTGATTTTTTTGTTTGTTTGAGATGGGGGTTTTACTTCATCACCCAGGCTGGAGTGTAGTGGTGCAATGGTAACTTACTCTAACCTCAAATTCATGAGCTCAAGTGGTCCTCCTGCCTCAGCCTCCTGAATAGCTCTGATTATAGGCATGTGGCACCATGCCTGGCTAATTTTTATTTTTATTTTTTGTAGAGATAAGGTCTTACTATGTTGTCAAGGCTAGTCTTGAATTCCTGAGCTTAAGCTATCTTCTGGCCTCAGCTACCCAAAGTGTTGGGATTATAGGCGTGAGCCACCACACCTAGCCTCTTACTGATTTCTGAGAATACAATGCATTGTTATTAACTATAGTTACCATGCTGTGTGTCTCTTGAACTTATTTCTCCTAACTAGTTGAAAGTTTGTATACTCTGCACGACATCTGTCCGCTACGACCCTCCTCCCCAGCCCCTGGTCACCACTATCAACTCTCTGCTCCTACAAGTCCAACTTTTTAAGATTCCACAATTAAGTGAAGCTTGGTGTTTGTCTTTCTGTGACTTCTTATTTCATTTAACGTAATGTCCTCCTGGTTCATCCATGTTGTTGCAAATGATAGGATTTCCTTCTTTTTAATCGCCGAATAGCATTCCATTGTGTATATGTACCTCATTTTCTTTATCCATTTGTTGGTTGATGAACACTTAGGTTGGTTCCATAATGCAGCAATTGTGAATAGTGCTGCAGTAAACATAGTAAAAAATAGTGCTGCAAGCACTGCAGAGAGTGCGGACATTTCTTTGACAAACTGATTTCATTTCCCTTCAATATATACCCAGTAGTGGGATTGCTAAATCATATGGTAATTCTATTTTTAATTTTTTGAGGAACTTCATACTGTTTTCCATAATGGTTGTACTAGTTTAAGTTTCCACCAACAGTGTGCAGGAGTTCCCTTTTCTCCACGTCCTTGAAAACGCTTATTATCTTTTGTCTTTTCGATGACAGCCATTCTAACATGTGTGGGGTGATATCTCATTGTGATTTAATTTGCATTTCTCTAATGATTACCGACGTTGAACCTTTTTTTCCATATGTCTGTTGGCCATTTGTATGTATTATGATGCAGTTTCTGAAAACTTCACAAGCATGCAAAATCCTATAATATGGTGTCTTTAAAGAGGTTCATGAAAGGGAGGGAAGGGCCCTGAAAATCACTCTGGAATGTAGGTTTCTGATAACTTTAGAATCATATCATCTGGACTAGATAAGAATTCCTAGAACTTTAATAAAAAGACTGGTTTATAAAAGTGCTAACTCAAACAGAACAAAAATTAATTGAATGCCAAGAAAATACTTTGCCAGATTTTCAGGCTAAGTCAGCCAATACTGAAATTGTTTAGATATACAATTTGAATGAACTCCATGGTCTAAGTGAAATTACCTATGGTAACCCATCAGTTGTCAGTGCTATGCACCTAAATTGGAGAAACAACTGGTATTCAAGAGGACATAGGTCCAGTGTTAAGCATGGAGAACCGGGATGCCTGCCTTGCCCTTCCTGAGTCCTTAAGCCTTTTTTTTTTTAATTACAAGTTCTGCATTCATGACTCATCATGAAAAAGATAAAATGATCCAAATTAAATATTATATTGATGTGGTGACTTCTAAATTGCTAAAATAGTTTATGACCAACATGTGGTTTTGTCAAACCCATATTCCTGAAAAGACAATCAAAACTTCAGGTACATTTCACTACCCGATGGGCCTTTTAAATATTTGTAGACAGATTTCATCCAATTGTCATTTTCAATGCATGTTTTCTGGTTGTATGAAGGCTTTCCCATGCAAGAGGGCTGATGTTATAACAGTAGCTCATTATGCCGCAGTGTATTTTCACCAGCTAAAGAAAGCTTTTCATGGTTCACTGACTGACTGAGGGCAATCAATCTCTTCACAATCCAGAACCCAAAGATTAGATCTGAGAACATCAGAGAAAGAATGCTCTTGTCATCCACACTGCAGCAAAACTTCAGGACTTTGAATCTTGGGTTCATAATCTCACAACTCAGAAGGATGACTCCACACTCTTGGAATGTATACCCATTGGAAACCTTAAGGTAAAGCTAACCAGGGAAATTTCTTCCCAGAAGAAGATAGCCTTCTTAATGGAAACAGCTTTATCCCCCAAGATCACAGGTAAAGCTTTCTCTACTATCATGAGACTCTTTCACTTTTTTCCCCTTACTTATGCCTCTACAAACAACAGAAGTGTAAAGGGAGTCTGTTGTGTGTACTCATGGGGTGTACTTTTACTTGTGAAGGATTTTGTAGCCAAACTTACACATTTGATAAACTTATGCCTTGATAGATGAAAGATGAAGGCTCAATGTAGGTGAGAAATTTTAATGGTACATACATTGCCTCATAATCAGTCAGAAATAGAACATTGGTTCATTCCTCTTAACCCACATCATAGGTTAAAGAGAACATCACCAGGAGGTCTTTCCTCTTCTGGAAGGGCATCATCTGTTAGGTTCTTTTGCCATGGTTTGGAGTAAATGAGGCAATGATTAGAAATTTATCCCTCATGATAGGCTCTATAGCAGATTCTACCATAAAGGCTATGGTTACACAACAGACTTTAAATTCTCTTGTGAAAGTTATGCTAAATAATAGAATTGCTCTAGATTACTTACTGGCTAAACAGAGAAGTATCTGTGCAGCTGCTGGCACTCGTTGCCCATGGAGAAATACATCACATCAGGCATTACAGAGATTCAGTTGTAGGGGATTAATGAAGAGACTGCTTAGTTAAAGTGAGTAAACTCTTTATCTAGCTCATTTTTTTATGTATTTGATTTTAGGTGCTTTGGTTTATGGAGCCCTGGCTAAGGAGCATACTCCAAGCTCTTGGTATTATCCTCCTGATAGTCATAATAGTAGTCTCCCTGGTGCACTGTATTCTCTCAAAAGTTTTAAATGTTTGCATGCAGCCATCTATAGAATGTCAAGTGGTCTCTCTTCAACTGGAATGACAAGACCTGAAAGAAATGTGTGACCATGAGGGTACCATAATCTGTAAATGACATGCTAAGACCAGAAACCCAAAATGATGGTAACTGAGAGAGGCGCTAAGGCCCTAAATTTTGGTCATACTCTCACCTAAGTGAGAACCTGACCAAAAGGGGGGAATTATTAAACAAAATTATGAGAGGCCATTGTTTTGGACTAAGCTCATGCAGTAGGCCCTAACAGACCAGACCAAACCAAAATGGAGTCACTTGTGCTAAATGTGACATAATCAAACTAAGACTTTAAAGAAACACATAGATTCTAGAACAGACCAGGTTTTGTTTTTTCCTCCTGTAAACAGGACATTCTAGCATATAAGGAGGTACCTCGACTCTAACCCTCACAAAAAAAGTAACCTAAATTCCTTGTTCCCACCTTACAAAACCCATGTTCTGCTATTTCCCAGTGAGTTTAAACACCAAAGAAGTATATTTATGATGGTGATTGTGACATCAATGACTAAAGTTTTGGCCAATCTCTCAAAATTGAGAAGATGACCAAAAGGGGGGAATTGTTGGACCAATGTAGCCTAAATCTGCCTCCTTACATATTTTAAGTTTGGCCTAAAGGTTTCTCTGTACTTTGCGAACTATAACCTAAATGAAGTTATATACAAACTGTTGTCTACTCTTGTGTCAATCACTGAGTTTTGGCTGATCAAAGGTGGCCAACTGTTCAAACCATGTTCAAATAAGGAAAAGCCAAGCTGTAACCAATCCAGCTGTTTCTGTACATCATTTCTGTTTTCTGTATGTCACTTTCCTTTTCCATCCATAAATCTTCTTCCACCACATGGCTGCGCTGGAGTCTCTGAGCTTGGGAGACTGACTGAATTGTACTTTGCTCAATTAAACTCTTTTAAATTTAATTTGGCTAATGTTTTTCTTTTAGCACTATATTCAGGAAATGTAGAATAATTTTAAAAAGTAAAATAGTCTTGATATATGTATTTCCCTAAATTCCAGTCTCATAATTATATGGATCTGGGATGGTTTATTTTTGAGATAAGAGTATTTTTGATATTCTTGCTCCCTCTTCTTCGAACAACCCATGATTTTTTCCATACATCTGATTTAGCACTTGGGTTCTACCAGAGAATTAAACCCACAGAAAATGATTTTAGTGACTACTTTCTCAATTTTCCCAAGGACAGTACAAGTTAGTACCATTTTAGATATATAAGGGAAGTTAATTTATTCTGTACAATGAGTACCTTAGGCTGGAATTGTAGTTAATTCTCTTATGGAGCGTCACATGAAAACAGCTGCTAAGCACTATGCTACGTGTCATTCTTGAGGGGTCTCTTCAGCTGACTCCAGTCATAAAGGCAGCAGGAAGCCTGGCTTTTTAGAGAGATTACAGAGAAGATGAGAGAAGGCCTTCTACTGTAATTCATTGCAGTATTCGCATGCCTTCCACATCCCATTCCTAAATGGTAAGATGATTAAAAACATGCAATAGTTTGGTAAAGAAAACATGATTTATGAGATAGGCCATGGTTTTAGAAATGTCATTTGTTTTCATGGTTCAAGGAGAGTTTTCTTGATTGACAAAAAATATTTGAGTCTAATTTAAAAATGTGAGTTTTAATTCCTACTCTCACCTTTTTCTCTGTCTTCACTCCATGCAGGATGAAAACCTGACACCAAACAGAGGCTAGTGAGTCACTTTGGTTCTATTTATACCTAAATGATTATTAAATTTATTTTAAATCTCTCAAGTTCATGTACTCTTGGGTAACAGCTGTGCTGTAAGAGTAGAGAATTAACTTTGAATTATATTATAAATATCAAAGAGTATGTCCACTTCCAGTAGGATGCAACAGAACAAATCACTGGTAAATGTGAATTCTTCAAATTATTTCAATATACCCTAAGTCATTTACTAAACTTTATTATACCTGTTACCCCAAAGAGCCATTTTTTTCTAAAATGTAGATCAGATTCTCTTTCACTCCCATATTTAAAAACATTTAAAAGCTCTCTGTTACACGATGAATAAAGTAAGAGGCTCTTATTGAGGAATTCAAGGCCTTTCAAAATCTGGTTTCAATTAACCTCTCTTGCCTTCTCCATCCCCCAAAGCTCTTGGTTTGGATATGATGCATACCCTTTGTCCTAATATGCCATGCCTTTGCTCATGCTCCTCTTTCGACTGGAGTGCCCTTTTCTGCCTCTCCATAAGCTAAACTTTTATTAATCCCTCAAACGTCAACTCAGTATCTCTTAGCTTTTCTTTAAGAAGGGAATAATGGAGTGGTTCTCAAACTTGGTTGCACATGGGATCACTAGGTAACTTAAAAAAGAGAAATACCAATTCTGAGTCCTACACCCAGAGATTCTGATTTATTTGGTCTGAAGTAGGGCCTGAGTATCCATACATTTTTTAAGGTTCCCAGGCAAATCTAACATGCAGTCAAGTAGAACCCCTAGGAGTGTGGTTAAGAGCCCAGAATAGTCAGACTGTAGGTAAATCTTGATTTTACTACTGTGTATTTTGTTGCTTAACTTCTCTATGACTCAGTCTTCTCATTTATAAAATTGAGAAGATACTCTACTTAATTCTTAGGGCTGTTGTAAACATTAGCTTAGATAATGCGGGTCAAGAATTTAGCCTAAAACCTCACATAATAAATGTTAGCCACTATCAATAGAAAAAATAGTTGTTACTTCTGGGTTCTGGCCTTTATAATTCCCTTTTAAACTCAAAAATTAACTCAGTTATAATCTTTACCACATTGTGTTTGTGTTTCTCCATCCCTAGCTTGTATCATACTTGAGAGCAGCAGCCTGGCCCTACTAGTTCCTGCCCTCGGCTCCCTATTCAATCAGAATTGTTTCCTTTTGACCTTTTCTCTTTAATAAAACATATTTGAAGACATCATTCTCTCTTTGGAGGAACACTGCAATAAGATCTTAACTAGTCTTCCTACCTGGGCTCTTCCCTGTTAACTGTATCATATATGAGTTTTTCACCTTCTCTGTGCTATTAAGGGCATTGTGAAAACTGTTCTTATGGAACTCACAGTTCTTTATTTACAAGCTTGGCTTGATTTTCAACTATGAGCTCTTTGAGGGGCAAGGTCTGTATCTTATGTCACTTGCACAACTGGCTTTTAGCAGTTTCTAGGAACATAGTGTGCTCGACTTGCAGGAAGGGAAAAAAAAGGAAAGAAGAATTAAAGAAAGAAATTTGGAGAGGGTTAGATAGTATTTCTGAGCCTAATTAAAAAATATAATTGAAAGAAATCTCTAAAAAATTATATTTCAATAATTGACATAGAACGGAGGGAAGATGTGAATATGAAGAAACTCTAAAGCAACATAAATTCATAAATCATTGCGTAGCGGTCATAGACTGTACTAGAAGTGTTCTAAAGATTCAACATTGATACTTTAATCATTTCTCAAGCTCTTCAATGGAGTTTTCTAATTATCTGCCTGTGCCTTCTTCTTCCCTACCCCTTCCATGTTGCTATCAATCTAAGCTACTTTTATGACATGTCTTAAGATTGGAACACCATAATTAGGTGAATTTCTTACATGCAGACTATTGGATCATAATGTCCCTTGCAAAAGAGAAAGCTGTAGAAGTAAATAAAGATGTTAAATTCCCTTTGCCAGAGTGCTGATGAAGAATGTTTCAAGAAATAGAATAATAATGCTGCAGATCATTAAAATAAATCTAAATTTAATCTGTATATTCTTTATGATTATGATTAAATGGAAAATTAAAATCAGCTTAATAGCTGTGCTGTTGAAGTGTTTTGTGGTATGTTATCAGCATATTTCAAATTTTAGTACCAAACTTATTAGAAGATATTTCAAATATCTACATTTTGCCTAACCAGAAGACTGTTAAAATGCACATTGTCTTTTTCCTGTGGGAATTATATGGCACATCTTATTTACTAGCCTTGGAGCATGTTTCAAAGTACTTAGTATTGCTATTTATGATCCAAAGTAGACAAAATGAAAATGAACTACAGTGTCTATTAAGTTGTAAAATGTTGTCAATGTTATGTTTTTGTTTTTTTCTTCTTTTGTTTTCTTTAAAAAATAGCGTTTATCTTGTTTCTATTTACAGAGTGATTCAGTCTCATTATTTAACATTTTGAAGCAAATAAGAGTAAAATAAAATAAAAAAACTCATAATGTCATGGCATTTTATTATTTTGTGTTCTGTTTAAGCTTTTATTTCCTATGTGGAAACACATTAATTTAAAGAAACATCCTCCAGATATTGTTACATCCCTGCAATTTCAAATATTCAAAATATGTTTACAGCTTAATTTTTATGTTCATTGGTAGTTTCAATGGGATCAGGGAAAAGGGGTAAGACATTTATTATTCTAGCACATCTTATCATGAATTTTCTGCAACAGTTTTTGAATGAGTTGAGAATGAATTGAGAATGAGAAGGAACCAGAATCTAGTTGCTAAGTGAAAGCTAGGAATCTATGCCAGGGGGTCAAGTTTGCTAATCTCATCTCGGAAACAGCAGCATCAGAACAGGAAGGAGAGAGAGACACAAAGGTGAAGCCCATAGGACAGAAGAGACAAACGTGGAGAAATAGATCCCGGAAAGATGACAGAGTCTGAGGTGGGGTCTTACACCTTTTATCTTGTTGTATTTGACATTAACTGTAAAAGAGAACACAGGAGACAAAGGGTCACTCTTCTTTTTCACTGTAAAGATTAAGGTGCATGCATACAAACACAGCTCATCTATACAGTGTTTTTATTTCAGAAGGCAAATTTTCATTTTTTCTGACTCTGAAGGAAATCAGAGGATTTGGGCACTGAAGAGTGATACATACTTCAAGTCAGCATCATGTACAGGTGTGTGCAACACTGGGGGGAGCTGATCATCGATGCCCTTGTAACTCTCAGGCAAACAATGGCCTATTTTGTGCTTTGTATAAATCTCTAATCTAGCAGACTAGAAACCCCATAAGAAAGCCCCATTTTACATCCAAGGAAGAGGCAGTTCATATGATTTAAATCATTTGTTCAAACCTATGTAATGAAGGAACTCAGACTTAAATTCAGGTCTATTGACTGAAGGATGGTGTATGATATAAAAAAATCTTTGAAATCATCAAGGTGAATTCCAGAATATTAAAATCATGGGAACTCTGTAAGCTTTAAGGGTATGAACTAAATACCCTTAATGGGAAGAACAACTTCACATCAGATATGTGGAACTCATTTCCTCAAGATTTTGTGCCATGTGAGAAGATAAATCTGATCAAGAAAGATTCTCAGAAATTTGCCGTAGGGAAATTATCGGTGTGAGTGTTTTAATAGATTTTCAAATTCTATGGCTTTGTACGCTCACCATAAGCAAACTAACAAAAAACAACAAAAACCAGGCTTTGTCTTTTCATAACACAAAGTGAGGCAGCAAAGTAGTCCAGAAAAAATGTGCACTTTGGAGACAAATGTATTAAGGTCCAAAATTTCATTTAATTAGGTGTAGGAATTGGGCACACTATTTAATCTTTCTGAATCTGTTTGAATTTTGACATCTGTACAAGGGGGCAATAATTCCTTTCTCATAAACTTGCTATGCTGATTAAATGAGATTATGGATTATGAAAATCTGTCTAGAAATGTTCGCTGTTGTCAGACAACAATGATTTTTTTTTTTTTACTATACAGTGAAAAAAACCATTCTTCCAAAAAATGCCAGATGTTTTTCTTGGTTGTGTTTCAAAGAGCACTAAATATGGTTGCATCCTCCAGGGTGGTTTCTTTGTAAGCCAGGTGCGAAAAGAAGGCTCTTTCCCAGAGAGTTTCAACGGTGATATCAGCCAACTCATGTAATTCAAGACCATCTCAAGATGCCATGTGGACCTGGTATCCATCTGTTGTTTGAGTAAATAATAATTTAATTTCTATTTTCAGTTAAACAAAATAGACAAGAGCATCTACCATTGCTTGTTCATTGACAGTTTGTCTGCTCCCTGAATAATTATTGCATCTCAGTTGATTGTTTCTATATCTAAATTTGGAGTGTCCCAAAATGAATTTCTTTAACCTTGGGTAAATATTGAAGCAATCAGTAGAAAACGCGGATCCACTTTTACCTAGATAATCAATTAACCTTGAACAATGTCTGACTGACTTCCCCTTTCCTAAAAATATTCTTCACTCACAGAACAAAATCCAAATCCTTCAAATGTGTACACAAAGGTCTTCACAAGTTAATCTCTGCTTTTTCTGCCCTGTCTTCCTTCCATGCTTTCTAGTCACAAAAACCTCGAGTGGCTTCCCAGAGTCCTCCACTGCTTGCATCTTTGTCTTTCTTTGTCGTCACACCACCTGCCTCAGGTCATTCCTTCATTTTCAGACTTGGATGAACGTCACTCCCTAGTGTATGATCTGCATTCTTGAGCAGCTGTCAAGGGGCCAGCTGACCCACCACTGGGAGAACCTTGATCGATGAGAAAGTTGACAGACATTTTCTTTCTTCCTCTCCCTTGTAGACTACTTCCACATGTGGTGCTTCCAGAATTGTACTTAGCAAACAAGCTTGCTGAGTGGCATGCTCTGTCTCTCTGCTTGTGAAGCTATAGCTGTTGTAATGCATTGTATCACCCTATATCACATCTTCCACCTCCCGACCACCCCACTGTATTTTCTGTTACTTTTGTGGTCCTGGGAATATACCTTGCAAATTAAGTGTTAGTGCCTTAAGACTTACTTCAGGTTCCGCTTTCTAGGGGACCTTGGCTAAAACACCATCATTCCTCAACTCACCAATCTTTTGCATTGTTTTTAGATATTCTACTTGGAATGTGCCTCCACTCTCCATTATTAATAAAGATCCAGTTGAATTGCTGATATCTCTGTGCTCTCATGGTACCTGGCACCTCTACTGTTACTAAAGCACACGACATGCTATTTTGTATGTATGTAGTGGTGGGCAAATCTCCCCTGACAGGCTGTAACCTCCTTGAAGACAGGAAAATTGTCATTTATTCCTATATTGTTAGCGTGTAGAATGGTGCTTGTCACTGATATACTGCTCTCTAAAATGGTTTAAGGAATGAACAGGACCAAACAGATTTATGTGCTTTCTTTGGTTTATCTTGAGCATACTGGTCTAATGCTGAGGTATTTTATCATCATTTATCACTGGAAATGTGTTATATTTTTATCTTTATGTGTGAAATAAAGGGAGCTCCTTTGACCTGGAACCAAGAGGAGAAAGTCATTTGAATGACTGTAATATCGGAACCTCTGACATGATCACTTCTTCTTACTGATATATGTATGACACATGCTTCTACAACACATATTTTAATCTGTCTTTTTTTGGACAAATTGGCAAATGATTGGTACATCTCTAGATGGTGTTACTCTAAAATTATCTGTGATATGTACAGTTTTCTAGAATGACTTACTAATTGTGATTCCACAGCTAACTTGGGGACAACACATAGTCAAATGGGCTTATGTGATGGGTCAGAAGGATAGAAATTTAGGAAGGCCTCAAAGGGGATTGAGGTAGTATTTTGTATTACCTAGATAAGCGTTATGAATTTGGAATTATAGCAGCTCTAGGATTAGATATTTGGCCTACCATCTTGAATTTCTCCAGTACAGTGTCCCCAAATGATACCTTTTCTTTCTTTAGCTTTCCTCAGGTTGATATGTAGGATCTATATAATCTGTGCATTTTCCTGTTGACCCACAGATGGATCAACCTGCTCTAGTAAATGACTTTATTAACAGGTGCTAAAGACAAAATACCAAGAGAGAATAGAAAAATATGGGAGCAAATCTCCTAGGGCAATGGACAAAGAGTGCATTTTCTCTCTGAAATATATTACCTCTATGGTGTCTTCTTCAGTGCCTCTTTCTGCAACCTTCTGCTTGATCCTCATGTTGTCTTGGGAAGATTTAGTCACAAAATCCATGTGTAAGTGTTTTTCTTTGGGTTAAGCGAGTAGAGAGACATTTCTTAATGTCCACAGTGTAAGGTACAGCAGGTGTCAAAAAACGTAATATTTTGCCAGTGAAATATTGTTGACCATTTATACTGATCTTATGACCCCCTCCAAAGGGGGCATAAATGCATAAATGCAGAGAAAAGTGGATTCTGGTAGTACTTGGACCATAGTTAGAGAACGAGCTCATGACTGAGAACTGAGAGACAGATACTAACATGTGTTGAATGCCTAAGCACTATTCTAAGGTGTTTTACTCATATAATTTTTCAATAACAGTACTGTGAACTAGGCATTTTATCTTCATTTTACATATGAGGAAATTGATAACCCAGCTGGTTTAAGTAACTTGTCCAGGACTACACAACCAGGTAGAGGCTGAACAATATGGTTGTTAACAATACCGTGGATATTATACCTTTCTGATGTGGCATGGTGAGGATTCTCCAAGAAGAAAACACTTTGGGTGACTTCTCACCTTTGTTACCATCTGTTTTCATGCTTGGTGAAACATTCATTATACATCACACTATTCCAGGCACCACTTCCTGCAAAGGCAGCCATTTCTCAAGTAACTCTTCTGGGCGACTAAGGCTATTTATAGTGGTAATTGAGACTGGCAGTTCAATAGTTAATGCCTGGTGGCATAAAGCATCCCACGGAATGGAACAACTGAGTGAGAATTTCAGCATATTGGACTTTGGCAGACACAGGGTGAAGCAAATGAGCCTCCTGACATAGGTGGGTATCCCATTTCATTTGACATCAATTGAAAAGCTTAAAGAATGTTCTAAACCTTCCCAATCTCTTCTCCTGCAGGGATAATATCACATGATTTCTGAGGAGAACAGAAAGTTTATTTTGTGCACTTTGAAAATTTAAGACTCAGGTCTAAGTTCTTTTAATTTGAACAGTTCAACAGAATGTTCAGATAAAAGGTTGTGAAAGCTTTTTCCTTCCTGTTGTCTCTTTCAGTTATAATGATTGAGAAGCCACTTTAAGTGAAAGACCTTTCTTTCCTCTTCAATATAAAGGCTCAAGCTCTAAGAATCTGCCAAAATAAGCTATTTCACATAACAATTTATTCGGAAAAGAAGCACATGTGAAAATTTCTTAATTGTTCACAAAGCTCTCCTACTTTCATATGTAAAGGAAGTATGAAAATGTAATAATAATAAGTTGGAGCCTAATAAATTGTGATTGTTGAGAGAAAAACATAAAAACAGAGGCTTACTCAAGGTGAGTTCCATTTCTTTTTAATTACACCATTTTATTTGTTATGTCTACTCTCACGTATTCATAAGAAGCTTTGTCATCTTACGTATGGCTGCCATGTCTTGCTTTCTTTTTAAATCTAAAATGACTGAAATTGAATGCATTCACCTCTTCTGAAAGCCCACTTTCACTCTTGGCCCTGTGACCCCACCAGTTTTTAAAGGCATGGTACTATCCTTACCTACTCCAATTCATGGGACCATTTTAAAGTCCCCTCTCTGTTGGTTGCCTCTCCAAATAGTCACCCTTCTCTTAATTGACTTCCTCTCATCTGCTCCAAACTGCATTCCTTCCCAAGCCTTGCAGTATGAGATTCAAAACTCCAATTTTTATTAGCCAATCCCACTGCCTGTGGAACTTCATGATCCCTTATTTCTGGCCAGGCAGTTCTGGTCATGGTCCTTCTAAAGCATGATGACATTCCAGAAACTATTCTGCATATCATCGAATTTAGTCTTCACCATGGTGTAGTGAACATGAGTGCTGGCTGGTTGAGAATTGAACCCAGGCAGGTAATGGACTTTATTGTGGGAATTTGGCAGGTAATGTAACTACTCCATGTGTTTGTCTCCTTATTTGTAAAATGAGGATAATTCTGGCATCTACCTCATTGGGTTATTGTGAGGATTTAATACAGGCATGTATTAACAGTTTCTAACCCATAGGGTGTGCTCCGTAGATGTTGGCTGTTGGTATCAAATCATATAGAAGGAGACCCAGGCACAGACAGATTAGGCAATTGCCAAGGTGCTGTAAAGTTAGTGAAGTTGCAGTTTGAATCATGTCTGACTTCAGTATCCACTTAAATATTATGCTATGTGGCTTCTCTTCACAGCATTTATACCTGCAGTCTCTTCTCAATTTCTTTACTTCAAGTAACAGCTTAGATCTCTGGACTATTAGTACTGCATTCCTCACCTCCTACCTCTGAGATGCCGTGCAAACCATAGAGAGGTAGCAGGTGGCCTCATTTTGTGCCTCTATCCACAAGCCAGGAGGCTGTGATAGCCTGCTGCTGGCTCCTCCTGGGCTCTGAACACCTTGAGTGAAACACCTGATTTAGGCAGGAGCAGGATACCTGGATTGAGGCCCTCAATGAGGTAAGCTGATCAGTGCATTCTTTTTACATCACAAAAGACTTCTAGAGAGGCACAACCTGTATATTAGGATGCCAGAGGTGACAGAGAGACCCAGGGTCTATCTAGGGGTCACACTCTGGTGAAAGTCAATTTTCAGTGCAGGGATCATGGCTTGAAGATTCCTGTTATACTCCTGACAACTTCCAAACAACTTCCAAACAAGTCAACTTCCAAACAAGAAAAAGCTGTTGAGATTCATGATTACTAGCACAGGACTAGGTTAAATAGTTTAGGCAGAGAAAAGTGTCTAGAATGCTGAAGGAAAGAAAAGAAAGGATAAAACTGATGTTTATTATGTGAAGATCTTTTCTGTGCCAGGCACTGTTCCAGATATTATCATATATTCATTAATTTGGTCCATAAAAATTTAATGAGCACTTTTTATGTTCCAGGATAGCCTCTGATAGGTCCTAAGGCACTGGGACTAATACAGCAGGCATGCTCTTTGCCCTTACAGAGCTTAGATTCTTGCACAAGGAAAGATGTATAGCAAACATTTATATACTCTTTTTTTCAACTTCTGAGAGGAAGGAATGTATTTCCATTTATGAATGTGGAAACTGAGTCCCAGAGAAGTGAGCTATCTTGCTTAATATCACAGGTCTGTTAAGAAGCTGGGTTTTATATCCAGTTATTTCTAGACATTAATTTTGATATTCTTCCATTTATCACAGAATCTCTTCTGCCATTAACTTTATGGTTAGCTTTTTAGCTAACATTAGATTAAACAATAAATTTGAGAGGCAAGCTAGTGAGATTTTGACATATATTGGATTGTTCTTCAAGAAACAATCCAGATGCTTTTATTCAGCTTCCTAAAAATTTTCAATATCAGGGTTCTTAATAGTGACTCCTGCTTGAGCATCAGGTATATTAGGCACAATTATTTCTGAGTAGCTCAATAACAGTAATTTTTTTTTCTACCAAATCCCTTAAAAGGTATGCATTGATTCAAAATAAAATTAGTTCCAAGTTTAATTGTCTGCCTCTCATCCCTGGGAAGTAGATTCCCACCAAATCTACTTGCCTGAAAAGATATTGTCTGCCTCTCAGTCCCAGGAAGTAGATTCCCACAGAATCTACTTGCCTGAAAAGATATAAAAAAAAAAGAATGTTTTTTATCTACACTAAAAAATAGAGGCTGGGCTTGGTCATTCACACCTGTAATTCCAGCACTTTGGGAGGCTGAGGTGGGCAGATCACATGAGGTTAGGAGTTCAAGACCAGACTGGCCAACATGGCAAAACCCCATCTCAACTAAACATACAAAAATTATCTGGGCATGATGGTGCACACCCATAGTCCCAACTGCTCATGAGGCTGAGCCATGAGAATCGCTTTGACCGGGAGGCAGAGGTTGCGGTGAGCCAAGATTGTGCCTCTGCACTCCAGCCTGGGCAACAGAGCGAGACTCCATCAAAAAAAAAAAAAGCCACCCTTTTTCAGGCTGGGTGCAGTAGCTCACACCTGTAATCCCAGCACTTTGGGAGGCTGAGGTGGGTGGATCACCTGAGGTCAAGAGTTCGAGACCAGCCTGGCCAACATGGTAAAACCCCGTCTCTACTAAAAATACAAAAATGAGCCGGATGTGGTGGCATGTGCCTATAATCCTAGCTATTTGGGAGGCTAAGGCAGGAGAATCGCTTGAACCCAGGAGGTGGAGGTTGCAGTGAGCTGAGATCCTGCCACTGCACTCCAGCCTGGAGGACAGAGCAAGACACCATCTCAAAAAAAAAAAAAAAAAGAAGAGGAAAAGAAAATAGGAAAGGATGTATGTTAATCAGAATAGGCTTGAGAAGGCTTCACTAACAACCTCAAATCTTAATCTGTGCATTTGTCACACAAGGGTTTATTCCTCTCTACTCTTTTATGTCTTTGTTAGGATATCACCTTTCTAGCAAAATCTTATCTGCAAAACTTTCTAGTCCTCTTCCTCTAATGCTACATTTTTTAATTCTCTGTTTTATTTTTCTTTATAGCTTTTTTAAAACAATAGATCTGATTTGCCATAAATTTATTATTCATCTATTGTTAGTTTCCCTGTTTCACACCACTAGAATGTAACTCTATGAAGGAAGAGGCTTTTTTTTCTTTCATTTTTTGTTGCTATATCTTTATTGCCTAAAACAAGTTCTGGGGCATGGTACGCACTCAACCAAGATTTCCTGAGTGAATGAATTAATTTAATGATGAGGAAACTGAGGCTAGAGAGCACTATACATCTCATTCTGCCTCATTTTATATTTATCATTATGTTTTTGAGATCTTTCCATGTTGGTATACATAGATCTAGCTAATTTCTCTTAACACAATATTATATAATTTGAATATGTCAATTTTTTTTTTCTATTTCACCATAGATAAGCACTTAGGCTGTTTTCAATGTAAGACTTTGGTGTTAAGTGTGGAGTAGGATGTTTTCAGTTGGCTCAGAAATGCAGAAATCAGTTAAAGTCTAAAGCTAAGGGCAAAAATGCCTCACATTCTCTTCATTGGACCATCATCCACAGGTACCATCTGCCTCTCTTCAGGCTTGCCCTCTCCCAACTGGGTATAATAAGGGGCCTGGAAGAGAGAAGGAGGTATCCTCTTGGGGGGGTACTGTATTCACACAAGGAAGTTTTCTCCTTACCTACCTTGTGCTCTGTCTTTCTCTCTCTCTCTCGCTGTCTCTCTCTGTGTGTGTATGGGGGGAGGGGTGAGGGGAGAGGATAGCACATATCCCCTTCCTGAATCCTAGGAAAAGAGTCCACAAAAAATCATTTATGAAGTGCTGGGGTGCCAAGATTAACTCCCCTATACTACATTTTGAGTCAGGGAAATTCTCTCCTGCAAGTTGCTGATGTCTGAGATGTTGGAGGAAAAGGAAGAGAATAGAGGATAGATCTAAGGGAAGGAGCACCTGGAAAGCTCCCAGAATCTTCTCTACTTGGCATGGCAAGGCCATGCTCTTTTTCTGCCTTTTAGTTGAAGAGTACATTTCTTTGGCACTCTCATTTAAAGGTTTGAGTTGAAATATTGTACATCCTGTGTTGGTCTTTCATCTTTCATCATTTACTTAAAAGTTGTTTTCTTTCTTCTTACTCTAACCATGTTCTTCTAAAGGCCCAAAGTTTCAAGTAAAAGGACTAATATAAACGATTTCACATGTGGTTGTGGAACTCTTTACTAGGAGGACACAATGTCTTTAAAATATGAAATGAGGGAAACGATGCTCTATTCCTCATGCCTATGGGAACTCCTGCCATTCAGGAGCTCTAGTGGGACAAAAACAATTTTTGATCATTTATAACAAAATAGTTCTACTTGAGAGCTTTAAGTTAGATAACTTTTAGATACATTAAAAACAGTTTCCAAGCTGCCTTTAAACTTTCCTGAGTATGATTTACTTTTTAATTAAAAATCACACTCAAAATATATTTAAAGTGATTAAAAGTATCAGATCATAATGCAATATGAAGACATCATTTATATATAATTAGTTAATAAGATATTTCTGGTTAAATCTCATTATTTACATTGATCATGCAATTTCTGGATTGTTCATATCTTCTACCAGACTCCCTACATATAAAATGTTTTATAATTATTATGTTTTCCACAAGTGTTGGGACAGTTAATGCTTGTGAATGTTTCTTAAAAGACTTACATAAGAGTTTTTATTGAAGTTATAGTGGATGTAAATCATGCACTTAAGTTTCGGAATATTCACCCTGTGATTTCCTCTGACTCTTTTCCAGATCGTCTTATTGCATATTGTACTTGAATGGACTCTCATTGCCAAAGTTTTGATTAAGTAAATGTCATAACTGGAAATTAAATTATAAGCACTTATCAAATTGCAGTCAAGTGATATTGATCTTTAAATGTAACCTATATATTCAATGCAGCATGTAAGGTGTGGGCTTGCTATCTATGAAATGAGCTGTAGTAATAAATTGGGTACACTACATTCTTCATCATGCTTTTAGTGTCCATTAAACCAATTACTAAAAAGTAGGAAGAGGGTGGATGAAGAAAGCCCTTGTGAAAGCTGGAGATTTTTAAATGTATAGTGTTACCATATGGAGAGGGCACTGCACTACTCACTTCTTTATAGTTTCTCCTTAGGAATTCTCTCTTTTTTTTTTGAGACGGAGTCTCACACTGTTGCCAGGGCGGGAGTGCAGTGGCATGATCTCGGCTCACTGCAACCTCTGCCTCCGCTTCAAGGTGTTCTCCTGCCTTAGCCTCCCAAGTAGCTGGGATTACAGGTGCCCACCACCATGCCCAGCTAATTTTTTTTTGTATTTTTAGTAGAGACGGGGTTTCACTATGTTGGTCAGGCTGGTCTCCAACTCCTGACCTCATGATCTGCCTGCCTTGGCCTCCCAAAGTGCTGGGATTACAGGCGTGAGCCACCGCCAGGAATTCTTTTCTAAAGGAGTTTCTCTACTGCCCATCATCAAATTCTACTGTGTGTCTCTAACTTACCGCATCTCAAGCTGGTTCTTCTCTCGAAAAGTGCTACTGTGGGAAGAATTTCCTTTACATTATGGCTTCTTGTGAGTTTTTGTCCAATCACAAGACATTAGAGGAGCTGCTGCCAATATTTCTTCACCAGCCCCTTGCCTATCACCTTCAGTTAGGGAGAACAGGTGTCCCACTAGACAGCTGTAACTGCTGAGGGGGCATCTGCAGCTGCCAGGATAGTACCAAGGCTCTGCAAATGAATGGCCAGATTTCTGCCTGAAGGCGCCAAGGTTTAGAATTTCCCATACAGGGACAATTACCTCCAACTCAGAAGGTGAAAAAGAACTTCCATGGAGGCTACCTCCCAATGGGAACTCCTGCCAGCACACAGTGAAGCCCCGAGTTAATTGCATGTCAGCACTGACTTTCCTGTCAGGAGGACTGTGACAACTGGGTCATGCTTATTTTATTCCCAGCTGAGGAAATTGGGGGATTAAAATAATCGCCTGGATATTTCTAGGTCAAACTGGAGCAGAAACCGAAGTTCACGGATAAGGCTTCTCTCCTGGCTAAATTTCATCTTATTCTCACTTTATTCTTTCTCTGTCCTCCTCCCCATCTCCTGTTCCACTCCTGCACTTCCCCCTGAAATACTGGATGGTAGTGAAAAGAGCCTTGGAGTTAAAAAGTTTGGCCTCACAACCTCAGTTTTCCACTTTTTTGCCAGCATCACTTTTGGCAAATAACTTTATTCGTTGAGCCTCCATTTTTTCATCTATCAAATGTATCGTTGTGAGAATTAATGAGTTAAATTATGTGAACAGTCTTGAGCTTGGTACATCCTCAGTACATCATTAAAGACTAATACTAATCTTTCTCAATATTATTTCTCCATTTTATCCATACTAGGTCTTCACAGCTCCAGTCTACAAGCTTTCAAAGCTTGTCCCAATACTCTGAGACCATAAAGGATTATTCAAACAATAAACCACATCAAGCACTGTTCAGCTACAGATAAATTTAATGCCGTAGCTATTATCTCACTCATTGGCTAACGTTAATTGGTTGATGGATTCATTCATTGAAAAATTGTTTCATAAGCAACACTATTCTGGATGCTAGCTGTATCAGGAGCTGGGGAAGAGGACATCTTTTTAAGGAGATAAACAAGAGTTGAGTCTGGGATGGTAGAAAAATTTCTCCAAGGAAAACAGAAATGTGTTAACATGTATGGTACTTTATACAAGATCAACTTTTTGTACAAGACCAGTCATTAAATCCTGCCCCAAATGATTTGTTTGGTGGCTTTATATTTTCATCTCTTTGGCTTTCTCAAGGCAGGTATTTCACGCTTTAGGTGGCAGAGTATAGAGATATGTACACAGATATTAGAGTCTAGTTTACAACTACACTTTCTGGTTTTATAATTTAGTTTGATATTTTAGTTACTTACCCTCTCTGTGCTCAGTTTCCTCATTTGTAAAATGAGGCCTATAAAAGATAATCACTTGATAGAATTGTTGTGACACCTCAGAACAGTGCTGGGCACAAAGCACTAAAGTATTAATAGTTAGCCCCAGAGTATTAGTAGTTAGTACTGTAAATTAGTGTCTTTATGCTGGCATTGCATCTTCTCTGGATTCTCACTAGTCCAAAAGATTTTGCCCAGATTTGCTTTCTTTAATTTGTATTATAAAACAAGAGTATAAACAATCCTTCCTTCTAAACAACACATATGACCTGAAGATTCCTATAAACTTTCTCCTTCCCTCTCTCTAGTTCTCCTCCTTTAAGGAATTGCAGAAAGAAATAAGTCAATAGAAAATAAAATGTTGAGTATTTGGTGGGCTGTGGAGGGTGGTTAGTGATATATCTAAAAGCCAAAATTATGAAATAAAAAAGGCTGAATTATTCCTGTAAGACCTTTGCTAGCACTAATGAAATGCAGTGGTCCCTTTCCCCCTGCAGAATACATCTGGTGCAATTTTCCCTTTGGCCATAAATTTATGCATCCACAGACAGCTGAGCAATAAATTCTTTAATTTCTCATAGTTCCCTGTTGAGAAGGGGTCTCTTCATATGATTAGACTTGATATGAAAGAAAATGACAATATTCTTATTCAGTTTTAATCATTATTTCCCTCTGTGTTATATATAATGTTTGGGTTATTTTAATATACCTAAGCAAAATGGGATAATTAAATAGAGTTCTAATTGGTTTAATTGTCCCCATCTTTATAAAATGTGTTTATTTTAGTAGTATTGACTTTGAGAAAATGAAGGCGTATATTTTATGTAATTATTTATTTTTGTGATTCATACTCATGATGTTAGGTAGCCTAGCTCCAAGATAGACTATACATATTCACTCATTGCATTTTCAGGTGCAGTGTTGCTCGGGGGAAGGATTTTTTTTTACTTTTATTTTAAGTTCAGGGGTACAAGTGCAGTTTTATTACATAGGTAAACTTGTGTCATGAAGGTTTGTTATACAGATTATTTCATCACTCAGGTATTAAGCCTAGTACACATTATTTATTTTTCCTCATCCTCTCCCTCCTCTCACCCTCATCCCTCTGAAAGGCCCCAATGTGTGTTGTTTCCCTGTGTGTGTCCATGTGTTCTCATCATTTAGATCCCACTTATAAGTGAGAACATGTGGTATTTTAACTGCTGTGTCTTAGGCTATCATGTGCTGTCCTGGAAGACAGTCTGAAGCAACAGGTTGGAACTGATGGAGGTAAGTGCTATTCTTCCAGCTTCCTCTCTTCCTTTACGTGGAATTGAAAACTCCTACTATAATCATTCTTCATCAGTTTTGTTTTGTTTTAATCACTTGGATCTACAATGTTTTAATTTTCACAATTTCCAAGTTTTATTTAGAACTTTTACAGTAAGCTCAATAGAATGGTGTGTTGGTATATGGATTTCCAGGGGGAAAATGCCTTGGTTTGTAGCACATGTCACCATGAAACCATGATGTACATTGTATTGAAATCATGGCTGATTTCAAACTGCCAATATAACATCACTGAATGTGGAGTTGAAAATGTACATTCAGCACTCGAGAGCCAATGAAGCTGCTCTAGTATGCCACTGCCTCTGTTGTTAACAGAATATATATATATAATATATATAAAATATCATTTCAATGTGTAATCAAAATCTTAAAGTTAGTAATGAAATAATACGTCCTTTTTTCATATTAAGTCTGTGTGTATATATTTCTTAAATAATTTTTTATTGATGCATAATAGATGTACATAGTTTCAGGGTAAATGGGATAATTTAATACAGCCATATAAAGATCAAATCAGTGTTCCTGGGATATCTATCACCTTAAATATTTTGACTAAGAAAACTTTAGTCAGTATTTCAAAATTATTCTACACGATTTGAAAAATATTTTATGTGCGTATTATGTATATATATATTTATGTACGCACACACATATACCTACACACACGCACACAGATCTCCTTTTCTTTTTTTTTTTTTTTTTTTTTGAGACGGAGTCTTGCTCTGTTGCCCAGGCTGGAGTGCAGTGGCGCAGTCTCGGCTCACTGCAAGCTCCGCCTCCCGGGTTCACGCCATTCTCCTGCCTCAGCCTCTCCGAGTAGCTGGGACTACAGGCGCCCGCCACCACGCCCGGCTAATTTTTTTTTGTATTTTTAGTAGAGACGGGGTTTCACCCTGATCTCGATCTCCTGACCTCGTGATCCGCCCGCCTCGGCCTCCCAAAGTGCTGGGATTACAAGCGTGAGTCACCGCGCCTGGCTGCCTTTTCTTTTGTAGCTAGAATTTTAGGCATATTCATATCCTTGACAACTGAGTATCATGTGATTGCAAGTGAAATCCAGTATAACAGCTTTACTTCTTTGGATAAAATCTAAATGAATAAAGAGATTAGGCATAAAACCTCTCCACAATTGGAGAGATGCCTTCTTCTCTTCTCAGATTGCTTTTCTAACAAGCCAGGTGTTCTTGGACTAAAAAGAAAAAAAACAGAGCATTGTTCTGTTAACCCGGTTTTTAGTACTGCATTTAAATGAATAAAAGGTCTAATTGAACAGGCATCACTTTTCACACTTCCTGAAAGCAGATTCAGATTGCTGTGAATTGTGATTTTGTAAGTTTTTTTTTTTTTTTTTTTTTTGGATCATTCAAGTACCACTCTCTAGGGAACAGCCCTTAGGTTGATTGAGGTTAGCCACAGCTAGCCACAGCTGTGGGGAAACTCGCAGTGCCTAGACAATTCTGTCATTATTATTCTGAACAGTGCTGATGTTTGGCAAAGAAGCTGCGTATGGTGCCTGGCGATGTTCAGCTGAGTGTGAGTATGTGTCTGTCCATGTTCTCCCAGTGTACCAGTGCCCTCTGGACTTCTGAAATCTTGTAGTTTACCAGGTGCGTGCAGCCATGCACCAATGGCAGGAAGAAATAAACTGGCTTTGCTGCAGCTGAAAACCTAGTGTTTATGGAACAATTGAGGCTGATTCTTGTTGTTAAAAGGGATTATAATGTCAACAGGACTGGCTACAGAGATTATGGGGCCTAAAGTAAAATGAAAATTTGGGGCCCCTTGTGAAAACATTATCAATGTTTTCAAGGCAGGGATGACAGAGCATTAAGCCAAGCATGGGGTCTTTGCCTTTCTTTCTTTTTCTTGTTTCTTTCTTTTTTGTTTCTTTGTTTCTTTCTTCTTCTTCTTCTTTTTTTTTTTTTTTTTGAGATGGAGTATCTCTCTGTTACCAGGCTGGATGCAGTGCAGTGCTGCAATCTTGGCTCACTGCAACCTCCACCTCCCTGGTTCAAGTGATTTTTCTGCCTCAGCCTCCCGAGTAGCTGGGACTACAGGCACGTGCCACCATGCCCAGCTGATTTCTGTATTTTTAGTAGAGACGGGGTTTCACCATGTTGGCCAGGATGGTCTCGATCTCTTGACCTCGTGATCTGCCCACCTTGGCCTCCCAAAGTGCTGGGGTTACAGGCGTGAGCCACTGCACCCTGCTGGTCTTTGCCTTTCTAAGTGCAGGGCCTTGAGTGAATGCACAGGTCATACACCCATGAAGCTGAGCCTGAATGTCATCATAGGTCCTCTGCATCTCTTTGCCATGCCATGGTGTTACCATGACAATGGAGCTAGGAAGCTTAGATAGGGACAAAATGCACTGGGGATCCCTTCACCATCACAGACAGAAAAGTGTCCAGTCCTTAAAAGAAAAAAGAGGCAGCATCTCCTTCCAGAAGATAACTTGGGCAGATAATTACAACATGCGGCAGCAGAATGATTAGTCAGAAGAATTCCAATAAAAATAAATTCACGTGATTTCAAAGTCCGGAAGGCCAAACCTGGGGCTTCCCTGGCCAAAAGGAGTCTGAAATCTTAACTTGAAAAAGTTCAATGAGAACAATCTGTCAAGTCTGCCCTGTAAGCAAAGATGAATAAGGAAAAATAACAGAATGTATTTTCTGCCAGGATTCCTACAAAGACATCATTAAAACAAAAGACTGTAAAGTCTATGAAACCGTCTGCTCTCTGACTTGGTGGAAAATGCTTAATTAGCAACATGTAGAGGTTAAAATACAGTTTACACTCTGTTTTATAAAAATGTCAGCATCTTTCTATGACCAATGTATTACACAGACCTATTACAAATGATTATTCTTACTATAAAAGGATTCTCTACAGCAGAATCATACCCAAAGTTCCGCTGTCACTTAAAAACCTAAAGAGTTGACAGCCCTTATTCTTCTATCTTTGTATGAATGACAACTGGGGGCAACACTAGAAATTGTAGAGACAGGAAATGGTAGCTGGGTGAGGGAGGGTCTGGATATCAGAAGAGAAAGGGCGGGGAAGCTTGAGTGTGGTGAAGTTTGGTGTCTGGAATTGAATAGAACGTTAAGAAACAATGAGCTCCATTGCAGGTCTTGGTCCTTGAACTGTCTTTCTCACACTACACACCACAGGCAATAGTTTTCCCATCCGTGGCTTCAGCAAGATCTTTGAGGATGAGGACTTGCAAGGCTCTGGCTCTAGGCTGTGGCTCTTTTTCTGAGTTGCAGACTCAAACTTCATCTCCCACCACACTCCTATTCATGACGAGCTACCTGCAGGACTTAGAACACACAATGCCTTTCCCCTTGCTGGTTCCTCTGCCTAGAATCCCATCTTTAATGGTAACCACTAACACCCCCACATCACTGCCTTTCCAACTTGCTAACTCCTCCAGATTCTTTTATACTCAGTTCCAATGAAGCTCTTCCTGGAAGCTTTCCCCATGTGTCTTTCTGATTTTTATGCTTTCCTTCTGGCATCCTTTGCCACTTCCTTCTCTCCCACAATACTTATCATAGTATACTATAATTGTGCATTAACTTATTTGTCTCTTTCCCCAAAACAAGAGCTCCTTGAGGGCTGGGGCTGAATGAGGTCCTGTTCTTGTTACATTTTCAGTTCCTAGCTGAGGCATAGCGTGTACTCAATAGTTACACGTTGTTATATGGTAAACACACGTGACAGCAGTAACTTAAGCATTCCTGAGAATAATCCCTTATGGCAGACACACCTGGAGCAATAACTTAAGCATAGCCTATATGGCAGACACACCTGACAGTAATGACATAAGAAGTGAGAGTTGCCACGTGGAGGTTGCTGGGAGGATGGCGACAAGTGATAGTGGTATATAAACTGCAAGGTGTTTACAAGTGGTTGTGATTCTCCTGTTTAGCCTGCTGCCACTGGACTATCCTGTAAGTTCCCCCCAAATAAACCCTACGTTTGTTCACTGGCCTTGCGTCTCTTCTTCATCCTCTTGAACCTGGTGCCCTTCCTATTGAGGTTAACACGGGTCCACCAGACAATGGGCGAGCTAGCTGGGATGTTGGAGAAAAATCCCATGAATGCCAAGAAGATGGGATTGGGGAAGGGGAAATCCATGGGGGAAATTCCAGGCTGGCCATCCACATCTTTTGGGGCCCAGTAGCCCCTGTCTTTGGTGGATGAGGCCCAACATGTGACTACAGGCATACCCTAAAACGTTGAAGGGTCTGGAAGAGCTGTTGTAGGGGGTGGATCCAACTACGTGAAAGTGCCCAGACTGTGGCAGCTGTGGTTGGCTGGTTGCTCCTGACTACACTGTGAACAGCCAAGGAAGCTGAGCTTGCAGCACAGGTGAGGGCTTATGAGTTGTAGGATGAGCTATGATTAGAAAGAAGTGCCAGGTTAGTTCAGGCTGAAATGTCAGAGACCTTGCTGTCCCACCTGTGAGCACAGGGTGACAAAATGGAGACCTTGGCTTATCAGGTAGCTTGTTTGAAGGGTCACTGGCTGCCACATCAATGAGTCAGGGCTATCATGACTAAATTGTCCTGGGACTCCATAGAGAGCTCTAGTGAGGAGGAGAGTGAGGATTGAGATCAGCCCATAGAGGTTCCTGTACCCTCTGCACATCCAGTGGTCACCACCAAGATAAAAGTGAGCCAACTGGGCCTGCAGGGAGTAGGCCCCCAAGAGTTGCCCCTAATTGAAAGGCAGCAGCATGCCACAATGCAGGACTATACTGCTGTGTAATTGGTGGAGCTGGGAAAGAGGTTCAGGCAGAAGGGGAGAGAGTTGATCATGGGGTGATTTCTCCATCTATGGGACATGGGGCAAAGGGTGTTGTACTCTCTGGACTCAAGATGAGTGGGATGGCACCCATTGCAAGCCATGCAGCCCTAAAGCAGCACCTCTACGGCTTCAATAGTGAACATCGGGCCATTCCTATTCTTAGCTGAGTGGTTGCAGGCTGCAAGGCAGCCTGGCCAAATGAGGGAGACATCCCTATGTCTCCTCTGCAATGATAGACTATGGAGGAATTTCAGGATATCCTCCCGGAATTAGGGACAAAGCATGCTACCTATGCTTAACATTACCGAGGTCCTGACAATGAGATTTTCACTGCTGCCATGAAAGACACGATTTTACAGTTGGCACCTATCTAATGGTATGGCATGCCAGTGTCTATCCTGAGCCCCTTGGTAGGACAACCAGTGTCTTGGGCAGCCCAAGTGGCTGCCAGCTTTGGGGAAATGGAGAAACTGTGTAGGTGTGGGGTGCACACTGATCAAAGTAACCTGCTATTGCCCTTGCCATGGAACCTGCCCACTGGGGAGCACATCATTATGTGGCCTTGGAAATGGCAAACCAGGCCCCAGTGGTTTTGTTTTTCCCCTCTATTGGGAAAGGCCTGGAGGGAGATATTGGGTCACACCGTGTTGCTCCCTACTCCCCCTCATATTTCTTTCTGGAATGGTGAGTCCTGATCTGCCCTTGCACAGGGGGGATGATCATCTTCTCACTGTGGAATGTTGTGGTGCCCCTGGTGTCTTGCACTGGCCTCATGTGCAACATGGTGGGGAGGAGGAGGGGAAATCCATTTAGTACTGCAAACTTGTCCTTTGTCGTACCCACTAAACATCTCACCTTCTGCCCATAGACAGTGTGCAGCAAATGTCTTCATTGACTAGGCACAGACAGTGGCTTCTCTCCAGAACACAACAGATGGTTGGGTCTGTGGAGAGCTGCCCTTCTCCTCCACCATGGGCCTGTTGTGGCATATCCAAGATCAACTTCCAAGCACTTAGAAAAACTTTATGATTGTTATTATATTCACTATTCTTTTTTGTTGTAGTTTGTATTCCTGCTGCTGTGTCTGGCCGCAATGCGCCTCTGCACACCTGGCCCCAGGGGAATTGTGGGAGAATGGTATGCTAAGAATGTGGGGGCCATTAAAGGGGATGCTGGGGTTGACACATCTGAAAGCAGTAACTTAACTTAGGCATTCCAGGAGGATGACCCTGCATGGCAGATGCACCTGACAGCAAGAAAGTAAGAAGTGAGAGGCTGGGACTGGTGGCTCACACCTGTAATCCTAGCACTCTGGGAGCTGAGGTGGGAAGATCACTAGAGCCCAGGAGTTTGACAGTTTGAGATCAGCCTGGGCAACAAAGTGAGACCCTGTCTCTAAGAAAACAAAAAAACAAAAAACTGGACATGGTAGTTCATGCCTGTGGTTCCAGCTACTCAGGAGGCTAAGGTGGGAGGATCACTTGAGCCCATGAGATTGAGGCTGCAGTGAGCTATGATTGCATCACTGCACTCTAGCCTGGGTGATAGAGCAAGACCCTATCTCAAAAAAACAAAACAAAACAAAAAACCCACACCAAAAAAACAAAAAACAAAAAAATAAATTAGGGTTGCCATATAGAGGCTGATGGGGGGGAGGGTGATAAATGAAAGTGCTGTATAAACAGCATGTTTCTTACAAGTGGACACACCCACTGCCACTGGACCACCCTGTAAGTTCCCCTAAATAAACCTATGTTTTAGTTTGCTAGTGTCAGGTGTCTTCTTCAGCATCTTGAACCTGGTGCTATACCTAATGAAGTTGATAGGAGTCCAGCATGGCAGTTGGATGGATGAATAAATCAATAATTAAGTGAATGTTAATTCTGTAGGGACGAGTGGAGAAGTTGTTGTCCACATGCCTTGTTCTCCCTCTAAGAACAATTGGAATGTGTGATGGTTAATATTAAGTATCAACTTGATTGGATTGAAGGATGCAAAGGATTGTTCCTGGGTGTGTCTGTGAGGGTGTTACCAAAGGAAATTAACATTTGAGTCTGTGGACTAGGATAGGCACACCCACCTTCAATGTGGGTGGGCACCATCTAATCAGCTGCCAGCAGGCAGGAGAAGGTGGGAGGAACAGACTTGCTGAGTCTTCCGGCCTTCATCTTTCTCCCATGCCAGATGTTTTCTGCCCTCAAATATTGGACTCCAAGTTCTTTGACTTTTGGACTCTTGGACTTACACTAGTGATTTGCCAGGGGCTCTCAGGCCTCCAGCCACAGACTGAAGGCTGCACTGTCAGCTTCCATACTTTTGAGGTTTTGGGACTTGGACTGATCCACTACTGGCTTCCTTGCTCCTCAACTTGCAGATGGCCTACTGTGGGACTTTACCTTGTGATCATGTGAGTCAATTCTCCTTAATAAACTCCCTTTCGTATATACATGTATCCATATACCCTAGAGAACCCCGACTAATACAGAGTGGTTAATGGAGGAGTAGAAAGAGCATTATTTACGTGTAGCCTATCTAGTTAGTGGCTGTTGAGAACGTGTTCAGATGGAGTACACCTGCAGCTTGTTTCCTCACTGTCACAGTAAAGGGTCATGTGAAGAATTGTTTCACGTTCCTTTGTCAGCTGTGCATTGATATGGCCTTTAATCGGTGACTCTCCATTCTGGCCAAGAGTTCAGGGTACTCATACCTGGATCTTCTCATTCATTGACTCCCTCACTCCTTCAACAGTTTTTCTTTCAGCATCACTTTTGGCTGCATTCGGGAAATTGCCCTGATGGGTTGAAGTGAGAGAATGGGCTCCCGCTGTGTGTGTTCTCACTCCTCGCAGGGCTGTGTCTGGGACTCTGGGAAGCAGGGTGGTTGATGATTGGATGGCTGCTGCCTGCCCTCCTCTCCCCTTTCCTGATTGTCACTGACTTTGGCCTCACATTGCTTGGTGACAGCCAAGTCCTACATGCTGGGTTTACTCTGCTGAAAAAGCCTCAGAAAATGGGACAGCTGCCTGCAGTTGCCCTTTCAGGTGAGACTAGGAGGCCAAGTGGTGGATAAATGAGAAAGTAATGGAGTGAGTTTATCTAAATGATCTATGAAAGGTCTCCTCCGGTGGTAACTCCTGCCTCTTCAGCTCCTGCTCAGGAATCTGGACGGTGGACATACAGGCAACTGGACAGGCATGTATTTCTACTTTTCTTACGTTCTGGCGACAGTGTGTCAAGTAGAATTTACTTAAGTGGAATTTAAAATTTGTAAATCCCACAAGTTCTTGAAGAGGTAACACAAAAGTTACCTACAAGGTAGGAACTTTTAGAACTTTGTAGAACCTTGTAGAACCACTGACGATAAATACCAAGGACTGTGAGGATGGGAAGGAAATTTGAAGAAATCCAATCCTTTGATTTTTTTTAGATAATTATAATAATTAGCATTAATTGAGAACCTAACTATGTGCCAGCATATGTATCACCTCTCTATTATGTCATTTAATCCTTAAAATAACAGGGCTTTAAGTCTTATTATTTGTATTTTACTTATTTAATTTTTGGAGTCAAAATTTTTCTTCTTTTCTTCAAGTTACACATGGAATTCTCATTTTAGAGATAAGGAAATCAGTGATCGGAGAAGTGAAAACAACTGCTTGGTCATTTCACTAGTGGGAGGTGGAGCCAGAGTTAGAACCCACAGATCCTTTTATTTTACATCTATAATCATATCTACTATTTGTTTGGAGCCTACCAGATACTGGAACGAGTCCTTCACATGCACTGAATCATGAGACCTCCTTGACTCTGAGATATAGATATTGTTATCTCCATTTGACAGGTTGGGAAACTGAGATTCAGAGAGGTTAAAGGACCTGCCTACTCAAGGTCAAGTGGTAGAATTGAACTAGAAATCCAGTTTTCTGGAAGGCAAGTGTTTCTTTCATGCTTTCAGGTTGTGTCAGTGTTGTAAGGTCTTAGAAGGTATTTTTGATGGTATTATTTTCAGATCCTGGAAGGAAAGTTTGGAGACAGTGAAGGTGCTGAATTGCCTGTTGATATCTTGCACTTTTTCTGCCCACCTGAGTTCTCTCCTCAGTGTCCTAGAGGCAGGAAGCCTGCGCACTTCATTTTCCAGAATTCTTTGCCGGCAGTCTCCTACTGCAGATGCCACAGATGACAGGGATTCATAGAAGATTTGGGAAAGGAAAAGAAAAAAAGTAATTGTCCACCCCTCCACCCAACTCCTACTACTCTCCGCATATTCTCACCACTGCAGCCCTCCTGTCAACCTCATTGATGTTGAGATAACGGTAATGAGGATACTACCCCATAAGGGTTTTTGACTCAATTATCCTTCTACCTGGACTGTTTTTTCTAGATACTCCCATGACTGTCTCCCTCAATTCTCTAGAGTCTTTGTTCAAACGTCCCCTACTTCCTGAAATCTTCCCCGAGCACCTTACTTAAACTACAGAAACCATCTTGGCAAGTTTCCATTGCCCCATTCCCTGCTTCATTTTTCCTCATAGCATTTATCAGCATCTGATATATATTTTACTTGTTAATTTATTTATGCCAGTCTATTTCCACTAAAATATGAGCTTCACAAAGGCAATTATTTGTGTCTGTTCATTACTGATTCCCTGTTCCAAGAACAGTATCTGGCTCAAGTTGAGCACTCAATAAATATTTGTTGAATAAATGAGAATGCACACTGCCCCTGACAGGTGAGCATGGGTGGTCACTCGCTGCATGCTGCACTGGTGCACTCCTGGAAGTCAATCGTAAGAGTCTCATTTGCTTTGATCCTGAGCCTGCCATTACCTTTGCTGTTCCTCCTACTCTTTCTTGCTACTCTGATCTGTGGGGGCATCTGTTGGGTAAGGATCCAATTTCCCATAAAAAGTACAGATGGAGTTATCAAGAAGGCTATGCACAGCAGAGAGTCTAGCTCTGCCAACCATTTGTAAAATCTTTGTCATAGCAGTCAGCGATGTACCAAAGGGGAGGCGGTAAAGGCTGTCTGCCCTGATGGGGAGGAGTTGCCTTGACATTGTTTAGAATTGCCAGTACATGGTGATAACAGAAATCAGACTTTAAGGTGGCTTTATTTATAGTATTTAAATTTTCCCCAGAATATGCACCCACTTATTGCTCTCATACTAAATATGAGCACTCCCATTGCCCTACCCTGGGTACACTACAGGCAGCAGCAGAGAGTTGGCTGAGGGTCTAAAGCTGACCTCTAACAGGCATGCCCACAGTGTTTGGGAGCTCACTGTAGTAGTGCTTCCACCACTGAGAACAGCACTGCTTCACAAGGAAGGTTAGCATGGGTACTGATGCAGAACTTAAATTTGTTCAATGTATCCACTGCATCCTGATGACCCAGCCTTATTGCCAAGTCCTGAAATTCCATGTTAGGAGAGATTTCTGGGTATATTATTTGCTTTGTAAAAAATTATTCTAAACTTGGCTTAAAACAGTATCTCAGTTTGAGTGCTAAGAATCTGGGCATCTTAATTGGGACTTTTTTTTTTAGGGTCTCTCATAGGCTGCAGTCAAGGTATAGGCTGGGGTTGTAGTCTCATCTCAAGGTTCACCTGGGGAAGCACCCACTTCCAAGCTCATTCATGTGATTGTTGGCAGGCCTCAGCTTCTCACTGGCTGCTGGTCAGAGGTTACACTTAGTTCTTTGCCACATGGGTCCCTCCACAGAGCATCTCACAACATGGCAGAATGAGCAAGGTAGAGGGCAAGAAAGAGCACCTGCGGGAGAGAGAGGACTAGTGAAAGGGAAGTCACAGTCTTTTATAACCTAATCTAAAATATGATATGCCATCATTCTTGCTGTATTCTATTAGAAGCAAGTCACTAGGTTCAGCACACATGTGTGTACACTGGGAAGGAATTACACAAAAGTATGAATACCAAAGGCAGAGATAACTGGGAGTCACTTGGGAAGCTGCCCCACATTAGATCTCTTCTTAATAATTACTTTAAATATGCATGCATTGAACCTTGGGATGCTCAGTAAATTTTTCAGCCAGATCTTATTTTTCCTATACCTTGTAGAAATTGCTGTACCTTGAAGCTTCTGGATGATGGATGAAGTTATTTTCTGAGTTATGCTGAGGATGAACATTTTTTTCTTGCTTTGAAGTTTCAAAGGGAATTTGGGAGGGAAGAGAGTTAAATAAGTAGGATTAAATGTTATTTTTGCATGAAAATCTTCAAGTATTTTTTAAAAGGTATGGTGCATGGGCCATACAGTTTTTGAGGTCTTGCATATGTAGATGTCTGGCTATTGTATTTTCCTATAAAAGAGTTGGTTGGATATCAAGTTACTGATACATATTCTTTTCTTCTTGAAATTTTGCTGACATTAATTCACTGCCTTCTAGCATTTTTTGTTGTGGTGGTTGTACAAAGGAAGCTTTGGTTAGCTAGGTTCTTGATCATTGTACACAGATGCTTTCAGTACTCTCCCACATAACCTAAATATTCACCTTTTTAGCATGTGGCAACAGTGTCCTAATACAAGCATCTGACTTTGTGCTGAGAACTTCTGTCAGCACACGGGCTGGCCTGAAGTAACAGGATTTAAGATCCCTTCATCACCTTTTAGCCAGAGTTGCATAGCAGTTCAGGATAAATATCTCAGCTTCCTCATCCCTTAAGTGGGATAATGCTTTATATTCCTAGATTTCTCCATTACAGTTGAGCTTCAGTTGCCTACAGCTGTAACAATCTCAATAAAGGTGACTTTAATTATTACTGACTCTTCCTTATTTCATGTACCCACTCCTCTACAAGTTCCTCCTGGGATCAGAAAACTCTTGTCTCAGAATCTTCTTTGGGGGAACCCACTGGAAGACAATTCTTTAGAGGTAAGTTTATTCAGGTATCGGTAATCTTGTCCAGATGTTTACAAGATTTCAAAAAATTCATTTATGTTGATTGCTCAAAATTTTGTCAGGTTTGCCAAGAGGTTGTGTTTTATTTTTAAAATATTTTAACTTTTAGGTTTGGTGGTACATGTGCAGGTTTGTTATATAGGTCAATTCATGACTTGGGGGTTTTGTGTACAGATTATTTCATTACCTAAGTACTAAGTATAGTACCTGACAGTTTTTCGTTTGTTTGTTTGTTTTTTGAGACAGAGTCTTGCTCCATTGCCCAGGCTGGAGTGCAATGGCATGACCTCGGCTCAATGCAACCTCCGCCTCTCCGGTTCAAGCAATTCTCCTGCCTCAGCCTCCTGAGTAGCTGGGATTACAGGCACGTGCCACCACACCCAGCTTTTTTTTTTTTTGTATTTTTACAAAATACAAAATACATGAGGTTTCACCATGTTGGCCAGCCTAGTCTCGAACTCGTGACCTCAGGTGATCCATCCACCTCGGGCTCCCAAAGTGCTGGGATTACAGACGTGAGCCATTATGTCTGGCTGATGATTTTTTTTTTTTCTGAACCTCTCCCTTTTCCCGTCCCCCTTTCTCAATAGTCCCCCAGTGTCTGTTGTTTCCAACTATGTGTCCATGTGTTCTCATAATTTAGCTCCCACTTATAAATGAGAATATAGAGTATTTGGCTTTATGTTCCTGCCCTAGTTTGCTAGGAATAATGGCCACCAGTTCTGTCCATGTTCCTGCAAAGAACAAGATATTGTTATTTTTTATGGCTGCATAGTATCCCATGGTATATATGTACCATATTTTCTTTATCCAGTCTACTGTTGATGGGCTTTTAGGTTGATTCCATGTTTTTGCTATTGTATTGCAGCACTATATTGAATAGTGCTGCAGTGAACGTACATGTGAATGTGTCTTTATGGTAGAATGATTTATATTCCTTTGGTTATATGCCCAATAGTAGAATTGCTGGGTCAAATGGTAGTTCTGTTTTTAGTTCATTGAGGAATTGCCACACTTTTTTCCACAATGGTTGAACTAATTTATACTTTCACCAGCAGTGTGTAAGTGCTCCCTTTTCTCTGCACCTTGCCAGTATCTGTTATTTCTTGATTTTTTTAGTAATAGCCATTTTGACTGGTGTGAGATGATATCTCATCGTGGTTTTGATTTGCATTTATCTAATGATTAGTGATATTGAGCATTTTTTAATGCTTCTTGGCCGCATGTAAGGTATTCGAAAAAATTGAGGAGGAGGGACTCATCCCCAACTCATTCTATGATGCCAGCATCATCTGCTACCAAAACCTGGCAGAGACACAACAAAAAAAGAAAACTTCAGGCCAATATCCTTGATGAACATCAGTGCAAAAATCCTCAACAAAATACTAGTAAATTGAATCCAGCAGCATATCAAAAAGCTAATCCACCACGATCAAGTAGGCTTTATCCCTGGGATGCAAGGTTGGTTCAACATATGTAAATCAATAAATGTGATTCATCACATACACAGAACTAAAGACAAAACCCACATGATTATCTCAATAGATGCAGAAAAGGCTTTTGATAAATTCAAGATTCCTTCATGTTAAAAAAACTCCCAATAAACTAGGCATTGAAGGAACATACCTCAAGATAATAGCTATCTATGACAAACCCACAGCCAACATCATATTGAATGGGCAAAAGGCAGAAGCATTCCTCTTGAAAACCAGAACAAGATGTGGATGCTCTCTCTCACACTGCTATTCAATACAGTACTAGAAGCCCTGGCCAGAGCAATCAGGCAAAAGAAAGAAAAGGCATCCAAATAGGTAGTGGTTGTGTATCTTTAGCAGATTTTTCTTAGACGTACGGAACCCTTTAAGAAATGTATGCACTTATTTTTCCTAAGCTCAAGGATTTTGTTAAACTATAGCTTTGACCATTTTTTCTTTTAAAATTTATTCTGATTTCTTTGTAATGTTCAATTTGCTCTGGTCTCTCTTCTAATATCACTAAACATCACTACAAATTGGAATATTTGTTCTCTGTTTTGTTTCTTCCATATCTATAATGGTATCTTTCAATAGTTATATATGGTTGTTTTTAGTCCCCACATTTGACATGGTTTGGCTCTGTGTCCCCACCCAAATCTCATCTTGAATTGTAATAATCCCCACATGTCAAGGGTGGGACCAAGTAGAGATAATTGAATCATGCGGGCAGTTTCCCCCATGCTGTCCTCATGATAAGTGAGTAAGTTCTCACAAGATCTGATGGTTTTATAAAGGGCTTCCCCCTTCCCTGGGCACTTAGTCTTTCTCCTGACATCCTTCCACCAGAGGTGCCTTCCACCATGATTGTAAGTTTCCTGAGGCCTCCTCAGCCATGTAGAACTGTGAGTCAGTTAAACCTCTTTTCTTTATAAATTACCCAGTGTTGGGTGTTTTTTCATAGCAGCATGAGAATGGACTAATACAGTAAATTGATTCTGGGAGAGTGGGGTGCTACTATAAGGATACCCAAAAATGTGGAAGTGACTTTGGAACTGGGTAACAGGCAAAGGTTGGAACAGTTTGGAGAGCTCAGAAGAAGACAGGAAGACTGTGGGAAAGTTTGGAACTTCCTAGAAACTTGTTGAATGGCTTTGACCAAAATGCTGATCGTGATGTGGACAATTAAGTCCAGGCTGGGGTGGTTTCAGATGGAGATGAGGAACTTCTTGGGACCTGGAATAAAGGTGCTTCTTGATATGCTTAAGCAAAGAGATTGGTGGTATTTTGCCCCTGTCCTAGAGATCTGTGCAACTTTGAACTTGAGAGAGATGATTTAGGGTATCTGGTGGAAGAAGTTTTTAAGCAGCAAATCGTTCAAGAGGAAGCAGAGCATAAAAGTTTGGAAAATTTGTAGCCTGATAATGCAGTAAAAAAGGAAAACCCATTTGCTGGGGAGGAATTCAAGCCCACTGCAGAAATTTGCATAAGTAATGAGGAGCCAAATATTAATCACCAAGACAATGGAGAAATGTCTCTAGGGCATGTCAGACACCTTCAAGGCCATCCCTCCCATCATAGGTCCAAAGGCTTAGGAGGGAAAAATGGTTTCTTGGGTTGGGCCCAGGGCTCCCCCTGCTCTGTGCAGCTTCAGGACATGGTGCCCTGAGTTCCAGTTGCTTCAGCTGCAGCCATGGCTAAAAGGGGCCAAGGTACAGCTCAGGCCATTGCTTCAGAGGTTGCAAGCCCCAAGCCTTGGTGGCTTCCATGTGGTATTGAGCCTGTAAGTACACAGAAGATGAGAATTGAGGTTTGGGAACCTCTATCTAGATTTCAGAGGTTGTATGGAAATGCCTGGATGTCCAGGCACAAGTCTGCTGCAGGGGTGGCTCTCTCGTGGAGAACCTCTGCTAGGCAGTGTGGAAGGGAAATGTGGGGTTGGAGCCCCTTCACAGAGTCCCCACTGGGGCACTTCCTGGTGGAGCTGTGAGAAGAGGGCTACCGTTCTCCAAACCCTGGAATGGTAGATTCAGCAACAGCTTGCACTGTGTGCCTGGCAAAGCTGCAGACACTCAATGCCAGCCCATGAAAGCAGCCAGGAGGGAGGCTGTACCCTGCAAAGCCACAGGGGTGGAGCTGCCCAAGGCCATGGGAGTCCACCTCTTGCATTGGTGTGCTCTGGATGTAAGACATGGAGTCAAAGGAGATCATTTTGGAACTTTAAGGTTTAATGACTGCCCTATTGGATTTTGGACTTGCATGGGGCCTGTAGCCCCTTTGTTTTGGCCAATTTCTCCCATTCAGAATGGGTGTATTTATCCAAAACCTGTATCCCTGTTGTATCTAGGAAGCAACTAACTTGCTTTTAGTTTTACAGGCTCATAGAAGGGGCTTGCCTTATCTCAGATAAGACTTTGGACTTGGACTTTTGAGTTAATGCTACAATGAGTTAAGACTTTGGGGACGGTTGGAAGTGCATGATTGTGTTTCGAAATGTGAGGACATTGGGAGGGGCCAGGGGTGGAATGATATAGTTTGGCTTTGTGTCACCCTGAATTGTAATAATCCCCATGTGTCAAGGGCAGGACCAGGTGAGATAATTGAATCATGGGGGCAGTTTCCCTCATGCTGTCCTTGTGACAGAGAGTGAGTTCCCTCGAGATCTGATGGTTTTATAAGGGCCTTATCTGTTCACTCAGTACTCATCTCTCTCCTGCCACTCTGTGAGGAGGTGCTTTCCAACATTATTGTAAGTTTCCTGAGGCCTCCCCAGCCCTATAGAACTTTGAGTCAATTAAACCTCTTTTCTTTCTAAATTACCCAATGTTGGGTATTTCTTCATAGCATTGTGAGAACAGACTAATCCAGCATTCTAAGAAGGCTTTTCAATAACTTCTTCCATTTTCTGTGGCATCAATTTTGTTCTTTATCCTCTCAATGTGGTCTTAAATTCTGCTATTGGGTTTTTTCAATTCCTCGTTATCTCGTCCATTTCCCCCTTTCATCCCATCTCAGCTTTTAAAGGAACTTGTTGCTTTTTAAAATATATAACATATCTTTTACACTTTATTGATATTTTCTGGAATTTTTTTTATACCTTGCAATTGACAGTATTATAAAGGTATGCTTTTCTCTGAGTCTCCAGGATGTTGCCTTTTCCTATTATGCAGTTTTATATTTTGTTTTGTTCCATATTTATATTTCTTTTTTACTCATCCTTGGTAAAGGTAACAGCTATATAGACTGCATTTGTCAGGATTCCCCAGAGAAGCAGAACCAATAAGAGATATCTATCTATAGCTATAGCTATATATATCATATACCATATATATGTATATGAGATTTATTATGAGGTGTTGGCTCACATGATTATGAAGGCTGAGGAGTCCCACGATCTGTCACAATCTGCTCTCTGCAAGCTGGAGGCCCAACAAAGCTGGTGGTGTAGTTCTAGTCCAAGCCTGAAGGCCTGAGAACCAGGAGAGCCAACGTCTGAGGGCAGGAGAAAGATGTATGTGCCAGCTCAAGCAGAAAGAGCAAATTCATCTTTCTTTTGCCTTTTTGTTCTGCTCAGGCCCTCAATGAATTGGATGATGCCCACCTGCATTGGCAAGGACGGATCTTTTTTACTCAGCCTGTCCGTTCTAACACACTCAGAAATAATGTTTTGCCAGCTATGTGGGCATCTTTTAGTCCAGTCGAGTTAACATAAAAAAATAACTATCACATAGACTTAGTGTTTATCAACAAATAGGGTGATTAATTTGGCCTATGTATTTCTTCCTATTTGCACAGAGATCAAATCTCTTTCTTAGCTTTCTTGTTGGAAAAAGGAAGGTTCATGTACACAGGTCTTAAATTCCCATTTCTTAGCAGCCATGACCCCAGTGAGGGCGGCTTCTCCGTCATTGCCTAATTTTCTAGGATATTAAAAACTATGAATAAATTTGCTAGGATGCCCCATGTCATTTGTAATTGTGCCTCTCTCAACCCTCTACTTCCATTTCCTGCCCAGTTATTTTTCTAGGATTTACAGACTCTAAGAGGATGTAGAGGAATGCCTATGGAGATGGGAAAAAGTGGTTTCATGAGTTCAGAGGTCTTCATGTTCCACTAAAATTCTAAGAGTTATACAATGATGATTCCTGGGAGCAGCTCCTCTATGTTGGTTTAAGAAACACTTTATGTTGCAAGGATTATATTAGATTTTTCCTACCTTAGTTTTCATGGTTCTTTTATTTCCACAAAGCAAAGATGGTTAATGCCATGAGCTGATGCTTTGGTCAATTTTCTAAATTCATGTTATCTTTCTTACAGTTATTATTAGTTTCTCCCAGATTTTGGCATTAGGTGGTGTGACAGCCTTAATATCTAGTGGCTTTGTGAATTGTGTTTTAAAAAATATATTATCATTAATATTTCTTTGAAAGATTGAGAAACACTGCATAAGTAAATGCTAACAAGACACTCCTTTGAATGAGAAATCTCATCTTTACATATATTACAATAAATGCATACTAGAGTTTGTCTTATTAGTTGAACACAATGTATAGCAGTAGGGATTTGTGATTTCATGTGTTTTAAACTTTACTCATAAGTAATATTATTTTCTATTATGTGATTAAAATATCTGTGACAAATAACTATAAGCTTGCTTTATACATGCTATAAATATCTAGCTTAAAATTATTTTTGAAGCACCACCTCAACTTTATATGCCAATCTTGAAGAATATTGCTGCCAAAAATTATGACGAAGTAACTCAAAGCATACATATTCATGGCCATTGCTTCATATCTCTCCTCAGAATTCATGATTACATCCAATGTAGTGACAGAAACTCAGGGGAAGATATCCAAGAAAGCAAAACCTAAGCCGCAGAGAATAGATGCCCATCTTTAACAGATATTAAAAACATAAGCATGAGAATGATTGACATGCAGGTGGATATTATAAAAGTGCAAGAATTTGAAGGCTTTTTCTGATATGCTGAAAATGAAAAAGGAAATCCAGACTTTAAAATTCATATGCTTATTCTTCTGAAGTTTAAATTTTGGCCTTGCCACCTGTGATTAAGATTAACAGTAGATTGGGAGGCTGAGGCGGGTGTATCACGAGGTCAGGAGATTGAGACCATCTTGGCTAACATGGTGAAATCTCGTCTCTACTAAAAATACAAAAAATTAGCTGGGTGTTGTGGCATGCACCTGTAATCCCAGCTACTTGGGAGGCTGAGGCAGGGGAATTGCTTGAACCCAGGAGGTGGAGGTTGCAGTGAGCTGAGATCACGCCATTGCACTCCAGCCAGGGTGACAGAGAGAGACTCCATTCTTTTGTTTTTGTTTTTTAAAAAAAGATTAACAGAACAACTAAACTTTTCATAATATAAATAAATACATATCTAGATCAAATATCAAATGTTGCTGAGTTATTGATGAGTAGAAAAATCTGTACCTTTAGTTATTTGTGAGGGTGTGCTAGTGTGACTTTCATGGGAACCGGAGAACAATTGTGTGCATCTCTTCCAAATTCTCTGCTCAGTGACACAACACTGACAGCTTGAAACACAGCACATTTGGAGCATTTATGTCATGGAAATCAGCAAATGCTACAGTTAGGGTTCCGTCCACCGGAATGCCAGTTGTTAAACATTTATCAGCACACTGCAATTATTAGGGCCCTTTTTATACTTTCTTTCCCAAGTTTATATGATTATATTTAGTTTATTTATATAAAACTCCCAGCCTTCATCATTGTGATTGGTTGAGTCAGCCAATGATATTGGATTTAAATTTTCACACATTTGATTTTACACCAGAGCAGGAAACCATGCTCAAGCAATGACTTCCTCCCTTGTTTTTTGTAAGGAGTTGTTGGTTGGTGGCTAATAACTACAAAAATGCAATGGCTATAAACTAGATCCTTTTTTGATTGTTTTTAAATCAATCATCCCATGCTAAAAGATGCACTTCTATTCCACTTTTTTAAAAAAGTAAACTTTAATATCAATTAGAGGATGTATGCCTCCAGTTATGTAATAATGGAATTAATTTCATTTGCTCTGGAAAGTATCTCATAAATGAGTGTCCCTGGCATAGGGTCATGTTATAAGCTCTGCTCTGTCATCCTAAAGTGTGGAGGACTTGCTCAGGGTGGGTGTGGGAGACAGATTGTCTGACAGGAGTACCCTGAGAAGTTAAGGAAGCAGGGATTCTAAGAAACAGCTGGCTTCCTCCATTTCTCTCACCCTCCTTGATATTTCTTCCTTACTCTTTCCAATTCTCCTTTCATCATGATCTAATTCACCATTTATTGTGCTAATTAGGTTGCATTTACATCTCAGACTTTAATTTTTAAAAAGAAACAGTTGATGAGAAAGATGACTACAGAGAATCATGTAGGTGACCTAGATAAGAAAGCAATTTGTCAGCTTTTTAAATTGGCATCTTAAAAATTCATGTTCAATATTTATTTGAGGAAGAGAGAATGTCAGTACCTGTTAGGAATCCTTTGTCATTTCACCTTGAAAGCACTACTCCTGTCTATTTCACAGGACCAATTCACATGTAACTAGCTGTGAATGAAACCAAAGGGCATAGGGCTGAGTTAACTGGCACCGCGTTTTTGATTTAGTTCAATAGTATCTAATATTCCTTAGAGAAGTGCTTCTCAACTTTTCATGTGCATATCTATCACCTGGAAATTATGTTAAAGCAGATCCAGCAATTCTCATTCAGTAGGCCTGGGGCAGGGCTGGAGATCAAAATTGTTGCTTAGAATATGAGATATGGAAGCCTTGATAGACCTGTACTTGTAACTGTTTTAAAAGTAATAAGATTTCGGTCTACTAAGTGAGAATATTTGTTAAAAGATGTTCTTTTAAAAGACGTAATGAAGGGTATTGAAACCAGAAACATTAAGTGCACAATAATGAAGTAAAGATTTAACGTGGACACCACTAGATAACTGGACAGTCGTATTACTGTAACAATTGTTGTCGTGATAACCATATAAGTTTACTTCTTCATGTACTAGGACATTCTGATTTATGAATATGTGATTACAAAGTTGCCGTTACATAATGTAGATTCCCCACCCCTCGTGCAGTTTTCAACTGTACAATTCTGAGCAAGCCACAAGCTGCCTATGATGTGTTTTTGCCAGGCACCCTCTAGATGCTCAGTGAAGACTTGTTAGCTGAATTGAATCCAAAGGAAACTCACATACATGCCTACACAATTTAAACAATGCTTGCCACATGAACATGCTTTCAGAAATGATTATTTCTATTCTAATCTCTTCAGACGTAGATGATAAGCACTGTTCTTTTTTTAGGCTTTATGACCAAGTGCACACTTCTGTCCACAAAACAACCCCTTGACCATTTTAGCCACTATTGAGCTCTGCTCTTTCCAAACACCTATAGTATTTATCCTATCTTGTACATCTGCCATTTGTATTAGAAAAAATTGCATCTCTAAAGACACTGCAAAATTTTCAAAAACAGAGGCAATGTCATCTTCTTTTTTGGGATCCCATTTCACTTAGCACAGAGTTAGACACAGAGCAGTTATTCAACTGAAAATTATTAAATTGATTTACCCCTTTGATACTTTATTGTCAATTATCCTTTATTTATTAAATATCTTAGATAGTTCAGACAAGGCCCAACACTTCCATAATCAAACAAAATATATCATTGCTTTAAGAAATTTTCTTATGACTCAGCCTTTCAAACACCCTTAGAATAAGATATCTTTTTATTTTTATTTTTTTCAAAGGCTTAGGTATATTTCTACATGGCTCAGCTAGGCATGATTGTTGGTTTATTTCCTCAAGGTACAGTTGAAAATGTTTTTTATTAAATTTCCATCAGGACTACTGGTTGATGTTTTCTGTAAGTTTACCAAAGGGTCAGCTGGACATAATTTTTGGTTTGATTACTTCAACCAGTCAATACACTGAGAAGAGCAAACCCAGCTGAAACACAGGGAAAAAACTAATGCATGTTGAAGCATATAACTACCATCATTGAAATATTAGGGTAGATTATATCTGATTCTAGGTGCTTTCATTTAAGAGTTTATTTAATCTTATAGCACTATGAGGTCAGTAATAATATAACCCACATGTATAATGAGAGACTGAGGCTCGGAGAATTAAAGGTACTTTCCCAATTTCATGGTGCCAAGAAAATGCAGAGCTTGGACTTGAACGCAGAGTATCTGTCTCTAAAGCTGTGCTATCTAATATATTAGCCACTAGCTTCATATAGTATTAAAATTTATTAAAATTAAAAGATCAGTTCCTCAGACACACTAACCACATTTCAAGTGCTCAGCAGGCACCTGTGGCTAGTGGTTAATCTGCTGGGCAGCACAGGTATGGAACATTTTCATCATCACGGAAGTTTCCATTGAACAGTGCTTCTCCAGAGTCTGCACCTGCTGGAGACCTGCCAGCTGTGCTACCTTTTGCGAACTTCACTGTGAAAAGGCCTGAAAATTGGAGAGGGCAACTTTATGGGAATGAAGAACTAGGAGGGTAAGGAAGGGGAAGAAAAGAAAAGGAAGAGCCCTACATTCTAGCCCACCTGGGATCTACACTGGGGGCTTCATTTAGGGACTAGTCTCTAGAAAAACAGAATAAATCTGCACATTAGTAGCCAGCAATAACCACCTGCCTCCATCCAGGCTATAAAGGCCTTAGGGTCCACTCTCCCTGGAGAAGCAAGATTTCACCCTGGTCTTGCTTTTGGAGAAGTATGAAAGCTCAGCACCAACCTCACCAGCCTCCGCTGACTGCCCACCCTAGGCCCCCTGGGGCTTGGATGGCGTGACCACTCTACATCCACTGTCTATTCCTGATTTCCTGACCAAATTTAAGGACTGGCATTCCAGTTTGCTTTATATACACTGAGAAGTCAGCATCTCAGTACAGACTTACCACCTCAGACACATTGACCACTCCAAATACACACTGAAATAAAAAATAACAATTATAGCTTATGATTAATATATTCCAGGTACCATGTCTAGGTACTTGTAAGGTAAGAAGCAGAAACTGTAGTTATTACTATTTTTACTTACATCTATTTATCTATTTTGTTTATATATGTTTGAATTTTCACAATTCTATGAAATATATATATTATTATCGTTCTCATTTTACATATAAGGAAACTTAGGCTCAGAGACTTGATCACACAGCTACTAGTCAGTAGAGTGATAGGTGAGCCCCATCCCACCCTCCCACTCTAGTAGTTCCCAGTGTCTGTTGTTCTCATCTTCGTATCCATGTGTACTCAATGTTTAGCTGCCATTTATAAGTGAGAATATGCAGTATTTGGGTTTCTCTTCTTGTGTTAATTTGCTTAGGATAATGACCTCCAGTTGCATCCATGTAGCTGAAAATACATGATTTCATTCTTTTTTATGGCTGCATAATATTCCATGGTGAACAGGCCCTTAGTTTCTGTTCTTTTTTTTTTTAATAAAGGTTTTTTCTTCTTTTATTTTTAAAGAGCTAGAGTCTTGCTCTGTCACCCAAGCTAGAGTGCAGTGGCACAACCATAGCTCATCGTAGCCTTGAACTCCTGAGCTGAAGCAATCCTCCTGCCTCAGCCTTTCAAGTAGTTAGGACTATAGATGTGAACCACCATGTCTGGCTAATTTTTGTTTTTTTTTCATAGAGACAGAGTTTTGCTGTATTGCCCAAGCTGGTCTTGAACTGCTGGTCTTGAACTACTGGCCTCAAGCAAGCCTCCTGCCTCAGCCTCCCAAAACACTGGGATTATAGGCATGAGCCAACTGTGCCCAGCCCTGTTAGTTCAATTTTTTAAAGCTTTAGTTTTGAATTTTATTAAGGCACATTTCAAACATTCAAAAGGCAAAGAATAGTTTAACAAAGCCCTAAGAGTTTCATGAAGTACACATTTTCCAGCTATGGTAATCTTTATTATTTTTATTATTTTTTTCAACTTTTTTTGGGTTCAGGGGCACATGTGTAGGCTTGTTACATGGGTAAACTGTGTGTCTCTGAGGCATGGTGTACAAATGATCCCATCACCCAGGTAGGGAGCATAGTACCCAATAGGTAGTTTTTCAGCACCTGCCCCCTTCTTCCCTCCCCACTCTAGTAGTTCCTAGTGTCTATTGTTCCCGTTTTTATGTCTGTGTGTACCCAATATTTAGCTCTTACTTATAAGTAAGGACACATGGTATTTGGTTTTCTGTTCCTGCATTAGCTTTCTTAGGATTATGGCCTGTGGCTGCATCCATATTGCTGCAAAGGACATGAGTTCATTCTTTTTTATGGCTGTTTAGTATTTCATGGTATATATATACCACATTTTCTTTATCCAGTTCATCATTGATGGCACCTAGGTTGCTATTGTGAATAGTGCTGCAATGAACATGTGAGTTCATGTGTCTTTGTGATAGAATGATTTATTTTCCTTTAATGGAATGATTTATTTTTGATAGGAAGATTTATCTTTTTGGGGGGGCGTTGTACTCACTCACAGTATTGCTGGGTCAAATGGAAGTTCTCTTTTAAGTTCTTTGAGACATCTCCAAACTGCTTTCCACAGTGGCTGAACTAATTCACATTCTCACCAACAGTGTATAAGTGTTCCCTTTTCTCCATAGTCTTACCAGCATCTGTTGTTTTTGGACCTTTTAATAGCCATTCTGACTGGAATGTGATGTTATCTCATTGTGGCTTTGAGTTATTAATCATGTTGAGAGTTCTTTCATATAATTGTTGGCCACATGTATGTTGTCTTTTGAGAAGTGTCTCTTCATGTGCTTTTCCCATTTTTTAATAGAACTATTTGAGTTTTGCTTGTTGAAACTTACAGATTTTGGATATAAGACCTTTGCTGTATACATAGTTTGTGAATATTTTCTCCTATTCTGTCTGTTTACTCTGTTTCATTAGGTCCCATTTGTCAATATTTGTTTTTTGTTGCAGTTGCTTTTGGGGACTTAGTCGTAGATTCTTTGCCAAGGCTGATATCTAGAATGATATTTCCTAGATTTTCTTCTAGAGTTTTTATAGTTTTAGGTCTTACATTTAAGTCTTTAATCCAACTTGAGTTAATTTTTGTATATGGTGAAAGGTGGGGGGTGGGGGATCCAGTTTCATTCTTCTGCATATGGCTAGCCAGTTATCCCAGCACCATTTATTTAAGAGGTAGTCCTTTCCCCACTGTTTGTTATTGTCGACTTTGTTGAAGATCAGATAGTTGTAGGTATGGCTTTATTTCTGGGTTCTCTATTCCATTCCCTTGGTCTACGTGTCAGTTTTTTGTACCAATAGCAAGCTATTTTGTTACTGTAGCCTCATAGTGTAGTTTGAAGTTGGATAATGCGATGCCTCTGGCTTTGTTCTTTTAGCTTAGGATTTCTTTGGCTATTTGGACTCCTTTTTTGGCTTCCATATGAATTTTAGAGTAGTTTTTTCTAATCCTTTGAAAAATTATGTTGGTAGTTTGATAGAAATAGTATTGAATCTATAGATTGCCTTGGGAATTGTAGCCATTTTAATGATATTGAGTCTTTTGATCCATAAACATGGGATGTTTTTCTTTTTGTTTCTTTCATCATCTATGATTTCTTTCAGCAGAGTTTTGTAATTCTCCTTGTAGAAAACCTTCACCTCCTTGGTTAGATGTATTTTTAGGTATTTCATTTTCTTTATGGCTATCGTAAATGGGATTGTGTCCTCGATTTGGCTCTCAGCTTGAATATTATTGGTGTATAGAAATGCTACTGATTTTTGTACATTGTGTCCTGAAATTTTACTAAAGTTGTTTACCAGCTCTAGGAGCCTTTTGGCAGAACCTTTAGGGTTTTCTATATATAGAATCATATCATCAGTGAAGAGAGATAATTTGACTTCTTCTTTTCCTATTTCCTGCAACGTCTGCTCCTGGGTTCAAGTGATTCTCCTGCCTCAGCCTCCCGAGTAGGAGCGATTACAGGCACCTGCCACCACACCCAGCTAATTTTTGTATTTTTAGTAGAGACAGGGTTTCACCGTGTTGACCAGTATTAAATTCTTGATTGACATTTCCTTTTTTTGAGAATGCTAAATATAGACCCCCAATCTCTTCTGCCTTATAGAATTTCTGTAAGAAGTGTGCTGTTAAACCTGATGTGGCTCCCTTTGTGTATGATCTGACTTTTTTCCCTAGTCGCCACTAAGATTTTTTCTTTAGCATTGACCTTAGATAGTCTACTGACCATATGCCTTGCTGATGTTTACTTTGTATAGTATCAGGCAGGTGTTCTTTGGGTTTCCTATACTCAGCAAGTTTAGAGAAATTTTCTTAAACTGTTATCTCAAATATGTTTTCCAGGATAATATGGTTTGGCTCCGTGTCCCCACCCAAATCTCATGTCAAATTGTAATTCCCTATGTTGGGGGAGGGACCTGGTGGAAGGTGATTGGATCATGGGGGCAGATTTCCCCCTTCCTGTTCTCATGAAAGTGAGTGAGCTCTCATGCCATCTGATGGTTTATAAGTGTGTGGCACTTCTCCCTTCGCTCTGTCTCTCTCCCACTGCCGTGTGAAAATGTGCTTGCTTCCCCTTTGCCCTTCCACCTTGATTATAAGTTTTCTGAGGCTTCTCCAGCCATGCTTTCTGCACAGCCTGTGGAACTGTGAGCCAATTAAACCTCTTTTCTGTATAAATCACTCAGTCTCAGGTAGTTCTTTATAGCAGTATGAGAATGGACTAATACACAGATTGTTTACTTTTTCTTCTCTTTTGGGAATGCCAGTAATTCATAGGTTTGATTGCTTTACATGATCCTATATTGTTCATCTTTTAAATTTACAACTTTTTTTTCTGATTGGGTTAGTTAGAAAGACCAGTCTTCAAGCTCTGAAATTCTTCTTTCTGCTTGATCTGGTTTATTGGTACAGCTTTCAATTGTATTCTGAAATTCCTTAAGTGAGTTTTTCAGTTCCAGTATCTCTAATTGATTTATTTTTAAGATATTTACCTCTTTTGTTATTTCCTGAGTTGCTTTAGAGGTTGATTTTTGTTCATTTTCAACCTTGTCTTGTATATTGTTGAGTTTCTCTGCAATCCATGCTTTGAGGTCTCCATCTGTTATCTCTGTGCCTCCGTTTTTGCTAGAGATCATTGCAGGAGAGCTAGAGTGAACCTTTGGTGGTATCACAGCATTCAGATATTTTATGGTGGCAGAATTATTATGTTGGTTCTTTCTCATCTGAAAAAGATTGTATTGGGTAGGGCTTTTTGGCTTTGCTTCTGTAGCCCTACGCACTTCTCTTGGCATGTTTTTTATTGGGCTATATGGCTCAACCTGCAGGCTGGCAGATGGAATTTGCAGGTAAGAGCCAGATGCTTCACAAGTTGGTGGGTGTGAATCTGATTTTTGTTCACTGTGAGGTGCTGTCTGTTGTTTTGGGTGAAGGACTGGACATTGGGGTGCCCAGTGTCCTGAGCTTCCTGTTGTACAGAGGTGGCAGGACACAGCTGAGCAGAGCTGGAGCCCCTCCCTGGCTTCCCACCAATATCCCAATAGTGACAGAAGGCACCAGCCTTGATGAGGGTGGCTGGGGGGAGTTCCTGGTAAAATGTGCTGAAGTTTCGGCAGAGGGTGTTGTGCAGAGGGGGGTGGAGTGGTTGAACTGGCCCCCTCTTTTAAATAGGCAGGAATATGGTCTGTTTCCCTGTCATATTCCTGTTCCAGGGCTTGTGACTCCTAGTTCAGACACACACTGTCATCTGTCTCTGGACTGCAGTGTAGCTGGGAGGTATGGGCAATGCTTGTTTTGTGACTCTCCATGGGAGTGGTTTCAGGGCATAACCTTGTCACTCAACCTGACACAGATAGCTTTTAGACTTGCCTGTTCTCCAATGTAGCAATGCTACTGCTTCTCTTAAAGGAGGGGTGGAGGGGTGCTCCACCTTTGGGCCAGTGTGAGTAGGTGTTGGTTGTGGTGTCAGCTGCTTGAGTCAGCTCAGCCTTAGTTTCTGGGGAAAGTAGTCAGGTTCCAGGGAACTTGAATTGGGTTAGGTAGATCTGCAGTTCCCAGGCCTCCCTATATGGTCCATTAAACGGCATGTATGAGTCCTGAAAGGGCTTGATCAGGATCCAGCTAACCCAGAGTTGATGTGGTGGCTATTATGGGGGCAGGCAGGCTGGTCCCCTGGTAACTTGTCAAACTGTCAGGCAGGGGCTGGTGGAACATTTAGGTGGTGGGAGCCTGAAGGAAGATCACAGGCCTGTGGGGACTGGGTTTTCAGGGGCTCTGGGCTGTAGGTGAAATGACCAGGTGGGGGCAGGACAGCTGTGCTGTGGGCCTTTCACTAGGGATGGCAGGACCCCTTAGCTGGGGCAATGGAGACTGGTGGCTGTAGGGAACATGGCAGGCTCATACTTCCCTCCCACCCAAGCGATGCTGAACTTTACTATTGGGGGCACATAAAGGTGCCAAGCATTGTCTGCTATTTCTGGGAGTTTTGCCCTAGAGGAACACAGAACTGTCACTGACCGTAATGTTCAGGTGGGGCTGCTACACTGGAAGCCCAAGCTGGCAAGCCTTGCCTTGCTAGGAGCAGTGGGCATGAGAAGTGGATGGTCTGCTGTCCAGGTGGTTCCTGGGTGAGTGCAGAGTTCAGGCAGGGGTGGGGTTGCTGTGCTGGAAGCCCAAGCTGAGCCATTCCTGGAGAGGAGGAGTGAGGCAGTCTGACTACTCTTCAGCATCATGACTTTGACCTCTACTGGGGCTATGGCAGTTGGTGCTTGGCTGCTTAGGGATCCAGGGTCTATGGGGTTTCCAGAGCAGTGCCTCTGGAAAAACTCCAGGCAGCTCTCTGTGTGGTCTAGACAGGGGCTGTGGCGGTGGGTGCTTCTGTGTTCAGGATTGCAAAGGTCCATGTGGCAAGTGTGGATCCCTGGGCACTCTCACTCATTCACCCTTTCTCTGCATTAGGGAGCTTCCCCTCACTCCAGGCTGGTCCTGGATAGGCAGCTTCCTGGCTTCACTCCTCTCTATTCTCTGTGGGTCCTCTTGCTTCCTTGGTGAATCCTGATGTGGTCTCTTTAATGATCCACTTGAAGAGCTAGTGTTTACTCACCATTCGGTTTCCTCTCCATGAGAGCAGCACACACTAGCTGCTTCTAGTCAGCCATCTTGAATTTAATTCTACAGTAATCTTCACATTCTTAACAACTACACTGGATGGCTCTGCTTGTCCAGCATGATGTCAATTTTCTCTGTTCTTGATGTATGTAAACACTCACTTGTGTGTCCAATTGGGCATAGTTTTCATATGATTGCTCGAGCCATAGTGTTGACAAGCATCCATTGAGCTTCTAGAACCTGCTCATTTTGAATGGTAAATACCAACGATGGTGACAAGCATGTAGTAATTGATTGGAAGAATTTTCATCTTTTTTACGTCAAACTTAGAATTTCTACTCTGTCCAGTGATATTTGTTACTTATTTTGTATTGCATAAAATAATTTAAGTATGTACTTATAAGTATATACACTTTTGAGTTTGTCTTAGGGACAAGAGTTTGACTTCAATTGCTTGTCCCTCTTGAAACCTGTTTTAATCACAAAGTTGGGTGTTGCTCTCTTAAGAGCAAAGTCATTAAGTTTAGGAAGGATGATTTGAGAATAATAAAAGTGGTAATTATACAAACAAATAAATGCAACAATTAATATTTCATTAATTATTATTAGTGTATGCCAAACTAGTACTGCTTAATATAAAACACAAAGGGCTAACTTTTAGAAAATTGGTAGTGTCATGGACATAAATAAACTGTAAAAACAAAATCAAAGTCCCAGAGGCTGTTCATAAGTCTTATGTAGACTGGCTAAGACAGCAGAAAGCTCCCAGTTCATTCTGCTACATAAGTAACACTCTTGTCAGCAATGGCTGGAGGACCAAAGAATTTGGAATGTGATTAAAAATTGAAGAATGGCCTCTGACCGTATAATGGATATGGTATCCAACTCAACACTAAACACAAATATGTCCAATAGGGGAATTTATTATGTCCTACATAGTTGGGAAACCTATAGCAACTCCAAGATGTCACAGTGGGAGTACTTGAGTTGTTTCCTAAACCTAAATATGAAACTAAAACTAAAATCAATTCTGGGGAATGCTTCTTAGGACTGCAGTGATGAAGCATAATTGAACCAGCCATGTGTGGAGATGACATCAGAGGATAAACCAGCTTGTCCTGGCTGAACTCAAATGGGGTTAGCTCAAGAGCAAGGATAGGAAAGAAACATGATCATTCCAAAAGATAGTTTCCAGCAAGGTAATTTTGGGTAAATATGACTGGGGGAATTAAAAAGACAGAGGGAAGACTTTGAAAACTGCACCAGTGGTCACACAACAAAAAGTCATCAGCAGTGGTACTGAATCACGTGTAATAGCCACACCCAAGTGTGCCCTCAGCATCATTCCTCAAAGAGGGTGAGATGAATGAAAGTCATACAAAGTTTTGTTTCTTCCTGAGAACATGTAACGCCTAAGGAATCTGATGGGGATTGTACCTTCAGAACGTTAGTGCTTAGAGATGTCTTTAAAATCTTGGGAAACATAAATACCTTGTAGGTTGGTTGGTTTGGTGTGTGTTTGTTAAGTATCTGAAGAGGCTTAAAACAGGAATATAAATAATATTTACATAAATATAAATAATGGTAAAATTTAAATAAAGAATTAGGTAGGCCATAGAAGGATAGATACAGGTACGCTTGGAAAGACAACAGTGTGGTTTTATGTAGGCTGGGATCTTTTTGTCCCTGTAGCGCCCATATAGTTCAGGGCCCTGCACAGTAAAATCTATTTGACAGTGACAAGGAGTGATTGAAATGAGCATGGCATGTGAATTATGACATTTGACTTGAGAGTCCAGACATTTAAACACTGCCACTCACAGCTTCCAAACCTTGAGTGGTCATGTATTTATTTCTTCATTTAATAGACATATTTACTATATAGTATAGAAAAGTCTAAAGAGGTATATGTGCTCATGTGACTGAATTTTTACATGGGAGGAAGAGTGACCCTTTGAGCCAAAATTTATCAGATACTAACTAGATAAGGACTATAGATTTTAATTAAAATCCCCACAATTAAAAATCAAATCAGTTTCTGTTTTATTGGTCAAATCCTCAATCCAATTATCTTTTAGCTTCAAAAAGTAATTAAAAATCCCACAGACAATAATCCCTTAAACCCAGGGAGTCAATGATTTTTTTAGGTGGAGGCCTTTGAAATCCAATCAAAGCTTGTATAAATGAAGAAAAGACGGAAAATTTATTTTTCCTTTCCTTTTTCTTTTAAAATATAAATTCATTTATTCTACAGTCACTACTAATTTGTAAGGAAACATAAGAAAATAATTTGTAAGTTAGTCTACCTACTTCCTTGAAATCTCTTAGGGGAACCTTGCCCTGGATTTCCCACCAGCAGCTACATTGGCTGATGGTGTTTTCACAAGGATACAGCCAGCTGGGTAATGACTATTATCAAGGAAGAGGGACTTTGATGGACATAAAAGATAGAAGTTGAAAAATAAAATTACATAAGAAATAGTCAATTTGTATTTTGCAAAAACTTCAACTCATGGATTTAATTTTGTTTACTTTGAGGTCTTTATTTACAGTACTTAGTTTTAAAGAAATGAAGGTCCTCATTTCCAAATTATAGCTATAGAAATCAAATCAAGTAATGGTTACATTACTCAGCCTTTTAGAAAATGGTGACTGGTATCATTTATATTGTTCTTCAAGTAGAAAATAAAATAACAATTGAATTCTTTCCTTAATCACTCCCTCCTTTCTTCCCTCCCTTTTATACTACCTTCTCCCTTTTCATTTCTTATTTTAAAAATTGAATTAGTTTCCTTAGTATGTTTTTATTTGTTTAAATGGACAGGTAAAGCTGTATGTATTTATCATGTTTGACATGATGTTTTGAAATATTTACATTAAAGAAATACTAAATTGAGCTAATTAACATATGCATCATTTCACAAAGTTATTTTAGTGACGACAACACTTAAAATCTACTCTCTTAGCCTTTCTCAGTAATATAATAAATGGTCATTTAACTATAGTCACTTTACACTAGATATCCTTGAATATATGACTTCTATATAACTGTAATTCTATATTGTTTGACCACCCTCTCCTCATCCTCCTTTCCCCCTCTGGGTACCACTATTATACTCTCTACTTCTAGGAGATCAATTTTATATTCCAGATACAGGTGAGATTACTTGGTATTTGTCTTTCTGTGCCTGGCTTATTTCACTTAACATATTGTCCTCCAGGTTCATCAGTGTTGTTGCAAATGACAACGTTTTTGTCTTTTTAATGGATGAATACTATTCCATTGTGTGTATATATCACATTTTCTTTATCTGTTCATTTGTTGATTGACACTTAGGTTGATTCCATATCTTGGCTATTGTAAATAATGCTGCAGTGAAAATGGAAGTGCAGATATCTCTTTGACAAACTGATTTCATTTCCTTTGGATGTATACCCAGTGTGGTATTGCTGGGTCATATGGCAATTCTATTTTTTATATTTGAGGAAACTTCATAGTGTTTTCCATAATGGCTGTACTAATTTGCATTCCCACTGGTATGTGCAAAGATGCCTTTTTTTCCCCCCACATCCTTGACAGTTCTTATGGTCTTATTGATTATAGCCATTCTAACAGGGATGAGGTGATAGTTCTTTGTGGTTTAATTTGCATTTCCCTGATGATTAGTGATGTTGAAAATTTTTTCACATACCTGTTGGCCATTTGTATGTCTTCTTTTGAGAAATGTTTATTTAGGTAATTCATCTATTTTTTAATCACATTATTTGTTGTTTTGCTTTTGAGTTGTTTGAGTTTCTTATATGTTTGCTATATTAACTCCTTATCAGATAAATGGTTTGTAAATATTTCTCTTATTCCTTAGGTTGTTTCTTTATTGTTGATTATTTCCTTTGCTGCGCAGAAGTTTTTTAGTTTGATGTAATCCCATTTGTCTATTTTTTTGCTTTTGTTGCCTGTGCTTTTGAAGTTATATCCAAAAAATTGCTACCCAGACTAATGTCAAGGAGATTTTCCTTCATGTTTTCTAATAGTTTTAAGTTTCAGCTCTTAGGTTTAAGTCTTTATTCATTTTGAGTTGATGTTTGCATATAGTGTGAGATGATGTTTAATTTCATTGTCCTGCATGTGGATATTCAGGATCATTTATTGAAGAGATTAGCTCTTTCCCCATTGTATGTTCTTGGCATCTGTGTCATAGATCAATTGACTATAAATGGGTCAATCTATTTCAAGGCTGTCTATTGTGTTCCATTGATCTGTATGTCTGTTTTTATGCCAGTATCATGATATTTTGAATACTATAGCTCTATAGTAGACTTCCAAATGAGGCAGTCTACTTCCTCTAGCTTTGTTCTTTTTGCTTAAGATTACTTTGGCTATTTGGGGTCTTTTTTGGTTCCACACAAATTTAAGGAGTGTTTTTTCTCCTTCTGTGAAGAATATCATTGGTATTTTTTATAGGGATTGCATTGAATCTGTACATTGCTTTGGGTAGTATGGACATTTAAACATATTCATTTTCCTTAATTCTTCCAATCCATGAACACAGGATATCTTTGCATTTATTTGTGTCTTCCTCAACTTCTCTCATAAAAGTATTATAGTTTCAGTGTAGAGATATTTCACCTTCTTGGTTAAATTTATTCCTAAGGTTTTTTAATGCCATTGTAAATGAAATTGTTTCCTTGATTTATTTTTCATATTGCTTGCTTTTAGTGTATAGAAATGTTACTAATTTTTGTATATTTATTTTATATCCTTCAACTTTACGAAATTTGTTTATTAGTTCTAACAATTTTTTTTCGGAGTGTCTAGGATTTTCTCTATATAAGATTATATCATCTGTAAACAGGGACATCTTCCTTTCCATTTGATGTCTTTTATTTCTTTCTGTTGTCTAATTGCTGTGGCTAGAACTTCTAGTACTATGTTGAATAGAATTGGTTCCAGTGGGCACATTTGTCTTGTTCTGGATCTTAAAGGAAAAGCTTTCAAGTTTTCTTGTTGAGTATGTCAGCTGTGGGTTTTTCATATATGACCTTTATTGTGTTGAGGTGCCTTCCTTCTGTACCAAATTTGTTGGGAGTTTTATTATGAAAGAATATTGAATTTTGTCAAATGCTTTTTTCTGCATCTAATGAGATGGTCATATTTTTTTTCCTTCATTCTGTTGATGTGTTTTTACCACATTTATAGATTTGCGTATGTTTGACTGTCCTTGCATCCCTGAGATGAATACCACTTGCTAATGATGAATGATATTAAAAATGTGCTGTTAGATTTGATTTGCCAGTGTTTTTTTTTTTTTCTTGAGGACTTTTGCATTTAGTTTCATCAGAGATATTAGCCTTTAGTTTTTTTTTTTTTCTTTTTGTAATATCCTCATGTTGCTTTGGTATCAGGGTAAGCTGGCCTCATAAAATGAGTTTGAAAGTATTCCTTCCTCTTTAATTTTTTGGAAGAGTTTGAGAAGGATTGGTAGAATTTTTTTAATGTTTGGTAGAATTAACTGTGAAGCCATCAGGTCCCGAGCATTTCTTTGATGGGAGATTTTAAAATTACTGATTCAATCTTCTTACTCATTATTGGTCTGTACAGATTTTCTATTTCTTCATAATTCAGTCTCAGTAGGTTGCATGTGTCTAGAAATTTATCAGTTTCCTTTAGGTTATCCCATTTTTTGGCATATAGTTGTTCATAATAGTCTCTCATGTTCCTCTGTGTTTCATTTGTATCAGTCATAATTTCTCTTTTTTCATTTCTGATTTATTTATTTAAGTCTTCTTTTTTTCTCAGTCTAACCTTTGTCTAAAGTTTTATGAATTTTATCTTTTCAAAAAACCAACTCTTAGTTTCATTGATTTTTTTCTAGTCCTTATTTCATTTATTTCTTTTCTGATCTTTACTATTTTCTTTTTTCTACTAACATTGGACTTAGTTTGTTCTTGTTTTACTAGTTCCTTAAGATGTAATGTTATATTGTGTATTTGAGTTCTTCCTTCTTTTTTGATGTGGGCATTTATTGCTATACATTTCCCTCTTAGAACTGCTTTTGCTGCATCTTATACGTTTTGGTATTTTATGTTTCCATTTTTGTTTGTCTCAAGATATTTTAAAATTTCTGTATTATTTTCCTCCTTGAACCATTGGTTGTTCAGGAGCATGTTGATTAATTTCCATGTATTTGTAAATTATCTGAAGTTTTTCCTGGTAATTTAGTTTGTTTTGATTACTTTATAAATATTGAGCCTTGTCAGGAAAAACCAATTTGTGAGATACAGTTGGTTTAGTGCACTCCTTAAGAAAGTGGTTTATTTTGACAGCCTACTTAATACTTTGTTTACTCTTAAAACTGTTGGTCTGCAGCTTCCACATGTCCATAACCGCTGCAGTACTGGAGTTTAGCTCTTACAGGAGAGAGTAGAGAATGCAGACCTTTTTAACTGGGGAAGCTTGATGCAGTTGGGAAGGCTGACAGAGACTGTACTTTCCTTTCTATTCCAGGGCCTTACAATAGCATGGATGAGGTTGGATTAATAGAGTGACAGAAAACACTTCCTTGTTTTATCTGCTCAGAAGCTCTTGTTTCCTGCTCACTGTTTGTAGTCTTGCATTTGACCATCCCAGATTAAAATATAATATGAAAACATTTGGAGGGAAATACATGTTGTGTTTTTCTTTCCAAGACTCCCAGTTTTACATTTACCTGCCCTTCCCTTACCCCCACAAAAGACCCTGGTTATTCTAAATTAATAAATGGGTAGGGATCAGTCTTGACAGCATGTCTTCATGCTTACATCTCTCCTGGGTTAATGTGTTATAGGAGAAAAGACTGATTTTTTTAACACTGGTTCCTGGAGTCTTTGCATATCTATCTGAAAACATCTCTAATGTTGAAGGCCATTGCTTGTGCAGAAAGTGATTGGAGTGTCAAAGCCCACAAAACCTGAAGGTGTCTCATTAATTATTTATTCATTCAACACATATTTGGGCATATGTCATCTTATTGTGATTCACTTTATTGTGTTCCACAGATACTGCCTTTTTCTTTTAAAATACAAATTGAAGGTTTGTGGCAACCCTGCATTGAGCAAGTCTATTGGTGCCATTGCCATTTTTCAACAGCATGTGCTCACTTTTTGTCTCTGTGTCAGCACTGTCTAGCAATAAAGTATTTTAAAAGCAAGTATGTACATCTTTTTAAACATGATGTACAATTGATAGATTATAATATCAATATAGTGTAAGTATAATTTTTATATGCTCTGGGAAATAAAATTTGCATGACTTGTTTTATTGTGATACTCACTTTACTGGGATGTCTGGAACTAAACCCACAATATCTGTGAGGTATGCCTGTATATTAAATGCTCACTCTGTGCCAGGCACTGTCATAAGCAAACTATTATTAAAGGAAGAATCCAGGTTAGAAGAACTCTGTGTAGAAGATGACTTGAGTCCAATGTCAGGAATTGTCACTCTTATGGATTGTCTCCCTAGGTGATTTTTAGTTATCTACTAGGATTCCCAACTGGGATTTGGTGACTCCTGGGTATGGTTAAACATCTTCAGTGGTATATGAGGACCACAGTTATGAACTACCAGATTATTCCCTCATTCCTCAAAATTGTATTAATCTCTCCTTGGTTTGTATTTATTGCATTTTTTTTTTTTTTTTGAGGCAGGGTCTTGCAGTGTCACCCAGGCTGGAATGCAGTGGCACAATCATGGCTCACTGCAGTCTTGACCTTCCAGGCTCAGGCAGTCCTCCCACCTCAGCCTCCAGAGTAACTGGAACCACAGTACATGCCACCATGCCTGGCTATTTTTAAAAATTATTTGTGGAGATGAGGTCTTTCTAGGTTGCCCAGGCTGGTCTCGAACTCCTTGGCTCAAGCCATCATTGTGCCTTGGCCTCTCAAAGTGCTGGTATTACAGGCATGGGCCACCATGCCTGGTCTCATTTCTTTAAAAAAGTGCCTTCAGACAAAAGGCCTTATCTTTAAAATTTCAGCCAAATCCAACATCAGCAAATACGAGACAACTTTAACAACACAGAACAGTGTTTAGATCAATCTAAGAAACACAGATCTCCTACTTGCAGCTTCACTGAAAATCCCCATGTATTTAATTTCAATTAGGGATTCTATTACAAAGCCTCTCTACCACCCTCTGGGGCTGTAATTAGAAACAGAATTGAAGACCCAGACCAGGAGTTTGGGAAGAATACACAGGTGCTCCTCAATTTCCAATGGGATTATGTCCTGATAAATCCAACATAAATTGAAAATATCATCAGTTGAAAGTACATTTTTGACTTAATAATATTTTCAGCCTCTGATGGGTTTAGTCCCATCTTAAGTCAAGAAGCCTACCAAATGACTATCTTTTTTGCACCATAGTAAAGTAAAAAAATTATAAGTCAAACCAGGGTAAGTTGGGGACCATCTGTATATCTTTCTTCTCATAATGATAGTAAGGAGTAAAGTTGACATCAATTGAGTACTTGCTAAATGCCTTATGTAAATTGTGATGTCACCAATTCTCAAATCAACTTTCTAGGTTTGGAGAGGAAAAGAAGAAAGCCATTCTAGAAGCCAGATAGGTTTGCTTGTTTGTCTTTCTGTATGTAGATTTGTTTGATACTTACCCACAGCTCTAGAGAAGTAATGTTGTGTTTGGACAAACAATAGGCAAAATACGTGAAGATATGTAACTAGATGCAGTTATGGTTCCACTGGTCTAGAATCATAAAAGCTGAATTTCTTTGTTCTCAGCCATTTGGTGGTGTTGCTTGATTTATTTTTAAACTATAAGATCAAGAAGAGGATCCCAAAGATTGTTAGGTTCAGTATCAAACCCCAAATGCCTGATGAAAACTAGAATACCTGGAGTCAACAATATCTGGTAATAGGAATCCAAACCAAGAGTTAGTGTAGCTCTCACAAGTAGTGCTTGGGGAGTATATTAAGATTTTGTGCATGCTCAAGTCCTTGTGTTTGTGGGCTAGCGATTAGAAATATTCTTATTTATTTGTTCAAAGTATCAGCAAGACGGTCATTAGAGTTTATTGCTAATACCAAGGCAGCTGCAAAAAAATCATATCACGATGAAACTGCTGATGATTATTGAAATAAGTATTATGTGTGTAATATATCTCATCTCCACAGACAAATATGAGTGTGTGGCTTAAATGATTGTCGGACTTTCTAACTTTTTTGACTTGAGGAAAAGAAAAATTGAGAATCAAGTGAGCGTTGTCACAGAGGAGGGACTGGCATGGATAAAACACAGAGACAAAGAGAACTTTCTAGCTTTGATTTCCAAATACCTGAGTTTTTAGAAATATGTACAATATTCTACATAGTTTGAGAAGAGAGGGTACTCTTTATTCATCTTTCAAACCTAGACTAGAAAAAGCTTCCTTAAAAGGAGTACTTAGGGTATATAGAAGAAATTGAAGGAAAATGAAACAGTAGATATTTTGAGAACAAAGAGAACAAGCTTGTAGTTTGCTCCCAACTCAGCGTCCTGAGTTGAGCCAATCAGTGGATTCCATCTTCTTGGCCACTTGGTTCTGGAGTGAATCTCATGACTCCTGCCAGTAATTCTGAAACAAGTGTTCATTCTCTCACTGCAGTGAACCATTGTATTAATATTGGGGAAGCTATCTTCAACACAAAGCTGACCTGAGGAGAAGAGCAGAACGAAGGCAAGCCCACAGAATTACTGGCATCCGGAAATGACATAAGGAACCGCCATGTTAAATTGTATATGAAGCCCACTCTATCTTTTAACTTTTCATCTACATAATAAATCACCTTCATTATTAATTAAGTCAATTTGTTAGGTATTCTTTACTCGAAATCAACAGTATGTTACCTAAGACAACTACTATTTTTCATTTACCTCCTGTACTTGTCAAAAGCCTTAGGCATAAACTCATTTAATTTCTATACCATCCTGGGAAGTAAACATAATTATCTCCATTTGACAAATTAGAAAGCCGAGGCTTAGAGTTGTTGCTTAAGGTAGCAGAACAGACGGATTTGTAGTGGACTTGATTCTATCAAAACCCCAAAGCCTGGACTTTTTCTGTTTATGTCATATTATATTTCAATTGTGGGGTCCCAGGTCACTTTTTAAAAAATGTTTTTATTAAACATTTATAAAAACAGATATTTTTATTAAAGTTCTGTGTTCCATGTGTCTCATGCCTTTTGCTGGCTTCTCTCTGGAAGTGCTTCCATCCACTGATGTTATTTGAGAAATAGGCCACACATGTACAATGCTCATTTTTTCCTACTGAATAACTTCAGGGAATTCAGGAAACAGAAATCAAGGATAAAATAGAGTATTAGAATCTATTTTGAAACAGCCTCATGAATTCAAGGAGCAGAACTGAATCTACTACATTCAAGGTGGCACCATGAAGTAGCAGAAAATGTGGGGCTTTGGAGTTAGATGTACATGGGTGAAAATTCCAGCTTTGGGACATCTGTGTTTGCAGGGTGGTATATTGGATGTGGTTAATAGATATGCCATGAAAATTCCACTGAAAATCCAAAAGAATATGAAAAAATAATAAAATTAACAATGGTACTGACAAAGGAAAGAATGTAGTTCAAAGTCTGGCCCAACTTTTCACTAACTGCATCATTGAGGGGGAAGAATTAAGAAGCACTTTCCTAGATGATGTGCCATGTGCACCACCTAATCTAGTCCCTTGGAAGGTGATGAAAAACTCTAACCAATCCCTTCCCTTTATACCCAACTCAGGATAATGAAGGGTCACACAACTAGAAAAATCCAGGGTCATTTTGCAAGTTATGCACATACTGCTCCCCTCTGAGCCAGACTGATCTGGAATCCTTTCTCCCAGACTCTGTGACAGTGCCCCAGCCCATCAACCCTCCAACGGCAGTTCTCTTTCTCCAGTCCATGAGGTAAATACAATGTCAAAGACACACACTGCAGGAGGAAGAGAGGCTCAGAAAAAACTGCGTTGTGTGGTATATTATGAAAGAAATGTCCTGTATTATGGGATATTTGGTCAGAGAAAAAATGAAAACAGGTAGAGACATGTGGAACACAGATAGTAGTGAATAGAGAGGGATGAAAGAAATGGCCAGATTGAGGAAGGGAAGATCCAGCCTTAGCTCATTAGTCCATCTGCTAGGAGTCACAAATGAAGCTGTTTGTGCAGAAGCTGGGTTGTGCAGAAAACCCCAGACTCCTTACGTGAAGGAAAGTGGCAGCATCAGAATGGGGTGTAAGGAGGAGTGACAATCCACCCAAGCTTACTCAGGACAAACAGTGGAGTTGGATTGGAAGATAGCAAACAGGAAAAAAAAAACACACCCCAAAACCAAAAGCCAAAACTAACAAAATCAAAAAGCAAACCATAGGAGGCAATTCAAAAAATGACTAGGGAAGGATACTGAATAAATGTGGTAAGTGTGGGGAGATAACATTTTGAGATACTAACATTTTTTTTCCTAAGTGTACTTCACTTTTTCATCAACCTCCTACCCCTACCCCATTCAATGATTTGGGCAGTTCTATGCTCCTTGCTCAAGGCAGGGACAGTATAGGATAAAAGATAGAAACAAGGGAGTCTTATTGACTTTGTCTCCAAAAACCTAGGCCCTTAGGTGACTGGAGAGAAGTTTAGGCAGAGCCAAAATATTTGGGATGTAAGAGAAAGAGGTTGACCTTGCTAACTCCCAGGTAGAAGAAGGTGGATGGATTGGTCCAGAAACATGGATCCTGTATCTTGCTTTCTGGGGGAAGCCTGGAGTTCAGAGAGGAAACAGATGTGGTAAGTTTAGAGAGAATGGGTCTTAGCCAGTTTGGTGGAGATTTTGATGTCTGAGTGTGACACAGAAAGGTTAGAATATATTATGTGTCCATAAAACAAAAGGAAGAAGAAGAGAAAGACATCCAACTTGAAGGGGGCAGGCAGAGAGAAGCTGGTGATGTTTCTTTTAGTGGTGATCTCTGCAAATTGATAACAGAGAACCAAAAGGGGTCACAGCATTCTCAGAGGAAAACTGCATAGAAATATGATATTGAACATCAGATGGGAATCCCACCCCTTACATCAAAATGGCATAGCACTGTATAAATCACCCAGATTTTAAACACACTCTTGGGCAAGGGAGGGAACCCTAAATTTTTATTTTTATACACTTAGAGGGTACAAGTGCCATTTTACTACATAGCTATAGGTGTGGTGATGAAGTCTGGGATTTTAGTGTAACCATCACCTGAATAATATAAATTTTACTCATTAAGTAATTTCTCATTCCTCACTCCCTCCCACCTTTCCACACTTCTGAGTATTTTACATGTATTATTTCATATGTTCATATGTACAAATTATTTAGCTCCCACTTATAAGTGAGAACATGTGGCGTTTAACTTTGTTTCTGAGTTGTTTCACTTAAGATAATGGCCTCCAGTTCCATCCATGTTACTTCAAAAGACATGAGTTCATTCATTTTTGTGGCTGCATAGTATCCATTTTGTGTGTGTGTGTGTGTGTATAAAGAAAATGTGTGTATATGTGTATATATATATATAGTGGTGTGTGTGTATATGTGTGTGTGTGTATATATATATACACACACATTTTCTTTATACAATCATCTGTTGATGGACACTTAGGTTGGTTCCATATCTTTGCTATCATGAATAGTGCTGTGATAGACATATGGGTGCAAGTATTTTTTGATACGATGATTTCTTTTCCTTTGGGTATATACCGAAGAGTGGGATTATTGCTGGATGGGGTAGATCTATTTTTATTCCTTTAAGAAATCTCTGTACTGTGTTTCTATAGAAGCTGTACTAATTTACATGCCCACTAGCAATGTGTAAGCTTTCCCTTTTCCCTGCATCCTCACCAACATCTGTTATTTTTACACGTTTTCCATAATAGCCATTCTGACTACTATAAGATGGTGTCTCACTGTGGTTCTAACCTGCATCTCTCTGAGGATTACTGATACTGAGCTTTTTTTTCTGTTTGTTGGCCATTTGTGTGTCTTCTTTTGCAAAATATCTGTTTATGTCCTTTGCCCACTTTTTAATGGGGTTATTTTGTTGTGGTTGTTGAGTTGTTTGCATTCCTTATAGATTCCAGATATTAGTCATTTTTCAAATGTATAGTTTGCAAATATTTTCTCCCATTCTTCAGGGTGTCTGTTCACTCTGTTGATTATTTCAATTGTTGCATAGAAGGTTTTTAGTTTAATTAAGTCCCATTTATCTATTTTTGTATTTGTTGCATTTGATTTTAGCAATGAATTATTTGCCATTGTTCAGGAGAGTTTTTCCTAGATTTTGTTCTAGTATTTTTATAGTGTTAGGTCTATAAGTCTTTAATCTATCTTGGTTAATTTTTGTATATGGTGAGAGATAGGAGTCCAGTTTCATTCTTCAACATACGGCTAGCCAATTTTCCCAGCACTATTTATTGAACAGGGTACCCTTTTCCCAGTGTATGTTTTTGTCAACTTTGTGAAAAGGTCAGTTGGCTATAGTTATGTGGCTTTATTTCTGTGTTCTCTGTTCTACTCCATTGATCTCGGTGTCTATTTTTGTACAAGTACCAGCTGTTTTGGTTACCTTACCCTTGCAGTATAATTTGAAGTCAGGTAATGTGATGCCTCCAGATTTGTTCTTTTTGCTTAGGATTGCTTTGGCTATTTGGGCTCTTTTTTGGTTCCATATGAATTTAATTTTTTTAATTCCTGAAAAACTGATATTGGTATTTTGATAGGATTGCGTTGAATCTGTATATTGTTTTGGGCAGTATGGTCATTTAACTGTATTGATTCTTATGATCTGTAAGCATCGGATGCTTTTTCATTTGTTTGTGTCATCTACAATTTCTTTCATCAGTGTTCTGTAGTTTTCCTTACAAAGATTTTTAACCCCCTTGGTTAAGTATATTCCTAGGTATTTTTTTGGTAGCTATTGTAAATGAGATTGAGTTCTTCTTTTGGTTTTCAGCTTGAACTTTATTGATGTATATAAATGCTACTGACTTTTGTACAACAATTTTGTATCTTCAGACTTTACTGAATTCATTTATCAAATCTAGGAGTCTTTTAGAGGTGTCCCTAGGGTTTTCTAGGTATATCATTAGCAAACAGAAGTAATTTGGTTGGCTTCCTCCTTTCCAATTTGGATGCCTTTTATTTCTTTCTCTTGCCTGATTGCTCTGGCTAGGACTTCCAGTACTATGTTGAATAGGAGCAGTGAAAATGGGCATCCTTGTCTTGTTCCAGGTCTTAGGAGGAATGCTTTCGGCTTTCCCCCATTCAGTATAATGTTGACTGTGGGTTTGTCATATATGGCTTTTATTATTTTGAGATATAGGAACCCCAAAATATGTGGGATTAAGTTTATCCTATATTGGTGGAATGGAAATTCAAAGTATATATTAGGTCAAGTTGTTAATATTATTCTAATGGTCTACTTATTTGCACATCTGAGATTAATATTAACTACATTGGCTATAATAATTATTCTCACATCAATACCTGAGTCCCTCTTTTTCATAATAGAGGTCAATCTTTTAAAATAAATAAAAATAAATTGTATTGATAATTTCATGCCACTTTTTAAGGTACCTGGAGAGTAGCTATCTTAAAACATAGGTTATAATTTGCTATTATAAAGACTTCAAATTTATTCCCATAGACTTAATTCAGGTGGTTCAACAGTTTAGTAACAAGTACCTAAGAGCCAGGAAAAAAATGTAAGTGCAAACTTTACTTCATTCGTTTCTCTTTCCTATGAGTCAAGTATATCCAATGGTGCAAAACCAGAATTCTTCTTAATGAAATACACATGCATGCTAGTTACCTGACCTTGGGCTAAATGAGACCAATAGAAAGATCATTTATATAACTCAGAACTATCTCTAAAAGCAGGCAGCTTTTAGATTACAGAGGGCGTTGGAGAGAAGCTGCTTATAGGTCCATAGAACACTTTGAATTTAGTCATTTCTCTCTTGAGATTATGAGAGCCAGCAAGCCTGTGAAAGCTCACTCTGGTGTCTCTTCTGTTTAACTTGCAGGTAAGTTTTTCATCTAGCCGTGTGAAATAAATAATTCAAATGATGATGCGTGAAATTTTATCAGCATCTTCTAAAAGTAAAAGACAGAGGAATTTATTTGCTGCCACAATTTCCAAATGACAGAAAAAAAAAGAAAAAAAATCTTTCTCATTTTTATTCCATTGTGCTAAAAGCTTCAGAAGAGCTGTGTATTGGTATTTTAACTGGTTTATATAAAATATCACCTTGTGACAAAAAACCAAACACTGCATGTTCTCACTCATAAGTGGGAATTGAACAATGAGAACACATGGACACAGGAAAGGGAACATCACACACCAGGGCCTGTTGTGGGGTGGGGGGAGGGGGGAGGGATATCATTAGGAGATATACCTAATGTTAAATGACGAGTTAATGGGTGCAGCACACGAACATGGCACATGTATACATATGTAACAAACCTGCACGTTGTGCATATGTACCCTAGAACTTAAAGTATAATAAAAAAAGAAAACACACAATGTTGGTGGCAATGTAAATTAGTTCAGGCACCATGGAAAGCAGTTTGGAGATTTCTCAAAGAACTAAAAAAATAAAGAAATAAAAAATAAAATAAAATAATCACCTTGTAAATTCTGGATAGCTAGTCTCACCCTATTAATACATTCCTTTATAAATCTTTACAAATATTTCACTGGAAAATATTTTAGTTAAATGCATTTTTAATTCTGTAATGCTAAGTGCTTCTTATGCACAAGCACTCTGTCTTGTGCTTTCTTTGTAGCAATAACTAAAACAGTCTTTTTCCTCAAGGAGCTCTAGGCCCAGTGGGAAAACAAATGAGTATACAGATAATTACAATTCCGTGATATAAGTATTGTGATGAAAACTTGTTGTATTAGTCTGTTCTCACACTGATAATAAAGACATACACGAGACTGGGTAATTTATAAGGAAAAAGAGGCTTAATGCACTCACAGTTCCACATGGCTGGGGAGGCATCACAATCATGGTGGAAGATGAAGGAAGAGCAAAGGGACTTCTTACATGCCAGTGGGCAAGAGAGGACTTATGCAGGGAAACTCTCCTTTATAAAACCATCAGCTCTCATAAGAGTTATTCACTATCAGGAGAACAGCACTGTAAGACCTGCCCCTGTTATCCAATTACCTCCCACCTGGTCCCTCCCACAACAAATGGGAATTATGGAAGCTACAATTCAAGATGAGATTTCGGTGAGGACACAGCCAAACCATATCACTTTGTATCTACACACATCCAGTATGAAATGGTTAAACAGGAAAATCTCAGACTATTACTGATGGTGAGGATGAGACATGGGAGGTAGGCCACAGGAAGAGTCATGCTTAGCATCCTATGGCACCCATTTGTAGCTCTGAGGTCCTATCAGAGAGTTACTCTTTTGTCTAAAGGATGGCACTTTCCTGCCCTCTCCCATCCCAATAGTGAGGGTATAGATGTGCCCAATAGTGAGGGTATAGATGAGGGTACAGTCTTTCTAGGGGCAGAATTCAGGACCCTGAAGGCCCAGCTCAGGAGAAGACAGGCAGAGTCACAGACTAAGAGGAGGCAGGCAGAGTGAGAGGTGCCATTACCAGAATCAGACTAAGTTACTACAAATTTATACAGAGCAGGGGAACCTACTGGGAACTTACCTTGTGCTTTGTTTCCACTGCTGTGGTCCTATCAGCAAGAATTGAAAGGCATGTGGATTCCCCCCTTGGGAGTTTAATGAAGGCATAGTGTGCCTAAAGCCCTGGCTTTCATTTCTTCCAGAAAAGGCAAAAAACCTTCTGTTAGTCTTGGATCCTGAGACATCAAGATATTTCTAATGCGAATCAGGGGCTCTTGTGGGGAAACGAGAGGTAAGAACAAATTCCTGGTGTGTCAGATCAGTGGTACCATCTGGCCACCAGGAACAACATCAGGTAACGATAGACTGAGAGGCACAACTCCCCATGCCCAGCTCGGGGTCACACAGGTGTCTTTTCAGACTTAATAAACCCCCAAAGAGAAGAGAGGGAGAGATGGGGGAGAGAGTCCCTAGGTGAGTTCCCATGAATCTTGACTGGTAGCACTCTGAGTTGGGTCTTAATTGAGGGTTCTCAGTCTTGACACTATTGATATTTTGGGTCACATAATTTTTTACTGTGGGGGTTGTTCTGTGTACAGTAGGATGGTTAGCTGCATCTTTAGCCTCTACCTGTGAGATGCCAATAGCACCCTAGTCCCTCAGTGTGACAAAGTGGTCTCCAGACATGGCCAAATGTTTTCTGGGGTTCCCCAGTTGAGAACCACTGTTATAAAACAAATATGAGAAAATGACAAGACGTTATCTGAACCTGAGTCTTGTGGAACAGGCCAGATCCATTACATCTGGGTAACGAGTATGTACTTCAGGCATTTTGTAGACTTATTGGCACAAACAAACTTCTTGAGCAGTGATAGAAGGTGGAAGATAGCACTAAGGGCTCCCAAACAAGAAGAGGCATCCCATGTAGGCAGAGTAAGATTCACAGATAGGAATCAACAACACTTATACAGTGAAAGAAGGTGAACCCAGCTAGGACAGAGCTATAGCCTTGAGCCACGCCTGGTGACCTCTTACCAGGTCCCTAGTGAGGAAGAGCTGGACATTTATATCAGCTCCCAAATGAATACTCTATAATTTTTGTGTATAACTTTGTGATCCAGGCATCAAAAAATCATTTTTACATGTAAGTTACCCATAAACCACGTGTGTAGAGTTTTAGTTCCAGAATACCTGGAATTATTAAGAAAACCTTTTGTTGTCCTAATAGAATCCATGATCAAAGGGTACTTTGGGCCAGGTGTGGTGGCTCAGCCTGTAATCCCAGCACTTTGGGAGGCCAAGGTGGGTGGATCACCTGAGGTTGAGAGTTTGAGACCAGCCTGACCAACATGGAGAAACCCCATCTCTACTAAAAATACAAAATTAGCTGGGCATGGTGGTTCATGCTTGTAAACCCAGCTACTGGGGAGGCTGAGGTGGGAGAATCGCTTGAACCCGGGAGGCGGAGGTTGCAGTGAGCCGAGAGGGTGCACCATTGCACTCCAGCCTGGGCAACGATTGTGAAACTGTCTGAAAAAAAAAAAAAAGAGTACTTTGACTACTGTTTTGAATCCTGGGTGAGCTCTAATTGAATATCAGAGTAAAATATCCTGTGCTTGGGCTTCCTGGAGCAAAACCAGGTAAGCAGTAACTCTCCTCTTAGAGTATGTTGCTTCTACCTTGCTTTTCTCTGAGTTAGGACGCAAGGAAAAGGATTCCCCACATCTGTCCCCTTATCCAGACACTTTTCTGGTTTCCCTTTTGTGACTATTTCCCTGTTTCACACTGCCCTTGGCATTTATTAGAGAATCTCAATGGATCCCAAAGAGGGTGGGATCCACAGGGTTACTGGGGTATCCTGTTCTGAGCTGCAGCATCCAGTTCTCTCACGGTATTCTTACCAAGATCCATTCTCCTAAGCCCATCTATTTTCATTCAGGATTTGCAGTTCTCTATCTCCACTGTCATTTCTTCCTTCTGAATTATTGTCACTGAATTTTAGTATGGGATTAAACTTTACAAACTATCCAGTCCACTCTCTTTCACCCCTACCACTTATGTGTAACTGGGTATCAGAGAGGGTAAGTGACTTACCTAAAAACACCTAGCTTAGAAGAGAATATAGGACACAAAAGAGGACTGAGGATGAAACATCTGGAACACCAACATTTCAAACATAAGAAGGCAGGACAAGTTAAGGAGGAGAGTCAGATGTGCTCAAGGAAAACCAGGCTCAAGAAGTGATGGAGAAGCCACGGGAAGAGAGAGGGTCAGGAAGAAGGGAACAGCTAAGAATCTAGTGTTGTTACAGGGGAAAGCATCCCTTGAACAGGATGTCAGGACTCTGATGTCCTGTGGGGGGAAAGGCAACCTGCAGGAATTAAAGAGGTGCAGAAGGAAACTCAGGATTTTGATGATGAAGAAGCTTTATCTTGGAAAGAAGGAAGGATTTCATTCTCCGCTTACCTGTCAGAGAATGCTCCCGAATACCTGGAGAATTCAGTGAGATTTCCAGCAGTGTAGACAGCAGGACAACCTGACCAGTGATGCTGTGAAAACTATCCTTGATTGCAAAGCTTCCCTTGGAACTTTAGAATTTCTATGGGGTAGAAGAGGGAACTGAGGAGGGCAGAGGGGCAAAACAGAAAGAATTGAATTGATTAATTCTATGCTATCTCTTTTGGTGGAGCAGAATGGACTATCAGCTCTGTTAGGGAAATATGTGCTTTTGTAATGGAGTTTAAAATTGTTTTTCTCAAATTTCTGCATCTTTTGTCTGAGTAATTGATGAAACAGACTACCTGCTGGTTACATGTTGCAGGGTTATTTTTCTGCCTGGGGGTGTTTTTATTCTCTTGAGAGAAGGATGCTATTTCTGTAAATCTCAAACATTACATGCATCAGAGAACTCAAGGAAAAAGCTTTTATTCTCTTGAGACAAACACAAATAGCTCCAGTTTCTTCTACCTTTTGTTTAAAGCCACCTCATAAAGTGCTATCACAAACAAGCTCCCCAAATGAATTGTTTTGTGCTACAGTTTATTGGTATGCAAATACACATGCACATATTGCATTTATATTCCGTATCTAGTTAGACTATGCTCTCTAAGAGTGACAGATTTTAGAAGACTGATAGATTTTATTCAATGGATAATAATAAATACAGGCAAATAAGAAACTCTTATGTTAAAAGGTAAATAAATGATTAATAGAAAAATCGTAAAATTTTCTGCCGAGAGATTGAGGTCTAGATTTTTGGTAACAGAATGTTAATTTCCTACTCACTCTTATTTTCTCTTTTTAAATCAGATGGTAGTTTCCCAAATTCAAATTACAAAGCCATAACACAACTTGCATTTTTTTTTTTTTTGGTATGCTAAATGGTAAACTTCACATTGCCAGAGTGGTATCTTTGATAATTTTCTTTTGGGAGAGAATCTCAACCATTACATGTAACCTGTATACTACATTCTCTTACACAAGGGACTTAGGTCACTCAATTATATTTTAATACTTTTTATTAATTCTACCTCCCAAATGAGCTTTATTTTTTCCATCAATTTTCTACTTAGTATTCCTTTTGAAAATTCTTCAGCTGAAAGTTAGGATTCCATAAATAGCCCCATAGTGGCAGAGGTGGCTGGTGGGCCCGTTGGGGAGTGAGCCTGGAAAAGATTATAGGCCCATATGACCCAAATTGATCATACAACTTCGAAATGAAGAAGCTATTTTAATTTTGCACATTGTCTTACATATTCAGAATTGAACCTCATATGGTTCGAGAAAATGTACTTTTAATTCCAGACGTCGTCTTATTTTCCCTGCTGCATCTACACTCCCTAGCAGAGTATCTGGCAGACAGTAGGCATTTGCTAACTATTTCTTGATTAAATAGATGAAGGATAATTCTGCAGCCTTGAAGAAACAAACATATCCAAAGAAACAAACATATTTGATTTAGTCTAGGTCTGATTTTGTCAGTTTTGCCCAAATTCCAAAGCAAAGCATTCCGTTATTTGGTCAGATAAAAATAGGAATAGCACAAGGCATTGAAAGCTAGTAGTTATAATGTGGATGTGTGCAAGATTTGGCAGCAATATCTGTCACTGTGTTGATGAGCAGGGTGGATCCAGCTGATGTCTAGAATACAGGGTACCAAAGTGAGTCATGTTATTCTTCTTGAGGATTACAAGAGTCTTATGGTGTTAAAGGTTTAGGTGTACACAGTTAAGCTACAGTTGAGTGAAGCAGAAGATGCAACTGTGGAAAAATGACTGCATGTATGAGTAGATGACCTGAGTTTTTTTTTCTTGATTATAGCATTTATCATGTTATATTGCAAACATCTCTTTCTGACCTGGGGGATTTTAAAGAAAAAATTATTTTAAAAATCTCTAACATGTAGCTTAGTATTTGGCACACAGCAAAGCCTCTAATAAAACATTTATTGAATTGCTAGATGGATCTAGAAAAATTTTGTGAAATGAGATTCAAGTTTTATTTTGATGACTAGGGTGAGTATTAAGGCTGAAAAGGCATTCCAGAATGATAAACTAGATGTGCCAAGAGGCAGGAAAGGTCAGTATATTATGGAACAATGAGCCTAAGTTTAACATGCAGTCGGTTATAAGCAATAGTTTAAGATAAGTAGATTGGGAACAAATTGTGGCATGCTCTGATAACCACATTGAAGAGTTTGGACAATATCCTATGCATTAGGAGACTGTGAAGGTGAAGTGGTATTTTCCTCTATGTGTCAGTAGGACATCTCTAATAGCACTGTGCTATGTGCATTGAAGACTAGGAGCCTTTTGACCACTAATTTTTGATCCTATTTCAATTTCTAAATTTCTGGTATTATCTCCTCTGCCATCGGAGGGAACTAATGCAGAGTTTAATGTTTCACAATCATAAAACCTTTATAGGTTACAATTCTGTGTACTGTAGGATGCTAGCTGCATCTTCCATGTTGGAAGGCATCTTTTGCAAGTACAAAATTATAATCACCTAAATTATAACAGCTATGAGGATATATATAGGATTATAGAATTAGGAGTATGTATCATTGGTGTGACCATTAAAATAAATAAAACTCTGAAATTAATTCATATGTGTCAGTTATGTACCATGCTTTCAGTCATTCTCAAAGCAATAGTATTATGGGTAAAAGGAGGATCTACTGTTTCAGTGAACTCATTTGTGCTCCTTATTTCAGGAGAAAAGTAATAAGCCAATAACAATAAAAGTGTAATTACAAAGGATTGTCCACCTGCATTATCAAATAAATACCTCAATTATCTGCATTATTTGTCAGTGGAAGTTCAAAATAGCCTTACAAATAATTACCATTATTTCATGGTATGAAAAAACTCCTGCCCAGCACAAAAATTTGCAGGTTAAATTTTGATTCAACAACTAGTTCAAATGCCTGTTTTGAAGCAGCCACTGCACTATGTATGCCAAAACAGATTCTATAATACTCTACTTGTTCCAGGGCTAACTTGGATATGCAGCCACCTGGGGAGTTCTTCTGCTTGTCAAGCCCAGCTCAGCAGCAGCTCTGGGTTTGTTTGGAGATTCTCGAAGCCTCTTGAAAGCTGTAACTAAAGTAAGGTCAGTAGTGGAACTGAGGCAATATAGCTGATTGCATTGCATCAGAGCCCCTTGGGCTATGAGAAACCTGTGTGACTTGACAAGTTTCAAATGATAATGAATGTGGCTGTTGAAGAGTCTGTCTAGTTTAGTCATCATTTTATCCTCAGATCTAACATAACTGCCTAGCTTATAGTTGTTGCATATATTTACAACATACATTTGTTGAGTAAATGAATTCAGAACTAAGCAAATTGGTGGTAAGAAATGTGCAGAAAAGAAGGAAAAAAAGCTTATCCTCTGCACAAATAAGTTTTTTTTTTGTGTGTGAAATACTACATAAAGTTAACAAGTTTCTTTTTCACACTGGAGCATCTCAAAATTTTAGTATGACTGCGAATCCTCAGGAGAAGGATTTAATAAAGCAGTTTCCTAAGCTTTTGTTGAGTGTAAAACACTTTGTACTCAAAATACTGATTAGCATCTTTCTGCAGTGCTTGGGCTAATGCAATTAAAGATCAGTATTATATAATATGCATAAAAAGTACTCAAGTTAAATTTTGTTTGCTACTTTTAGGGGCATGCTGTGTGTGTATCATTGCGCACTGGGCCTCCATGACAATAGAGTACATAAAATTCTTGAAATATTTGGGTGTATCTATAATATCAGTAATCTATTCTGATAATGATTGGAGTAATAAATTATTTGGTAAGCTCTGAGGTAACATAAATCCTGATCTTTAATCTGTCAAACAATTGCAAAACCAAGTTATATAATACTGAAGAGTATACAAATAAGCACAACGGGGCCAGGGGTTCTGTTGTGCATCTATATCCAAAATACTAGGGCAGCTTGTGAATGCTAAATAAAGATTACTGAGTTCCATACCCCTTCCAGAATTGTTGGAGACAGGCTGAGGGAGGCCTACAGATCTGCATTTAAAAACAATTCCAAATAATTCTAAAGCAAGGAGGTCAAAGGAATACAGTTTGGGTAACACTTATTTAAACAATAGCACAATATATCATTGTACTGATCAAATATATCTAGTTTTCCTAATGTAGAGTTACCCAGTTCTTACCTTTTAAACACACAACACACATATCTCCTCTGGGTTTGGATGAGATTATTGCATCCTGGGATTATGAGACAGAGATATATATCTTTAGTGGACATTGGTAGCCATTGCAGAAAACAGGTAAAGAAAGTATAATTCAGAGTTTGCTTTGGGATCCTGTTTTACTAGTTACACTTATTTTTAAGATTACTGTGTCAGCAAGGATTGATAACGTAGCTTGAGTTGGAAGCTGCAAGAATGGTAAGGAGGGGAGAGATGCCATTAAGCAAGGAGGAATGGAACAAATCCCCACATCTGTCACGTTGACAAATTGTCAGAATGGCTGATAGAATGGTTAGGTATGATGACTGGTGACATGGGCTCTGGACTCAAGGTACTTTAACTCTACTGGTTAATAGCTGTGGGGCCTACTAAACTTCTCTGGGCCATAGCTGTTTCTTTTCCTTTTTAAAATGAAGATAAGAACATTGTATATCCCATAGGGTTATTTTTGAGGTTTAAATCAGATGGTTTCTATAAAGTGTATAGCCCAGTTCCTAGTATATAGTAAACATTTAATATCAGCAATTATTAAGTGGCAGTGGCCTCTAGCTCCTCCATTATAGTATTTGCCATCTTGATTCAATCCTGTCAGTAATGCAGATACTGTTATTAAAAATGAAATGTGCCTGGCACGGTGGCTCACACCTGTAATCCCAACACTTTGGAAGGCCGAGGCGGCAGGTGGATTGCTTGAGGTCAGGAGTTTGAGACAAACCTGGCCAACATGGTGAAACACTGTCTCTACTAAAAATACAAAACAAAAAAAAAGAAAAAAATTAGCTGGGCGAGGTGACACGCCTGTAGTCCTAGCTACTCAAGAGGATGAGGAATGCGAACCGCTTGAACTTTGGAGGTGGAGGCTGCAGTGAGCTGAGATCGCACCACTGCACTCCAGCCTGGGCAACAGAGTGAGTGAGACTCTGTCTCAAAAATAAATAAATATGGCGGCATAGTATTCCATAGTGTATATGTGACACATTTTCTTTATCTAGTCTTTCACTGATGGGCATTTGGGTTGGTCCCAAGTCCTTACTGTTGTGAACAGTGCCACAATAAATATACGTGTGCATGTGTCTTTATCGTAGAATGATTTATAATCCTTTGGGTATATACCCAGTAATGGATTGCTGGATCAAATGGTATTTTTAGTTCTAGATCCTTGAGGAATCGCCACACTGTCTTCCACAATAGTTGAACTAATTTACACTCCCACCAACAGTGTAAAAGCATTCCTATTTCTCCACATCCTCTCTAGCATGTGTTGTTTCCTGACTTCTTAATGATCACCATTCTAACTGGTGTGAGATGGTATCTCATTGTAGTTTTGATTTGCATTTCTCTAACGACCAGTGATGATGACCTTTTTTCCATATGTTTGTTGGCTGCATAAATGTCTTCTTTTGAGGTGTCTGTTCATATCCTTCACCCACTTTTTGATGGGGTTGTTTGTTTTTTTCTTGTAAATCTGTTTAAGTTTATTGTAGATTCTGGATATTAGCCCTTTGTCAGATGGATAGGTTGCAAAAATTTTCTCCCAAAGGATGAGTTCTTGTCTTTTGCAGGGATGTGGATGATGCTGGAAACCATCTTTCTCAGCAAACTAACACAAGAACAGAAAACCAAACACTACATGTTCTCACTCATAAGTGGGAGTTGAACAATGAGAACACATGGACACAGGGAGGGGAGCATCACACACCAGGGCTTGTCGGGGGTCGGGGGCTAGGGGAGGGATAACATTAGGAGAAATACCTAATTTAGATGATAGGTTGATGGGTGCAGCAAACCATCATGGCACGTGTAACAAACCTGCATGTTCTGCATATGTACCCCAGAACTTAAAGTATAATGAAAAATTATATGTTAAATATAAAAGATGAAAAAATGTATACATATAAGCCTATATATAAAAAATATAAAAATCTCTAGACAAAAGAAAAAAAATAAAATAAAAATAAAACTATATACTCTTACATGGAGTACAGCCTTGGAGCTGAACAACTTGGAATCAAATATCAGCTATGTTCCTCACATTTACAAACTGTGTGAACTCAAGCAAGTTATTAACTCATGTGAACCTGTTTCTTCATCTGTATGTAGGGATAGAGTACCTAAGGATAAAAGATGGCTATCATCATTGTCATAATTTTCAGTTGCTCAAGCACTTGGCAACTTATTGTCCTTGTGGGATCAATTTAGGTGTTCCTGCATCTTTCTAAACTTTATTACATTAACTTGAGTTCATTGGAAGATTCCCTGACTTCCCAGCAGGAGCAAGAGAGTGCCCAGGCTCAGGGCCAGCTAGAGCTCCAAGATCCACCCAAGTCAGGAATGAGTCAGAACAGCAGGTAGCTCTGAGGTGTTGGGTGAAGAGGGGCCAGAATCTAAGTCTTCGGCAAGGATGAACTCAGGTAGCCAGCGATGCTTCAAAGTGTCATGACCAAGGGGAGACTGAAGAGAGAAATGCATTCAAGAAAAAGTTTGGAAACCGGAAATACGCAAGGCTGACTGAGTGTCGCAGAGGCCATGCCTGGAAATGTTCTCCCAGGCAGTTCTCCAGGATGGGAGGAGCCTTGCAGAAAACTGCTGGCAGAAGCCCCTGGTTGGTTAAAAAAAAAAAAAAAAAAAAAAAGGCCGGGCACGGTGGCTCAGGCCTGTAATCCCAGCACTTCGGGAGGCCGAGGCAGGTGGATCACGAGGTCAGGAGTTCAAGACCAGGCTGACTAACATGGTGAAACCCCGAATCTACTACAAATACAATAATTAGCCAGGCCTGGTGGCACACGCCTGTAATCCCAGCTATTCAGGAGGCTGAGGCAGGAGAATCACTTGAACCCAGGAGTCGGAGGTTGTATGGCACTTTGGATAATACCTAGAAATATAAAATGTATAAGTATTATTCTTACTTTACATATTATATGTGAACTCATTGAGGCCAGATTCTGTGCCTAATCCAATTTTGAATCTATGAATCTCAGAGAGTAAATGTTTATTTAATGTCATTTGATTCCAAGAGATCAACTTTTTAATCATCCCTGTGTTTCCCATTCCGTTCTGTTTCTAGCACACTTTTCAAATATTTAGGGCTGTTTAAGGACAGTTATAAGTTCCACCTAATAGGTTTTTCATATTTTAACCAGTCTGATATTCTCTGTAATAGGAACTCAGATTTATTTTGTATTTCTAGAACAGTTACGGATCAGAATGTATTTTCTACTTAGTAACTGTACGTGTATTACATAGTAAGGGGAGATCTAGCAGCATATTGGAAGCTTCAGTATTGCCCACATCTATTTTGTGTTACAAAAGATTATAAGGATCTGTGAAAATAAAAATAAAAAGAGTAACTTTTACTTTTCCACATAAATTCTTTATCATTAATTTGATAGCAACTTGAGGAAGTTAAAACTTAGCTCAGATATGGAAGTACAGCTTAGGATTGCCATGACTATGTGAAAGGATTTCTTGTAAGTTAAACCAATGTGGTATTTAGAAAGATGTATTTGTGATATCATTCATGGAAAATGAGAAAATTTGTATGACTTAGGAAAGGAAATTAGGAAATATTTCTACAAATCTCATCATTGTCTCTTAATTTTTAAACAAGGTAATCACAGAATAATTTAGAAACTTTTACATAAAATGCTAAAGAACTGTATTATGTTACAATATTCTCTTCAAACATCAACATACTTCAAAACCTGTAATTTCCTGAATGAGAGAAGATTTCCTTTTCATTTTCTTAGTTGGAAGGAACACTTGGATGCAGAGGTTTAACTCTCGATAAACAGGACAAATTATACACTTGAGGACAGGGTGTATAATTAGGAAACTAAATTAAAGAAGCCATCTGCTTCTTTATACTGAAGGTGGAGTGCATGGGGTCCTCTGAATTGCAACTGAAGACTAAATGTGTATGCAGCTTTATGCTCTACCTTTGGAATGGACAGAACTCTTATTGTGATAGTTGTCAGAATAGAGTTAAGTGACTGGTTAAAGTCACATTTTTAAATTTGGATTTAGGAAAGTTCTCATCATTCTTTTACTCTTCTTATGTTTTATATTTTTCACTTGTCTCTATTTTAAAGTGACATCAAAATCATTATTCATACATTAACTGAAACTAGAATCTGTTTTAGAGTCTTCATTTGTTGTGAAGTCTATGTCAGAGGAATTAATGCTGTTGTTTGCAGAATTGGTATAATAATTTGCCCTCTGCTCCCTCAAATTTAGTTCTGTTTTTCCTTGTTGACTGTAATAATTTTAAAAATAATGAAAATTTTCATTTGTTATGTATTTACTCTGTTCCAGGCATGATAGGACATATATATTTTCTTCACTATGAAAATACCCCTCTACGGTCATTCTAAATGTAATTATCAACACTTTGACTGCAAAGAGACTTCGTGGTTATTTCTGATTCGGGAATTTTATGTATTTTCAATGCCTTTCTCCCCCTTATGACTACTGCATTTTATATATATATGTATTTATTTATTTTTAATTGACAAGTAAAATTATATATATTTATGGTATATAACATGATGTTTTGTTATATATACATACATCGTGGAATGGCTAAATCAAGCTATTTAACATATGCATTATCTGAATTACTCATTTTTTGCAGTAAGAACACTTTAAATCTATTCTCCTAGCAATTTTCAAATATATTGTTATTAACTTTAGTCACCATGTTGTACAATAGCACCCTTGAAATAATTCCTCGTATGTAATTGACAATTTTAGTCTTTTGACTAGCATCTCTGGTAACCACTATTTTATTCTCTATTTCTATGAGTTTGACTTTTTTATACTTTACATATGAGATCACACAATGATTACTGCATTTTGGTAGTGATTGCAGAAGAGTCCTGATAATGCTGGAGTTAATTCTAAGAGCCTTTGGCAGTACTTGTCACCTAAAGTTTTTCTTGTATAAATTTTCTCAAGGGGCAAAATATCTGGAGATTGTTCGATTTTGGCTTTTACTGTTTTTCATCCTTATAATATCGTTGGTATAACTTTATGTTTCTTATTTAAAGTTACACTTGAAAGAAAAAAATCAACATTTTCAGAATGCTGAAGCTTCTTTGTTCCTACAAGCACGTTTTTTCGTCTTTACGTAAATGTCAACTACTCATGTGTATTTGTTAAATAAGAATATTAATAGTTCTAGGTAAATGTAAAACTATTTGAACTTCTATAAGCATGCTTGAATTTAAAGTTAGCATTACATGTTTTGTAAGGGAGTTATAGTTGGTGGATATTTTTATTATTTTTATTTTTTTTATTATACTTTAAGTTCTGGCATACATGTGCAGAACGTGCAGGTTTGCTACATAGGTATACATGTGCCATGGTGGTTTGCTGCACCTATCAACCCGTCATCTACATTAGGTGTTTCTCCTAATGTTATCTCTTCCCTAGTCCCCTACCCCCGACAGGCCCTGGTGTGTGATGCTCCCCTCCCTGTGTCCATGTGTTCTCATTGTTCAACTCCCACTTATGAGTGAGAACATGTGGTGTTTGGTTTTCCGTTCTTGTGTTAGTTTGCTGAGAATGATGGTTTCCAGTGCAGGACATGAACTCATCCTTTTTTATGGCTGGATATTATACTAATAAAAATATTATGTTTTGTGCCATGGTTTCTGCTGTCATAAGAGTGGTGTCTGAGTACAGGCCTCTTGACCTCAACTGCTTTTCTTGTACCACTCCAAAAGTCTTGGCATTTGATATTTACAAAATGTTTTAAAGTCACAAAATGCCATGTAATAACTAAGACTCTCCGAGGAGATACTTTATAAATGAAGGAGGAGAGAGCTGCATCACCCGAGAGCCTTGATGTCTTCAGACTCAGATATAGTAGACATTGCATTGGGCAGAGTGGTTTATCCAACTCAGTACACTGGCAGAGGGAGCAGGGGAGCACTGGCTTCTGTAAAGTTATCTTCAGACACAGGAAAAATAAATGATGGCAGAATGTTGGATAATTTCTTAAGATACCGAAAGCACAACTATCAAGAAAGAGATAGGTACATTTGACTAAAATGAAAACATTCTATATAAAAAAAAAGCAAAATGAAAGGTCAAGTCATGACTGGAAGAACACTTTCATGCCTATAACTGACAAATAATTAGTAACCAGAATATATAAAAAGTTTTACATGTTTAAAAGAGAGATAACATAACCCAGGAGAAAAATATGCAAAGGATATATGCAGGAACTGCACAAATAAGGAGACCCAAATGGTCAAAAACTATATGAAACTATAAATAATATTTTAGCTATTGAAGGAGAGAAATAAAATGGGTTACCATTTTATGCCCATATGCCTGGCCAAAAAAAAAAAAAGATGAAATCAATTATTGATGAACATATGGGGAAGCAGAAACTCCCATATGTAGTTGGTGGGAGTATAAATTGCTTCACTAACTTTGCAGAGTAATTTAGCAATGTCTAGAAAGTTGATGTATCTACCTGGGGATTAGCAATTCTCCATCTAGGTATATACAGAGATAAGCTTTGGCATATGTGCAAAGAGACACGTACAAGGATGTCTTTTAGTGATCATTTTAATAGTGAAAAACTGTTAAGTAATTTAAACTGTGCACTAATAAAATAATAGATAAATATATTATGATATGTTAATAGAGTAACATCAATCAAAATAAATTTATATACATCAATATGGATACATCTTGAAACATGATGCTTTATTAAAAATGAACTTATGGATGTAGTCATGCAGAAAGACACGATTCATGTAAATTTTATAATTGCCCCCAAATACTATGTACTGTTGAAGAGATATACACCTATTAAAAAAGGTACAAAAATATGAATGGGAAGGCTACCCAGCAACTTCATGAGGATTGTTATCACTAAGGAGGCAGGGAATTTGGATGATTAAGTGTTGATTTTGAATGTAATATTTTATTTTTTATACAAAGATCTGAAGCAAAAATGGCAAAATCTTAATACATGATTAACCTGGGTGCAGGGGTCTATAGGTAATTTTTGTCTATGCACAGGTGACTGGTGTCTAGGTACTCTGGCTAGAATTTTTTGTGTTGAAGTAGTTTTAAATTAAAACTAAAAAAGACAAATACTGTGATAAACATCCCCATATCCCAGCTTTTGTGGTCCCTATTAATCATTAGCTCTGAATAAATCTCTTATAGTGTAATTTTTAGTTTAAAGCATGAACACATTTTTCTCTTAATTCATTTTTAAACACAAGTTATTCATTTTTACTATGGAAAAACTAGAATGTAGAATTAAGGAAAAAATACATCCATAATTCTGTAATCCAGGGACTATCACTTTTAAGATCTTGTTGGGTGTAATTCCAAACATACCACATACTTAGGGGTATCTCTCTCTCTCTATATATATATATATTATGTTTTTTTTTTTTTTTATTATTTTTATATATATATATATGTTGTTTTGTTATTTATTGTTGTGTGTGTGTATATGTGTATATACATATATGTGTATATATATATCCATTACTTTTACTTTTGCACTAACCTAATACATTATTCCAAACTTAAAAGATTAAAAAATGTATAAAGTAAGTCCTCACTTCACATTGTTGATAGGTTCTTAGAAATTGTAACTTTAAGCAAAATGCTTTGCAAGAGAGCTCTGGAATGGTTACCTGGTGCTTACTCTGGGAAGAATGTAAGTACTGTAAATCCTATAAATCTGTTTAACCTCACACAATCCCAAATGCCAGTTTCCATATCTTCCAATATTTTCTCTGGAAATGGGGGAGTAGAGGTGATAAGACTTTGACCAAGAACAGCAGATTTGAAGTATCATTCTTTAAGAAATGGCCCTTGAGATTTTTTAAAAAATGGCTCATTTTCTGCCCAGGGCACAGAAAGGGCATAGTGGTGGTGTCGCTACTGGTGGGAGTCACTGGGGAGGGGTGCAAATGGAATGCAGAGATGTTAGAAAAAAATCTGCTCTAGGACCCTGTTGCCAGTTGGGCACTACAAGCACAGTGATTAGACCCAGAGCCTGTGGCATCCCAAAGGACTGTAAGCATGGAAATACATACACTTGAAAATAAAAAGAATGAGAAGTAAGCTAGAAACATCAACTATTAATTAGAAACTGTAATTATTAATGTCAAAAAATACAACCTTACAAATCATTTCAGAATATACAATAAATCGTGTCTTGGTAATGGAACCAAGTAGCTTGTGGACAAAAATATGGGACTTTTTGGGTACAGTAAGTCCTCCCTTAACGTTGTAGATGGTTCTTGGAAACTGTGACTTTAAGCAAAATGATGCACAACAGGTTCTTGAATATTGTCATTTTGTTCAACCTATTTCATTATAACATTGATGAGAAAAAAAACTGGTTTCATTTTTTGTTATTTTGCTTAAAGTCACAGTTTCCAAGAACCTATCAACAACGTCAAGTGAGGACTTTATACATTTTTGAATCTTTTGAGTTTGGAATCATGTATTGGGTTGGTGCAAAAGTAAAAGTAATGGTGAAAACTGCAATTACTTTTGCACCAACCTAATAAACCTATATATTTAAAATTACAATAAAATTAAGAAAAACTTTAAAAAATATTTTCTGCCGGTTATTTTACTACCCCCCACTCAAAATTAATGTGTGATGTGGTATGGGGTGGGGCCTCCAAAAGTGACTGTCAATTTCAGAATAAAAGTTTTAAAACAGTGCTGTTACTGTCTCTACTCTATTTTTGAGGGAAGTCCCACACAAATTTGATGCAACAAATCGAAAATAAAAAATAAAAAGAAATTTAAATAACTTTAAAAAGAAGGAAAATTGGCAAAGATTGTCCGAGAGTTCTCCCCTATAATAGCACTGGGTATAGACTTTCTTACAACTGCGTTTTTAGCCAACCTTTTAAATGGGTCATTCCTATGCTATTATAGTTATACTGTTCTTGCTCATGGAAAAAGGTGTAAGTTCTCCAATTCATTTTATAAGATAACTCTGACACAAAAACCTGTTGAAGACAGCAAAAGAAAAGAAACATACCTGCCAATTTCCCCTTTTCTTTGAACAGTGGAATTTTTTATCATAGCTCCCTTGTGCTAATATATTCTTACCCCTACTGGGGATATAACTCAGGTGGTTCCATTAGAGAGCCTGTGTGTTCCTGTCTGAATTTTTTATGGATGGAAATTTAGGTGCAGATTGGAAAAAAGAACAAAGATGAGGGAAGAAGCAGATTATCAGCTCTAGACAAAGATTGGACTTTCTTTTATTTACTGTTGTTATAAGGTGGAACCCCATGGAAGTCTTCTCTGTAACACATGCATGCACACATACCATACCCCACGCAAAACCCACATCTCTATTTGTTTTACACATTTTCACCCAGTGCAGATCTCTGTAGTGGTCTTCAGTATTATGCCCATTGCTGCCGCTCCACAAATGTTTCACGTGTTACATTTCCCACCAGCAACACAGCCAACTCTTGTTCTCAAGCTCTTACCCTTCAAGCTGGGGCTTTCTCCTATTTGCTTTCAGGTATGCTATTCTTTCTCAGTAATTCATCTCGGGTCGTTCTTTAATGGGTTCCATTAATCTGGTCCATTTTGTCTATTCTGTCAGGAACCCATTGCTGATTTCTAATATGTAGACTCTATTTATACACTTTGTTGGACATTTTATTGGGAATTTTGGGGTAAAGACAGTCCTTGCCACCATTTTGTCTGAAAGTACCTTTACAGTATTTAATTAAATAATATACCTCTACCTTTTACTAAAATTGGCTCTCAAGTTCTTTGTGTAAGAGTCCCTCTCTTTATGAAATGAGAAAATGAAGGCACTTTTTTATGTTTGCATAGTACTTTTTATTGTGAAAGCAATTCGTTGGTTTTCCTTTGACTGGAATTTCCTTCCTATAGAATTGGAGATAAAGAAAAATGTATTTCCTCTATTTCTCCCTCATGTGCCTTATGTTATTCTTTTAATGCTTATTTTTGTCTTTCTTTTGCATTCCATTCAGAATAATTAACTGTCACCATACAATTCTTCTTGTTCCTGTATAAAGAATTAGCGATGGCTCCCATGCATTTTTGAAATTCTATTTCTTATCTTTTATACCATATTACTCTCTCATAACCAATTCTAGCTGCAAGTCTATTATGAATTATTTTATGGCCAATTTATTCTTTTCTTTCCGAAGACTAAGTATGATTTTTTTTCTGTTAAAGCTACGTGACACGTGTTCCAATTTATAATTTTCCCAAGAATTCCTTTAATGTCCAAAGCATCTGATAAAATATATGTGGGATCACAAGCTTCCATTTGCTCCAGTACATTTTCAATTATAGATAGTGGAGTACTTAGACCTTCTGAGCTCCCAGAACATATATAATCTCCCGTAACTACTGCAAATTTCCATCTGCTTCTATCATCACTCAAACTGGGGGGTCTCAGGTGGATCAATATGTGAGATAGTCCATGTGGGATTTTAAACTGTGTTTGTTAGAATTACAGATTGATGCCTGCCATCATTGCCCCTTGAACACATTCACAGATAATAAAAGATCTAGTAGCCTGGTTTACTTTCTCTTCCACCCCGACACAACTACTGGAGAGGAAACATCACTGTGAGGTAGAAATGTTACAAACTCAGTGAACAGATCTGGATTTGAGTACAACTTTATTATTTATCTGGCTTTGGACAAGCTGTTTCTGAGTCTCAGTAAAATGAGATTGATATTAGAAGTTATTATAGTCCAGAACCAGGACTATTCTGAGGATTGACAAGGTAATAAAGGAGCTAATACATTTTGAAATAGAGTGAAGTGTTACATGCTCTGACTGGTGTCAAAGTTTACATAGCCAAGATCTATAGGCCCAGATTTTAAAGGATGAGATGAGAGCTACCATTTCTCCCTCCCCCACCAACTTCCCGCTCCCATCAATCCTTGTCACTTTCCCCTGTCAGCAATTCCCTGGCTCACGCTTTAAGATTGGTCTCTCTTGAAGCAGAAAATACTTTAATGTGCCTAGACTGAGGCAAGGGATGGTCTCACCCTCAGTACTGCTCTTCTTCAACCATGTTAATTTTAGAATGGAGGAGTTCAATAGGCAATTAAATATAGAAACAAGGAGATAAGTCAGCTTAAAAATTAACTGTGATGACTTGAACCAGGAAATACTCCCAAATAAAGAATAAGCCTTTTTGCAGTAATATGCTTATTACAGTATTCTTTACAAAAGGACAACAATCCCAGCACTTTGGGAGGCTGAGGCGGGCAGATCACGAGGTCAGGAGATCAAGACCATCCTGGCTAACACAGTGAAACCCCGTCTCTACTAAAAATGCAAAAAAAAAAATCAGCCGGGTGTGGTGGCGGGTGCCTGTAGTCCCAGCTACTTGGGAGGCTGAGGCAGGAGAATGGCCTGAACCCAGGAGGTGGAGCTTGCAGTGAGCCGAAATCGTGCCGCTGCACTCCAGCCTGGGCGACAGAGCGAGACTCCACCTCAAAAAAAAAAAAAAAAAAAAAAAGACAACAACAAAAATTTAGAGACCACCCAATATATCCAGCAATAGAGGATTAATAAATACACTGAAAAATTCGCTTGATAAGATATTATACAATTTTAATGGTTATATTTATGAATATTTTATGATAATTAAAGAAATATCTATTTTTAATGCTTAATTAAAAAACAACATAGAAAACTGAATGTACAATTTGATCTCAGCAATGTACAAAATACAGTTCAGATGAAATACACCAATGTGGTAACAGTGATTATCTTTGGGTTGTGAGTTTAACATGATTTTGATTTTCTGAATAATTTTCTACAATCTTAGATTTCCAGTAATGGGCATATTTTGTAGGCAAAAAGGGTGACTTTTGACAGAAGATGGGCTGCGGTTTTGTGAGGTTCTTTATAATGTGAGATTTTTTGGGAGAGTTCGCTCTGGCCCTGGGTTAGCCTGCACCCTGATAACACTTCCAGTGTTATCAGAAGGTCACTTTCCTAGCTGAGAATCAGAGAAAATGAAGGTGGTGAGTCTTAAGAGACATGTTATTGTGGCTAAGGGAAACCCAATAAATCACCCAGCTCTGCAGCAGAATTCACCTTTCCAATGATGGGAGAGTATATGCTTGTCAGCCTGGACAGGGATGAGTAAAACGCTGCCAACTTCTGGCTTTTCATATTTCCCTCCTCTTCACGTGTAATTAATTAGACATCCACTTACCAAATAGTGTCAAAATCTAGGTCTGCTTCCCCAAGTTCATCCAAGTCACATCTGTTTCTCTCACAAGCGTTCTTCTGGTTCACATACACTGTATATGAGTCATAGCCGCTGTGTGTGATTTTAATTTCTAAATTGTTGGAAAACACTTTAATATCATCCTAATGTACTGACAATGGTATGCATTTATTTTCACAACTGGAAAATACTTTTTGAAAAGGCACAGAGACTCTTTTGTTTTGTAAACACACCCATGGATGCACCCAGCTGTGGGTTTTTAAAGTCATCTTCCTGAGAGGCAATCCTATCGCCAATGCTGAAAACATTTTTTAAATTTGTTATGTGAGCTTGTTCCCCTGCCTTGTTGTCCGGGTTCAAATGATTTTTGGCTGTTTCCAAAATAGAAATGGATCCTCCGAGGGCATGGGAGCCATTCTGAAAAATCTGCAGCAGGTCCTGGAGGCAAGATCCACAGAAGAAGAGACAGAGATTACTTATGTTGAGTTGATACTGTTTGCCTGAAACAAGCGTTCAGTTGGAAAAGTAAACCAATCAGGATCCACAAGCCCAGGTATATCAGCTAAAATACCAGCTGGAAACACAGGCACATCTCATCTTCACTCAGAAATTGATATATCCCAGCTTTAGGAGAAACTAGACTGAATTCTGGGCTGATTTCTAGTACACAGCAAATAAAACTTCTTTAAGACCTGTTAGAAGGTCTTTATAGCCTTCAACCTCATAATTTCAAGAAACTCAAATAGGAAGAAGGCTAGGATTTGATGGGCACCTACCTTATGCCAGGCAAGATATAAGAGGATATATATTTATTAAAAATACATTATTTTTTATATCAACCATTGACAAGTATTAATATCCTCATTTTACAGAAGATGAGCTCAAAGTTCAGAGACAGAAATAGTTTACACGAGGTTACTTTAAGTAAATGGTTGCACAAGAATTTGAATCCAGTTTTCCATAGCCTAAGCTTGCTCCACTACTCCATCAAGTAGAACTCTCACAAGGCTCAGCCTTGCATTTTGGGGGAGAGTTTTATATTTTCAATTTGGGTCATCTGGAAACTAGTGCATCACACAAAGGAAATTTTTTTTCAGAATAAAATTTGGTCCCCGGATTATGTGGGAAGTTGCAGGCCTGCAGCACCTGGAGAGATAGCCAGATGTTAATAAGGTGATTTTTAATGAGGTGCTTGGGAAAGGAAGGGCATACTCTTGCCATGCACAAATTTCTACTTCACACTTTAAGAAGAGTGCCATTAAACAACAGCAATAATAATAGTTTACTTTTATTGAGGGTTTTCTCTGTGCCAGGCCTTGTGCTTAGAATTTTACATGCAATGGTGGTTAAGTGTAGGCTTTCTTCAGCTAGAAATATGCCTTCCTAAGAGATGAATTAGTAAATGTTTCTCTTGGGTGGTGGACTAAGGTGTATTAATTATGGAAAACAGCACTATATAGTGAATATATGTATATATATATTTGACATAATATATTTATATGTAACTAGGGACTAGGAGGCATATACCTTTCTCAAGAAAGTGCTAAGGAATAGCGAACAGCCTCTCCAGGAACATTTTACTACTCTTCTTAGCCAGTTATGCTCTGAGGAGTGAATAAAAGATGTTGGAAAGAAAGTGTAAATTATACAGATTCAGTCCATTTGTAGCAATAAACATAATGGCTCTGGCAATATTATGTGCAAATTCCATGAAAATGTAAATTATTATGAATTAGAAATGAATTAGAAATCGATGAAGAATTAGGCTAAGAAGCTTCCTTTTTGTTTTTGTGGGTTATTTTCCTTTTGAGGTAAGGATAGTGTTTCCCCAAAGTATCATGGCTTACCTCTATTCCTTGTTTGTATTTGCAGCATATAGCGTTAATAAATACCTACTTGTACATGGGGACTATGTAAACAAGATATGACTCCTTCTCAGACCAGTATTAATGGCTTCTCACATTTCTGTCATTCTAGATTTAACAGTAAAGAATCTCCTCAAATTTCAACAGGTGACTTTACCCTCATAGTTTACTTAAGTTTTCCACAGTATGACTCCTTTACACACAGTACAGCCTTTTGTATTCTCCATGGACCTGTTGCTGCATTCTTTCCTTGGGTAAATATCTTCTTAATTGTCCTCCTGGTTGGGTCTAAGCAGGGAGACCAAATTAGACCCCAGGAGTGTGAAATTGGCATATTCACAATTCTTGTTTCTTACTGTGATTCCTTTAAGTCATCCCTTTAGAGTCTGGATGTAAGTAAATCTATAATCCCAGGTAAACCATACTAGTGAGAGAAGAGCTACTTGTCATGAAATGGGGGCATATTCATTTAAATTATAACGTACAATTATTTTCTTAATTATTTTTATAATAACTTCAATGATACTGTATTTATATTAATAGCTCTGTAGATTTTTAAAAATAATTTCAACTTTTATTTTAGATTTGGGAGGTACATGAACAGGTTTGCTACATGGACATATTGCATGATGCTGAGGTTTGGGGTACACATGATCCTGTCACCCAGGTAGTGAGCACAGTACCCAATAGATAGTTTTTCAGCCCTTGCCCCTCTTTCCTCCCTCCATCCTCTAGAAATCTCCGTGCATATTCCCATCTTTATGTCTATGTGTACCCAATGTTTAGCTCCCACTTACAAGTGAGAACAAATGGCATTTGGTTTTCTGTTTGTCTGTTAATTTGTTTAGGATAATGGCCTCTAGCTGTATCGATGTTTCTGCAAAAGACATTATTTTGTTCTTTTTATGGCTGTGTAGTATTCTATGGTATATGTGTACCACGTTATCCTTTTCCAGTCCACTGTTGGTGGGTACCCAGGTTAATTTCATGTCTTTGCTATTGTGAATAGTGCTGTGATGAACATACGAGTACATGTATCTTTTTGATAGAACTATTTATTTTCCTTTCGGTATATACCCAGTAATGGGATTGCTAGGTTAAATGGTAGTGCTGTTTTAAGTTCTTTGGGAAATCTCTAAACTTTGAGAATCACCAATTTCCACATGGCTGAACCGATTTATATTCTCACCAACAGTGTATAAGTTTTCACTTCTCTCCACAGCCTTGCTAGGATATGTTATTTTTTTATTGTTAATAGCAGCCATTCTGGCTCTCTGCTTCTCCTATTCAACAGACAGCTACATCTTGTGTAGTGCCAGCCACATCCCTGAGACGCTATGGAGAAAGTGAAGGGTGGAGTAAATGAGTTTGGCTGTATTAGACACCAGGTCTCCAGGGCTGCTTTTAACTCTGGCAAAGTAGATTTTGTCGTGATCAATGACTACTTCATTGACCTCAACCACATGGTATTTACATGTTCTAATATGATTCCACCCATGACGAGTTCCACAGCACCATCAAGGCTGAGAATGTGAAGCTTGTCATCAATGGAAATCCCATTACCATCTTCCAGTAGTGAGATCCCACCAAAATCAAACTGGGTGATGCCAACAGTGATTATGTCGTAGAGTCTACCATTATCTTCACTACCATGGAGAAGGCTCACTTAGAGGGGAGAATCAAAACAGTCATCATCTCTGGCCTTTCTGCTGATGCCCCCATGTTTGTGATGGGCATGAACCATAAGAAATACAAAAACAGCCTCAAGATTGTCAGCAATGCCTCCTACACTACCAACTGCTTAGCCTCCCTGGCCAAGGTCATCCATGACAACTTTGGCATTATGGACAGGCTCATGACCCCAGTCTATGGCCTTCGCTGCCAAACTGCCACACCCAGAAGACTATGGATGGACCTTCTGGGAAACTGTGGCGTGATGGCCTTGGGGGTTTCCAGAACATCGTCCCTGCATTTAGTGGCCCTGCCAAGGCTGTGTGCAAGGTCATCCCTGAGCAGAATGGGAAGCTCACTGGCATGGCCTTCCATGTCCCTATCACCAATGTGTCAGTCATGGATCTGACTTGCTGTCTGGAGAAAGATTTCAAACATGATTACATCAAGAAGGTGAAGCAGGCATCAGAGGGCCCCCTCAGGAGCATCTGGGCTACACTTAGCACCAGATTGTCTTCTCCAGCTTTAACAATGACACCCACTCTTCCATCTTCCATGCTGGGGCCAGCATCACCTTTGAAACCACTATACCAAGCTCATTTCCTGGTATGACCATGATTTTGGCTATAGCAACAGGGTGGTGAAACTCATGGTCTACATGACCTCCAAGGAATAAGAACCTCCAGGCCACCAGCCCCAGCAAGATCTCCAGAGGAAGAGAGAGGCCCTCAGTCTCGCACCACACTGAGAATCTCCCTTGCCACAGTTCCCATGTCATACCTTCTAAAGAGAGAGGGGCCTAGGGAATCATACTTTGTTGTGTACCATCAATAAAGTCCCTGTTCTGAAAAAAAAAATGCCATTTTGACTTATGTGAGATTGGTTTTGATTTGCATTTCTCTGATTAGTGATATTGACATTTTTTCCTTTGTTTGTTGGCCACTTGTATGCCTTTTTTTGAGAAGTGCCTATTCATGTCCTTTGCCCACTTTTTAATGGGATTATTTGTTTTTTGCTTGTTAAATTGTTTGAGTTCCTCATAGACTCTGGAAACTAGACTTTTACTGGGTGTATAGTTTGTGAATATCTTCTCCCTTTCTGTAGGTTGTGTGTTTACTCTTTTTTTTAATATAGTTTCTCTTGCTGTGCAGAAGCTCTTTAGTTTAATTAGGTCCTACTTGTCAATTTTTGTTTTTGTTGCAATCGCTTTTGAGGACTCAGTCATAAATTCTTCCTCTAGGCCAATGTCCAGAACGATATTTCCTAGGTTTTCTTATAAGATTTTTATAGTTTTACATCTCACATGTAAATCTTAAATACATCTTGAGTTAATTTTTATATATGGTAAAAGTTAGGGATCCATTTTCTTCTGCATATGGCTAGCGAGTTAACCCAGCACCATTTATTGAATAGTAAGTCCTTTCCCCAATGCTTATTTTTGTCAACTTTGTCAAGGATCAGATGGGTATAAGTGAACAACTTTATTTCTCTTCCATTGGTCTATGTATCTGTTTCTGTACCAGTATCATGCTGTTTTGGTTACTGTAGCCTTATAGTATAGTTTGAAGTTGGGTAATGTGATGGCTCTGGCTTTCTTTTTGCTTAGGATTGCTTTGGCTATTCAGGCTCTTTTTTGAGTCTATATGAAATTGAGAATAGTTTTGTTCCCTAATTCTGTGAAGAATGATGTTGGTAGTTTGATAAGAATTGCATTGATTCTGTAGATTGCTTTGAGCAGTATTGCCACTTTAATGATCTTGAGTCTCCTGATTGATGAACATAGAGTGTTTTTCCATTTATTTGTGTCATCAATAATTCCTTTCAGCAGTGTTTTGTATTTCTCCTTGTTGAGAAGTTCCACCTCCTTGGTTAGATGTAATCCTAGGTATTTTATTTTTTTTGTGGCTATTGTAAATGGGTTGTGTTCTTGATTTGCCTCTTAGCTTGAACTTTATTGGTGTATAGAAATGTTACTGAGTTTTGTACATTGATTTTGTATCCTGAAACGTTACTGAAGTCATTTATCAGTTCTAGGAAACTTGTGGTGGTATAATTCCATAGATTTTGCAAAATAATGTGCATGTATATGATCTCATTTAATCTTTGCAACCACATGAATTAGGTATTGTTATATTCGTTTTGCCAGTAAGAAAATTTATGTTCAGAAAGGTAGATAATTTATTTGTGATCATAGAACCAGTAAGAAGCAGAACTAGAAGTAGAACCTGGGTTTTATGCCACCAAATCATGTGCTTTTCCCAAAGATCACTGGCTGTTTGCAAAAGGCTGTAAAGTAGATCTATGGATTTTGTATAGGACATTTCAAATAGGGTAATAAAATAATAAATCAGTAATTTCAGTACATATTGACAAAGTGAACAAAAGTGAGTTTGATTAATAGTGTGTGAGGTTAGTTATTGTTCTTATAGGTCCCTAAAGGACCATCTATTAATAGGCTTTGGAAACAGAAAATAACTAGCCTAGGGATTTAAGACAACATGCAAAGATTTAACCTCACAGACTGAGTGTTTATTAGAAACTTATGGTTGGCTTCTTTGACTGCAGCTGATGGCTGTACTACAGAGCTAACAAACAGGGGTTATCTTTGACCCCCCACTCCACCACGTTTGTATTTATTGAACATCTACTATGCACCAGACCCTGTGTTAGCTGTTGGGAATATGTCCATGAGCAGGACTGGTCTCCCTGCTTCTGACCTTCTCATCTCCTCATCCAGCACATTCTCTACGGAGATGAAGAGTGATCTTTCTAAAGTGCAAATCTGACCATGTCCAGTCAATGGCACTAGGCTGTAGGTTTTCACAGACAAGAGATTACAGCTGTCTGATTTACCATTATATCATCATGATCAATCAAATCCAAACCTTGCAGGAAACACAAGGCCCTTCACAACTTGGCTCCTGCTTTCCTCTTCCAGCTCCAACTCCCTTTCCCCCACCTTATACTCTCTGCTCCAGCCATGTTAACCTCCTGTATACAGACTGAGGGGTGTACAAAGTTCTTTTTCTTCACAGGCCTGAGAAGTGCTACTCTCTTTTCTCTGAGGCCTCAGGCCACTATCCTCCTTTTCCCATTCGTCTCCTGGTAAGTTGTATTTATTCTTCTCCCTCATTTCAGACTTCACTTCCAGTAGAAAATTTCTCAGAACTGTCCCACAGAACTATCAATGCTTTCCTGTTTTATTTTGCATTTACCCCACACAGTTATACTACCTGTTTACTTACCGGTATATCTCCTGAAACAGTAACTAGCACACATCAGGCACTCAGATATTTTTAAAGTGGTCTCCCTTAGTTCATTTTGTTTCACTATAGTAGACTACCTGAGATGGGTAATGTATGAAGAATGTGTTGGCTCACAGTTCTGGAAGTGGGAAGTCTAAGATCAAGGCAGCTGCAGGTTTGGTGATTGTGATTCCCAGATGGTGCCTTGCATGTGAAGTCTTCCAGAGGGGAGGAAGGTTGGATACTCACATCTCAAGGGGCAGAAGAGGCAAGAGAGAAGAAGGCTGAACTCACCTGTCTATAGAGGCATTCATCCCACCCATGTAGGCAATGAAATGACAATTAAATTTCAATGCGAGTTTTGGAGGAGACACTCAAATAATAGCTGGGTCATTGAAGGAATGAATAAATAAGACAGTACCGGATAATTTGTCAGGGATTTTGTTTTATTTCCTCTGTATCCCAGAATCTATTATAATACATAGATCATAGTGAATCTATACTGAATGTTTTTAAATTAATGAATTAATTAATGAATGAGTTACGCAAAGCTTGTACACATGTGCACACATGCACACACAAACACACTCACACACATACACCGGGACGAGCGGGTTGCTGCTGCTGGCTCGGGTGGCCAGCTTTTATTCCCTTATCTGGCCCTGCCCATGTCCTGCTGATTGGTCCATTTTACAGAGCGCTGATTGGTTCATTTGACAGAGTGCTGATTGGTTCGTTTTTACAGGGTGCTGATTGGTGCGTTTACAAACCTTTAGTTAGACACAGAGCACTGATTGGTTCATTTTTGCAGAGTGCTGATTGGTGCATTTAGAAACCTTTAGCTAGACACAGAGCGTTGATTGGTCCATTTTTACAGAGTGCTGATTGGTGCATTTACAAACCTTTAGCTAGACACAGAATGCTGATTGGTGCATTTTTACAGAGTGCTGATTGGTGCATTTACAAACCTTTAGCTAGACACAGAGCACTGATTGGTGTGTTTACAATCCTCTAGCTAGACAGAAAAGTTCTCCAAGTCCCCACCCGACCCAGAAGCCCAGCTTGCTTCACCTCTCACCAGGACAATATGTTATATTAGGACCATTCAATCCAAGCCACTCTCATGTGGTTAATTGACACTGTCTCTTGAGTGTCCACTGAGAAATCACTCTGCAAGGTGCTAGATGCTAAGGGACTCATAACCACCGAGTGCTGTCATCAAGGAGAGTGACTACTGCAGTAATATATTTGAAACAAATCTGTGGTTTTCCTGCTGAATATTAGTGGCCTCTTTTTTTTATTTTGCCCCCAGGATGAAATACAACCTATTTAACATGGTTTCCAGTGCCAAACCTTGCAATCTCCTCCTAATATGCCTTTCTGGGCTCAGCTGCTTCTGTTTCCCAACCACCATGCCTCTGACCCTCTGCCAATCCCAGACCCTCTGCAATTCTGCAAGTTCACTCTGTTCCATCAGGCATCTAATTTTCAGTTGGTACTCCCGCTTTCTGAAATACCTCTTCTCAGTTTTCCACTTAGAGAACTCTTTCTTATTCTTTAAACCCACATTCAAAATGTCATTCCTTTTGTGATACTCCTCAGAGTGATCCAAGAAGATTGTCATTCCATTTTCCTTGCAGTCATGGTAATTCGTACAGACTTGTAGGATAAAACCTTTCAAACAGAATGGTCATTATTGATATGTGTTTGTTGATGAATGCAGTGTGCATCTTGTTGTTAAGAAATATACCCTATTTATGTTTGAGATATCCAACCCTCAGCATACTGATAGGCACTCAGTAAATATTTATGCAATAATAAATGTACAAAAAGTGATTTCTTTATTTATAATATAACACCATATATTATATTATAACTGAATTCATCATGTCCCAATAGATGGGTCTCACTCTCTTACTTTGGCAGTTCAGGTTTGAAACACTACATTATAAAATTCTAATAATTTTCTCAGCAGTTTATATCATAACAATAATTGTGAATTTTTGTTTGAGTCACATGCCTTAGACGTCTGCTATTTTACAGTATGCACAGTTTGTGTTACATAGTATATAAGCTATTAAATTATATGCCAGTATATTTGACAATAAATTAAAATGTAGTTTCTAAAGTAAGCATTCCTCAAATCAGGATTTCAGGTTCCATCCATGTTCTTTCGTAAGTTGTAAGATCTTCAGCAGGGGACTGTATTATTTCTGTAGTGTTAGCTGGAAGTAATTAATAAATATAGTATTTTATGTCACAATGCTCCTCTTTATACTGGTATTTCCATTATCCACATGCTTCTTTCCTTGATCAGAATCCTATCCTAATGATGACTAATGGTATCCCACAGAGGCAGAAAATGGAGGTATTGAAAGAGCAGGGATACACTTCTAGCTATAAAATTCCCACTGAAAGAGTTGTGTGCTTGAAATAGAACACAAATATAATTGAATGCTTAAAACTGAACACAAACATAATTAATGCTAGAGTGGATTTGGTTTCCAATAAAAATATAAGTGATTTAGTTTAAAATGTTTGAGATAAAAATATTAATTCTAGGTTGTGAATGTAAGAATGCATTTGGTAGCAAGGATTGAATAGATAAAAGCATAGTTCAAATAAGGTTTAAATGCTTTACATGTGAATTCCAAAAACAAGTTGTTTAGCATTTTGGTAATGTTTAATATTTATATTGTAAATCAAATTAATTAAGAGATTTATCACATTTTAAAATAAAATACATTACATTAATGTGGTTTAAAATTAACTAGGGTTTAATAGCAAAATGTGGTAACAATTGCAGTTATGAGAACGACTTAGAATCTGAAAAGGAATACATTTACTGCCACATGTACCCATATTAACATGACTTTGTGAAACACCTGGACCTTGAGCATCTGCAAAGATGAAGATGCTGGTGACATTCAATAAGGATTTGATGAATTATTAAATATGTATTATAAATTCTTTTACGTTTGTCTTTTTATGTCAGTGATATAGTTTGGCTGTGTCCCCACCCAAATCTCATCTTGAATTCTCAGGTGTTGTGGGAGGAACCTGGTGGGAAGTAATTGAATCATGGGGGCGGGTCTTTCCCATGCTGTTCTCATGATAGGGAATAAGTCTCACAAGATCTGATGGTACTATAAGAGGGAGTTTCCCTGCACAAGCTCTTTCTTTTGCCCACTGCCGTCCATGTAAGTAAGATGTGACTTGCTCCTCCTTGCCTTCTGCCATGATTGTGAGGCCTCCCCAGCCACGTGGAAATGTAAGTCCGATAAACTTCTTTCTTTTGTAAATTGCCCGGTCTCGGATATGTCTTTCATAGCAGTGCGAAAAGAGACTAATGCAATCAGCATGTTTGAAATGGCTGAAGTATCTCCTTTCTTCAAAAGAACTTCAGACAAACCTAATTAAGAGGTGTTCTCTTTTTTTCACTTATATATATTTTTTCTAAATCATTGTCGAATTACATATATTGAGAGTGAACACAGGATTATCTGGGACATTTTTATTTTGGGAATTCAAAGCACACATGCTTCTACCTACCTAGAATGAGGAAAGAGCTGATAAAAGAGGTGACACATTGTGAACAGAATATTTTTATTATGCACACCTGTGATAAGTTGCTTTGGGCAAGAAGCTACTTGCCTGAACTGCACTAATATTTTCTCATGTATCCAGCAGCCTGCACTCTAATTTTATGATAAAAACTCACCTGTTTATTATAAACATGTTTGAGACTTAAAATGTAACAAATTTGACTCATTACATTTGAACAATTGCTTTATATCTCACAGTCTAGTGAAAAGTAATTGTTTTATCAGATGTTATTCTATATTATAGTACAGCTGGGAATATATTCTTCAGATGTCTTGTGGCTAGTTCATATGATTTTTATACAAAATTTGCGGTGTAAAAAAGTGATAATTATCTGAAATTTTGGTATGTGATTAAATGCTTATTCCCACAAATTCTTCTGAGGTCTGAAGAAGAGTGCAGCACAATCATTCGCAGATCTGAAACCATATATCACAGAAACATGCTGCTTAATGTGATATGTGGGGTAAGTGAGGATCAGATTAATAATGCATCAGATCAATAATAATAATATCTGTGTTTACTATGTGCAGATATTATTATAAGCAGCTTACTTACATATGCTGACTCATTTAGTCCTCAGGATAACTTTATGAGGAAGACATTATTACAATCCTTTTCTCTCTGTTTAAAAAAATGAGCAAACTGAGGCAAAGAGAAGCAAATATTCCAGGATCACACAACCATTCAGATCAGTGCTCAGGATTATAAACCAAGGCAACCTAGCACCCAAGTCTAGGACATAAGGTGTCTGGTGACTTGTACCCCCAAGACTTAGCAGCAATCACTGGAGTTAGTTGGTGGGTATCTGTATTGTTACCAGCTCTGCAGTTTATTCTGAAGTACATTTTTTGAGTCATATAACATACGGTTTGAATTCTGACTGTGTGAGTATGTACTGACTATGTGAAGTTGGACAAGTTATTTAATCTTGCTGAGCCTCAATTTCTTCAGTAAAATGGGGAGATATTTACCAGTTAGAGTTGTGGGTGAATTAGGTGAGCCGTCATATGTGAAGCACTTGTACAGAGTACGTGTTTAAGAAAGAGAAGGTACTGCTATTATTATTATGGAGAGTTGACAAAATCTTTCTATGCTCAAATAAATCTCTTTGAAAAGTATTTTTGTGGGGGTGTGAAGGTACTCATTACACTATAATTTTTGAAGTTTGGCCTACTTTGGAACAGTGCCTTCTCATTAATTCAAGAAGAGATACATTTATGGTCCACTTTTCATTATGACTTCCATTAGCACCTTGACATGATTTCAGAGAAACTCTTAAAACAGTATCTCACAGCAATATATTGCTTAACATGATACATTGGGTAATAGAGGAAATGGCTCCTTGCTAGTGACTGTCCTGGCTCTCTCCTTGTCTCCTTATGAGTGGGAAGTAGTCTGTGGGCAAGTCCCTGAGCAGAAGAGATGAAAATCAGAAGAAGATCACCTCAGTTTGGGTCTCCTGCCTTTAGAGAAAACTCAAGAGAGCACTGGCTGATGTAAGGAGATAATATACTGGAATATGCCAGTTAGCTCGTATTTCATTTATCACCTTTCCCCATTTCAACCATAGACACTCAATACTTTGAGAATGGTTGGATGATTATAAAAGAAAAACTGTTTAACTTTTGTCTTCCAAAATGGACTCTTGTAGCCCAATTCAGAGAACAGGTTGTGAAAGACAAAGCTTTTGATGCAAGCTTTGAGAGCAAGACCCAGGAGAGGAAAACAGCATTTCAGAAGTCCACCAGTAAAGCCCTAAAGGAACAGTGAAACCCTACATAATAAAAATTGAAAACAAGATAGGTGACCAGTCAGGAGACTCTGACCTGGGGGTAAAGGGTGGGTGGGAATTGGGAAGCCCAGGCTTAGAGAGTAAAGAGAAAGAGAGGAGGGAGACTAGGGAGGAGGCCAGCGGGCTCCATGAGTGGAAAGTCCTCATGTAGGAAACAATGCCTAGCCTCTTAGGATGGGCACATTTCATGGCCAGAATCATGAAGCTGTGGACATGAGCCTCACCTGCAGACTGTCCATAACAGTGTGTGATGGTTCCTGCCAAGGTGCTGTTAGCATCTTCATCATGTCTGTGAGGGCTCTCTAGAGACAGACCCATTGACCCTCCAACAGCAGTGATGCTGCCCGGGCCTCAACACCTCACTTGGCCCATCTAAACTAATTTGTGTGGAAGATCCTCCACTTCAACAATGCAGGGCACTCGTAATCTCCTGAACAAAAACAGTGGGATCCTGAATTTACTACTGGGACTATTGTACGATATAAGGTACCCCGCATCTGGACCCACGCAGCTGAACAGAAACAGCTTGATTTTTTTTCCCAGTTGGGAAAATAGCCAAACATACTGTCAGTTTTGGACTATGCAAATTATAACCATCATGCTCTGTGAAGAGTAAACGTTATGCACTTTGTAAGAATGATGTATGTCCTGCTTTTCACAGTTGGTCACCTTATTAGTTTAGGAGGCAATAGAGTGGTAGTAAAACTGCTGAACAGCAGAGACTATGTTTAATAAGAGGCAGCAGACACTTGGAGGAAAAGAGAGGGTAATAAAAATATGAGTTATTTGATTTTTCATTGCAGAAATCATTTCAAGGAAAACACTGCTGGCAAGGGGATTATTGTTCCTATTTAATTTATAGGAGATCATTTTAAAAGTTTACAGAACTTTTAAACATGGATCTTTCAACCTCAAAGTACTCACATTTGTATATTTCCATTTGTTCCTTTTTATACCTTCACAAAGAAGGAAAGCAGATATTTGTAAATATTACTTTACAAAGGCAGAAGTAGAGTTTCTACTGTGGGGAAACTGACAAACAAAAGAACTAAGCGACCTTGGGAAAATTTCTTGTCATGAATTTCTTTTGACACAAAAAAGATGGCGTTTACCATCACTTGGTAAACGTATGTAGAAGAAAAGGTAGATTTTTCTGAAATGAATGTTTTAAAAGTTCTATGGGAATATTTTCATATCTGAATTTGTTCAAGAAGTCAGAAGTCAAATATACACTTCCATGCAGCTTAGGGAATTTAGAATGCGAGCAACAGCTTTGATTTTACAATAAGGCTATTAGTTACTCATTTTTCTTGAAGAGGACTTCAGTTGAAATTTGAAGGGCTCTTCTGCCCAAGTCAAAGCTGTTATGGTAAATGATTCTTACCTAATGCTTCCCAGCAATAGTCACTACTTGAGTCCATTATGTCTTAGGTTATTTTATTATCACCTTCCTTGGCATAGTCATGTGGGATTTCCATAACTTTGTGTGTGTCTGATTGCAGGTGCTGAGATGCCAAAAAGGAAATGAAAGCCAGGATCCATCTGGAGACCTTTACAAACTCTCTGTTGCAAGAGGCTGATGAATGAAGGTAGGAGGACGCTCACGGGGACAAACATCTTTGATTTGCGAATAGACTTATTCCTCCAGTATTAACCCTGATGTTTGTCAAGGGATGTGAGTAATTATGGTAATGTGGGTGGGAGTTAATGGCAGTGTTAAAGGTAGTTTGAAAGGAGTTTTGGTGGATAATGTTTTTGAGCCTTAGTTAAAGAAAAAGAGGTGTCCATTGAACCTCATGTAACTTCTTGAGGTAGGTAGCAAAGGGGTTATTACCACCTCTATTTTGTGGATGAGGAAACTGTGGCTCTGAAAGGTAAAATGACTTGCCTAGGATCATACTCTCAACCGCCCATATTTCTCTCTATTAAAGAAAATAAAACACTCGACTCAATTTGAGAATTCTCCAAGAGAGAGTAGAAAGGTCTGGTATTGCTTATCTGCAACTCCATAGGGGAGGCAACACTGTAGGATTACTTTAAATATTGAGGGAATGGGAATCTCCAATGATCTTTTAGATTATGAGTATAAGTATGAAGGAACCTCAAACTCAAGGCTAAAACCAGTATTGTAAGGTAACATAACTGGACTCCTAGTAAATGGCCTGGGTAGGAAACATCAGCTGGTGAATACCAAGGGCAGCACCACTGCATCAGCTAAGACCCAAGAGAAATGGGGCACAGTGCCTTCTGCAATCTCTGAGTTGAGAGAAAAGTTGAAACAACAGGATTTCAGAAAAAATTGAGCAAGGGAACTTCCCAGGTCTAAGGACCATTTTTATATCCCTCCCCTTGCCAGGCTGCTAAAACACCTCTTTTGCAAACTATCCTGAAATGACTTCAGCAGGATTTGCCACTATGGTGACTCCCTTTGACTTTAGGAGAGCCTCTAAACCTTGGGATGGCAAGTTTCAAGCCATCTATTGCCTATTTTTGTAAATATGGTTTTATTGGAACACAGGCATTGCCATGTATTTACATATTGTCTGTGGCTATTTTCATACTACGAAGACAAAGTTGAGTATCTGCAACAGAGACCATATGGCCTGCAAAACAAAAAAAACAAAACAGCATTCTAGACCTTTACAAAAAATGTTTGCTGACCTTTGTCGTAGACTATTAATAGAAACATGGCTTAATCTTGATGTGAGCTCTGATTGGTCAGGAATTACTGCCTGGACTTACTGTGTTGAAAACTCTGAGTCTCTGGTTGATAAGAAAGTGTGCAGGGATCTATTAGCAATGTCTGCTATAGATACAGAAGCTAGGATTGGTGACACTTGTGCCAAGTATTTGTAATTATCTACTGTAGGGTTTTATTTTTCCACTCTGCTGTGAGGCCAACCAACCTTAGTCAACAAATTCACTGATGCCTTGGGGATTGTTCTTAATATGAAGCCAAGCAGGAGACTTCCATTGTAAGGCAAATTTAATATGTTCTTGAATAAATTAATTAATGTAACTAGTCACAGCTGTGACTTGAATGTTACAAATTTTGCTATATAGTTTACAAATATTATCTTATTTGTCTTTACAAATCCGAAAGATATATATTTGTCTTTATTTTGTGGCTAAGGATATTAAGACATAGGAAATTAGCTACTTTTAGTGTTGAACTCAAATACGGTTCCAAAGACAATAATTTCGTTCTGTTGGGTTAATTTAAATTGGAGAGGAATCAAAATGTCATTTTTAGCCTTTTCTAATGCATACAATTCAACAAGTAGGATTTAAAGTTGTACTTCTAAGAGAAATATCCCTGGGGGACTTAAAACTATTGGTCATTCACACTTTTACATGTAATACCTCAATATGACCATTTTGCCTCTTAAAAACAATCACAATTTCAAATATTGCATAAATATAATAGGAAGTTGTTTATAAAGGATTTTTTTGCTTGTTTGTATGTTTTAGGAAAGAAAGAGAAGCAGTTTGGGGATATGAAGTGTTCTTGGGGCAAACAGGACATTCAGAGATTTAATGTTTGCAAAAAAGAATGTTTGAATCATAGCTGGGGTCTAGTAGGTAGATATGGAATAAACTTTTCTGGCTAGTTTTAGCCAATGTTGTTTTGATTGAAACTAGCAGAAACTTTTCAGAGCTAACTTATATTGAAGAGCACTTATTAAAAGAATGCATGTTTTTTTCTCATGGAATGGAATGTAAGGGCAAAAATGTATAGCTGGTCTTTGAAAGGAACTGGATCTAACCGAAAATTCTCTCATGGGTGTGCTTTCTCTCTCCAGCTTCTTTTATTTCTTTGCATTCATGCTAGAAAAATAACTGCCCTAAATGGGAGCAACATTACTTTTTAGACTGTCATAGACCTGGGATTGGGAATTAGATGTTGTGTCAGGACCTTAATTCTCAAATCATGAGCAAAGATGAGAAGGGCCAGGAACTTATTTAAAGCCAAGTTTCAACCCCAGATAATCTTATATCCCCATGAAGAGGGACAAGTTTCATGGGACCTGGAGAGGAGCTAAAATTAAAAGCAACTCTCTGAAGCTTAACAGTTTGAAAATGGGTCTAGTTTCTTGGGGTTGGTAAGAGAATGAGAATGGTTATAGCCAGGCCTACCTTATCAAGTCCTGTTGGCCCCTTTTTGAGAAAGAGGCAGAAATTTTATGGATCACCTATCCCTGAAGACACTAACTTTGAGAATAAAGCTCCTTATTGTTAATTTTGCTAGATCAAATCTTCTTTAAGACTGAGCAATTCCAATTATTCTCTCACTGCTTCACACCACTCTGAGATTGAAGGGCAAGAATCATATTAGCTACTACACCTGCCAGCAAGTCAAATCTTTCAGGCTGAAGAATATGAAAGAAGAAAAAGGGACAGACTCACCAGTGACTTATTTACTCAAATGTCACTACTTCTTTATTTCAAGCTTCTTTGCACAGCCTTCTTCTAGCATCTACTAATTCATCCAGTGATCAACTTCACAATTATCATTTACTCTCCTTTTCCACCTCTTTCTACACTCAACATTGACAATAAAATATTGAAATATGACAAGGATAAATGCAAATAATATTTCTAGATATTTGAGGTCTCAGGGAAGATAAATCACAAGTAGACATAGAATTTGTTTTCCATGAGTTTTGTTAATGGAAAGATTTTATTAGCATATATATATATATACACACACACACACACACATACACACACGATGGCACAAACAAATCATAATTGCCATAATATATTCAAAGTGTTCAACTCTGAACAGGAAAAGGAACGTGCTTCAGCTTCAGTGATGATGTGGCTAGAAGGAAGGTATCCTTTTCTCAGAGACCTATAATATAAAGTTCGAAAAGCTTATTCAAACCCATCTGCAGACATCACTGGATTATCAGTAAATATCCTTAGAATCAGGATTTGTTTGATTTTGGTGTGAGATTACTTAATATTCAGGAGAAAAAGCAAAATTCAACATTTTATTTGAAAAATTTGATAAATATGATTCATATATAATGTTAATAAACATAAATATGTTAAAATATGTATAATAATTAATCAACAAGGTCCAGGGAGGTAAAATATTTTGCCGAAGATCACATGGCTAGGAAATATTAATAATTTATTGCAGTGTAAAGAAACATCAATTAAGTAGCAAGAAATAAAACAGGTTATAATCTTTGCTTCATTATTGACTAATGTTGAGCAATTTGTTTACAATTTCTGAAGGTCAAGCTAAGATTTATATCTCCAGTATGTATACAGCATTTACAAATCAAATTGGTCAAATTAGGTGAATAAATTTCATAAGATAGAAAGACAAATTACAAATAAATGTGTGAAAAATTTTGCAGTAGTTAATCAAAGACATATCAAACAAACAATGAAGCATGGTCTGCTTTTCAAAATGCTATAGATCAAAATACATATATAAAGTTTCAAATGGCTCAGTGGAATACGCCCTTTCAAACACTTTGGTAAACGTTAAATTTGCATAGACACTTTGGTATTCAACATAAAATGACTTTATTTCTAAGAATTGATGCTAAGGATATAGATATACATGCAAATATCAAGGAAGCTTATGAAAGCATTATTACAGTAAAATATTGGAAACTTATTTTAAATATTAGATACTGTGCATTCATAAAATTCATATTCTCAAAGAAAATTCACAAAGGTAAGAAAATGAACATGATACAGTGTTAATTGAAAACATGACAAAATACTGTATATAGAGCTATATCTGTATATATACAAAATGATACCGTTTTTATATAAATATGTGTATAGTTACAAATAAATGAATAAGAAAGGGCCTAGAAGGAAATATGGTACCAACAGAAATTAACTTTAGGTGGTGAGCCTATAGATGATATTCATTTACTTCTATATATATTACTGAATATTCTTCAGAGAACAGAAACTAATTTTACATTAAGAAAATGAGACCATACATTAATTGCTTCAGGAAAAAAATAGAAATTGAAAAAAAATTTTATATTTATGGAAGAAATTATAAAAGTCACACAATAATTACTTCTTAAAAGTACTTATAGACTATTTAGCTGGTGAATTTCCTCTAAGTTATGAAGCACAAATAATTCCCATCATATATAAACTGTTTCGTTTATGAAATAGATAAAAAAGTATCCAATTTATTAATTCTTTAATAATACTATGAAAACATGAGACAGCTTGCAACAGCAATGAAAAAAACATAGATTAATTTTCCTTATGACTACAAAGGCAAAAATCCTTAATAAAATGCAAGAAAGGGCCAGGTGTTGTGGCTCACCCCTGTAATATCCAGCACTTTGGGAGGCTGAGGTAGGTAGATCATTTAAGGCCAGGAGTTCAAGACCAGCCTGGCCAACCTGGTGAAACCCCGTCTCTACTAAAAATACAAAAATTAGCCAGGTGGTAGTGGCACGCACCTGTAGTTCCAGCTACTCGGGAGGCTGAGGCAGGAGAATGGCTTGAACCCAGGAGGCAGAGGTTGTGCTGAGCCAAGATCATGCCATTGCACTCCAGTCTGGGTGACAGAGTGAAACCCTGTCTCAAAAAAAAAAAAAAAGCAAGAAAGTTGAACTCAATAGTATATTTGAAGTCCACCCACAACCAAGTAGGATTCATGTGATAATTTCAAGAATGATTTAGTATTAGACAATCTGTTTATACAATAATTTGGATAGGTTTAATGAGAATAAATAGATTTGAGACAATATGTTATAATTTCAGTGCAATCTGAAAATGCAATGCTGTGTGATAACACACAGCATTTATTCTTCATAAAACAATCCTAAAAGCTGGAATAGAAGTATTTCTTAACATCAATATTTATTTGGAACCAATAATTATTTTTTAAAAATATGCAACACCAAAGACCTTTCCACTTAAATCAGAAACAGACACACTATTTATTAATCAGTTCCATGGCAGGGACTAGAAAACATGCTGGGTATACCAGAGGGGAGCAAAACAGACATTATCCCTGCTCTGATGTTACTTCCAGTGTAGCACTGTAATAGAATATATACAAGAAATAGGAAATTATATAATTTCTATTTGCATAAATACAATTTTCATGTGAGAAGTATTATGAAGAAAGTTAACAGAATAATGAAATAAAATTAATGGGAGGTTTGTAGGATGCTATGTAGAGTGTTTGCCAGAGAAGCTCTCACTAGAAAGGTATCATTTAAGCTAAGATTGGGAGGATAGGAAAGCAAAATACTTATTACTGTTTTTTCATGGTGGCCATTTACCATAGCTCTTGAATTTATAGCAATTCAATAAAAGAGTATATAGATATAAAATGTATAACACTTGAGGAGACAAAAGAATTATTACTTGTAGATAATATGTCTACATATACACCCATATAGGAAGAAGATAAGCTAATTATTAGAATTAAGAAATATAATTCAGCAAAGGGATCAGACATAGGATAAGCATTTTTTTAATCAACGTCTTTCTTATATACTAAAAGTAAGCAAGTAGGAGATGAATGGGGGTAATATTTCCCATTATCAATAATGACAAAAGTCAGAAAATATTTAGTAATAATTTTCACAAGAAAAATTTACATAAAGAAAATTACAAATATTTACTTGATGATATTAAAGTAATACTTGTATTGGTGGAAAATTATACCAGCTCCAGTATGGGAAGACAAATAAAATATCTTAAAGGTATGATTTCTTCCCTAATTTGTAGTTTTATAGCATTTCAAGTATAAGCACTTGTATCACTTGAAAAAATAATTTAAAAATCTAGATTAAAAATATGTGTAATAGGGGAAGAAGTTTCTCTGACCAATGAAGTGTATTACAAAATTGCAGAGATTACAATAGTGTGGGGTTTGAGTAAGAAAAGCCTGGTTCATCAAAGAAGCAGTAGAGTTAGACCTAAAAGAAACCTTACTATATATAAAAATGTATTACATAATAAATATTATAAATAATGAAGAACAAGTTATTCATTGCAGGATATTGAAAACAGTTTTATTTTTACTTTATGCTATATAGAATTAAGTATTTAAAAATAACACTCTAAACAACTAGACATTTCTGTAGATGAGTATTGAACTGACATTGAGATAGGAAACTGCATATTAAGTCTAAAAATGTAGAAAATTTTAACTGTTCAAAAGTTATGGGCTTAAGAAATCATCAACAGAGTAGACAACCTACAGAATGGGAGAAAATATTTGCAAACTATGCATCCGACAAAGGCGTAATATCCAGATCTATAAGGAACTTAAACAAATTAACAAGCAAAAACCTAACAACCTGATTAAAGGATATGAACACACACTTCTCAAAAGAAGACATACATGTGGCCAACAGGCATATGAAAAAATGCTCAACATCACTATCATTAGAGAAATACAAATCCAAACCACAATGAGTTGCCATTTCATGTCAGTCAGACTGGCAATGATTTAAAATGTCAAAAAACAACAGATGCTGGTGAGGTTGCAGAGAAAAAGGAACACTTTTACACTGTTGGTGGGAGTGTAATTAGTTCAACCATCGTGGCAATTCCTCAAAGATAGAGAGGCAGAAATACCATTTGCCCCAGCAATCCCATTACTGGGTATATACCCAAAGGAATATAAATCATTTTGTTATAAAGGTACATGCATGTGTGTTCATTGCAGCATTATTCACAATAGCAAAGACATGGAATCAACCCAAATGTCCATCAATGATAGATTGGATAAAGAAAATGTGGTACATTTTCACCGTGGAATACTATGCACCCATATGAAAGAATAAAATCACATCCTCTGCAGCAACATGGATGCAGCCGGAGACTGTTATCCCAAATGAACTAATGCAGGAACAGAAAACTAAATACTGCATGTTCTCACTTATTAGTGGGAGCTAAACATTGAGTACACATAGACACAAAGAAGGGAACAATAGACACCAGGGCTACTTAAGGGTGAAGGGTGGGAGGAGGGCGAGGACTGAAAAACTACCTATTAGGCACTATGCTCATTACCTGGATAATAATCTGTATACCAAACCCCTGCAACATGCAGTTTACACCTTGTAACAAACCTACACATGTACCCCCTGAACCTAAAATAAAAGTTGGAAAGGAAAAATAACATTATGAGCTTAAAGCAAACAAAAATAAAAGATCCTTGACAAATTGGGAAAAGATTTTTAGGGAACCATAAAAATATTTTTAAAACCTCAACATCTGTGAAGCCCAACAAAGAATAAGACAGTAACAAACAATAGATGAAATGGGCAAGGAACATAAGCAGACATTTCAAAAGATTAAAAAAAGCTTATCTTCATTAGTAATTCAGCAATAAATATTAAAATAACATGCCATTTTCACCTATCAATTAATAAATATATACTTTAAAAAATGTTTAAATGCAGTGGCAGACATAGTTTAAAAGGCACTCTAACATCCTGTTATAGAAATGAACGTTGGTATGACTTTTCTGCAGAATAGGTTGGTCATTTGTGTAAGATTTTTAAAAGAGTTCATATCTTTGGTTGAATAATTATAGTTGAGGGGAACTCAGAATAAATTAATCAAAGCTGCTAACAAAGATTTAGGTGTATGAATGCTAGTCATGGCATTATTTATAACCAGAAAAACTTGAAAACAACTAAAATGTGCTACAATAGAGAATTATGTAGTTACTATATTTATATGATAATACGTTTCTTTCAAATTAAATGTTGTTGAAGAATGTTTAATTACATGGATAATGCTCACAAAATTTTAAGTAAAAATGATCAAATTATTAAGTAAAAATAAAACTAAATACAAACTATGACCAAAAATTTCAAAATACAGTATATATGAAGGTGAATGGATACATAGAAAAAAATTAAAATATTAATTAAACTATATTTCTGGGTAGTAACATTAGGAATATTTTCTCTTTGCTATATTCTTCTGTACTTTCTAATTATTTTAAATCTTTATGATGTATTCATTGATGTCCAGGAAAGCCATCTAATAACAAATAACATTAACAATAAAAATGTATACAATAAGGATTTTGTAACAATAATCATTTTTTACAGGATCAAATGAATAATCTATATGTACATAATGAAATTTAGGAGGAAATATAGAACTTACGAATTTTTACTGCCAATTTTTATAGCTGTAACCCTTAAGTTAAGCAAGTTTACAGCTACTAATACTTGTAAAAACTGTGTAAAGATTTATAATTTTGTACTAATTAAAGATAATTTCTCACATTTCTTGACAGAATGGGGTTATACTACATTTTTAAATCATAAATGATATCATGTTTCAAATAATCTACTCACTATGATTTTCACAATGTTATTAGAAGAAATCAATTGAGCATGTTCTTCAGTTTTGGTGCTCTCATTATAACAACAGCCTTTACAGGAATACCCTCCATCCCCTTTTCTGTGTACGCAAATTATCAAAGTCTTGCCCCTGAGATAGTGGTGTTTCCTACTGAAAGACATCAGAAAAATTCTTAATTCTAGCGAGCTAATCTTCCCTTGTAATCTGCTCTTCTCTGGCTTTAACCATGAACTGTATTCTCAGGGTTGAGTCTTTTTCATTGGTGGAAAGAATGCATATTTCCAATTCTCTGATAGTAAAAAATAAATCTCTAACATACTGGGATGCCTAACATGAAGTTTCTTTGAATATAACTGAGAATAAACATCTGCATCAATTTCTTATCATTTTCGCGCTTAGTTATTTTGTTTTTTGTTTTAACGTTTGGACTCAACTGTCCCCAAGTTGCTCAAAGATTCAGAGAATGGACCGAAGGCACCTGAGGCTGAGAAATGTGCTAGTAGTTGATGTCTGACATGTTATCAGGGGAAGAGAGGATGGATTGACCTTTCCGAAAAATACCTTTAAAGTTTAAACTAGCTTCATTTCTCATAGGCTTCTCTGTTTACCCTGGAATACTCTTGTTATCATATAGAAAATAAGTATTAAATATTTTCTATGTCAATTCTGGTATGAATGAATAATTAGAGATTAACAGGAGTATAAGTCATTCATATTTAACCTTGTCAAAGAGGAGTTCTCAGTTTTCATTCTGAAATAGTTTTGAAAATAAGTATAAGCAGGGCTTAATAGTTTATAAAAGCTCTTCCACATCACATATCAATTTATTCTCTCAATGAACACGGGAAATAGGTAAGACTGTATCATCATTATTCTCATATTATGGAAGAGGGACATGAGAGTCAGAGATATGTGCTTTGCTCCAGGTCACAGAGTTATAGGCACAAGAGAAAGGATTAAGATCCAGTCCTTCTGACCCCACTGTACAACATTGCTTATCTATTAGACATCCAAATGCAAGTTGTAACTCATTAGTACTTCTCGTAAAACAACAAGAAATCCTTGACTGTACTAAATTCCTGGATATCAAATCACAAATCAGTATTTTTTAAGAAAATTAAGTTTAATTTATGCCAAGTACCTACATTGGTATCAATTTACATTTTTGTGACTCATATCACAAACCATGTCATTCCTTTGAATCTGGAAAGCCCGAGTAGAATATTTATGAAAAGCATTTAACTCTATGGAATGAAGGGAATGACCCAGTCCCTGGATAATTGCAGGATTTAATTCTACAGAATTGTTACTGGTAGTAGATGCTGACCTTTAATTCACAGTTCCTAAATACACTCCCTAAACAGGAGTATAATTATATAAGGTATGTTTCAAGCCAACATTAAAAAAAAAAACAACACTAAGATCTGTGGGAAATATAATACAAGAATGTGAGAGAGATTTCCACAAATGCATTTAGTGCCGGACTAGAGAAGAACATATCCAGGCTTCACCCCTTGAAACAGACTCAATCTGAGAAATTAAGAAATTGTGTACATCTCTGGAACCAGAAAACTAGCGACTGTAACATTGAATCAGAAAACTTAACCAGTTGTCTCTGATTATCAGTGCTTCTCCATGGGATGGCAGAAACACTGTACCTCACTTTTGCGTATTTATTCATTAAAAGAAAATGGAAAAAATATCAAAAATGAGAGATGTTAGAACTTTCATTGCAGTAAATGCTGTAAGAGAAAAAATGTTAAGAACTCATTTAATTCAGAATCAGAAAGAATGAGCAGTGAGAATAGGATATTTCACTTGAATAGAGCAATGATGCGCGATACACCAGAAGATGAAGCAAACTATGACAAAATTTGGAATGGAAATAATGCATCTATTTTTCCTTTAGTTGAGGACAAAACTAATAATCAGATTTGTTGTTCATCTGATAAGGGAGACTAAAAGCAAGCAATTTATTATCAAGTCTAAATTAATTTTGCTTAGTTGGAAGGTAGATTGAAAGACAGAGACAAAACTAAATCCAGAGGGCTCTAGTAAATCAGTGCACAACAAGGGAAAAAGTGTTATTCTGAATAGTTAAAGATAAGTTTACCTAAGAAAATAACTATAGAATTCAGAATATTTCGTAAGACCTAGCTTCCTCATTAGAAAGCAAGAAAACAAGCCAGGCTCAGTGGCTTACACCTGTAATCCCAACACTTTGGGAGGCTGAGGTGAGTGGATCTTGAGGTCAGGAGTTCGAGACCAGTCTGACCAACATGGTGAAACCCCATCTCTACTAAAAATACAAAAATTAGCCAGGCATGGTGGCACATGCCTATAATCCCAGCTACTCAGGAGGCTGAGGCAGGAGAATCGCTTGAACCTGGGAGGCAGAGGTTGCAGTGAGACGAGATTGTGCCACTGCATTCCAGCCTGGGTGACAGAGCAAGACTCTGTCTCAAAAAAAAAAAAAAAAGGCAAGGAAACATATTTCCCAGGAAATTATAAAAGCCATGAAGAAATCATAAGATAAACCCAAAAGACAGGAGAATGAAATATAAAGGAATATGGATGCTATAACAAGGACTTGGAGGCAACAAAAATATAACACCAGCACTAAAAGTATATTTCTGGCAATAGCAGACCAGATTGCTTGGATCAATCCTATTACTGAGAACAACTAGCAAAGCTAGACAAAGTAAAAACAATGTATGTTTGAAGGCACTGGAGGATTACTAAAATAGAAGGGATTTGCAGGAAAAAAATCTGGGAAATAAGTTAACCTTGCATTTGGCACTTTTTTTCTCAAAACAGTTTGCTGATTCTGAAAGTGTCAGCCTAGAGGTTGAGAGATTGATCTCAACTTGTAGCAGACTAACAGGGCTGGTGGTGTGAGAAATGAAGTTCAGAGTCCACTAATGGGGAGAGGCCCCTGGTCTACACTTTTCAGTAGGGACAATGAAAGGCTACAGTCTAAGAATAAGAATAAATTCAAAAGGGAGCAGCTCTGCATAGCAGGTGCCAACAAACGTTTTAGCTTTTCTGTAAAGGACCAGATGATAAATATTTTAGACTTTGCAGGCTTCACGCTCAACTCTGCTACTGTAGCATGAGAGCAGACATAGACAGTATGTAAACACCTGGGCATGGCTGAATGTTCCTGTATTTGCAACACAGGCTCAGAATCCTGTCCTTTTTTGGAAGGTATTATTGAGTAGATTATTGGCTAGGATGCCAGGGTCAGATTGGCAGCTAGAATAGTAGACACCTGCTTCCTAAGGGGTGATGGAAGGTGAAGGCAATGAGAGATTTAGGTAACTTCTGCTGCAGTTTGGGGTTATTTCTTGTGTGGTAGGCAGAATAATGCCCTACCCAAGCATGTCCAAATTGTAACCCCAGGAACCTGTCAACATGTTGTAATGTGGCAAAGGTTGCAGATGGAATTAAGGTAGCTGATCAACTGACCCAAAGACAAGGAGATTACCTGAATTACACAAGTGGGTGCAATATAATCATAAATGTATTTAAAAGAGGAAGAGGAAGGCAGAAGAGAGTTAGAGTCAGATAGGGAGACGAGACTATGGAAGCAGTGACCAGAATTATGCAATGTGAGAAAGACTTGATTAGCCATTGCTGGTTTTGAAGATGAAGTGGGCTGTGAGATGAGAAATGCAGGCAGCCTCTAGAAGTTGGAATATGCAAGAAAACAGAATCTCTTCTAGTGCCTCCAGAAAGGAGCACAGCCTGATTTTATCCACTGGGACTCACTTGGTCCTTCCGACCTCCAAATTTGTAAGGTAATAAATTTGTGCTGTTTGTGGCAATTTGTTATAGCAACACTCCTCTTACCTGCGGGTGGGGCTGACAATGCAGGTGGGGTAAAAGGAGACCCATGGATTGGCAGAAGGAGGAACGCAGAGATGGAGAATTAGGCTGGAACCAATACTACTCACTTGGTTTGCAACTGAATTATGCAAACCAACAAGGTATCAGTTTTATAAATGCTATATTCTAATAATTAAAATCAAGAACAATTACCCCACTCTGCATAATCCTTCGTGATTTAATGTTTCTTTAAAATCAGAACGTCCATAATTAACTCATTTATTTATCCAGCCCCTGTTATTTTCATCCTGCTGTTTGTCAGATGAGTATGACTTACAATAATAAAAAATAAAAATTGCTTCTTATGAAAAAAGAAGTCTATCCATAAGACCTGAAGTTGAATTAGTCTCATTACATATAAATTCACAAAGTGGCAATCGTGACAGGCACTATTTCACCTTTGTAGGTACAAAATGGTGACACGAAGAGCAAGAGAGAGAAACATGAATGTTACTGAATTATACCACTCTTGCCTTGTTTTAAAAGATACTTGAGACTGGGTAATTTATAAAGAAAAGAGGCTTAATTGGCTCAAGATTCTACAGGATATATAAAAAGCATAGTGCTGGCATCTGCTTCTGGGGAGGCCTCCGGGAGCTTACAATGATGGTGAAAGGCCAAGTGGGGAAACTTGCCTGTCACATGGCCAAAGCAGGAACAAGAGAAAGTTGTTGGGGTGGGGGCGGCGGCGGGCAGCAGGTGCTGCACACTTTTAAATGACCAGATCTTGTGTGAATTCATGGCAAGAACTCACTTATCACCAAAGGGATGGCCCAAGCCATTCATGAGGAATCCGACCACATGATCCAAACACCTCCCACCAGGCCCCACCTCCAACTTTGGTAATTACATTTCAACATAATATTTGAGCAGGGACGAACATTCAAACCATATGAGTTACCTTGTATAAGTCCTTCAATTTAGAAAAATTGGATGTTAAAATAGGATGCATCGTTGGCTTTTGACTAAGGCATAAAGACTGGATGGTATGTTCCAAGATGAGTAGGTTTAGTTAAACAACTTATACATATTGAGGCTATAAGAGGTTAAGGTGATTGAAGACGACAAAATTTCTTTGTGTAGAACTCTGATTCCTAACCAACCTGGGAGGGGTGAGGGGCATGGGATGAGTGAGTTTTCCTCACTTCAGATCTACTGAGGGGGGCCAGATTCTTTCCTGCATTTGGAAGATACTGTGGACTGATGCCAGGCCTGTGCCAGAGACTGTCAAAGAGAGAGATGCTAACTGAACCTGCTCATGGAAGAACAGTAAAGGCTAAATTTTGAAAACAATGCATTGTCCTCCAATAGAGAGCCAAAGGAGATCCTGGGGAACAGGCGTGGAATCCATGTCTATCACAAGAATGTTGGCCTGAGGTCACTGAAAATAACATTTTGCCCAAAAAAGTGTCTACCAGAGTACAGGGGGAATCTTGTAGAAACTGAGGGTGAAGCACTGGGTGCAGAAACTGAAGGATACCTGTAGTGGCCAGCTGAAGGAGAGCCTCTACCAGGTCAAGAGAACTATGGTTAGGAAAAGCCAGCAGGAAGTCATCAATGGATGCTTAATAGCGTCTCAAGAGCTAGAGTAATTTTTAAACGTCGACCAGGCCCATGAGAAAATTTGTATCAGCAGTTAAGTGTGAAGTTTCCTACCCCTGCCCCAAAACCTGCTTTTTTTTTTTTTTTTTTTTTTTTTTTTTTTTTTTTTTTTTTTTTTGCCTCTTCTTGCTCTGAGCCCAGAGGGTCAGAAAAGAGAGTAGTGGCTGCCCCTTAAATCTGGTGAGAGAGCCTCCAAGGGCGCCTCACAGAGACAGTTATGGTTCCTTGCCTGAGTAATCTAAAGGCTAGAGGCTATGGCTACTGGCCTGATGCAGGAGAGAGGGAGAGAGAGAAGATAAAAGGCTGAGCTAGAGTTGGTGTTATGTATTTGAAGGTCATAGGATGTAGCTGAATGCATGAGACTGTGCAAGATTCCCCAGGGAACTGCTACCGTCCCCCAGAATAGAGGAATACAGATATTGAAGCCGTGAAAAATGCCACCGCTAAAATGGTAGAAGTAAAGAAGGAGTTTATTTTAATATAAACGGGTCCTCATCAAGCCTTCCTTTTGGTCAAAGGCCCCCATTTATGAGTCCTCTGCCTGACACCAGGGTTTCAGTGTGCGATCCTGTGAGAGGCCATGAGTAAAAGGCCACCTAGTAGCTAGTTCCACAGGCTTGATGTTATCAGTCTGGAGAATTAATGAACGGAGCCATTTAGTCAGAGATGGAAAGGGAAATAGAACTACTATGCAGTGAACTTACAGTAATTTATTAGTCCTTTGAATCACACTCTCATTTGCTTTTATATATGAATAGTAATACTGCCAGTAATATCTTCTAGAATTCAAGTCAATGATAATAACTTAGTAGCAATAACTACAATTTACTTGTCTATACTTTTCTAGGCCCTGATTAGGCTTTTTATTTTTTTAATTTTTATTTATTTATTTATTTATTTATTTGCACAATACTGTTAATTTTTCCTGAAACAAAGAAGGGGAAAAATGTATTGACCAAGGACACGAATTAGGTCCTGGCAGAGAATTCTTATTTTTCATGCATAGCATCAGTGAATAGTTTGTTCCAGCCTATTAATTATTTAAATAGTTATTATCTATGTTTGTCTTTCTTGCTTGAAATAAAAACTGCTGATCTAAGCTTATCTGCATCTTAACATCTTTTAGCAATACAGAGTGTGTACAAAACCTTTTTTTAGCAGAGCAGAAAGAGGAAGACGAATCTTACTATGAGCCAAGAAGCCGGCAGCATGTCAGTCATTTTTACACGAATTCTCATTTAATTATGACAACAAACTTGTAAAAACAGATGTCTTACCTTTACTTTATAAATGAAGAGACCAAGGTCACCAAGTTATTAAGTGGCAAGACTCTGGCTATAATTCCAATGTCTGATTCTAGAACCTACAATGTAAAATATAAGCCCTCTATTCTTTCCATGATACCATCAGAAAATGCTTTATATATCATATCTCATTTTATTTCTCCATATGCTAATGAAGTAGATAAGAATTAAATGCTGTATTGCCAATTTTACAGACTGAGCATTTGTTGAACTGAATATAAGAGTCAGTCTAGGCAATCCAATGAGCCAATAAATTTCAACCCAAAGAAAAGTAAATGTGATCTGAAATGTATTCTATTTTGAACTATGATTCCCTTGTTGTAGTATGCTGAAAACATGTCCTCTTCTGCAAAAATTAATTTACTTATTAATACCTGGAACCTCTGAGTATTATCTTATTAAGCAAATGCATTTTACTTTATGTGGCAAAATATATGATGAAGTTAAGGGTCTTAAAAGTCAGAGTTTATACTGGATTACCTGGGTAAACCCTAAATGCAATGACATATTTTTATAAAAGACAGACTGAAAGAGATTTGAGACAAACTGTAGAGGAGAAGAGACACATATGTCAAACATATGTGCCTAAAAAGCTATTTCAGAATGAGACAATAGAATGGAGATCAATTAATAAAAGAAAGATAAACGAGCACTTTATGTAGCTGAACAAAACCAAAACTTTTAAGTAGAAAAGTGTCCCCAAGATTTTTAAAAACCATACTAAATTTCAGGACAATAGTTAAAAGAAAATCCTAAAAACTTCCAGAGGGGAAACATATTTCTCCTACAAAGGTACAAAAAATGGGTTTTTATTAGACTTTCCTAGATTCCAGAAGATAATGAAAATATGCCTTAAACCATTCTTAAGGAAAATAATTTTGAATCAAGAATTCCACTTCAGCTAAATTTGCGCATAAGTGGAAAAGTTAAGTTCTCTCTCTCACATGCACTCTCAAAAATATAATTACGCAGGGAAACCCCTTGAAATAACAACTGAAGATATGCCAGTAAAACAGATACAGTCCAAAAAGAACATAAGGGAAAATAAAACAGCGGTATACAATAAAATAAATAAAAATAAAATTATATTGTTACAACTATGTGGTTGTCAATGTATAGTAAAAAAAGGCAACAACATGGAGCTAACAAAGGAAGTGGCAGGGTATAGAGAAAGAGAATTACAAATATGATAATGTTATTGTTTAATTCAAGAGGAGGTTATAATACTAACCCTAGATATTGAGGGAAATAAATAAATTAAAATAAAAAAGTGTAGCCATCAAAGGGCACATAGAAAACCATCAAACCATTAAAGGAAAGAAAAATACAACAAAATTTGATTAGTCAATTCTAAAAAAAGTACTTAAAAAGGGGAAAACCTCCAAGCAAACACAGTAAAAAGAAAATAAGATGCTAAGAATAGGTTCCAATGTATCTTCAATCACAATAAATGTGAATGGATTAAATTTTCACATTGAATCATTCAGGACATAAGCACAGACAAAGATTTCATGATGAAGATGACAAAAGCAAAAATTGACAAATTGGATCTAATTAAACTAAAGAGCTTCTGCACAGCAAAAATAACTATCAACAGAGCAAGCAGACAACCTACAGAATGGGAAAACATTTTTGCAAGCTATGCATCTGAAAAAGTTCTAATTTCCAGCATCTATAAGGAACTTAAACAAATTTACAAGAAAAAAAACCCCACTAAAGTGGGCAAAGAACATGAACAGACACTTCTCAAAAGAAGACATACATGTGGCCAACAATCACATGAAAAAAATTCAGTATCACTGATTATTAGAGAAATGCAAATCAAAACCACAATGAGATACCATCTCACACCAGTCAGAATGACTATTATTAAAAAGCCAAAAAATAACAGATGCTGGTGAGGTTGTGGAGAAAAAAAGAATGCTTTTACACTGTTAGTGGGAGTGTAAATTAGTTCAACCATTGCGGAAGACGGTATGGTGATTCCTCAAAGACCTAGAGACAGAAACACCATTTGACCCAGAAATCTCATCCCATTACTGGTATATACCCAAAGGAATATAAAAAGTTCTATTATAACGACACATGCACACGTACATTTATTGCAGCACTCTTTACAATAGCAAAGACATGGAATCAACCTAAATGCTCATCAATAATACTCTGGATAAAGAAAATATGGCACATATACACCACAGAACACTGTGCAGCCATAAAAAAGAATGAAATTATGTCCTTTGCAGGGGCATGGATGGAGCTGGAGGCCCTTATCACTAGCAAATCAATGCAGGAACAGAAAATCACATACCACGTGTTCTCATTTATAAGTGGGAGCTAAAGGATGAGAACAAATGGACACGTAGAGGGAAACAATGCACTCTGGGTCTTATTGGAGGCTGGAGGGTGAGAGGAGGGAGAGGATTAGGAAAAATAACTAATGCACATTAGGCTTAATCCCTGAGTGATGAAGTAATATGTACAACAAACTCCCATGACACACATTTACCTGTGTAACAAACCTGCACATCCTGCACATGTACACCTGAAATAAAAAGTTTTTAAAAACATTTTTGAAACGGAGGTATATATTGTACCAAAACTAGTCCAAATAGAGGTTGCTTAGAAATGATATACCAAAAAAAAACAACAAAAAGTTACTCAATAACCAACCATTCCGATGCTATATAAACCATTTCATGGCAGAGACAGGTAAAAATTTTTTTACTTCAGTACATGAGGCTTCTGTAATCTAGATACAAAAACTAGACAGAGAAATAAAAATAAGAGAATCATAAATTTTATTATTAAATAGATATAAAATCCTTAAATATTAAGAAAAATCTAATAATGTTTTAAAATCAAAATCCTTATCAAATGGTTTAGTCTCAGGAGTAGTAGAAGGGTCAAGCATTAAATAATTTCTGTTAAAGCGAGTGACCACTCTAACAAATTGAGAGAGGAAAAATCATATCATCATTGCAAAAGATTCCAAAGAAGCATTTAATTGAATTAAATCCTCATTTTTTTTGAGAATTGACATCTTTAATATGTTAAATCTTCCAATCCATTAACATGGTATGAGTTTCTTTTTTTAAAGAATTTTATTATTATTACACTTTAAGTTTTAGGGTACATGTGCACAATGTGCAGCTTTGTTACATATGTATACATGTGCCATGTTGGTGTGCTGCACCCATTAACTCGTCATTTAGCATTAGATATATCTCCTAATGCTATCCCTCCCCCCTCTACCCACCCCACAACAGTCCCTGGAGTGTGATGTCCCCCTTCCTGTGTCCATGTGTTCTCATTGTTCAATTCCCACCTATGAGCGAGAACATGTGGTGTTTGGTTTTTTGTCCTTGTGATAGTTTGCTGAGAATGATGGTTTCCAGTTTCATCCATGTCCCTACAAAGGACATGAACTCATCATTTTTTATGGCTGCATAGTATTCCATGGTGTATATGTGCCACATTTTCTTAATCCAGTCTATCATTGTTGGACATTTGGGTTGGTTCCAAGTCTTTGCTATTGTGAATACTTCCACAGTAAACATACCTGTGCATATGTCTTTATAGCAGCATGATTTGTAGTCCTTTGGGTATATACCCAGTAATGGCATGGCTGGGTCAAATGGTATTTCTAGTTCTAGGTCCCTGAGGAATCACCACACTGACTTCCACAATGGTTGAACTAGTTTACAGTCCCACCAACAGTGTAAAAATTTTCCTGTTTCTCCACATCCTCTCCAGCACCTGTTGTTTCCTGCCTTTTTAATGATGGCCATTCTAACTGGTGTGAGATGGTATCTCATTGTGGTTTGATTTGCATTTCTCTGATGGCCAGTGATGATGAGCATTTTTTTCATGTGTCTTTTGGCTGCATAAATGTCTTCTTTTGAGAAGTGTCTGTTCATGTCCTTCGCCCACTTTTTGATGGGGTTGTTTGATTTTTTTCTTGTAAATTTGTTTGAGTTCTTTGTAGATTCTGTACATTAGCCCTTTGTCAGATGAGTAGATTGCAACAATTTTCTCCCATTCTGTAGGTTGCCTGTTCACTCTGATGGTAGTTTCTTTTGCTGTGCAGAAGCTCTTTAGTTTAATTAGATCCCGTTTGTCAATTTTGGCTTTTGTTGCCATTGCTTTTGGTGTTTTAGACATGAAGTCCTTGCCCATGCCTATGTCCCGAATGGTATTGCCTAGGTTTTCTTCTAGGGTTTTTGTGGTTTTAGGTCTAATGTGTAAGTCTTTAATCCATCTTGAATTAATTTTTGTATAAGGTGTAAGGAAGGGATCCAGTTTCAGCTTTCTATATATGGCTAGCCAGTTTTCCCAGCACCATTTATTAAATAGGGAATCCTTTCCCCCTTTCTTGTTTTTGTCAGGTTTGTCAAAGATCAGATGATTGTAGGGAATTATTTCTGAGGGCTCCATTCTGTTCCATTGATCTATATCTCTGTTTTGGTACCAGTACCATGCTGTTTTGGTTACTGTAGCCTTGTAGTATAGTTTGAAGTCAGGTAGCGTGATGCCTCCGGCTTTGTCCTTTTGGCTTAAGATTGACTTGGCGATGCGGGCTCTTTTTTGGTTCCATATGAACTTTAAAGTAGTTTTTTCCAATTCTGTGAAGAAAGTCATTGCTAACTTGATGGGGATGGCATTGAATCTATAAATTACCTTGGGCAGTATGGCCATTTTCACGATATTGATTCTTCCTACCCATGAGCATGGAATGTTCTTGCATTTGTTTGTATCCTCTTTTATTTCATTGAGCAGCGGTTTGTAGTTCTCCTTGAAGAGGTCCTTCACATCTCTTGTAAGTTGGATTCCTAGGTATTTTATTCTCTTTGAAGCAATTGTGAATGGTAGTTCACTCATGATTTGGCTCTCTGTTTGTCTGTTGTTGGTGTATAAGAATGCTTGTGATTTTTGTACATTGATTTTGTATCCTGAGACTTTGCTGAAGTTGCTTATCAGCTTAAGGAGATTTTGGGCTGAGATGATGGGGTTTTCCAGATATACAATCATGTCATCTGCAAACAGGGACAATTTGACTTCCTCTTTTCCTAATTGAATACCCTTTATTTCCTTCTTCTGCCTGATTGCCCTGGCCAGAACTTCCAACACTGTATTGAATAGGAGTGGTGAGAGAGGGCATTCCTTTCTTGTGCCAGTTTTCAAAGCGAATGCTTCCAGTTTTTGCCCATTCAGTATGATATTGGCTGTGGGTTTGTCATAGATAGCTCTTATTATTTTGAGATACATCCCATTAATACCTAATTTATTGAGAGTTTTTAGCATGAAGGGTTGAATTTTGTCAAAGGCCTTTTCTGCATCTATTGAGATAATCATGTGGTTTTGTCTTTGGTTCTGTTTATCTGCTGGATTACATTTATTGATTTACGTATGTTGAACCAGCCTTACATCCCAGGGATGAAGCCCACTTGATCATGGTGGATAAGCTTTTTGATGTGCTGCTGGATTTGGTGTGCCAGTATTTTATTGAGGATTTTTGCATCAATGTTCATCAAGGATATTGGTCTAAAATTCTGTTTTTTGGTTGTGTCTCTGCCAGGCTTTGGTATCAGGATGACGCTGGCCTCATAAAATGAGTTAGGGAGGATTCCCTCTTTTTCTATCATTTGGAATAGTTTCAGAAGGATTGGTACCAGCTCCTCCTTGTATCTCTGGTAGAATTCAGCTGTGAATCCATCTGGTCCTGGACTTTTTTTGGTTGGTAAGCTATTGATTATTGCCACTATTTCAGAGCCTGTTATTGGTCTATTCAGAGATTCAACTTCTTCCTGGTTTAGTCTTGGGACGGTGTATGTGTCCAGGAATTTATCCCTTTCTTCTAGATTTTCTAGTTTATTTGCGTAGAGGTGTTTGTAGTATTCTCTGATGGTAGTTTGTATTTCTGTGGGATCAGTGGTGATATCCCCTTTATCATTTTTTATTGCGTCTATTTGATTCTTCTCTCTTTTCTTCTTTATTAGTCTTGCTAGTGGTCTATCAATTTTGCTGATCTTTTCAAAAAACCAGCTCCTGGATTCATTAATTTTTTGAAGGGTTTTTTGTGTCTCTATTTCCTTCAGTTCTGCTCTGATTTTAGTTATTTCTTGCCTTCTGCTAGCTTTTGAATGTGTTTGCTCTTGCTTTTCTAGTTCTTTTAATTGTGATGTTAGAGTGTCAATTTTGGATCTTTCCTGCTTTCTCTTGTGGGCATTTAGTGCTATAAATTTCCCTCTACACACTGCTTTGAATGTGTCCCAGAGATTCTGGTATGTTGTTTCTTTTTTCTCATTGGTTTCAAAGAACATCTTTATTTTTGCCTCCATTTCATTATGTACCCAGTAGTCATTCAGGAGCAGGTTGTTCAGTTTCCATGTAGTTGAGTGGTTTTGAGTGAGTTTCTTAATCCTGAGTTCTAGTTTGATTGCACTGTGGTCTGAGAGACAGTTTGTTATAATTTCTTTTCTTTTACATTTGCTGGGGAGTGCTTTACTTCCAACTATGTGGTCAATTTTGGAATAGGTGTGGTGTGGTGCTGAAAAAAATGTATATTCTGTTGATTTGGGGTGGAGAGTTCTGTAGATGTCTATTAGATCCGCTTGGTGCAGAGCTGAGTTCAATTCCTGGGTATCCTTGTTAACTTTCTGTCTCGTTGATCTGTCTAATATTGACAGTGGGGTGTTAAAGTCTCCCATTATTATTGTGTGGGAGTCTAAGTCTCTTTGTAGGTCACTAAGGACTTGCTTTAAGAATCTGGGTGCTCCTGTATTGGGTGCATATATATTTAGGATAGTTAGCTCTTCTTGTTGAATTGATCCCTTTACCATTATGTAATGGCCTTCTTTGTCTCTTTTGATCTTTGTTGGTTTAAAGTCTATTTTATCAGAGACTAGGATTGCAACCCTGCCTTTTTTTGTTTTCCATTTGCTTGGTAGATATTCCTCCATCCCTTTATTTTGAACCTATGTGTGTCTCTGCAGGTGAGATGGGTTTCCTGAATATAGCACATTGATGGGTCTTGACTCTTTATCCAATTTGTCAGTCTGTGTCTTTTAATTGGAGCATTTAGCCCATTTACAATTAAAGTTAATATTGTTATGTGTGAATTTGGTCCTGTCATTATGATGTTAGTTGGTTATTTTGCTCGTTAGTTGATGCAGTTTCTTCCTAGCCTCGATGGTCTTTACAATTTGGCATGATTTTGCAGTGGCTGTTACCAGTTGTTCCTTTCCATGTTTAGTGCTTCCTTCAGGAGCTCTTTTAGGGCAGGCCTGGTGATGACAGAATCTCTCAGCATTTGCTTGTCTGTAAAGCATTTTATTTCTCCTTCACTTATGAAGCTTAGTTTGGCTGGATATGAAATTCTGGGTTGAAAATTCTTTTCTTTAAGAATGTTGAATATTGGCCCGCACTCTCTTCTGGCTTGTAGAGTTTCTGCCAAGAGATCCACTGTTATTCTGATGGTCTTCCCTTTGTGGGTAACCCGACCTTTCTCTCTGGCTGCCCTTAACATTTTTTCCTTCATTTCCTCTTTGGTGAATCTGACTATTATGTGTCTTGGAGTTGCTCTTCTCGAGGAGTATCTTTGTGGCATTCTCTGTATTTCCTGAATCTGAATGTAGGCCTGCCTTGCTAGATTGGGGAAGTTCTCCTGGATAATATTCTGCAGAGTGTTTTCCAACTTGGTTCCATTCTCCCTGTCACTTTCAGGTACACCAATCAGACGTCGATTTGGTCTTTTCACATAGTCCCATATTTCTTGGAGGCTTTGTTTCTTTTTGTTCTTTTTTCTCTAAATTTCTCTTCTCGCTTCATTTCATTCATTTCGTCTTCCATCACTGATACCCTTTCTTCCAGTTGATCACATCGGCTCCTGAGGCTTCTGCATTCTTTACATAGTTCTCGAGCCTTGGCTTTCAGCTCCATCAGCTCCTTTAAGGACTTCCCTTCATTGGTTATTCTAGTTATCCAGTCGTCTAGTTGTTTTTCAAAGTTTTTAACTTCTTTGCCATTGATTTGAATTTCCTCCTGTAGCTCGGAGTATTTTGATTGTCTGAAGCCTTCTTCTCTCAACTCGTCAAAGTCATTCTCCACCCAGCTTTGTTTCATTGCTGGTGAGAAGCTGTGTTCCTTTGGAGGAGGAGAGGCACTCTGGTTTTTAGAGTTTCCAGTTTTTCTGCTCTGTTTTTTCCCCATCTTTGTGGTTTTATCTACTTTTGATCTTTGATTATGGTGACGTACAGGTGGGTTTTTGGTGTGGATGTCGTTTGTGTTTGTTAGTTTTCCTTCTAACAGACAGGACCCTCAGTTTGCTAGAGGTCCACTCCAGACCCTGTTTTCCTGGGTATCAGCAGCGGTGGCTGCAGAACAGCGGTGGCTGTAAAACAGCGGATATTGGTGAACCACAAATGCTGCTGCTTGATCGTTCCTCTGGAAGTTTTGTCTCAGAGGAGTACCCGGCTGTGTGAGGAGTCAGTCTGCCCCTACTGGGGGTGCCTCCCAGTTAGGCTGCTAGGGAGTCAGGGACCCACTTGAGGAGACAGTCTGCCCGTTCTCAGATCTCCAGCTGTGTGCTGGGAGAACCACTACTCTCTTCAAGGCTGTCAGACAGGGACATTTAAGTCTGTAGAGGCTACTGCTGTCTTTTTGTTTGTCTGTGCCCTGCCCCCAGAGGTGGAGCCTACAGAGGCAGGAAGGCCTCCTTGAGCTGTGTTGGGCTCCACCCAGTTTGAGCTTCCCTGCTTTGTTTACCTAATCAAGCCTGGGCAATGGCAGGCGCCCCTCCCCCAGTCTCGCTGCCAACTTGCAGTTTGATCTCAGACTATTGTGCTAGCAATCAGCAAGACTCCATGGGCATAGGACCCTCTGAGCCAGGTGTGGGATATAATCTCCTGGTGTGCCTTTTTTTAAGCACGTTGGAAAAGCACAGTATTAGGGTGGGAGTGACCCAATTTTCCAGGTGCCATCTGTCACCCCTTTCTTTGACTAGGAAAGGGAACTCCCTGACCCCTTGTGCTTCCCAAGTGAGGCAATGTCTTGCCCTGCTTCAGCTCGTTCATGGTGCGCTGCACCCACTGTCCTGTGCCCACTGTCTGGCACTCCCTAGTGAGATGAACCCGGTACCTCAGATGGAAATGCAGAAATCACCTGTCTTCTGCGTTGCTCATGCTGGGAGCTGTAGACTGGAGCTCTTCCTATTCGGCCATCTTGGCTCCACTAAGTGCTCATTCTTGATAAAATTTGTAGTAACCTAGAAAGAAGAAAATTTCTCAACGCAAGTGTCTCTACAAGAAAACAAAGCAAAATCACATTGACCCATAAAAATTTGGAAGCATTTGCAATAATAATATATTTCAAATATGTAAAACTAAACCAAATGAGAAATATGTAATACTGATATTAAAAACTACAAATCTTTCCTGAAAGACCTAAGAGAAGTCCTGAATAAATGAAAAGGTACTATTTTAATGGAGGGAGAGAGTCAATATTTTAGGTTGACAATTCTTCCACATTAATAGGTTCCATGCAACACATACATGATTGTAAAAGGAAATTTATGATGATGACTTTAAAACTAATATCTAATAAGGAAAGGCAGAAGAGTGATAAAAATTTTGAACACAGAAAAAAATTGATTTAATCACATACAATTTAAAAATATTGAATTGTCACAAAAATTAAACCCAGGCAGCAGTTTGGCATTATATTTGAAAATACTATTGCAAATATTAAATAGCTGATACAAATAAAATGAAAAAGACAGGGACATAAATAGTAAAAGGAGCAAAGGCCATAAACAGGCAATTTACAGAAAAACAAAAATCATCAATAACAGGAAAAGACGCTCATAATATTTTGGGAAATTAGAGTTTGTGAGAGTACTACTGTGAATCAGGCATTCTCACACATTTTTATTTCCAGGAGTATAAACTAGTAAAGTGTTTGGGGAGAACTTTGTAATTATTAAAATCTGAAGTGCATGCACACTTCTACCTAGTAATATTTATCTGAGTGCAGGAAAAGTCATGCGCAAAGATGTTCATTACAACACTGTTCAAAATAGCAAAAAAAGATAATCTAAATGATCTTCATACAGCAATGGGTAAATAAATGATGGTATATTCATATTAGTTGTTCTATATGACAATTAAAAAGAATGTGGTTGATCTGTGTGAACCTACACAGAAAGAAAGACATTAAGTGAACTTAAGGTATGTCTGATGCCATTTATTGAAAATGGACCACATATTTTATGTACATATGGTAGTGTATGGCAAATTTTATGTAAGGATATACAGTAATACGTCAATAGTCATCACCTCTGGAGAAAGTGGGATTGGTGGGAGAGTAGAAAATGGCAGTGAGGTCCATGGTTATTTTTTCTGTAAACATATCTCTATACCTTGAATTTTTCATAACATTATTTTGTAATAAACTACTCATATACACAACTGTGTTTATTTAAATACACGCACAAACACTTATACAGATTACTAAGATAATCGCTCATTCTTGATAGACAATGAAAAGAAAGAAATGTGCCAGTTCTTCCACTGAGGCCAACTAGAAAATCTGGATAAAATATATTACATATCTACTCATAGATACTAGACAGCCAACATGTTGTTGAATATTTACTAGGCTAGAGGAAGAGAGCTTTTCCTCTTTGAGAATCTACTGATTGCAGAGGGCGAGTGTTGAGAGATTACAAACCTGAGTGACATTTTGAGAATCTCATAAAACTAAGGGGCTATGGACTTGAATTCCAGGGACCACCAAAAAGCACAGACCCTGGTGAACTCCTTGACTTTGTCTTGGGATCTTAAAGAGTGGCAGCACTGAACTAAGAGGTAAATAGCACCCCTTCCCAATATGTCAGTAGCTTTGAGTCATCTCATTCACTCATTGTTATGGGCTGAGTTATGTCCCCCTGAAATTCATATGTTGAAATCCTAGCCCCTGGTACCTCAGACTGTGACAGTATTTGGAGACAGAGTCTTTAAAAAGTAATTAAGTTAAAATGAAGCCATTAGAGTAGGCCTTAATGCAATGTGACTGGTGTCCTTATAAGAAGAAAAGATTAGGACACAGACACACACAGAGGGAAGACCAGGTAAAGACATAGGAAGGAGAAGATAGCCATCTATAAACCAACAAGAGAAGCTTCAGAAGAAACTAACCCCGATAGCACCTTTATCTGAGACTTCTAGCCTCCAGAATCATGAGAAAATAAATTTCTGTTGTTTAAGCTACCCAGTCTGTGATAGTTTGTTATAGCAGCCCTAGCAAATATATTAACAATGATTCAACTGGATTAAAGTGAATCCTAGATTGCTAGTGCCCCACGGACCAGGCAGAAACTAATCATGGAAGAGATTTGGTCTCAAATTATTCCTACAAATGAAATGAAATTATTACAATAAAAGTAAAAGTAATCAAGAGATAAGACAATGCAGATGAAAAGCAGCAGAAATGATAAACAATAGAAACTGACTTATAGGACCCCCAATAGTGCAGTGTTAATACCTAGACTTTAAAATAAGTATGCCCAATATATTCAAGGGTACAAAAGTTAAGACTAGAAATTTCAGTAGAGAATTGGAAACTAAAAAATAATCAAATAAAAATCTGAAAATGAAAAAATAGCCAAAATTAACAACTTAATAGATGGAATTAACTGCAGATTAGAAGCAATTGAAGAAAGAATTAGTGATTGAAAGACAGATTAGAAAAAAATACCCAAAATGAGGCACAAAGAGACAAAATGATAGAAAATACAGAAGAATGCATAAGCGATATACAGGACATGGTTAGATATATGTTCATTCCGATATATGTGGAATTGAACAAAAAGGAAGGAAGAAGAATGGTCCAGAATCAATATTTTGAGAGAAAATGGCTAAAACTATTCAAAACTGATGAAAGACATCAAGTCACATTTTCAAGAAGTCCCATGAACTCCAAGCAAGGTAAGTTAAGTGAAATCCATACTTGGAAGTTCTTCTTAAAAATCTTAAAAGCAGCCAATGAAAAATCATTACTTTTAAAGGAACAAGGCTGATAGCTGAGTTGTCAGTAGAAACAATGAAGCCAGAAAAAAGAGTATCTTCAAAGCCCTGGAAGAAAATTACTGACCTAGATTATTCACCCTATGAAAATATCCTTCAAGAATAGAAGTAAAATGAAGACATCTCCAGATGAACAAAAATGGTGATACCTCATCACTAAAGGAAATTCAAAAGTACATTTCAGACAGAAGGAAAATGATCCCAGATGAAAGTTTGGAGATGCAGAAATAAATGAAAGATAATAGAAAGGTAATACATAGATAAATAGAAGTAGATGTTGAATGTATAACAATGTCCTTGTGGATTTAAAATATGCATAAATTAAAATATATACAAATAAAAAATAAATCTTGACATTTGCAACAACATAGATGGACTTGCAGGACATTTTGTTCAGTGACAAGCCAGACACGGAAAGACAAATACCACATGTTCTCATTCATATGTGGAATCTAAAACAAGTTGATCTTATAAGAATAATGGTTACCGGGGCTGGAGTGGTGGTCAAGGAGGGGGTTGAGGAAATGATCCAAGGTTACAAAATTTCAATTAGATAGAATAAGTTCAAGAGATATATTGTACAACATGGCAACTATATAATAAACAATGATACATTGTATTCTTAAAATTGCTAAGGTTTAAAATGTTCTCACCACAAAAATGACAACCGTGTGAGGTAATGCATATGTTGCTTGGCTTGGTTTGGCCATTGTGCAGTGCATATGTGTTTCAGAATGTCATGCTATATACAATTTAATCTGTCAATCTGAAAATTTAAAAATATAAAAATAACTATACCTATATAGAGAGAGCATATATATGTATATGCTGAAAATCAATGCATTAAACATCTACCTTTTGAAAGTAAGAAAAACCCAGTAAATTAAACTCTAAGAAATTAGCAGGATGTAATAATAAAAACAAAGATTAATAAAATAAAAATTAACAATAAAGAGAATAAAAAGGCCAAAAGTTTTTTCTGAAGACTACTAAAATAGAGAAACACTTGGAAAGACTGATTTTTAAAAAGGAAGATACAAATAACCAATGTCAGGAATAGTAAGTAGGAAGGAACCTCATTATATATTGCACAAATAGTAAAAATGCAGTTAAGATGGCATTGTGGACAATTTTATGACAATAAAATTGAAATATAAATGCAATTAACATACCAAAAAAATTCACCTTACCAAAAACTGACACAACAAGAAGTAGAAAATATGAATTTTTAAAATTACTTTCTTTAGGGGGTGCTTTGTGTTAGATATAAATTAACTGAAATTATCCCCTTCGTGTATGCACTTAGCAGCTCCACAGAGGGGTTTGCGCTTGTAAAATCAAGTATGGTCCTACATAGAGAAAGATGAAGGTATCCTACCTTACATTTCCTTTCAGTCTACATTTAAGAAACTTTCCCATCATGCTGTTCAACATGTGCATAAAGTGGACATGAAACCTGTCCTGCCCTTCTTTCTGCATAAATACATGCTGATTGTAGACTGGATTCAGGCAGTTACAAAAACCTTGGCAGGAACGAGGAAGGGGGAATGTTCATCCAAATAAATACTCAAGTGTGGGTCTTATTCTTTCCACTTTACATAGATTGAAGCTAAGGCAAAGGAACGACTTTAAGCATCATCACAGAAGGAGATTGTGATGATAGTTTGTTTAATGATAAGTAATTTGTGATTCCCTATCCGAACACTGTTGTAAAATATATTTTGCCTGTTTTTGTGCTTTTGTAAGAATATTTCTTATTAAATCAATCACAATGTTGCTGAAACTGAACAGACATTTTACATACTCAATGAAGAAAACTGTGGATTACAAAAGTTTACTAAGAAATAGCAAAATAGGCAGAAAATCATAGAGTCTATAAAATAGACACGGGAATTGCTCTACTAATAAACAGCATGAGTTATTCTTCCCACAGTATGGAGGAACTACCATGCTTGGATCTTTATTTTAAAACTGATCTAATAGATATATCAGTAGAATAATAAAATAATAAAACTACTGTGTAATAAGTGAAATAATACAAAATCAACCAAAGCTTGTATTCCTGAGAAATTGGTAAGCTGCTTCTCTTTTCCATGGTGTGATCATCTCACGTTTTGCTTTTTGCTCAAACATACAGAGAACATAGAGAAAGGTTTGAGACTTATGTTCAGAAATCTGATTAATCCTTGTAGCCAATATATGACTTTCCTGCTATCTTCTGTGATACTGGTGTTCTCTGTTTACTTGTATTTTATTATTTTTTTAAAAAAATATTACAGTAACTCTCCCTTGCTGGAAGGTGCTTCAACGTGAATGCATCATGTATAAATGTGAAACAACAAAATAAAAATTGTGACATTATAAGAGAGGTTTTTCAGTAAAATTCAAGTAATTTATTTTATTTATCTAGATTATCCATTATATTTTATTGACAAAATGCAATTTATTGGCTTCTAGGTTTATACCTATTGTCAAAAGAAGCTCTCTGTGTATATGCTAAATTGTTAAGTTGTAGTCCCTTGTATATAAAGCAAAATTTTCAATGTTTATCAAAATGTATGCAGAAAAAAAATCTGTTCTTTTTCTTCACATAATAACAGTGTCTTCTAGCAACAGTTCCTATAGTCCATAGTGCAATGATCCAAGCCTTTAAGGAGAGGCAGTAAGAAAGGAGCCCCTCACTAAATGTTGCCTGTTGGGCTAGTTAGTTCGCCTTGAATACACATGACTGGTGGCCAGCAAGGAATTGTCTGTTAATTTAAATTTTTATTTGCAGACATTTATACATGTTGCCCATTTTATGATATCTCATCTATATACCAAGCACTCAAGTGGACTAACTCTTAAGACTGACAGAGGATATGAGTACATGCACATGGAAATCGACAAGAGAACAGGCTGACAAATTCAGAACTGCAAACACACAGCTTCCATCTACTCAACTGGAGCCATGTTTACAGATCAGAGCTCACATATACATAAGACTCCTTTGGAAAATGTCATTAAGCATTTGCTTCTCCATTCCTAAAAAGATCTTGTTTAGTCAGTGGTAAAGGGAAATATGTCAACTATAATAAAAATGGTGATAGCCCCATTTTTCAGCTGAATTTCCCACTATGGAAAGGGCTTAATTATTAGCAAAAAGCTCTGTTACCCAGGAGCTTTCCTCCTGTCCAGTGTGACATTACTGACTCTCCACCCACAGCCCAATGGAAAATCATAATGAGCAAAGCTGGCAGAGGCAGCAGTGTAACTAAATTCTGCAAAACAATCCTCTTGAGTTGATTCCCTCACCCTTTCCTCTTTAGCAATATGCAAAATCATGAAACCAACCCACCACAGATGATATTTGTGACGTCTATCACTCGGTGAGTTGGGTGCTATGAAATGTGTGTTACAGGAAAAGTCTATGTTTGAATAAGGCTTAACTTCTTTAATAATAACAATAATAATGGAATATACTATTTGCCAAACAGTATGCTAGGTGTCAAACATAGAATCTCATTGAATCCTTTAAACTACCTTACAAAGCGTGCATTATTTTAGTCACCATTTTACAAGCTAGGTGATTTGCAGTTAAGTCTATGTTTCCTAGCACAATGCTCTTTCCATCCACCTACAGGACTCTCCTATTGAGTTTGCTGCATGGTTTTACCTGCGTGATGCTGTCCGTGAGATCTAGTCTGGGGTGTGTGTGTGTGTGTGTGTGTGTGTGTGTTTGGTGTCTTCTATGTTGTTTGAGCTGCACAGGAAAGTCTTCACCCCCTCATTTGCCATACTGCCCTGGTTCACAAGAACTTGTGCCCTACCACATCACAGCTCTTTTCCTAAGGATCCTGATGCACTTCATGGGTTTCTTGTGACTACGGCATAATTCAGTCATCCATAGGCGTTAGGATGTTCCACTGTGTGGACTATGACCCTCATGAAAACAATAAATCTCTGAAGAGTGTCAGAGAAACTCTACATCAGAAGATGCACACTGGCTGACTGTGATTTAAATCTTGCTTATAGATGTATTTTCTTGACCAACACAGGGGTTCTTTGTCTGTGTTTTGGGAAACAAAAATATTCAACTTTTACAAAAAATCAAAGATTTCATGTAAAATCTGACTTGCACCTTTTCTTGAAGCACCAAGAACTGATAACACTGTGTCCTTTTTCTGCATGACAACTGTGAGTATCTTCCTTTAAAAGGGCATACACTCTGGTCTACTGCAGGACCTTTCTCCCGTAAGTCTGTATTTTCATCTATACCTAGCATTCCTCGATGATTCTCATTGCCCACTAGGCAGGCATTGACAGTTTGCTGATTCCTGCTTTGCTTGAATCATGACTCCCATCATCTGAAGCACTGTTAGCAAGGCATCTGTTAACAGCCAATTAGCCAAGACTGCCCTTTTCTCTTCTCGGTGTGTGGTGAAGCCATGTGTGACTTTTTTTTTTTTTTTTTTGGTCCTCTTTGGCTATGTTGAGTACGTCCATTACCCACAACTAGCAAAACCCTATTCCACTTAACAGTCAAGAGAATGCAGCTAACCACTCCCTGAAGCTTCTTCACCCCCAAACTTCCTTAGGGTGTATATGGAGGAGCTTTATGGAATGGTGAGAATATCTAGAGATACCCAGGAAGTGTGATTCCTGCTTCAGAACCTTGAGGGCACTTTTTTCACTGAAATGAAGACTCACTTCCTATTTATTTTTCCTACCCAGTTGCAAACCGTCTGGTAAATGTTAATTCTTTCTCCCAAACTGAGGAGAATGACCTGAAGTGGAGAGAGTAAGGAACTGTCAATTTATCCTGCAACATTTCAATGCTGTGTTTAGTGATAGCTCCCTTGCATTTCAATTCAACCCATATTCATCAAGCACCTTCTATGTGTAAAGGACTATGCCCTGCAGAGTGGTTGCGGATCACACCCCATGCTTGTAAAGCACTTTGATATACATTATTTTATGTAATCCATATATTAATCCAATGAGATGGGTCTTCATTATGCCCATTTTACAGATAATGGTCCCTAGGCTGAGAAGGATCTTATCCAACATCATTGTGAGAAATAAATAAAGAGCAAAACCAAGGTTTGAACTCAAGGTTTGGGGCTCTATTTCAATACAGTACCTAGAGTTTTAATATTATCTTAGACCATATTAGTTTAGAGGAAATGGTCTCATTGACAGAAGAAAAAAATGATTCTCTAGCTTCTTCCAGTTTTCTATGGTACATGAGATGGAAGCACAAGTATTGATGAAAAGATCCTCTCTTCTACCAGCTATATTCTGTTCTTTAATTTTTATTTGGGTTTAATTTATTTAATTTTCTATTTTCTAGTTCTGGCTGCTGGTAAGAGGACACTACTAATCTAGAAAAGGGAGCCTCAACATTGTAACTGCCGCTGCAGCACACCATTATTAACACAGATCCTAATATTTGGGATAAAACAAATACACTGAGCCAGCATTGCAGGTGCCATGGAAGTCTCACTGCCCTCAATACTGCTGATGCTCATTACCATGGGCATGCAGCGGTACAGTAGCTGCTAGGCATCCCTGCCAGTCATAGATAGTGTGGGGACACTGGTACCACTGACTGCCAAAGCAGGGCTGTGCTCCCTGGTGCTCTGTATACACCCATGATGTGCTACTCTTTGGGAGTGGGCACAGAGATAAAGTGATTTGATTTGGTGGAAGTGGTGATGGGATACTCCACAGCCAAGAGTTCTTCTCTATGAGACCTACAAAAGGCGAGAAACAGTGGTGAGAGTCCTCCTGCTCCTCTATGTCTTGGCCAGTACAATTCACATTCACTTAGAATCAAGCACCCCTGTGGACTAGCAGAAGGCAGCAGTAACATTTTTCCTGAAATGAAACATCTCCTAGGAGTTAGGCATTTACTGTCTTATTTTATGCTCTAATTCTAATATGGAAGCACAGCTATTTATATGCCATTAATTTATTCATTTAACAAACATAAGTGAAGTACTTATTGTGTACCAGGTAAGAGACATAACTCCTATTTTCAATTTGTTCACAGGCTATAAAAGGAATCACATATTGTCTTAGTCTGTTTGTGCTGCTATAACAAAATATTTGAAACTGGATAATTTGTAAAGTGCAGAAATTTATTTTCTCACAGTTCTGAAGGCTGGGAAATCCAAGATCAAGGTGCCGGCATCTGGTGAGAATTTTCTTGTTGGGTCCTCACATGGTGAAGGCGGAAGGGCAAAAAGGGGAGGAATGCTATATTCTCAAACGGTGGGAAGGTAGAGGAGAATAAACCCACTCTCAAGCCCTTTTATACGATCCGCAATCTTATCCATGAGGGCTCCATTTTCTTGACTTACTAAAGGCCCTACCTCTTAATATTGTCACAACGGTGATGAAATGTTTCACCGTGAAGTTTGGTGGGGATGAAAATAGTCAAACCACAGCCATGTATAAATGTGTGGTTACAATACAGTATGAGAAGTTCTAGGATACAGGTAAACTCAGAGCGTTGTGAGAACACTCAGTAGGGGTACTTTATTTCCCCTCCTCTATTTTGGGGGATTCAGAAACATTTTCTGAATGAGGGTATATCTGAGCTGACACTAGAAGGACAGAAAAGACTTAAGCAGACATGATGGGGTAAGTCACAGCAGCATGTAAGAGGTGCTGATAGAAGAAAACTTGGCACATTTGGAGTGGCTTGGAGGTAGCAAGATTTGGGTGGGTTGTGAATGGTGAAGTTTGGGGCAGATATATCCTTGGCCAAGATCATGAAGGACCTTGAGCATCAAGCTTGGAAAACCCTTGAAAAGTTAAGCCAGTGAGTGACATGATCACATTTTAGATCCCTTCTAGATGCAGAATAAAAGATGAACCTGGTGAGAAGGACAAACCAAGAACAGTTCCTCTTTCTCTGGGAAGTTGACGCTTATGAACTGGACAACTTTGGGAGGTGTGGGGAAGGAGAGAATACCAACAAAGCCAGTCACATCAGTCTGGCAAGCAGAGGGGTGACAGCTGTTCCAGGCATTCTCGCTGACAACCCCTGCAGTGCAGGAGCCCTTGGGATGACAGGCAGCTTCAGTCTGCCTGAGTGCCATGGGATACTTTACCAACCATGCAAAGCTGTGATTTGGCACATGTATCCACCAGGCCTGGGAGGAGCAATGCCACTGTCAACTTCAGGAGCCTAGAAAAGCTGACAGTAAAGAGAACTCAGACCAGCCTTAGCTGGATATTGACAGCAGCAGTGGTTATAGAGTAGGGCTGGGCCTGAGGCCAAATGAGTTGGCAGGGTCTCCCTGGCCTCTGCCTTACCCCACTCAGCTCCATCTGTCTAATGGTGGGTGTCAGCCTTGAAGAGTGCCAGCCATCGATTCTGACAATTCTGGAAAGGAGAAGAGGACACATAAGATATATGCTCATAAGTGAAAGACTGCCTAAAATGTCCTGGGCTAGAAACCGTCACAGTGTGGCCATAGGGATCCTTTACACACTGTCCTCATCCTTTGCCTGCTTTCCCTTTTGTTTACCATTTTTATTCTTACAGAGATGCCCAAATGAATGTGTCGATAAAGACATTTTCAATGGGGCCAGAGAAAGAAAATCTAATTCAAAATGCCTTAAGCAAAAAACGAATTAACTGTTCAAGTAACTGAAAAGTCCACTGATATTTTAGGGCATAGTAGGATTAGGGGTTCAAAATTGTGTTAAAGTTTCTCTTCTGTCATTCCCAGCCTTACAGCATTTTAACTGCTTAGTATCCTAGTATAAAAGAGGCTTTTTTTCCATAGGAACACAAGTTCTGAATTTTAATCTAGTTTTCGTGTTTTGGAAAATGACTAGAGCAATGGGAAACTCTGGTTAACCAGGCTGGAATTCTATGCACATGCTTGCAGTGGGGAGAGGTTTTTCAATCCCACTAAAAACAAACGGATTAGTTGTTGGAGAATGGCGCTTTCTTAGAGGAAATGAGGAAATACAGACACCATTACTGGCCAAAAGGGGAAAACTACAAACCAAAACAACAGACACTTCACTTTATTGAATCTTTGGCTTACCAAGCTTTGTGGACTAAAGTTGATAATTCCGATGAAGGTTATCTGTTGATGATGATAATATAATTGGTAATTAATGATATTAATTATGATTGGTATTTTATTATGAAGAGATTTGGATAGTTTGGTATATTGTTGAGTAATTTTCCTGAGACAATTTCCTAGTTAGAAGAGTGGTTTAGACACTTTGCTAAGTTAATGTATCATTTACCATTAAAAGTGCTGTGGAATTATCCAAGGGCTAGGAGCCATGGTCTTAAAACATTTCAGTTAAAATCATAACTTATGACTTATGACTTAAATCATATGACTTAAAATCATAACTCATATCTATATCAAAGTTAGGTGGTTAACATAAAATATTCATATGACTATAGTATATTATTCCAGCAACACCTTAAGATTGTTTTTAGCTAAGTCCCCGAGGCTTTTCCTTTATACCTTTCATGAAATTGTTTTTTTACCAAATACATTTGTAAATTGAAAGTAACATAAATACACAAAGTCACAATATTAGGCATGATTTTTTCAGAGTACTATCTGGAGGTCCTGACCTCAATTTTGATTACATTGGCACAAACAATACCTACTTGTTAAATAAAAGAAGAATGAATGAATGACTATCATAGTCTAATTCCTACAGGAAAGTTAAAAAATATATATATAGGTACCAAAATCCATTTGTAGATCCTTATCACCCCAGCTTGGGATGACACTTGGGATGTTAGCCTTGAGAAAAGAAAGAAAAAAAATCATGAAACATTTTGAAAAAAGAATTGTCCTGTCAGCGTGACAAAATATGATAACTGGTTAAAATAAGAGGCCAAAGATGACCTCAAGTTTTTAAGATGACTTCAAGTTTTTAAGATGACTTTTGGATGGGAAACACGAAGATGTTGCTGATGATAGCTTCTGTTTACTGAGTGTCAATTTCTTGCCAGACGTCTTTTGTGTTATCTCATTTCTCATGATTTAGTAAGATAAATTACTTTCCATATTTTATATATGAGAAAACAGGCTTAGAGTATCTTGCCTATGGGCACGTAGCTAAAACATTTCCTGAAAGAGCTGGAATTCAACCCAATGTCAGCCTAATATCCTGTTTTTACTAGATTACGGGTATCATTAATATAATTCTTTTTGAGAGGGAAAGCTTGCTGGGAGGGAGTAATTGAAGGAGTGAATTGCATTTATTTTCCTAATTTTAAAAATTGTGGTAAAATACACACAACATAAAATTTAGCATTTTAACCATTTTTAAGTGCAACCATCACCATCATCCATCTTAAGAACATTTTTTGGCCGGGCGCGGTGGCTCACGCTTGTAATCCCAGCACTTTGGGAGGCCGAGGCAGGCGGATCACGAGGTCAGGAGATCGAGATCATGGTGAAACCCCGTCTCCACTAAAAACACAAAAAATTAGCCAGGCTTGGTGGCGGGCACCTGTAGTCCCAGCTACTCGGAGCTGAGATTGCGCCACTGCACTCCAGCCTGGGCGACAGAGCGAGACTGCGTCTCAAAAAAAAAAAAAAAAAGAACATTTTTCATCTTCCAAAACTGAAACTCTACCCATGAGTAATAACTCCCTACTCCCTGCTATCTGCAGCCTCTGGTAACCACCATTCTACTTTCTGTTTATACGAATTTGATTATTCTATGTACCTTACATAGGTAGAATCATACAGTGTTTGTACATTTGTGACTGGCTTAATTCTCATAGTCTTCAAGGTTTATAGCATGCATCAGATTCTCCTTCCGTTTAAAGGCTGAATAATATTCCATTGTATGTATATGTATATGCTACATTTTATTTATCCATTAATCTGTCAATGGACACTTGGATTTCTTTTACATTTTGGCTATTGTGAATAATGCTGCTATGAATACGGGTTTACAAATGTCTGTCCAAGTCCCTGCTTTCATTTTTAGGGGTATATACCCAAAAATGGAATTGCTGGAACTTATGGTAATTCTATGTTTAGAATTTGATCACAGTGACTGCACCATTTTATATTCCCACCATTGGACCAAGGGTCCCAGTTTCTACAAATCCTTTTTAACACTTATTTCCGTTTTGTTTTTTTTTTAAGTAAAAGCTATCCTAATGGGAGTGAAGTGGTATTTCATTGTGGTTTTGATTTGCTTAGTGATGTCGAACTTTTTTTTATGGTGAAAAATTGCCCATTCGTGTATCTTCTTTGGAGAAATGTCTATTCAACTCCTTTGCCCATTTTTTAATTGGGTTGGTTTTTTTCCTTTTGTCGAGTTGTAGTTCTTTATATAGTCTGGATATTAATACCTTATCAGACACATGAGATATATGGTTTGCAAGTATTTCCTCCCATTCCATGGGTTGCCTTTTTACTCTGTTGATAGTGTCCTTTGAAGGTTTTAGTTTTGATGTAGTCTAATTTTTTTGTTGTAAGTCTAAAAATTGTTTCTCTTTACTGTTTAAAAGTCATCTAAAGCTTTTATTTTAAAGCTTGACTTTATTTTTGTTTGCAAATAGAAAGTATATAAATTAAAATGTTAGATTTTAATGCTTCAAAAGATACAGGTCAAAATTAGATTCCCCAGCCCAGGCTTGCATGAAAAACTTGACGTTAAGGCAGCCCTATCTAAAATTTTAGTGTCGTCTTAATATGTTATTCCTTTTATTCTGATGTAGTCTAATTCATCTATATCTCTTCTTTTGTTGCCTGTGCTTTTGGTGTCATATCTAAGAAATCATTGCCAAATCCAATGTCATGAAGCTTTTCCACTAAGAGTTTTCTTCTAAGAGTTTTGTAGTTTTTGCTTGTGTTTAGGTTTTTGATCCATTTTGAGTTGATCTGTGTATATGATGTAAGTGTCCAACTTCATTATTGTGCCTGTTGGCCACAATATTTGTTGAAAAAACTGTCTTTTCCCCCATTGAATGGTCTTGGCAACTTTGTCAATAATAATCTTGACCATATATGTGAGGGTTTATTTCTGGGTCCTCTATTCCAATAGAATACATGTCTGTCTTTAGGCCACTACTACCCTATTTTGTTTAGCTTTGTGGCAAGTTTTGAAATCAGGGAGTTTGGGACCTCCAATTTTGTTTTTTTTTTTCTAAATTGTCTCTTTTTCTAATTGTCTCGGATATTTGGGTTCCCCCAAATAACCTTGAGATTTCATATGAATTTTAAAATGGATTTTTCTATTTCTGCAAAAAAGATGTTGGAATTTTGATAGGGATTGCATTGTATTTGTAACTCAGAGTGAAATTTAAGTGAAATTTTTAGATAAGCTGAATTTCATAACTTGGGCTGAATGTGGAAAAATGCTCAGACAGCAGCTCAACTTGTGTGAATTCAACTCAGAAGTGTTGCTCCTATACTGGGGCCTGTATAAGAATATATTTTTTTTATTGAGGTTGAGTTTATCTTTAGAGGCAGTTTTCCTAAGGTGCTAGTTGTAATTAGAATATATTTACCTGCCCCATTTTAATAGGAGTATCATGCTCACACTATTGTTTTTATTTTCCTTTACAATATTCCTCTCGCTGAACTTTTAAGGCTACAAAAGTTGGTTTTAGGTTAAAAATAGTATAGTTGCCCTTGCTTCCACTGTTCCATGTGGAAAACACAGCCAATTGCCTTACAAAAAGGAAAAAAAATAATTTTCTGAATACATTCTTAAGATAGTGTGAAACCCACACTCGCTGATGAAGAGCCCCTAAACTGACAACAGACTAAGATTTCCTGCACCGATTTCATGGTTCTTATTATTTTCCTACAGGCAGGACAGAAAGCAAGACTCAAGTTCCTTCTACTGAACACATTGCTGATGCCAGAGGTGAAGTGTGGAAAATGAAGAATTAGACTCAGGGTTGGCAATCTATAGCTTGTTGGCTAAATCCAGTCTACCACCTGTTTTTTTTTTTTTTTTTTAATGCATTGGAACACAGCCATTCTCATTCTTTCATTCATTGTCCATGCCTGTAGAGTAGAGTAGTTGTGACAGAGGCCATATGGCCCACAAAGCCTAAAATATATACAATCTGGTGCTTTGCAGAATAAGTTTATTGACCTCTGGACTAGACTATTAAAAAGTGATGATTGAGGGGTGGGTGTGTTGGCTCCCCCCTTCAATCCCAGTATTTTGAGAGGCTGAGGCAGGTGGATGGCTTGAGGCCAGGGGTTCAAGACCAGCCTGGGACAACATGGCGAATCCCTGTCTCTACTAAAAATACAAAAATTAGCCTGGCATGGTCACACATGCCTGTAATTCAAGCTTCTTGGGAGGCTGAGGCACAATAATTGAACCTAGGAAGGGGCGGTTGCAGTGAGCTGAGATCCTTCCACTGCACTGCAGCCTGAGTGATAGAGCAAGACTCTGTTTCAAAAAAAAAAAAAAAAAAAAAAAGGATGATTGAGTAATTTAGTTCAGCTCTCTCATTTTAAAGATAATAAAAATAAATAAAGACATACGTCATGTCATTTATCAACCATTGGGAGTGAATTGTTCCATGTTGGCAGCATGGAACAGACTGAGAAAAAGAGATAGATGGGCTTTTACAAACCTATCTCTCCTGGATTAGGGCAGAGTCCACAGAAGGGAAAAGCTAACAGTAGAATATCTACAAAATGTAAAGTCCAAGAGAGGTTGAATCACAATTCTCATAATTCCCAATGAGGCTTCCAAGAGGGATAACCGGGATGGCACCACAAGGTGGGATCAAACAGTGGTGGAATCAGTGATAGATGTCTGGGCCCTACTTGGGCAGACATGGAAAACTAGGCGGGAGCTCCAGCAACACATGTGCATAGATCCTGGGGACTGGGCCATATGAGGCATTAACCCAGGTTATAAACCACGGTATATGGAGAAACCTAGAAATCAGAGCATATGCAATAGCAACAAGCATTAGGTCCAAGGTGGGTGAGATGAGTCCATAAATAACAAAGAGATTCTTGAGATCTATATCAGTCAGGGTCCCAGCAAGAAACATAAATCACCCTAAAATTAAGATAAAATTAAGATAATCTGAGGAGAGTACCAGGGTTGGTCTGTATGACTGAAAAAATGTGGCAGAAGTGATGGTCTGTTACTTCTGAGATTAGGCTATAAAAGACTGCAGCTTCTATTTTGGGATCTCTCTCTCTCTCTCTCTCTGATGATCATTCTTAATAAACTCTTTTATTAGGTGTGTGAATGAATGAAAGATAAAAGATAAACAGGATGCCGATCCCCTGGTCCTCTCATCCTCCTTTCCCTGTCTCAGAGTAGTTTTGATCAGAGATGAGACTGTTCATAGTTAAGCCTTCCTCCACCCCACAAACTCCTCATTACCCAAATTCCCATCCATGAAAACAGAACCAACTTCTTACTAGACCCTTACGTGAAAACAAAACCAGCTTCTTACTAGACCCTTTCATTCAAGACAGCTATAGTAGAAATGCTGGGGCTAAAGTTCTGGGGGTGGTCCTTTTTGCTTTTTGGATTTTCTTGATGACAAAAAAAGAGTTCCAACCATGATTGACCCAAATATTTCGTCCTACTTATGGGCAAAGTTTAATACATTAGAACATTATTCTGGTGGATTAGTTTGGCCAGCATGAATCTATCCTTTGAATAATAGTACACTCTGAGCCAAAACTAATTCGCTTTCTAAACCATAAAAATTAGAATGGGCTTAATATATATGTTTCCATGGGGATAAAAACTATCTACAGAAGCCTGATTTGCTTTTCTCATCTCAACTCCCATTTATAGATAATCACACACAAAACAGTGTCTACTGACTTCATCATCTATAAGGAATGCCAAGTATCATGGTACTTGGTAGTCTATTTCAAAGTCAACGTGTTACCAACATAAATTCATTTTTGGCAATGTATTTATTCATTTACTCCTTAAACATTTACTGAACAGATACATTTTTCTTATTTTCACAAGGCACTAGGAGCATAAAAAAGAAATAAACTCTCCTCTTGAATGGCTTACATCCAACCTAGGGGGGACAAGTCAGACATAAAAAAGAACTTGATGTTAAGAGTTACAGTAAGAATATATGCAAAGGGCTATAGGGATAGTCTTGTAATAGTTTTTGATAGTTCCAGAAACACTTTGATTCTTGGAATAAGAAACCACTAGTTTAGCCCTTATACTAATGGCCTGACATTTTTATTGAACCAGAAAAGATTGCTATATATAAGAAATTTCTACAGGAACAAAACATTATATATTTATTTGTCTTATTTGGGTGATGTTTGAAAAGAACCAAAATTATAGGTAGGCTACAATTCAAATGGAAATGGTGTGTTTCCTATTTCTTAGAAAATATTCAGAGCAGAATCTTTGCACATGCTGTGTCATGACAGAGTTATGTTACTTCACCTATATATAACCTAATACAATTTTCATATAGTTTTCTTAGAAAACTATATGTAAACATAAAGAAAACTATAAGAAAATACAGTTTTCTAAGAATCCAGACACCTCAATAGCTTCCATAACTCGGTAGAATTTAATGTTCAGTCCTTTCATCTATTACTTGTTTTTATTAATTATAGAATTTTTTTGGATATTATGTTTTGAATAGTTAGTTCTATTTAAAATTTAATAGCTTTTCTTTAAAAATACAAAATTTCATATATATAATAAAAATATAAAATATATAATTTAATATATATATAATATAAAAAATAAAAATACATAATTTCATATATATCCAGGCAACAATGCTGGGTTATTTTGCTGATATAGGAAGTAAGGCCATTAGGTATGTTGCTTGGTTGGTAGAAGGAAGTACAAAGTTTAGGGATTATTCTTTAAGTAGAGCAGATGAGTATTAAGTCTGAAATCTGATAAAGGAGCATTAAAAATACTGGCAGCCACTGAAATTCTTACCATTAATTTATCTCAAAACCATCTGCAGATGTGTGCATATTAATTGGCTTTGGGCATTTTGCTACCTAGGAGGAGTAACACATATGATAGCTAAAATTAGAAGGCAGGCAAAAAAAAAAAAAAGTGAAAATACAAAGCTTAGTGTTCCAATGTAGGTGGGGTGTTATAGCAAGAGACCCTGCCAGGCAGGAGTCCTTAATCACTGTGAGACGTGAGTGGCAAAAAGTGCTTGAGGCATGTTACTGAAAGACAAAGCTATCTCACACTTACGTCTAGATTTGAGGGTGGAAGGGTGAGAGTTGGAGCTATTCCCCATTCACACTGCCACACGTCTTTATAGCATGCTTTTCATTACAAGGATTTGAATACATCAGTGATCAGGGTGATGAGTGAGGGGGCGATGGAGGAAGCCAGAAGGAAAAACTGGAAGGCTTTTCGCTTTTATCTGTTTTGCTTGTTTAAGCTAAGGAAAAAAGATCTTCTTAGCCTTTTTTTTATTTAAATAAACTATCACAATAATGAAAATATTAATAACCAAAATAAGAGCTACAAGTTATGGAGAGCTTGTTATGCAGTAGGCACTATGTTAAGTGCTTTATGTACATCATCTCACTTAATGTCCCTGGGTTTTCCCTACTGTCCCCAAACAGTAAAAATCTCTTCCAGAACTGCTCATTCACCATCTCCTAGCAGACACACCATAAAGAGATTTCACATTATTTGCAATTCTGCATTTAAAAATTCTCCTTCACCCTTGACCTTGTTGGAGCTACTTTCTGCTTTGAGATGGCGAACAGGTCCATCTGCTTAGAGATGGTCCCTAAGCATTGATGGGAGTGGTATCTCTTTCCCTCTCAACCAAGGCCAGGCTCAGACAGAGTGGGCTGCTTGGCCAGGCAACCCTGGATACTTATCATTGTAAGAGGAAGTGCCTCAGAACTGTTTCCTACTGAGTGAACTGTAAACCCCAGCACCTCTTAGTTCATGAATTCAAAGCCTTCACTCACCTTGTGCTTATGCACCAGGGCAAAGAGAATGGCTATCTTGCCTCGAGGGAGCAATTGGCCCCACCAGTGCTAACACCTTGCAATTCTAGTGAACACTGTTTACCGTTCTGAGGGGAACGTGACAACAAGGCAGATCTATCTTGGATGCCTTCCAAGAAGCCGAGCACCAAAGGGAAGTCCTGATATAAACAGGCATGGAAGGAGGAGCTCCAAATACCCTACATGGTTCACTATAGAGGCTTTGCTGCTCTTCAGGAGAACCTGATCTCCCCTCCCTGGTGGATGGAGACTCACTCTCACTTGTCCTTTAAGCAAAGAGATGCTGCAATTCTACTCCTTTCAAGGATCTACTGAGAAAATAAACCTGCCGCTACACTCAGGGCACTTTCTCTTTTTAAGAACTTTCCCTTTTTTCTTTCCTTCCTCTAAGTCTGTTCTCCTAAACTTTTTGTTGGTGGTATTTAGATATGCTGTTTTTTTCTCCTCTGGGTGTGCTCTAGGATTTGATCTAATTGTCCTGCTGTTCGAGTGTCACTTGGCATTATTATTGGGAAGATGAATGGGATGTGGGTCAGAGTTCAGCAAGAAGGCATCTGCTCGCTTCCACTGTAAAGTGGAAATGCTTAGAGGTGATCTTTAATGAAAGCTTGGAAAAGATTTGCACAAGGCAGGCTGTCTTCTATTCCTCCAAAGCAGAGGGGACCAAAGGTGATCCTTTTCTGGAGGGACAGAAAATGAATAAAAAAGAGGTAGAAATCTCTTTACAGGGAGTTTCCTGCTTGGGATGTCTTTTCTTCTGTAGGAGAGAAAATGGGGTGTGGTGTGCGGGGAGACAGAACGATTAAACAGGGAAGAGACTGAAAATAGAAGCTCTTGAATGGATCCTAACCATTCTGTTTTGCTCACAGAACAATCTGTTCCAAGAAGTTTCCACTCCACTTGCAATGACTCTCACCTGCCATCTCCCCGGCCTCAGGTTACTGCGCCATCGCAGGCTCAGATTCTCTTACTGGACTCTCTTGGAGTTGACAGTTCTCCCACTTTACCAAGTAGCCAGAGGCCTCACAAAGACCTAGAATTGCGCTGGCATTCTAGGCAAGGGGACAATGAACCCATTGTTTTTTTCTTTTTTTTTTTTTTTTCCTTCTTAAATAGGGCAAATATCTCTTCCATTTAACCCTGTCACCAAAGGAGGCTGAGTATGGGGTCCTCAGAGAGTCACCTTCCTTCCACTCCTCCTTTGTTGTTTGGAAGAGTTATCGCTAGCCCCCTCCTCGCCCTCGCCGCATTAAAGCTGTTGTGGAACCCGACTGGACATTGCCTTTTCTTGCTCTTAAAGGAGTGGAAGTTGGGAGAGGAAGAAAGAAACACACACCAGGAAACTCATTTTAGTTCCGGGCGACCTGCAGCCTGTGGTTCCTCCTGGACCTCTGGGGAGACGCATCTCGGTTGCCCGCAGGGTAGAAGCAAGAGAATGGCCCACAGGAACTCCCACACCAGCGCTAAAACCACACCGGGAGAGGACAGCCCCACGTTACCGAGGACTCGAGGCAGAAGCGGTCTCCAAGAATGGGTGGGGATCCCACCACTGGCTTCCAGCGCTGCATGCGCCGCGGAGTCCCCGCGCAGGGCGCACCTTTGCGGCGGGGTTTCCCCGCTGCCTTCTGGGAACCCCGCGGAGCGACTACCGCTGGACGCAATCTGGCTGGCTCGCCTCTACCCCGAGCTCACTCTGCTCTGCCTGGGCTCTGAAGCCAGCGCTGTCTCTCCTGAGCATGCGCAGCCTGGCACCCTCCCCGCCTCTCCCCTCCTCCGCCCCCTCCGCGCCAGCCTTTTGCTCTTTCCTTTCATTAAACAAACAGGAGATCCTGAAACCTGGACCCTGTGCAAGCTGCAGCGCCAGGAGGAGGCAGCGGAGGAGGCAGAGCGCGGGATGGGCGCCCAGCGGGATCTGTGATCCCGCGCACCTCCGCCCCACGGGCGCGCGCACAAACACGGACACACACATACACACACTCGCGCACACACTCGCACAAACACACACTCGTACACGCCCGCGCCGCGCGCTCGCCAGCTTGCTCTCCCACGCAAGCGGAATGCAGCAGCGCCTGGAGAGCGTGTCTCGGGCCGCCGCCTGAATGCTCGCTCCCGGGAGCCGGACGGCCCAGTAGGGCGCACTGGAGGACGTTCCGCCGCGGGAGGTGAGTGCGGCTCCCGCAGCCGGGCCGCTGGGGAAGTCGCTGCGCCGGGACAGTGGGGCAGCGCGGGCAAGCTCCTGGCCGGACCCGGCGGCGCAGGTGTCCCATGCTTTGCTTGTGGGTGTCGAGGTGCAGATGAAGGCGGCGCCGGGGCTGTGCAGAGGAGAGGACGAACCCAGGGAGGGTCGCCTCCTGCGAGGTGTCAGATTGACCCAGCAGAAAGCTACCACCTCCCTGCTCATAAACTTTCCTTCCATGTCATCTGGGAAACGTGGAGACAAAGGGGGCGTGGAGGCTCCCTCCGTCCCGTTCCACCCTCCTGACTGCATTCCGGGCTGCAACGCGAGCCTGCACGCGTTGGGTGGGTGTGCAGGCGGGGGCGCCCTGCAGGTAGCTGATGCCAAGTCCTCCCACCCGGGCGGGGGTTGGGATTTCTCACCCCAAGCTGTAAGGGTCGCCATTGATTTTCCCTCAGGCATCGGCACCTGTCATCCTTCCCTTCCACCCCTCTGCGTCCTAGGCGCATAGTGGGGTGTGTATGTCACCTGGAAAATTGGAGGGGCAGCCTTCGGCTTTCTCATCGAGCTCCGGTGCCAAAGGCGCCGAGGTGAGGCTCGGGTCAGTGCGGGGATAAATGATGAGTTACTGAAAGGCTTGCCATAATCACCTCCTAGAATGCAGGGCGCTAGGATCTCTCCTCCCCGGGGAAGGTGCTGTCTTCACGCACACCACCGCGGCAGCGCTGGGAGCTGGACAGGAGCTGCTGCTGCGGCGGCGGCAGTGGGAAGACGGGGCTTTATCCTCTCCCAACCCATTTCCCAAGGGTTTTATGACACGCACATGTGGAATATGTGGAGGATTCTGGGTTATTATTTTTCTTTGTGGGGATGTCGTTTTTTTTTCCTTTCAACCTCTTTCCTGGGAGAGGTTCTGTGGTGTCTGCTATCTAGTTGGTGGACAGGCACGGTTCTGAATATCTCTTCGGCCCGATGGAAAAGGTCCTGAGAAAAGGATTTCCTAAAATCCTTTCTACTACTGGGGCGGGATCTCAGAGTGCAGTGCACCCGCTGCACTCGGGAAAAGCGTCAAATCGAATGGCCTTTTGAAACAGCGGAGACTGGGTCAGCCTGTGAGGAGTCCAGGACTGGGACAAAGGGAGATAGAAGAGGGACAAATAATGGTCACTTAGGAGAGGTGTGACTAGAGGTTAATGAAGGCAGGGAGAGGTTGACTGGAGGGGACGTACACTACAGCCTTCACTGAATTTCTATGCCCCTTCTGCTTGTATGGTTGGCAGCTCGTATTCTTTTGGTGGGACTCTAGTTTTGAGGTATCTGGAATGTCACATCTGGAGCGTAATAGACTTCACTATTCCTTGGATAACGTTTAGCAGACTTAAAAATTAGTTGTTTAGGTCTAGAAAGTGCCTCGTGTGAAAGTTTCTCCATCTTGACGTGTCGGTTGTACCTGGAAGGCGGGATGGGCAGACAGGTACATTTTTGGCTCTTGTGCACGTCGGGAGCCTTGGATTTTTAGGAAAAGTGTATGGGGAATCTGGAAGCCAAGCTGATGCTGACAGAAGTAAACTCCGGAAGCTCAGATCCAGTACTTATGCCTGCTGCTCCTCACGGGTGGGGGTGAGGGCTTCTCTTCACTTTGAGATGACAGGTTGGGGAATCTCTCTGCTGCTTGGGATGGGGACCTTTTTATCTTTAACATTTTGTGACTTCTTTGAAGTGGAAGAAAGCATGATATTTGTGAGATTAATTGAGAAATCACTTATGAAAGTGATCTTGACTCATAAGTAAGCATAGCCAAAGGTGAAAAGCTTTTTTAAGAAAGGAAAAAAAAAGCGGGGGGCAGGGGGGAATCGGGAAAGCAATGCTTATTATTAAAATAGTTTCGCTTTTACGGTTTTTAAAGGTATTCAGTAAGATAGAAATCTGAGTGTTTTATTTTCAAATAACTAGGGAAGTAAAAACCTTTCCAGGAATATTTTCAAGTGAAATTGGCATAGAGGGGATTTAACTATAATTGTCAGCATATGTCATTTTTATCCCATGGTGAACACTCTCATCATTTTCTTTGAAAACCTTGGCAAGAAAAGATCAAGAATATTTTTTGCTTTCACTAGAGCTCTTTATTTGCTTTGTTACTATATATTTCCTCTTCCTTCATCTGCAAGATCAGTTTATTTTGATTATACTAGATTCTATTTACAAGCATTTATTGACCACCTATCCTGTATTTAGCATTGGAAGTCATATAAAATATGTAACATAGTTCTGTCCCTCAAAGTGTTTATGTTCTAGTTGTAAATACAAGATGAACACACATGAAATAGAAAGCAGGATAGTTCTGTATTGTACTATGAGCTCTTAACGTGTATGCTATACACTTCATCCCTTCCTCCTGGATTTTCTCAACATTCAGAAAACATGTATAAGTACTTGTTACATCCTGGAGGCTGGGAAAAAAAGGTAAGAAAGTAAAAAATGGTCCCAATCATCAAGGAAACAGGTATTTAACTATGATGCAATCTGATTAACTGCTATAATTGTAGGTTAGACCATGTGCCAATAGTACAGGCATGAAAATGATTTTTTCTTTTCCCTGGAGGATTTGAGCAGGTGATCTTTGAGAAAAATGAATAGTCTTTTACCAGGGAGGAAAGGATAGAAAGGACATTCCAGGCAGAGGAAATACTTGAGAGTGCCTGATAAATTAGGGTGACAATAAGCCATCTCATGTGGTTAGAGCCACTGAGGGTGAACAGCACCTGGGTGACACCAATTAACAAGTAATGCTATAGAGTGAGTTTTTCAGAGATATGCCCAGAATGCCATGGAAGCACAAAGGGAGGGCATCCAACTCAAGAAGGGTAAGAAGATCAAGAAGGTTTCTCAGAGAGCTTGACATTAGCTGAGTCTCGAACAAGGACAAGGAGAAAAGAAGGGCTTTCCAGGCAGAAATATCTCTGTAAGTCCTGGAAGTAGTTCTGTATGGTTGTAGCAAGAGATATGGGTTCTCAGCTTTTTGCAGTGGCACAACATCAAGCAAGAGACATAAGCAGCAATCAAGTGTGAATGGAACTATCCAAGCATAAGAACTTCAATTTTATGGGGAAGGCTAGGGGTGTTTGTTTGAAAGTTGAGAAAGTTTGAGATATGATCAGATTTGCATTAGAGAATGATGACTGTGACCACAGTGTGGAGGATGACTTGGAGGTGGTGAGACTGGAGGCAGGGAACTTATTGTGGAAATATAGGTGTTAAATGACGAGGGTGGTGGCAGTAGGGGTGGACAAGAGGAGATGTATCTGAAAGACAAGTGAAGAAAGTAAACCCTGCTAATATAAGAAGGGCCTTCCTATTGTGTGCTCCTGTATCACCCTCTTCTTTCCCAGCATTCACATGTGTAGCTGCCTTTTTTGCATTGTGAGAGTAAGGCATTCACAGTGGCATCACCAGCATTTAGCACAGGCCTGGTATGGAGTAGGGACCCAATAAATATTTGTTGAATGAATCATTAAATAAATGAATGAGAAATCCAGCCATGAGGTGATGATTCCTGCATTAGAATAGAAGATAAATCATGACTTCCATTTCTCCGAGGTGATCAACCGACTTGGAGGTCAGTGTTAAAATGTGCCAGCGAGGCCACAAATCAAAACAAAAAACACATTTTCTCAGCTGCCCCTATGAAGAGTAACTGTACCCTGAAGTGCCACTAGGAAATAGCATCATGACTTTTTTTTAATATTTAAAAAATGAGCTCATCACTGCATCTTGGAAGCAACAGCATTTAGCACAGTTGCTGATACATAGTAGGATGGCAGTGTGTATAAATTCCCTTTTCCCCCTTTCTTGTCAGAATTTCCTAATTTAATATACATTGTGAAAACTTTCAAAATAATCTGCACCAGAGAGTTCATAAGGATCTCATTTAAAGAGCTCATTGCATCTTGGCATCCTGGAATGAGGGCCAGATCATCCGTGTTCCAGCCATCAACACTGCAGACCCAGGAACTAGGTCCCTTACTGAACCAAGCCCAAACATGTTGAATTTCAATCTGAAAATGCCATTAAGAGATGCCAGAATGGGGAAAAAACATAGAGTTTGTTTTCAAATTGACTACAGGGAGGACAACAGAAGGCAAATCAAAGATAGCACTTTGGGTTTGACCATTGGTAGCTGGATTGATGGTGACAGAGGGATGGGAAAGGAGGTTAGCTGAGGAAAGTAAAAGGCTTAATGCTGTTTTGCAGAAATTGATTTTGGGGTGACACCAGAACATCTTGGAAAGCATTAGTACAGATCCCAGTATCTAGTGATTTCATAGTAAATGCCAACTATTATTTTTATTAGGGAAGAAGATGGGAAGAGGAGGAGACCATAGAGACAAAGACTAAATTTCAGCATTTAGCAAAAGTAGAGATTAATGAGAGAAATAAGCCCCAGGAAAGAGCATAGGAAGTGAGTACAAAAGCCTCAGGGAATCATGAGGAGTGCTCAGACTTCACAGAAACAGTCCCAACTGTGCCAGGACTTGTTTAAGTGCCTCCACGTGGAATCCTATTTAATCTTGACAATACCTATGACTCCTATTCCCACTTTACAGCTGAGGCAGCTGAAACAGAGAGGTCCCAGTAGCTTGTCCATAGCTACCAAGTTACAAAGTATCAGAGTCAGGTCTCAAAGCCCATTTTCATAATTGTACAAGCAATTTCCTTTCATCAAATGTATAAATTACCAGGATGATTTTAAGTGAGGGACGTTTGAAAAGGTTGAAAGTAAGGAACTGAAAAAGGACGATGAAAAAGAGTTTTCTGGTGACCATTAGGAAAGCAATTTTAGTATAGCAGTGTGCTCAGAAACCATTTCAGAGAGTTCAGTGGGGAATGGGAGGAAAAAAAAAACCGTGCAATGCGTAACTATCAGTCATTTATGAAGTCTAGCAGGGGAAAGAGTTATGGGGCTGTAGGTACAGTGAGAAGGTACAGTGAGTCTCAAGTGCAGTTTTTATCAAGGGGGAGCAGATGGAACAAGCTAGTGTCTAAGAACAAAGGGTTTGGGAAATGAGAACAGGAGAGGAGAGAGAGAGGAGAAAGGATGCCTTTCTCCAAGAGCATGCAAAGATAGATTTGAGGACAGATATAGAGGATGCTCTTCTTCCCCACAACTAAATGACTGAAGTGAGTCCTCTAAAACTCAGAGAATTCAGATCCTTGAATGTCCTGGAAACTTAAGGAGCCTCTGAGTGCCATACCTCAATGGTACCACTTGGGTATGCAGGCTGATGAGCCTGACTTGTTTATGTAGGACAGCGGTTGAGAACACAGGCTCTAGAGTTAGACAGGCTGTTGACCTGAATTAATTCTGAATTAATTCAGAATTCTAAATTAATTAAATTCTTAATTCTGGCTCTGCCACTTATAAACTGTGCGACTTTGGGCACATGGTTTACTTCTCTGTGCTTTCAATTACTCCTGCTTTTAAGATGGAGCAATAGTAGAACCCATTGCAGAGGATTGAGAGGATTAGCTGAGTTCGTTGTAAAGGTCGGACAGAGTAAGTACCTAATAAATGGAGAGTATTATGTGCGATAGCAGTGAGGTTAAAAACATAAAGCTTTGACTTTATGCTCAGGACTCAAGAGATGGTGTGCTTTTGCATTCATTAAAAAATTTGGGGGCAGGGAGGTTGCTTATAAATAGCTGGCTTGAATCCTGTCTTCCTAAGTGCAGAAATTAAATTAGCAGACACAAATATGGCAGGAGCAGACCAGCTCGGCTGTCATAAGCCTAGGTAGAGTAGACATGTGCTGGGAGTACCTGCCAATAACACTTGCCTAGTTGCCCACTGCTCACACCTGTCTGGGGAAGATGAAAGTTTGCTTGCGTTTAGCCTAGTCTTTGCACCTTCAGGCTCATAGGCATCAGACAACAGGGACTTAGCTGTTCAGCAGATTGTTTTAGGGAAACGACTACTTGCATTAATTACAGCACCTCTTTGGTACTGAGGGACATAAACTGTAAATATCTCAAATGTGAGATTTACAACATTCCATAGGAAATTAAATGCCTCCCTTCATGGAAAAATTTGTCATGTGTTCTAAAACAGAATCCCAGTGGATGTGGAAACTCTGTCATCTAGCTATTTGGCAGTAGGGCAGGAACTGCAACCCAGGTTTGACTCATAACTCTGTGTCTTTGCATTATACTCTGGCAAATACTTCTATTACTGTGCTGTAATCAAAGACTTTTTTCCCCCCATTCATCCTATTAATGTTCCATCCAAACTAAACTTCTTACAGTTACCCTCATGAGATTTTTCTTTTTATCTTCAGGCCTTTAACCATGCTGTTCCCTCTTTCTGGAGTTCCATCCTTGTCTTCCCCTAACTCCTTTGGGTTTTTAGGTCAGAGTTGCTTTCTAGGGAAGTTGTCCTGACCTCTTAACTCTAAGGTTGGCTTCTCTTTCTATGCGTTTCAATAATCCCCAACTCTGTATATTTTTGTGCCTAACATAGTGCTTGGCATATAATAAGTGTTCAGTAAATGTTTGTGATTGAACTGAATCAATTACTGAACCAACTTCTCCTTTTGAGTCATTGATGACACTTCAAATAAAGCAACTTCATATTATAGAAAATCATAGAATTGTCCCAAGTTCAAAGATTCGTTAGAAGTTACCTAATCAGACTTTCAAGTGAAATGACACAAGGAAACTGAGAACTAAGGAACTGCAGCAACTTACCTGAGGCTTTTGCTTACTGTAGTTAAGTGATATCAGAATGGAGGCCAGAATTCTCATATTCTGATTTCAGACCCAGATTCTGCCCAGGGCTGGGGTGAGGGTGGGGTGCGAGAAGCAAATGCAGGACTGGTTCCTGACTTTATTTAAAATTTTGATACTGTGTGTGTTCATCATGGAATGTTGCATTATGATTTTTTTAAATGTTACATTAAAATATTGTTTATTTTGATTGCTGAGTTTTTTGGAATGTCTTAAATTTTGTGCCCAATGCAGGTGCCTCACTCGTCTGACTCTAGTCCCAGCCCTGCTCTTTCCACAAAGGATACATCCTAGCTTTCCTACACTGGTGTAAAAATGCAGGAACAGTGTATATGGCAAGGGCCCTGATTGAAAATATTGAAACACCATTCATCATGGCGGTATGAACTGCTAATAAGCATTTCATGACCTGGCTAATCTTCTGGTCAATAAACGTTATATTCACATTGTAAAAGCAAAGCCAAAAGGATAAGAATAAAAGCTCTATCTGCCTGTCATCTCTCTATTTATCTCTTTGTCTTAGGGCTAGAGGAAAATGTAAAGATCATCTAGACTAGTCCTTAATTTATAAATTTACATGTAGTTATTACTATACTTCCATATTTTTAAGTTTTTTGAAGACCCAAGACCCAAGATAGAAAAGAGAAGAAAACTATTCCATTTATAAACTTGGCTGGTCTTGGCTTATGGCACTGCTGGCCTGTTTTGAAGATTTGAGGTCAGAAGGTAGAATGGCCAAACTTGGAAGGTAGAATGACAGAGCTTGGCTATTTCTGCCAAACAAAAAAAAAAAAAAAAGGAAAGAAGCATGAATGGAAAAGATAAGAAGAGATAGATGAAAGACATTTTGAGTAGGCCTCCTATGTACCACATGAGCTACTACGATGGATTATTAACCTCTACAACACACTGGAAAATAGGTATCAGTATCCCCATTTGACAACTGAGCAAACCAAGTCTCAGAAAACTGAATTAAGAGCTTACCTAAGCTCTCAAAACTACCGCTGGACTGAAAACCTGGTCTGAGTCCAAAATCTATGCTTATCCTATTTAATCCTTCTGATTCTCAAAGGTGTGGAGTTTTAGATCACCCCATAACCTTCTTGCCACCCATAATGCCATGAAGCCTTAGATGAGAGCTTCAGCAGCTTGTCCATGTTAACTGGATGGGAAGTCAGCAGTCAGCTCCACATTGTGCTGTTATTTCCTCATTGTATGGTACATTTATCTTTTTCCATTCATCAATAACAACAGAGAGAAGAACTGCGTACACATAAGAAATAAATCCCCTGTTTGTGTGAATGTTATAAATTTTTACATGACATGAAAGTCCATATTTTATATTGCCTCCATTATGTTAGAAAGGGCTTTTTCTCTGGGTATTATGACATCAAGTGTTCTAGAAATGCTTACAGACACAGGGTGAAGAAAAAGTGATCATATTTACTGGAGCAAATCTGTCACAATGAAGGGTAGTGTGTTTGCATGGCTCTCTGTCAAGGGGTTCTGGGGTGCCCTTTTTATTAAGGTTTCTGATGAGTAGCATGGAGCAGTGACCTCCCCCATCAACATTTAGATTCAATGAAATACATAGTGGAATCAGATACAATTAACAAGAATAATATCTGGGTGAGAGTACTGCTGTTCAGCTCAGCAGCTCTGTAAGCCAAGCATGCTTTATCATTTTCCCATCTCCCAGTCTTTGCTAGCTATCGCTTCCAGGCAACCCACACACTCAAATGCTCTAATAATCAGCCCACAGCCTTCCCTCCTGGGGGTCACAGGAACTAAAAAATAGAAAGACCTTTTCATTCACACTTGTATTAAATGGAAAAAACATTATCTCTCTGTATTTTTTTTTTCTGCAATGTAAAAGCAAGGGAATATCTCTAGGTTTGAGACAATCTTTTGGGTCTAGTTTTTTTGCATGGATTGACATGTAATATGTGACACAGACAGTTCCTGGCCAGGCTAGTTTGAAACAATGTATTTTAGCAGTTAAAAATGAATTAAGCCAATTATATGTGTACTATGATAAAATATAAAATGTAGCTATAATGAGATGCTTAGTGCAGAAAGTAAATATCACTCATATTTCTGCCCTAACCTCTTTCCCAGAAAACCACTATCAGTTGTTTGGTGTATATTTCTTCAACTTTTTTGGTCCATTAACATTTGCATTTATTATTTTTATAAAGGTAGGATTAACTTTACATATTATTTTACTATTTACTTTTAGCTATAATTTCAAATGGAAGCAATTTCTTTTCATTAATAAATATTTGGTAAATATTACTATTATATGAAAAGGATGAATGCTGCTTTCCATCTTAAAATAGAGCTCAGTTGATATATCTTAGGGTCCTTTGGCCATCAGTCCTCATGTATATTCAGTCATTGAACAAATATTTTTTCTGAGCTCATTTGAAGAGCTACCTACTGTACGATGTACTTTGGAAACATTCACATTCTAGCAAGAGAAAAAAATAACGAGAGGACTTAATAAATGGCAAAAGCTGTAAATTCTCCTTGATTCACAGAATTGCTTGAAGGGCTAATCTAACTTTTAAATTGTCTAATTTTTCTAGATAAGAAAGTTGAGGTCCATCAAGGTTAAGTGATTTGTCCAGGGTTCCACAACTGGTGATTGAAGAGGCTGGGATAACAGGCAGTTTCCAGCCTGTTAAACCAGTGCTGATTTCATTACACTTGACTGCAAATCAACTCCCACATCAAGAAGAGGGAACAAGAGAACTCCACAAATACTAGCTTGAGCAACGGATTTCTGGCGCATTGAAATTCATGTCTTGTGTAATTGCTGTTACCCACAAATGGCTGCTGCAGAGATTGTGTCCTCATCCTCCCACCCATCCCTTCCCATATAACCCCTCACTGCACTCCATCTTCTCCTCCTCCATGGCCTGATATTCTCACATTACAATAACACTTTGAAGTTAGACAACAATCAGCTGTAATACTGAGATCAGGTGGTGCCCACGTTACCTAGGGAAAGTGTTCATCTGTAAACATATTGGTAGAGGTTTATTTTTCAGTTTAGCTTCTTGCCATCTTGAACCTTAAGGAATGAATTCCAAGATAAATGAATTTTACCTGCTAATTTTAATCAAGTCATGAAGTCTTTGTTATACTAACCAATGATTTTTCTCCATGACAGTAGCATAAATAGAACTCTGATTCTTAAATACTCTAGTTATCCTTCCCTGCTCTGAAAGCAGGATCATGTGGTGGTTAAGAGCTTGGACTGGAGTGTCAGATGGAGCTAGGTTCTAGGCTGAGCTCTGCCATCCACTAGCTTTGTGATGTTATGCCAATTCCTTACTCTTATTAAGTCTCAGATCTTCTATCTGTGATATGGAGATAATAAAAGTACCCCTCCCACAGTGATGTTTTTATGAGATAAATAAATTACTTGCCTTAACACAGAGTCTACAACATGACCAATGAAACTGTAGCTGCCATTATCATTCATTATTTTTGATATACCCATGATATACAGCTATAAGGGCTATATCACTTGACACAGCCCTTAATACCACTTAGATGTCAAGCTTTAAAATACTGAATAACACTCTTACCTTCTGTATTAGTCCATTTTCACACTGCTGATAAAGACATACCTGAGACTGGGCAATTTACAAAGGAAAGAGGTTTAATGGAGAACTCACGGTTCCATGTGGCTGGGGAAGCCTCACAATCGTGGCAGAAGGCAAGGAGAAGCAAGTCACATCTTACGTGGATGGTGGCAGGAAAAGAGAGCTTGTACAGGGAAACTCCTGTTTTTTTAAAACCATCAGATCTCGTAAGATTCATTAACTATCGTGAGAACAGCACAGGAAAAATCCATCCCGTAATTTAGTCACCTCCCTCAGGGCTCCTCCCATGACACATGGGAATTGTGGGAGTTACAATTCAAGAAGAGATTTTGGTGGGGACACAGCCAAACCATATCACCTCCTTAAAAAAAAGAATTGAGACTTAAACCAGGAGTTGAAAATATGACTCAATATGCTAATAATTTGAAAACTTTTCAGAATATCACCTTTAGTCATTGCTGATCCATGAACTGTAGAATTCAGAAACATAGCAAGAGGTGGGAAAATGAAAGCATTTGACCAATACATTAAAACTTTGCTATACAAATTAAACTTCAGCCCTCTTTGTCTGCATGATTTTATTTTCATGCAAATACTTGGGAATTGGTGATAATGTCTACCTTTCTCAAACATAAAGATAACACTATTATCACTATTAGTTAAATATGTTTTTCAAGTCTCATTTGCCTTAGTTATACTGGTAGGTTACCTGGATGTAGACACATATATATGTTTGCACAGAATCATGGACTGAGGTGTGAATGTTAAGAATCCCAGCCACCTACTCAGTGCTGGAATCTCTTTTTTCATACTATGTAACAAGAAACTGTCCAGCCTCTCCTTTTTGGCATCAGGGCTCCATTCCTTCCCCTTCTTGGTGACTATAATGGATATACCCAAGATAGAAGCTGGGTGTGAGCTGTGGTTGACCAGGATGCTGAGAGTTGTTCATCAAACATCCCAAACATACTTTCATCTCAGGATCTTTGCATTTGCTGTTAGCTCAGTCTGGAATGCCTGTTCTGCAAAAACTTGAATGTCTCCCTTTCCCACCACCACATCTGCTCAAGTGTCATCAGACAATCCTTCCCTCATAACTGTCTAAAACACCCAGCCCATTAATCTTTAACTCTTTACTCTGATTTGCATTTATGCATTAGTGCTGATAAATGCCTTATTATTCATATGTCTGTTTACTTGTTTATTTGTGACTGGCCTCCTCCTGCTATGTAAGCATCATAAGATGAGGGACTCTGTATATTTTGTCCATTGTTATACCTCCAAGACCTAGAAGAGTACCTGTCACACTCTGTAAATTTAATTAAAATGTATTTAATAAACGAACAAAAGAAAAATAATTATCGTATTGAGAATGGATGTAAGAAACCAGTAGCAATCACTAGGTCTGAAATGCAGGAGAGCAAGAGAACATCTAAAATGTGACATTAGCTCCAGAGGCCCAGAATGGGGGAGATCTGTGAATGCATAGTAGAAAATGGTACCCAATGTAGGGGCTTGGTCCCATAGGACAGCTCTTAACGAGGCAGAGCTGTCTCAACCTGGATTTCGGGTACCTGGATCTCTGGTAGTTGGGGCATATGCCAGAGAGCTTACTTATGCCATGAGTCTATTTCACTGTGGGACCTTCCAACATTAAAGCATTCTTCCTGATGGAGCTGAATTCTGCCTCCCTCTATCTACTTGATGGAAGATGGCCAGGTAAAGGGGTGCAATTCATATGGAAGAAGAGGAAATTAAGTGGTACCCATAGAAATAAAACTCCATTTTATATTAATATAAAGACTCATTCGTATAGTGCTACAACAAAATAAGCAAATGGGACACAGATTAAGGAATCAAGGTGAGAAAATACCTTTGGCAAACTAAAAATATTTAGGACACATACCTTCTTATTTCTATATATGAACTGTTATTGAGGAAACACAAATTTCTATGGGAAATGTAGCTATCTTGGGATCTTTAAATGTGAGTGTACCTCTGGCTACTAGGGTTGGTTCTGGGTGAAATGCTGACAGGTGTTCTTATGTGGTTTGTTGTGGTCTGTGTGGTCTAGGGGATAGCAGCCAGAGGCAGCTCTGTGGAGGACTTTGGGGCCATAAAGAAGCTTTGGACTACTTGAAGTTGTGCCCGCAGTCCCTCCTGGGAAAGCTGTGTAAGGAGTGGCAGTGTTGCCTGAAAAACATAAGTCTGAGTCTCTGTCTCTGTGGATTTCCTTGGAGAGCAATTATTGAATGTTTTATGGTTCTTTTGCTTTGAACAGAAGTTTTCACTCACTTAAATGCCAACTACATGGAAGAATGTACTAAACCAATCGAAAGGAAATGTAAAATTCTTGGAAAGTTTAACCATGTTAAAAGAGAATATGATGGCCTAGACTCTTAAAAGATGTTAGCTTTTATGAGCGTCATCAGGGAAAATAAGTCTGGAGGCAGGTGGTGGAAAGCTAAACACATCTAGAAAAAATATAATTTATAGAAGAAGAACTAAGAGAAGAGAAATTTAATCATTCAGCACTGGGTGAATGGATTGCCTGACATTACAAGAAGGTTAAAGTCACTAGAGAATAAATCAGAATTTATCCGATAATTTGTAGCTTTTTCAATAGAGCATTTGGAGGAGAGAACTCCACATAGCTTCTTTCATCAAAGGGTGAGCCTTCATCCAAGAGTGAAATCTTCCCCCTCTCTCCCAAACTCTCCCCTCACCTGCAAGTTTTTGTTCCTTTAGGTGTTTTCTTGAATTCAAGATACTTTGTTGTGGATCCAAGGGGACAGTTTCTGAGACGAGGGTTTCTTTTTCTTCTCGTTCATTCAGACAGCATTTACCAATCACTCCAGGGACACTTCTTTCTGTCTAGGCATTTGCCTGGCCTACCAGATCCTCTGTAGCCAAGAGACTCTGCTAGATTCCCCCTCATGCCACACTGGACACCATCCTGATAACAATGATGGGTTACCTGCCAAGGTAGATTCACCTTTCAAAGAGACCTCCTACTGAACATCTAGAACCACAGCAAGAGACTTGAGAACTTTTCTTTTTCTTCAAAAAAAATTCTGGATTATTTCTCAATTTGAGTTTAAAGAATTGCTGTAACTTAAGTGATTATACTTTTGACCAAAAGAAAGTTTAATGAAATTATAATTCCCAGGGTAATATTCTGTAAATGAGAATGACATAAACAAATTAGCAAGAAAAAAAACCAAACAATACCATCAAAAAGTAGGCTAAGGAATGAATAGACAATTCTCCCTTTGCATTTGTATTTGTCTGCTCTCTTGCGTATTTTGGGCAGCCCTTGCTGCTGATTCCTACTGCATGATCCCCACACTCTCCCCTAGACAACTTTGCAGTTCATATACACCCCCTGAAAGAGAACACAGAAAACATTTGGAAGTGGTGGAGTGTGCTGTAAAGAGTGTGAGATTTCTGTCAAAAGTTCTGAGTGTGAGCCTTACTTCTGGCTTATTCACTGTGCAGCTGAGAATTTTCTTAACCTCTCTGAGATTTAATTGCTTCGTTTGTAAAATGAAGACAAGGGTAACTCAAAGAGAATTGTTTTGAGATAAAGTATTGCAGGGTAAATTTTAAAATTCTGCACAAGTACTCATTAATACATTGTTACTAATTTAGCACCATCATTTTATAGAAAATGAAGGGAGATGAAGTAACTCTTCCAGCAATGTGAAACTCAAATTTTGACTGTTCATTTTTCAATTGAAAACCAAAGCATATAGTATGAATCAGATGGAAATGCATGTGCTGGCTGAGGATATAAATCACCCTAGGATCAGATGTGTTTCTCTTTGATGTGTCTAGGAAGTGTTTTATGGTAAACAGAGCACATGTTTGGCATTCATACAGGGAATCTCTTTACCTAATTTGCCCAAAATTGCTTACTTAAGGGTATTAAGTGTTATGCTTACTATGTTCCCTTCTTAATCTGAGGACTATCTGAGATTACCCAGAGGAGTTAAGAAGATTCTCCGCCTTGATTTTAAAACTGTAGATGGGTGTAGAAGGGGGCTGCTTACAAAAGATGAAAATGGAAAGGGTCAAGGGAGTAGGGGTCTGAACTGATCCAAAAGGAATCAGCTATTTCAAGACTACCTAGAGTAGAAGCACCAAGGTCTTGCCAGACATAGCTGTGTGGTTTGAAAGCACCAAACTCAGTGCCAAAAGAGGGGTCTCAATGCCCTCGACCTCTGTAGAGCTGGGAGCAGCTAAAACCATTTTTACCTGAATCACTAGGAAAATTCAACTGGATGAATAGTCTAGATAGAATCTGAACAGGCTGATGGAGGTCTTCGCAGTTAGACAATAGTTGAAATTAGGCACATTCCTGTTCTTTTATTTATTCAATATATTTAAGTATGTATTAAATATTTGTGGAATGGGTGAGTGAATGGAAGTGTATAAGTAAGTGAATGGAAGTGAATGAGTAAGTGAACCAAAAGAGCAATGAATAAATGGAATGACTCTGAGCTTCTGAGAGTTGGAAGCTAGATGCCTAATTGGCAATAGGTAGGGAGAGAATGAGCCAACAATGCACTGGATTAGGGATCTGAAATGATTGCTCTAAAGAAGCACATTTTTTACAAGACAGGATCAGATAAGAGGCTAGTCCCAAAGCTGTACAAGCCATGAATGATGACACCACCTGATGTTTGAAGAGTTTTTAATATCCTTGCACTGCCTTGTGGACATAGTATAGGATAATAGGAAGAGCTTGGGCTCTGGAATCCACCAGATGATTTTCAGTTCTGATTTACTAGCTTTAACATGGGAAAGATATTTAACCTCTCTAACCTTCAATTTCTTCCTTGTAAAATGAGTTCATAATACCTACCACATATGATTGTTGTAAGGAGCATCTGAGCTGTCTGTAAATCTCTGAGACATTGTTCATTCTCAATAAATATCATTTGTCTTCCCCTTTCCTTGATCTAAGATTACAAAAATATCAGCAACATCCTCCAGATATGGACATGTTGAAAACCAACAAAAAATCATAGCTTCTTCCCAAATTACAGAAATTTATATTAACTAACCAACACTTGTTTACTCCACAAAATTCAACATACACATTCTAATGCATCTATGTGTCTGTAAGTGCACTGCATTGAGGCCCTACTAAACACAAACTTCACTTTATCCATTGCTGTGTGTGGACTTCACCCAGGAGAGTTTTTCCTTGGACAGTTTTCTAGTTTTCTGCCCTTTTTTTTTCCCCAGAGCTACTTTTCCCTTGCTTTTATCTTTGTCTACTCTTCTGCCCATTTTAGACAGCCTTTGCTGTTCCTAAATGCATGACGCCCTCCTCTTCCCCCAGACCGTTTTACAGTTCATATTCACCCTCCACCCCTGCCCAGAGCAATAGGAAAATTGCCAAGTTGCATTTTTCCTTCTCCATCATCTGCTCCAATTTTTCTTTACCTCTTTTATTCTTTTTTTTTTTTTTTGAGACGGAGTCTCAATGTGTCGCCCAGGCTCAAGTGCAGTGATCTCGGCTCACTGCAAGCTCTGCCTCCTGGGTTCACGCCATTCTCCTGCCTCAGCCTCCCGAGTAGCTGGGACTACAGGTGCCTGCCACCACACCCGGCTAATTGTTTTTGTATTTTTAGTAGAGACAGTGTTTCACCATGTTAGCCAGGATGATCTCGATCTCCTGACCTCGTGATCTGCCCGCCTCGGCCTCCCAAAGTGCTGGGATTACAGGCGTGAGCCACCGCGCCCGGCCTACCTCTTTTATTCTTACAAAACCCGGTAAAACGTCCTTTTATCTCTCAGTGTTTTCTCAACTATTATTCCCTCAGTTTATTCTTGCTGTTACGAATTTCATAAATCCTTTTAATTATTTTATTTTAACGCATTTATCTTGGTTAAGTATCACTACTAGTATATGGCCTTTAAAATGGAACTTACTGAAAACCCCCCTTCTTTGGTCACATTGATCTCACTAGATTGGGGGTCGGAGGAGAAGAGGGTTGGTTTTGGGATGAAACTGTTCCACCTTGGATCATCAGGCATTAGATTCTCTGATGAACACGCAGCCTAGATCCCTTGCATGCGCAGTTCACAATAGGGTTTGCACTCCTATGAGAACTTAATGCCGCCCTAGATAATACATCCTTTCTTCCCCAGCAGAATGATTTATAGTTTTTTGAGTCTTATTTTTACTCTGAGATTACCCTCCTCTCATATACATACATTTAGTCCTTTTAACCATTTCTAGATTAAGGGATTTTTGCTCCTTCTAGGAAGTTCTTGCACTATTCCTCCTTGACAGTCAGGAACTCTCAAGTTTTGAGGATGTCTTCCATACTTTCACATCACTGTTGATCAGAATTAGTTATAGAGTAATAATTTACCTAATGACTTCATCTGTCCATTGAGAAGTGAACTTGCATAAAAGATGTTATGGGTATATCTGAGCACTGTGTCAAGCAAATTGTCTTTTAGCCAGTTTGTGGATATTTGTCTTCTATACCTACTCTGCCTTGTTATGGTGCATATTCTGTGCTTTGTGTCAGGAACACACCATTCCTTCCCTTCATCAGCCCAAGCAGTCTCCATTGTAACCTTACAATGGTATCACTTCAATTTCTCTCTCTTTTCATTTTTTCAGCTTCCTTGTAGCCAGCATGATCCACCCCCAGGTCGGAACCATGTGATTTCCTCGGTATTTTATGCTCAGTACCTGTGCTTTTTAAAAGTATGAATTTATAATGCTCGTGTAATTTATAATGCTCAAATGTAATTTATAATGCTCGTGTAAATTTATAATGCTCAAAACAATAGTCTGTTTTGAATACCCTCCTGTCTTTCAGCAGCCCTTCAATTTTGTTTTCTACCCTTTTGATTACTCTCATGTTTCCTTTGCTCAGGCTACTGATCATAGCTAAGGTATTGCTAAGAACTTTAGAAACTGACCTTTAATATTGAAGGAAGTGATTTAACTTAGGTGTATCTTGCAGTTTTCCTCAAATTGTGCCACACGGGTAGGTGGACTGCAGCCTAGTATATAGAAGGAGTTAGAAAAAAATGTGTTGACTTGACTGGCTGAGTGAATCACCTACTCCTTTAGCCCATTTGCCACACTCAGGTACCATCTGGCCCAACTTCATTTCTTCTTTTTCTGTGTCTTGAGAACTATGTCAGCAGAAATGTGTCAGAGAAACCAGTCCATAAATAGATCATTACTCATAGGGAGAGATGCCAAATAGGCTTGTTCTGTGTCCAACAAAACACTGGGGCTCCTGAAAAGCAAAATGAAAAGTGACAACCGAGTTTATAATTTCACTGGGAATACAAAAGGCATAGACATAAGACAGCATAATCCTTGATCTAGTGAACATTGAGATAGGAGGTACCAGGCCTTCCCTGAGCTAGTTAAAAGTCACAGGGATCCTAGAGCCCTTGGGCCTCTCAGAAACTGTGTTAACTTCTTACTGAGTCTCTTACACATTCCTACAAGATATCAAAGAAGAATACACCACTTTAGGTTGTAAGGCTAACCTGGAGAAATGGGGCTTACAGTGAGATAATAAATCATAATAAGCCAAAAATCACTTTTCAGGAAAAGGCTTCTTTTACTTTAGGTAAAGTATAAAGATTAATGTGACACTGTCTCATTTCAGGGAGATTCATAGAAGCATTGATTTTATAATAGGAAACATGCACATCTCCTAATGCATTTGCATTGAATATACATACTTCAATAGCCACAGATCCTCAGAGGTCAGGAAAAATCTTGATTCAGAGCCATCGTCTACAGGGTGGCTATCCACTAGTACCCATAGGCAATGATGCCTTAAAATACAGGAAAAGGGTAGCATGCCATATGGCATAAAATGGGTTAATAAACATACTTCCCAAGAACATTACAAAATGATAAGAAATAGATGATAAAAAAAAGAGCAAAGTGTATAAATAAGAAACTTATAAAAGAGAAAAGGCAAATCGTCAATATCATATCGAGGGAAGTTCAATTTCACTAGTAGTTAGAGAAATAAAAGCTCAAGATACCATTTGCAGCTATCAGATCAGTAAACAATTTTAAAATATTGTTTTCATTGAGCACTGGCACTTGTGTGTGCCCCTGTGTGTGGGCAAACACACTTCGAACACTGCAGAGAGTTGTGTGAATTACTATAACAGTTTTCGGACTTAATTGGCAAATATTTTCAAAATTAATTATGTTTCCGTTCAGTAATCCAACTTCAGGGAAGATAGAAGATATTCTAGAAAAATAAGGATGTATCCAGTGATACAGCATTTAGTAGCTAAAATCTGGAAAAATATCTAAATACTTAACAAGAGGACATTGAATAAATTTATAGAGTATTAAATAAATTGAAACATTATGCCACTTTGACAAATGTGACTTTATGTCTATTCACCTGGAAGAATGTTCATTATCCTTTGGCAGCTAGAAAAATAATAATAGTGGCTTAAAAGTACATACTTCATGTTATATGCCAGGCACTATTCCAAGTATTTTACACATATTGCTTCATTAAGTTCTCACAATATCAATATACAGTTGAGAAAACTGAAGCAGATATAGGTTAAATGACTTGTCCAAGGTCACACAAATGCTTAGGGGTAGAACTAGGACTTAAACTCTGATGGGCTGGCTCCGAAGTTGCCACTCTTCATGACTATGGTATACTCTTTTTCAACTTACAGAGTAATGGGTATTGTAAAATTCTATTTTTGTATAAAAACAAGATAAAAAATAACCATGTATATGTGTATGTATGTTAACAAGTGATCTTTTTAATAAGAGCCTTGATTTAAAAAAAAAATAGAGTATAGGCCGTGCACGGTGGCTCATGCCTGTAATCCCAGCACTTTGGAAGGCTGAGGTGGGCAGATCACCTGAGGTTAAGAGTTCAAGACCAGCCTGGCCAACATAGTGAAACCTGTCTCTACTAAAATGCAAAAATTAGCCAGGTGTGGTGGCGTATGCCTGTAGTCCCAGCTACTCGGGAGGCTGAGGCAGGAGAATTGCTTGAACCTGGGAGGCGGAGGTTGCAGTGAGCCTAGATCATGCCACTGCACTCCAGCCTGCGACAGAGCGAGACTCCAACTCAGAAAAAAAAAAAAAGAGTATAAGCAATTCTCTGAGTTTATTACACTCAGACCAGACAACTATAACAGGAGCTTCCTTAAAGATTCCAGAAAATTCCAAGATCTGTGATTCTGTGAATTCCAAATTGATTTGAATTTTCCTCAATGTCTTTTTTTGGAAAAAAAAAAGATGTACATGTGTTGAGAGAGTTTTCTGTCCACTATGAGAGGTGGAGGGGAGTAATGGCAAAGATTTTATTTTAAATATGAAGTCATGAATATAAAAGACAGAAAAGTAATGAAAACTATACGTATATTTGAGCTTTCCAAGTAGGGCTTGGGTCTTATTTTTGATATCCAGACATCTGTGAGGAAGATTTCCCAAATGAGTAGGTGCTGGGTTTTCTGCTGTTTATTTGTTCCTGGCAAAGCCAAGTGTGAAGAGACAGCATCTGGGACAGGGAGTATTGTAAGGATGTGTTTGAGTATTGTGGAGTAGGATAGAACATGCACCCAGAAGAGGGAGGAGGGATGATGAAATTGCACAGTGGATTTTGTCTTTCTGCTGATCTTTCTATTGGTAGTGCCAAATTGATACAAAACATTTATAATAGTCACAATTGGCCCATCTTGATGCCTATTAATAGCAGCACTGATTGATCCTAGACAAACCAGAACTGTTCTCACTTTGAAACTCACAGAGTTTCAAAACCTGAAATTCTGAAACCCTTGTGTTACCACAACCTCTTAGCCTTTCATCTCATTGCCTCTGCACATCTCTTTTCATCCATTGGCTCTTACCCAGTCTCCTTAGCCTTCTCTTTGTCAATCGAATGTTTCATCCAAACTCTGCTGTCACTCTAGGTTCACTCTGTCTCCTCCCAGGACATCCCGAAGACGATCCTTTCATAGTTTCATCTTGCCTCTATTACTTCTTATTTTCAGTCTACTTTTCTAGCATATCTCACTCTATTGTCCCTTAAATGCTAATATTGATGAACTTCCATTTTCTGTTCTTCACAACATTCAGTGTTGTTTCTGTTTTTACTGCTATCTCAGTTAAGGATGTAATTATTTCGCCCATAGGTTTTTACTCATATCCTCTTCTCTCCATCCCTTGCAATTCTTTATTACTACTACTACTACTACTACTACTACTACTACTACCACTACCTCTCTCTCTCTCTCGCTAATCATTATTGCCCCATTACTCAACATGAGCAGCAGCTCATCATGAAATCTAAGCTCTTTATTCTGGCACTCAATATCCTCCAATAGTAAGCGCCAGACTTTCTTCCTCACCTTATTTTCTACTTACTCAAGATGCATCAGATTTATAGCCTTTCCACAAGCATGCCCCACATATTCCTGCTCCCATGTCTTAGACCTTCTTGTCTCGTGTGCACTTGTCAAAGTTTTAACTATCCTTCAGTACCTACTGAAATCCTCCTCCATCTTTCAGATGCTTCTAGTCAGAAATAACCATTTTCTACTTAATTTTCAAGTTAGATTTCTACTTCTACTAGTGCTTACTTCATTACTGTTCTTGCTTTGCAGCTATTTTATACACATGTTACTCTCTTCCATTTACTCTGCACCTTCTTCAAGGCAGGTAGACATTTATTTTTTAATTTAGAGATACAAAGCAAGTGTAAGTAATTCCAGCACGCATTGGTGATAACCACTATTTACATTTTAACGTGTATCCTTGCAGGCTTTCTTTATGCCTATATATAGTTTTCTTCATTTAAAAAAATAAAATGATATTACCCTATACATATTCTTTTATAACTGGGTTTTAGTATGTAATGAGACATAAGAATTGAATGGTAGGCAAATGAGTTATATTAGAAACAGACTGCCTGAGTTCAAATATCTGCTTTATTGCTTACTAGCTAGGTAAACTTAGGCATAATATTTAACCTTTCTGTACTTCAGTTTCCTAATCTGTAAAATATAGAGAAGAATAATACTTATCTCTTATGCTTATGGTAAGGATTAATAACATAATCCACATAAAATATGCCATAGTGTATTGAACATAATAAGCACATAATAAATATAAATGTTACTTGCCACTATTATAAAAATATATCTGAATATAGCTTTAAGACCGTATGTATGGTCTTGACGAGTGGTTTTCAACTGGTGGTGATTTGTCCCCTTGGGGAACTTTGGGCAATGTCTAGAGATATTTTTAGCTGCCACAATGGGGGAAGGAGTAGTGCTATGGTGTCTAGTGTATAGAAGCTTGAGCTACTGCTACACATCCTGCAATGCACAGGACAGCCCTCCACTCCCACAGCAAAGAACAATCTATAATATTTTATAATCAACAGTGGCATGGCTAAGAAGCCACAATCAAGGGCATTTAGGGCCTCACTTGGCACATACAAGATAGCGGAGAAGATAGAGATGGCTAGAGCGGCTGGGATTTCCCTCTACGTTGCCTTTTTTCATAGGAAGCTGGCTTGGGCTTATTTGCATGGTGGCAGAAGATTTCCCAGCAGTAATAGAGGGCAAACCCCAATGTGCAAAAACTTTTGTATCCTCTGCTTAGGTCATGTTTTCTAATGTCCCATTGGCAAAAGCAAGTTCTATGGCCAAGCCCAGTTTCAGGGGGTAGAGAAAAGAGATTCCACTTTTTAATCAGAGCTGCAATCCATTGTGGCTTAAAAGAAAATCTTCCACATAGGGTGGGCATACTGTCAACTGAGGCTCTTTTTGCTAAACTGCCTTCCAGGGAGGCAACTGGACTCAGTCAGCAATGGTCACCTGTATTTCACTATCTCACAAATACTTCTAAGCTGGTGGTACATAGAAACTGGCACTTAAAGTCTTTGATCAGTCAGGTGAGAGTCAAAGGACAGGGCGGAAGTAGCAAAAAATAGATACTTTATGTCAATCCATTTTTGATATCTCCACTCAGAAGAGCCCAGATTCACATGTTAAATAGCCTGGTGACATCTCAACTTGGATGCCACACAGTACCTAAAACAGAACATGTAAAAACATTTACCTTCCCTTACAAACCTGCATTGCCTACACTTCCCATTTCAGGTAATGGGGCCACCATTATCTAATCACTGGAGCCTGAAAACCAGGTCTCCTCCTGGAGGCTTCTTCCCCCTCACTTCCTTTCTTAATATCATCAAGCCCTCCATTACTTTACCTCCTAAAGGTCTCTCATATTGATTTCATACTTCTCCATTCCCGTCACCACCGGATTCATTTAGACTCAGAATTCCTTGGTTGAATCATTACAATATCTTTGTGTCCACTGTCAACTCTTCTACTCTAATGCCTGCAGAGTTATCTTCCAAAAATAAACAATTCAATTGCATGACAAAAATTCCTTGAATTTTGTGTCCTCTGTGGAATCTCTGTGTCCTTCAGGGATTATGTTCAAATGCCCTAACAGGGTATTCATGTCCCTGCTCTGGGAGGAATGATAATTCCTCGGCATACCTTACCAGATTGTTTGGAAAAACAAATGAGATACTGTCTGTATGTTGAATGAATGAACAAGGGTATGAATCAATAAGTGAATACAAAGGAAGTACTTCTGTGTGGCTGCAGTAAAGGATCTGGAAGTTGTAGGGGAAAGATGCATCTTGAAGGATAGTCTGGGTCTTGATCATAAATGGCCTTGTGTATGAGGCTGAGAAGACAAGGCTTTATTCTGTAAAAAATTAGAAGCATATGATGGCCTCTGATACTTCACAAAATCTCTAGAAAAAGGTATATAAAACCCCATTTATCAGGCTGGGGGCGGTGGCTCATACCTGTAATCCCAGCACTTTGGGAGGCTGAGATGGGCAGATCACTTGAGGTCAGGAGTTCGAGACCAGCCTGGCCAACATAGTGAAACCCCGTCTCTACTAAAAATACAAAAATTAGCTGGGCATGGTGGCACACACCTGTAGTTTCAGCTACTCAGGAGGCTGAGTCAGGAGAATTGTTTGAACCCAGGAGCCGGAGGTCACAGTGAGTTGAGATAGAGCCACTGCACGCCAGCCTGGGCGACAGAGCAAGACTCCATCTCAAAAACAAAACAAAACAAAACACACAAAAAAACCCCTTTTATCATAGAATTCAATATCAAAAATTATTAATGTGAATACTTTTGCCCATACTGAACTATAATTTCCTCATGAAACTTAATACCCCAAGTAGCCTGAATTCTATAACGTAATTTTCACAAAGGCTTTCAATTCACCAGATAATTTTTCAAGCCTCTCTCATGCATTCATTTATTTGGACACAACCTTTGACCTGAATCAAAAAATGATTCCAGAAACATTTCTGAAGCATATTGATGACAGACTCAATTGGAACAGAATCCAAAATGGTATTGGCATACTGGCATTAAGGTGTAATATTTCTGTTAGGCCTTCCTGTCTTCAGCTGTGCTTTGCACAAACCTTTCTTTTAGAAACGATTTGTTTTTCACAAAGACTTATTGCTTATTATCCAGTGCCCTGTGATCCCTGAGGTTATTGAAAATTGATTTGTTCCAGGGCCTTTCCAAGGTGCCAGCCACTGAAATCCTTGACCATCAAATGGAGGGAATTGCAAATAAATAAACAAATACATAAATAATAAACGAGCCTTCTTTGTTTCAAGTCTCTGACTTCCACTATGCCGCAAAACCTCTCCGTGTGCATTTGCTGTGTCAGCCAAAAGTGAAAAGACAGAATGGGAATTGAGGAAGGCCATTAGGAGCTGAAGCAGCAGGAATCAGATACGAAGAGCCCCCGGCCCTGCTGTGAGCATGAAGGCAGGGACAGTCTGTGGCAGGAGGGGAGCTAAGCACTTTTTTCTTTGCTTCTTGGTTAACAACGTGGTCATTTCATAAGCAAAAGGCTCCATGTGGACTGCTTAACCTGAGGTCGTAGTTCAGTTCTTACAATTCCAAGTCCCTTTAAGTGAAAGGTTCAACTAGAACCAATGATTATTAAAACGGTTATCATCAGGATGGGGCTTTTCACACTTTGAATAAAATTAAGTTCTATTTTCCTTGAAGGATTTTTGCATCCTGTACAGGAGGATCATCTGTAACATTAACATTAAATTGTTTTTGAGTTTTTATGCTAACAGTGAAAAAGATATAAATGGATTAGTCTTTCCTCTCCTATGCTAAATCCAGGAAGCATCCTTTTGATACCCACCTGATAAAGACAATCTCTAAAACCAAATAATAGGCTATGAAATGTGTTGTGAGTTCTTATTTCGTTCAAGACAGAGCTTACCTTTAAGTCTCCAGCTGAGACAGTTGTATTTATCTTTCTGAAAGCAGTTTGGCCAAGTGTTTCAAGTAAATCAAAAGATCGGCTAATCAATTCCTTAGCAAATTGGATTAGACACTCTCATTTCAAATGGCAGTTTTATGCTTACTCCTTGTCTTGAATAATCTTAAATACTTTATGCTATCTTCCTGCTCCATTATTTATGTAATCACTGGCCCTTAGTATTCTGCTTTAGGTCACATAAAATCACTTACAGATATTTTCATCACGCACACAGAAGCTCTTTATGTCATAATCCAATTTGATGGGTCTTTCCCCCTGCATTCTCTCATGTGGGAATTCTTGTTTTAACTTTATTGATCTGTCTGGTTTATTGTTGGGCCACATGGTTCCACATCACATGGGTAGGATGGAGAGGTACAGTGAATAGCCGTAGATGTTTTGAAGATTCTCTTGCTAGTAGACACAATTAACTTCATCTCTTCAAGCTGTCAGTTATAAAGCCATTGTTTGCTTGGAATACATTTGGAATTTACGTCATGTTCCCCAAAGCTAACTGCCTCTTGTATCTGTAGTTGGCAGCTTCTACTTTATGCAAGTTATTAATACAAAAGCAGCAATAGCAACAGCTTCCATTTATTGAGTCTTCTTAAGTGCCAGTCTCTGCGTAAGTGCTTTACAGGCATTACCTTATTAATCCTTTGGTATTCTGGGCAAATAGGCACTATTATTACCCATAGTCTTTAGGTGAGAAAAGAGAGGCTGACAGAAGAAACCCAGCGCTTGTGTGGATGGAGGGAAAAATATGATCTTCTGCCAGCTCTCATTTAGAGCCTTTACACATCTGTGACAGATGTAAGGCAGATGTTATTGACTCTAGTCTAGAGATGAAGTTTGTCAGATGAAGGAGTAAGTTGTTTGATGACATTAACCCAACTAGTAAGTTACAGTGATAGATTATAAAGTAAAATCTTTCCACTTTAAAGCTTGAATTCTTGCAGTTTGGGACAAATCCTGAGAGAATTGGTTTAGGTAATTAAAAAAAAAATCAAAGAGATTGTTGGGCTACACTAAGAGTGTCCCTGAGGTAGGCTATCACAGATTTATTATAGCATGGGCTAGTACATTTTTGTTTTTCTGCAACAATATTTTGTGACCTTTGGAGTGATTCAAGTTAGAGGATGAATGGGTGTGGCGGCAGTGGACCCAGAATATTATGAAAATGCAAGACAAACAAGATGAGAGTGAAATCATCACAGAATATAGCCTGAGTAGGGAAATGTACTAGAGCAAATTAGAAGGGGATTCATCTACAAGGGCTAAGGGGAAGAATTCATCAATTACTCAAACTTTGAACTCCAAAGAAGTAGTTCAGTAGGTGTGGAAGAGCTGGAGATGCAGATGTAGATAAGGAGATTCTGATCATGTCCGTGGACCAGTGAGCTTAGAAATGTGGATGGAGTGGACTGAAGTGTGAACCCCAAAGGAGTGGTAGGGAGGGAGGAATTCTAGTCTGAGGATTATTCTCCACTGCTCCTCAGAGATGAGCCTACCACATCAGTCAAGCCAGGCTACTCATTACTCAACCCCCCAGCCCTCTGCCCTGTGTCCCCAGCCCAGCTTTCCAGGCACAAGACAATACACCAAACATACCTAATACATGAAGCCTGCCAGTGTTTATGTTGTTCTGCCCGCCTTGAAAGCCATCTCCTCACCTGTAAACCCCATATGTCTGGCACCTAGTTCAATGCTTAGCATTTTGTTGGCCTCAATTTGTGTCTTTAGAATAAATGAATGAAATAATACATTACTAGCAAATGTTTGAATGAATCCTATTCTTATTCCCAAAAAGTAATCCAATTTTTTAGTGTAATGTTAGATATATAAGGATCAAAAAAGTGATTTGATCAACTATTTTCTTGGTTAAAGGAATGATATTAATATTCTGCAAAAATGTACTGTAAATAGCAATACCGTTTGGAAACCTATTTTTATGATCAGAAAAGTGGATTATTTCTCTAAAATGAATAAGCCAGTATCTGCATTATCAAGGTATATCATTCTAGTGAAAAATTTAGTATTTTTAACTGTTATATATTAATGGGCATTGTGGAAATGCACAATAAACAAGGTGATGGTATATTGTAAAAAAAAATACCTCATTTAATAACTATTGACTTTTTAGTGCTTACTATGAGCCAGGACCTATGCTTAGTGTTTTATATATTTATACTAATTTACTGACAGTTTTCTCAATAGCTCAGAAGGTGTCCTTAGTATTCCCAGTTCACAGAAAAAGACACTGAGATTTAGAAATATTATCTTAGTAAATAAGAAGGCTGGAGGTGGAACCTTCTGTCTATTCCTGAAGAACATGCTTTAACCACTAGGTTATACTATTTTCTATCGGAAGGAGTGTTTGGTTGAGCCCACATTGCATCTACCTTTATAACCAAGCATATTTGTGTACACCTGAGAAGACAACGGGCTAGACAGGCTGTTAGTTTCTTTTTGCATGAGTACATTTGGAGGTGAGGAGGAAGAGAAAGTGGGCCTGGGGAGTACAACATGATGGCTTTTGTGAAACATCTATCTTCATGCTCTGCCCCAATTGAGCCCATTAGAAAGCACCATTTCTGGCCGGGCGCGGTGGCTCACGCTTGTAATCCCAGCACTTTGGGAGGCCGAGGCGGGCGGATCACGAGGTCAGGAGATCGAGACCACGGTGAAACCCTGTCTCTACTAAAAATACAAAAAATTAGCCGGGCGTGGTGGCGGGCGCCTGTAGTCCCAGCTACTCGGAGAGGCTGAGGCAGGAGAATGGCGTGAACCCGGGAGGCGGAGCTTGCAGTGAGCCGAGATTGCGCCACTGCACTCCAGCCTGGGCGACAGAGCGAGACTCTGTCTCGGAAAAAAAATAAAAAATAAAAAAGAAAGCACCATTTCTAAGTAACGGTGTGGCAAAGCTGAGAGGGAAAGTGTGGAACCAGAGCCTTCTTCCTTGAACACACCTAGAGGTCCATGGTTTTGTGAGCACTGAGATACATCATGCTTGGCATGACTATTCTATATGGGAGAGGGGGCGGTATCAGCAGCTATGGTAGCAGCAAGGGACCCTCCTCAAATGTCTTTGCTGTCTGTGAACATTGACCAAGAGAGCCGGAGTGGGAGAGGTAGACCCTGACAAGTACCATGTGATGATGAGAACTAAGAGAGCCGTTTGTGAGCTCACATAAGAGACTTTGTGGGGCCCACCAAACATATCTGAGTGAGACTCTGAGGAGGTGGGGGTGGGGTTGTTTGCAGGTCCTGCCTGAACAGATGGGGCAGGAGACAGTGAAATTTGATTTATTACAGCTACTGTGATCCCATCTGTTGGTGAAGCCCAGAGAAACTTAACCATTCCAGACTAAAGTTACCCAATCCCCCATTGCTAACAGAAGAGATGCAACTACTTAGAGTGTATGTTCAGTCTGAAATAGTATGGGGAATAGACATCTTACCGTTAATTGTGATATAGGCAAAATAGCATTTTGTACTTCATAATGATACCCAGGATGGCATAACATTTAAATTATTTTTTCTAATTTTCTATGTTATCTCTTTTCTTTCTCACTGCTCAATTATGCAGCAGCCCCATTTTATAGGCAAAAGAGTTGCTCAAATTAAAAATAATAATAACAACAGTAACAACAATAGTTAAGTTCCAAAGCATTATACTAAGCAAGTTATGTGCACTACTATTTAATCCTTAAAATTACTCTGTAAAATGAGTATTGGTATTATTTTCATATTATGGATGAATAAATTAAGGCTCAAAAAAGTTAATTAACTTAAGGTCACACAGCTAACAAATTTCTGAGTCAGGGCTTCAATCCATATTACTCCCACCTAAAAGTACACACTTCCAGCCACTTGCTATTCTGGTGGGAGGAGAACTAAAATTCTGATTTTGTGATTATCTGCGAAATAACTTTTCCATCCATTTTTTACCAGCAAGGGAGTTTTTCATTGCATATGAGGTAGACATTCTCTTAAATAACTTTTTTTGTGTGATCTTTTCATTAATATGTATCAAAAGGAAGCATATGGTTTTCAGATGGATTCGTTTCTCATTTCCACTGCTTTCATTAATTTGAATATCAAAGAATTTGCTTGTTTATACACACTCAAGAATGAGCACTCCAAAAGGAAACAAAAGCAACTCTCTGAAAAGGTTTTAACATGTTTTTATGAGTAAAAAATAGTTTATGTGAATAATTCAGGGTTTGTGTGCATTACACACAATAAACTAAATGAGTATAAGAAGTTAAATTTATGAATTAAGGATCTGGTAATTCACCAGCCACCTGTCTGTAAAAGGCTTTTGAATTTGGTGTATATAAAATGCTTCCTATAATTACATGGAGGGAATAGGCATTATGGCTGTAAAGCAATGAGATTAAAAATATGTAAGAATTTACATATTTGCAAACCATATATCTGTTAGGAGGTTAATATCCAAAATATATAAGGAACTCAAGCAACTTAATAGCAAAACCACAAATAATCGAATTAAAAAATGGGCAAAGGGCCTGAATAAACATTTTTCAAAGGAAGATTTACAAATGGGCATCAGGTATATGACAAAATGCTGAATATCACTGATCAGCAAAGAGAATTAAAACCACAATGAGGTATCACCTCACACCTGTTAGGATGGCAATTATCAAAAAGACAAGATAACAAGTGCTGGCGTGGATGTGGAGAAAAGGGAACCCTTGCACACCATTAATGAGAATGTAAATTAGTACAGCCATTATGGAAAACAATATGAAGGTTGCTTTAAAAATTATCTAAAAATAGAACTACAGTACTATCCAGGAATCCCACTACTGGGTATATACCCAAAGGAATTGAAATAAGTATATTGAAGAGATACCTGTATTTTCATGTTCATTGCAGCATGATTCACAATAGCTAAGATATGAAATCAACCTAAGTTATCATCAATGGATGAATGGATAAAGAAAATGAGTTATATATACATGATGGAATACTATTCAGCCTTAATAAAAGAAGGAAGTCCTGTCATTCGCCACAAGATGGATGAACCTGGAGGATATGATGTTAAGTGAAATAAGCCAGAAACAGAAAGACAAATACCAAATGATTTCACTTATTTGTGGAGTGTCAAATAGTTGAATTCAGAAAAACAGAGTAAAATGGTGTTTACCAGAGGCTAGGAGTAGGAAAATTAGGGAGATGCTTGTCAAAGAACACAAAATTTCAGTTACACAGGAGGAATAAGTTCAAGAAATCTATTGTATGTCATAGTGACTACAGTTAACATATTGTATATTTGAAAATTCATTAGAAAGTAAATTTCATGTGTTTTCACTATAAAAAAATTGATACGTGAGGTAGTGCATATGTTAATTATCTTAATTTAGCCATTTCTCAGTATATACATATAACAAAACACCATGCTGTTCACCATACATAAATATATATAACTTTTACTTGTCAATTAAAATAGGGGTTGAGTATTAAAAATATATACAATAATTTAGATAATTTAACAATTACTTTTTAATGCATTAAAAATAATGAGTGTAAGCTTTTCACTCTGTAGCAAGATAAGGGATTTTATACATTTAAATGTGTGTTTTTCTCTCTAAAGTTGTCACTTTAGAATTTCTATATAATTTATTCCAGTAATAATGCCATTTATTAAAACACTTTCAAAATTTCCCTTTGTGAATTTTCCCCAGAGCCACTTTATAAAGTACAAAAATGTTTTATCAATTTATAATCACTCCCTCCTTTTTTTTTAACAAAAAAGTGGTAACTCTTCATTCTGTAATTCATCTTATTTACCAAACCAAATTCTGAACTGCTTTTGACCATTTTCCCAAACTAATGCTAGTGTCTCAGTATGAAGACTTGTTACCATTCAAGAAATCCAAAGGACTGTGGAGGAAGCCCCCAGAATACTTAAATAATTAACTTCCCAGTGTGGATTATACCCTGATTGGGCATGCACGTCTTTGAGGTGATAGATTCTGCTCTGCCCGTTACAAAAGCAGCATTACTCCGTAGTCTCACATATATAGATTGAAGATCTCATTTTGCCATTCTAATATCTTGAAATTATAAGATATGAAATATATCTAATTTCCTCTATGAAATCAGAGGCAAATTTCTAGCCAGTGTGAGGCGTTCTTCTGAGCTCTTCATCCCATTAACTTTCATTTATGATATTAAAAAGTAACATGTTAATTAAGATATAACTTGCAAAATGCTCTGCAGTTTGTGTATGTGTGTGAGAGAGGGAGGGACTTTCAGAAATTGAAGATTTTCACTGCAGGATACACTTCTGACAACTGACTAAAAAGCAGCTCAGTCAGACATCTTTATTATGGAGCACAAGTCACATTTTAAACAACTGAAGCTTATTATTTTGGGATTTTCTTCTGGATTTTCCATCACTTTTAATGGCAAAAAGAGCAATTACATTTGCACCAACCTAGTAAGATTAACTCATTTGATTCCTGAGGCTCCCAGGGTCGTTTAGAGTTAATTGTCCCTAGTCTGTGTTCCCTAGACATGTTAGAGACTATTTTCTTCTCAAGATCAAGGAAGATGTTGTATTTATGCAGAGTCCTTAAAACATAGTTATTGTAACTGGCACATAGCAGATACAGGTTAATATATGTGGAATAAATGAACAAATAATTGGTCAGGGTTTCTGGAAATCAGTTCGAACTGCTTTAATATGATAACCTCTACAGTTCCTCTCAAATCTGAACGAAATTTTGGGGTGAGAAAATCAAGAAATAACTGTCTAGCTGGCTTGAGTCTAGAATCTTCAGGAGAGATAAGAATTATCTGCTATTTGGAATTGCTTTGATTACTTGTAACAGCTGCATTTTGTTCATCAGGTGATACAATTGCATAGGTAAAGGCTAAAGTAGCCAAAATTGAAAAATGGTTAAGGTATGCAGTTTCTAGCTGTCAGTCAAATTCTGCCTTTTGCAAGTATTTCTGGGGCATTCACAGTTATGACAAAATGTGGAGTGTGTGTGTGTGTTTGTGTGTGTGTGTGTGTGTGTGTGTGTGTGTTTTCCTTCACAAACCTCAGGATTTCATGCAAATGTCTGTCAAGGATCACATTAAACAACATTAACCACTTCAATGCAAGCTGAAAAATCCCGTCAAACTTACAGACATTCTCTGAAAGAAGGTAATTTTTAAAAATACATGTTTTCTTTTCAGATAATAATTGTGCAAATGGGGCTCACTGATTTCCTGGATTTTAGTTTAGCTCTCATTAAACTACGTACAGGCTAATATTCCTTTAATATTGGTAGACCTGAGTTTTGCAGAATAAGCAAACCTTTTGATAGGTTTTATACTTAAACATAGCAAAAAAATTATTTTAATGCTAGGTTATAGGCATAATCCTCACATATTTTAGACTGTATTATTTTATGCTGTGATTTAAACTGTTACATTTAGGGAACATGTTTAGAACATCTTATGATGCATTATAACTGCATTGAAAGCACTAACTCCTGAAATGTAGAGAGGAAAGGTAACTAAAATTACCTGAAATTTGTTTTTTGTCTAAATATTCTTTCCCAGAAGAGACTCTCAAATGAAAACCGATCCAATAGATAACAATTATAAGGTAACGCAAAAATAATAGGCTCTATGTTATCATATGACATAAACGCTTGTGTTGTCTTTGGGCTTGTGTTTGGAAATATGGTTTACTCTGGGTCATTCATTTATCATTGTGTCCACCAGATTTTTGTAATCCTCATGGTGATGATAACTTAATTTGCTACAGAGTCTTAGGTCATGCTCAAAGTTCAGTTTTGGGAGCAGCAGGAATGGGCTTGGCTTGATAAAGATCACATGATCTTTGTGTGTTCTCAGTCAACTGTTTTACATATGTCCCAAAGGGTGAGAAACCCGACATAAACTTTCTTTAACGCAGCTAGAGTGAGATATTTGAGGAGATTATGTTTTCTAAAACATATAAAGTGTTTATTAAGACTTTCAGAAAGTATAAAAGCTGCTAGGTAATGCACAAGGCACTTTCTTGAACTGTATACTTATTTCTTTTCATTTAAAAGAAATTCTAATTTTGTGAACTTTGTTCTTCTGGACCAAGCTGTGAGTGGAAGGGAGGATGGGCCTCTGCCCCATGCAGTCATTCAGGGCCTCACGGTGAAGGTGATATGGCATCCTCGCATGTGGTTTTCAGAGACCCTTTAGGTGTCAATCAATGTCCAGCTGGCACTTAAGCGAAGAGAGTGGAGAGGTTGTGAGGACCCTTCTAGTGGTGGCACTTCCACCCACATGCTATTGGCCAAGATTCAGTCACATAACTATGCTTACGTACAAGGGGGAAGGAGGAGAAAATAAAATATTTTACTGGAAAGCCACTTCTCCAATTCAGCTCCTCAACACAGAATAGACATTCTCTGGTAGAACACTAGCTGTTTCTTCCACACTCCTCACATGTTAAGCTCCATCCACCCTGACTTTTTACCCGGATCCTGGCATATTTCCATCTCAGGGCCTTTGCCTATGTTGTTCCTTTTCTAGGAAAATTTCTGCTGCCCTTAACTTGTCTGGTCATTTTTCTTTTCAATCTTAAGATTTTTCTTAAACACTATCCCCATCAAAGACACCTTTCTTAACCACCTGTCAAAAGTAAGATTGTCCCAAGTACCTTGTTGGTTTTCTTTACAGCACTTACCATAATTGGCAATCATTTGATCTGTTTACTTCCTTTTGTTTGTTTCTCCCACTAGAGTGTAAGCTCATGAAACTAGGTATATGATTGTCTTTTACACTATTGAATTCCTAATGCTTGTCACAGTGCTTGACGTATAGTAGATGCTTAACAAATATTTTCTAAATTAAAGCAGAAGGCTCTGGGTTATGAGTAAATAATTACAGTATTAAACTAAAACACCATTACCATTAATATAAATTTATAGATCTATGATTCTATAGACAGGTTTGACAAAACACAGTCAATGCATCATTATTACCCTGTACTGACACTTTATATTAATCCAACTCGTTCTTGAATGATTATAAACTGACTATTCCAATTAGCTATTGCTGTATAGTACATTACCTGAAAACTTAGTGGCTTAAAACAGCAACAACAATTTTATCACCGCATGGATTTTGCGGGGCAAGAATTCAGAAAGTGTTTGGCTAAACCTGGCTCAGAGTTTCTCATGGAATTAATATTTATAGAATGAATGAATGAATGAATGAATGGGGTTATGGAATGAATATTTATGGAATGAATGAACGAATGAATGGGGTTATGGTCAAATATGTGCTGGAGCTAGACCAGCAGTAGGCTGCAGGTTTCCAAAGATCAAGTATTCCTGTGAGCCAGTCAGAAGCATATTGACATTTATGACTTAGCCTTGGAACAGGGCATCCATTTTGCTGTATGCCATTGGTTGAAACAGTAACAAAAGCCCTCCTGGTCCAAGCGGAGCAGACATAGACCCCAATTCTGGGTAGGAGGTGCATCTTAGTCTGTTTTCTGCTACTATAAATGAATATCTGAGACTGAGTAATTTATAAAAAATGTATTTCTTACAGTTCTGGAGGCTAGGAAGTCTAAGATTGAGGGAGCGCATCTGATGAGGGCCTTCTTTCCAATGGGGACTCTGCAGAGTCCTGAGGTCGCTCAGGGAGTCCCATGGAAAGGGGGCTCATGAGAGAGGGCAAAACTGGGTTTTATAACAGATCTACTCTCACGATAACTAACCCATTCTCATGATAATTGATTAATCAATGAATGGACTAATCCTTGAGGGCTCTGTCTTTAAGACCAAATCACCTCCCAAAGGTCCCGCCTCTCAACACGTCTACACTGGGGACCAACTTTTTAAGACATGAACTTTTGGGGGACACAATCAAACCGTATCAAGAAATATCAAAGGATTTGTGGATATATTTTTAAACTGTCATATCAACCAGGAGGGAATGAATCCTTGGACTTGCAGAGCATTTTAAGGACTTATTATTACAGGCTTTCTCTCTCACCCTACTTTTTTATACAGGCCAGTAAGGAGTTCCATAGCACTTAACCTCCTCCCTGCACAGAACGCTCTTTAAGTAGCTGAGGTATGTATGTATTCAGAACTTCTTATTTGAAAAATGCCTCCTCTGCAGGATATTGTAGATGTCATATTATGAGAACCCTGACATTGAATCGAGCACTCACTTCTTTTCATACCTTTGGAAATAGGCTGTATTGATTCTTAACATTTCTCTGGCACATTTGTCGAAAACAGCTTTTCTCAGAATAATTGGTCTTGGTTTCCCAGCCTTAATATTCTATATAACAAATCTCTGTTTCCATTAAAGCATTTTATTTAAAACAAATGGGTCAAAAATATTCTTTACCCTGGTCACAATTCTGTAGGAATAAATTGTCAAGCATTCTGCGATGCTGCTCTATAACCATCTCAGTAAAGTCTTCTCATGAGATGGTTTAAAAGGTGGATAATTTGTGTTAGAAAACTCACAAACTGTTAGATTACTCCAAGTTCCAAAATACGCAGGAAATCCTTATCAAATGTGTAACATAATCCCACTATTATTTTTACTATGAGACTTTATTTATAGTTAGAAATATACTGTTCCAAGTGTGACCTTAAGCAAGGATTCATTGACTTAAAAAAAACTTTTTATTTCAGAGGAGTTTTATTTTTACAGAAAAGTTGCAAGACTATTACAGGGAACACTTGTATAACCCTCACCTAACTTCTCCTATTGTTGACATTACTATGGTACTTTTGTCTCAATTCATGAACCAATATTGATACACTTATTAACTAAAATCCACACTTAGTTCAGATTTTCTTAATTTTTATCTGTCTGCTTTCTGTACCAGGATTCCACTCAGGATACCACATTGCATTTACTTCTCATGTTTCCCTAGACTCCTGTAGACTGTTATAGCTTTTCAGATATTCCTTGTTTTTGATGACCTTGACGGTTTTGAGGAATGCTGATCAGATATTTCATAGAATGTTTTTCAGTTTGGGTTTGTCTGATATTTTCTCATGATTAACAGGACTTATGGATTTGGGGGATGAAAATAGTCTGTTCTACCCATGTCATATCAAGAGCACATACTATCAATGTGACTTATCACTATTGATGTTAACCTTGATCACCTGGCTGAGATAGTATGTGTCAGATTTCTCCACTGTAGCAAATTACTTTTGTCCCTACCCCCTTCCATACTTTGGAAGGAATTCACCATGCACATCCCCCTCTTAAGGAATGGGGAGTCATGCTCCACCTTCATGGGGTGGGGGCGGGGAGTATCCATTTATGTTATTTGGAATTCTTCTGTACAAGAGATTCATTTCTTCTCCCTCATTTATTTACTTAATCATTTATGTCAGTATGGACTCATGGGTGCTTATTATATACTTTGGGTTATAATCCAATACTACTATATTTTGTTGCTCAAATTGTTCCATCCTTGGCCATTGGGAGTGCTTTCAGCTGGATCCTGGGCTCCTTTGACATATCCCCATCATAGTGTTTTTCTTTGGGCGCTTCCTTACTTTCTGGCACTAAAAGATGTTCCAAACTCATCTTGTATATTTTATTCCCCTGCCCTAGAATAAGCCATTTTTTCAAGGATTCCTGATCCTTTAATTGGAAAATCATATTAGAAACCAAGAACTAGCTAGCTACTAGATGTGCTTGTTGCTCCTGGGGTGGGTTCACTGAATTTCCCCAGCCTACCATTTATAAACACTTACCTATCATTTATTGAACAGCTACTCTGAGCTAGACATTTTAGTTATACAAGATGAATAAATTCTCACCCTGCATGATGGTGTTCCAGATGAGAAAATTCTCATATGTTAAATGTCTTGCCTGAGATAGAGAGCTAGTAAATGGCAAAGCTAATATTCAAGTTTTGTTCTCTGTAATGGTAAGGACAGTGTTCATTTGCAATGATGCCTCAACTCTGTTGCGAGGTCATAAATTTTTTTCCTGCTGGTAGTCAACTATTTTATAGGTTCAAACTGCAACTGAACAATATAATATTTGTGTCTCAGTACAAGTCACCAAAAAAAAAAAGACTCAAAGATAGGACCTATATTTAATGAGCAAATAACATTACTTCATATAACATCACCATCATTATCTTGGTCTGCTTTAGGATAGGATTTGAGGAAGTAAGGTCAATCAGAGGAGACACTTGGCTCTTGTGGCCTTGGGCTGTGCATTTTGTAAAACAAATATGGTTCTTGCCCTCAAGAATATTGTATTGAATAGGATGGGTAAAAAATATATATAATCAATAGAAGTTAATGATTCATTAATAACTAAAGGACTTTAATAAGAGGGTATGCATGAGTGAGTCTTAGGAAGTTAGAGGATGAGTAACGTGAAGCCAGAAAGGACTCTTGAAAGAACAGAGGAAAAGTCAAATGCTTTTTATTCTGCCGAGACAGGTCACAATCCACCTTTCAAAACTTTGTCTGGAGTGCAGATAAAAAGTCTTCCCTGGACTTCCAAACCCTTTGGCACTAACAGATTCCTTTCTTTCCTCTAGGTGGATGCTGAGAACAGCAAAGATGGACAGGGTAGACCAAGCATTGTTCTGTTAGGGAGTTGAGTGTCGTCGCTAAGAGAACAGGCTTTAAGAACAGAAAAGCCATGTGTTTAAATCCTAGGCCTGGCACTTATGAGCTGTATGACCTTGAGTAGGTTCTTTAACCTTCCAGAGTTTTAGTTTGTTTATTGTTTAAGTGAGGAATAACAGTACCTTCCTCATAGGGCTGTTGTGAGAATTATTTGAGGCAAAGCATATGTTTAGCATAATGCTAAATGCTGAGAAGGTACTCAATTATTATTAAAAGGTGTCTAAAGTACACATTAGCCCACAAAAGCCTCTTCAGAGAATAATATGGTTGATCCACTATTATAAGGGCAATAATTGTTATATTAATGCCAAACATTTATTGAGCAAATACCATATACAAGTCCTTGTTCTAGGACCTTACATGTATTAACTGAATTAATTATACTAATGATATTACTGAATCCAACCAGTCTTTATAAATTATTTCTAGGGAAAATACTTCTCAAATTTTGGATGTAGGAGAGAAGAAAGATAACACTCCAGTGTCAGTAGAATCATGGCAGTAGAGTAGAGACATAGCGGGTGTATTGATGGAAGCCCGAGGGGAAGTGAACAGAGCAGACAGGTCCCGGTAGGGGCTTAAAAAAGCAGTATTTGGGAGCAGGGTTTTCAGTCATCACTGAAGAGCTTTGGAAAGACCTGGATTTATGAATACATTTTCAATATTTTTTTTTCTCAAGACTTGCTAACCAGGCCTGGTAGGGTGGGAAGGGGTAGAATTTGAGATTGCTCTAATGCTGAAACATTTGGTATGGGTGAAACTTTATGAACTAAGAGTAGGGAAAATGCTCTTATTTTTCAGGTGCCCATAGGCTTAGTATAAATTCAAACCTAGCCTCCCTGAGTCTATGATCCCTTTCCCAAACACCGAGAGACAAATGTGCTCAAGACTTACTAATTAGGTGGAACCATCTAATGATTTCATTGCTGTTGCAGCTCCCACTAAGAGAGTGTTTGATTCATGTAAGGCAATCAAAACTATAATCCACTTCTAGCAAATGAAGACAGACAAGAACGTTACTTCTAGTGAGTGTAGTATATCAACTTCGCTTATTATGCACAGGATGACAGGGGATAGGAAAAGGGCTCTGTCTGCTGAAAGACTACTTAGAATTACTGTCCATTATCCAGGGCAAATGTTTTACAAAATAAAACAGTGACTTCTGCTTAGGGTATCTTTGGGAACTGAGGACAGAAGAGGAAATTGACTACTGGAAAGAGTTCCCCTGGTGGCACTTAAGATTATCTAGCCTTCCCTAGTGGCTGTTGTTATTTTCCATATGGATGCTCTTCAGGATGAAAGCAAGAAAACAAACCAGCATATTTGTTTAGAAAAAGGAAGAAAAGCTGTGATGCTGCAAAACTCATATTAAAATCTACAGCAGCCTGGCTCCTGATAACCTGTGAGTTGCTGGGCGTAACCACCTTTTTAAATCCTGTAATAGAACAACAATCAACATGTTAGATATAATGATTTTCATTTTAGAGATGAAAAAATTAAGGCTGATAGAGGTAAAGCAACTTTCCCAAGATCAAGCAATAGAGCTGGATGTCAGCCTACACTTCCCCTCTCTAGAGCCCATGATTAGAATCACTGTGCTGCAGGTCTGTGTCTACAATGGTAATGTTGTGACATAACCGAGAAGTATCAGTGGTGTCCTCCCTGGAAAGGCCTGGCCATCCCTGTGATAGGTTTCTGAGTTAGAAGGCATCTTAGGCACTCCACAGGTTCTGAACCTGTCTGCACATTGGAATTACCTGGAAAGCTGGAAAATAAACTTATACCTGAATCCCACTCTCAGAATTTTGGATTTGACTGATCTGGGTGGAGCATCGTTGGTAGGAAAGGCAGGTATTTAAAATTTCCCTAGTTGGTTCCAATATAATTCAAAGTTGAGAACCACTGACAGACCTCTGGACTGGCAACGCTTATGTCCCTGAACTGTCAGCATCAGCATTATCTGGAAATTTGTCAGAAATGCAGACTGCCAGGCTTCACCTCAGGCGATTTGTATACACACTACAATTTGAGAGAATGGCAGGCAGTGCCCAGCTAACCCCTAGGGGATTAGGAGGACTTGGATAGGGAAAGTGGGAAGGGAAGAACAGAGGGAATTCTGATGTTTTCTCATGATTAACAGGGCTTATGGGTTTTGGGGAAGAAAATAGTGCTGTTCTACCCATATCATATCAAGAGTACATACTATAAATGTGACTTATAACTATTGATGTTAACCTTGATCACCTGGCTGAGATAGTGTGTGTCAGATTTCTCCACTGTAGCAAATTACTTTTGTCCCTACCCCCTTCCATACGTTGGAAGGAATTCACTATGCACATTCCCCACTTAAGGAATGGGAAGACATGCTCCGATTTCATGGGGTCAGGAGGAGTATCAATTTAAGTTATTTAGAATTCTTCTGTATAGGAGATTCATTTCTTCTCCCTCATTTATTTACTTAATCATTTATGTCAGTATGGACTCGTGGATGTTTATTGTATGCTTTGGGTTGTAATCCAATACTACTATATTTTGCTCAAATTGTTCCAGCCTTGGCCATTGGGAACTCTTTCAGTTGGATCCTGGGCTCCTTTGACATATCCCCATCATAGTGAATATGAGAATAACATCGCAAAGGCCCAGAAAAGGAAGAATGGCACATAAAGGAACTAGAAGCAGGTCTTGGTGGCTGAAGCAGAGATTACCAAGAGATTATTAGATCAACCTTTTCATACAGACGAGAAATGCTTCTTTCTAGGACTAAAGACTGAGCACTGGCTACTTCCTCTGTCTGCCTGGTTCATATCTTCCACTTGAAGTGATACCTTCTCAATAAGGGCCTACCCTGGTTTCCTCGTTTAAATCATAATCTTTCCTCTAAACTTGCACTCTCAGACTTCGTTATTTGCTCTGTTTTTTCCCCTCAACATTTGTAACCTTCTAATATGCTAAATGGTGTATTTATTTTGTCTTTCTTTACTGCACATCCCCACCCTAGAACGTAAATTCAACGAGCGCGCAGATTTTGTTTTTGTTCTCCATTGTATCCTCCAGCACTAACAACAGTATCTGACACTTCAAAGAGGTGCTTCACATTTATTTGCTGAGTTAATGAATTAATCAATTTACAAAAATTTGGGTTAGGTTATGCTTACTTTATCTAGAGTGGGATTGTGTAATCAGTCAAAAGCCTTTTCAGGAGTTTAAATGAGTGAAGAACAAGATCAGGTTTGATTTTAGAAAGACCGTCTGGCTGTGTGTAGCCAGTGGACCCAGGAGTGGGGAGGCCGAGGGCTGCACTAAATGCAGGGTAAGGCCAGTTTGGTGACAATGTCAGCCTACCCTAAGGGAACAGTGGCCGAAGAAGATAGGATGCATTTGAGGTCTTCTTAGGAAGTAGCATCAGCAGGGGACAGCTCAGGGGGTGAGGAAGAGAGGAGTCATTCTAGATTTCTGGTTTAGGCAATCAGAAGGATGGAAAGCCATCTGTAGGCAGTGCTGAGGAAGAACAGATATTTGGAGGGAAAAAGTTAAGCTGTTTTGAAGTATTAAAAATTGCAGACTGATGTAACCTGGTGGAAATGTAGATTTCACATTCATTAAACAATGACCTATTACCCTTCTGGCACTATAGTAAGCCCCAACGAGTAAATGGTAGTCATTCAATGAAGTACTCACTATGTGCCAGACATGGTGTCAGCTCCAGTGGGGAATGAGACAGGTGTGTGGATTCCTCCTCCTTGCACTTGCAGAACTTGGAGAAACAGAAAAAATCATGTGAGAGCAATGGGAGTGAGAAGGAGAGAGAGAGAGACAGAGACAGAGAGAGATAGTACAGATTACTTTCAGCTAGGGATTCAGGGGAATGCAGCTTTCTGGTAATGAGAGCATTTACAGTGGAGCTTAAAAGAAATATAAAGTTTAGAAACAGAACAAAGCAAATCAAAAGCATGAAGGCAAACAATCTAAATACTATGTCAGGAATAGTGAATAATTTGGGTTGCCAGGAATTAGGAACATAGAGCTCAGGGTAGGGTGTGTAATGAGAGGCAAACTTGTAAACACAAATGGAAATCCTGGAAAGCCAGGTGAAGGAATTTCAACTGTAAGATTCTGTAAGAGGTTAGCTTGGAACAGAATAGAAATACAGCAACTGTCTATTCAATGTATCTACAAATCATTTTTGAATGGGGGTAATGGTTGAAACGTGGTGTTTGCAGAAGATACACATGATTTCAGTATGGACAATGGGATAGAGAGGGAAGAAGCTGGGAAATGAGGCTATTTTAGTAATTAGCGAGATAGCCTATTTACTGTGTCAGATATCCCTACAGTCTAGTGTCAATACTGTAAATGTTTGCCCCTCATTTTTGCAAATCCACTGCAGATGTTTCCGGTTGGGTGGCTCGTTTGTACAGACAGCTGTCCTCCAAATTGTGACTCAAGCCCTCGTCTTCCTTATATGTTGGAACTTAGCCCTCTTCTAGGTCTTTGGAGTCTCTCCTCCATGCAGCTCACAGTTTGGAAAAGAGAAAGGAAGATACCCTCAAAAGGATTCTATGGACCATCCAGAAGGAGCAGATAACACTTCCGCATGCATTCCATTATAGCCAGAACCAAATCATGTGGCTTCAGCTAACTGCAAGGGAGGCTGGGACGTGTAGTCTAGCTGTGTGCCCAGGCAGAGAAGGGAACTGATTTCGTGTATAATAAATCGCGCTGTGCCACAAGTAATGAAGATGGGAGAGAAAGATTAACTGAGGGAATAGAGAGGAAGAGATACATTCAGTAGATACTGGGCAAGTGGAATTGGCAGTAAAATTGCTATTGATTGGGCGTGGGATATAGGGTAGGCAAATAATACATTTTTCAAATAAAATTGCTGCCAAGGAAATGACATTTACATCATATGCCATGGGAAACATATGTTAATATTTCCCAGATCTTAGATTGTCATTATGGGCTTTGTAGTTCAGAAGAAAACAAAGGAAAATATTGTAGCAACTCAGAATAAGATTCACAGAGAGGTTTAGAAGTTCTTGCATCCATAAGAAAGCTTTTTATTCTCGCATGTTTTATTAAAGAAAATAATTTCACCATTCATGGTTGCTATTTGTGAAAACTTTAAGAAAGCATGTGTCCAAATTTGTGAGGTTTAGGAATTCTTAACTGGTTTAACCAAGTAGGTTAAGAATACACAAACTCATATTACTACCTTGACAAATGCAGAAAATCAAAGGTAGCTACTATTATTATGTAGATAAAACAAAGACAATTGGAGAGGAATGGGTCTAGTTTAGATGATCTGAGCACAAAGTAATAAATCATGGCATGTTTGTATAGCATGGTGATACTTTAAAACTCTAATTTTTGCTGGGTTATTTCTCAAAGGAACTTCCAACTCAATTGTAGCTCACCAATACAGGATTCTGAGTTGAAATTTGTTTTGCAGCCAATCTATTGCACAAATTGAGGCAGCTGTGCACAGCATGTGTTTTGTTTCAATGACTATATAGTGAGGGGTGTTATGCAAAGGGCCACTAATCAGGGAAAAGACTCTCTTCAATTTGCAACTTTTCAGGGCTACATGTAAAGGAAAATTTACATGTTTCATTAAAAGTGAACCATCCTATTGGTTTGTATGCAACCTGGATCATTTACATTTTCTCCGAAAAAAAAAAAAAAGCTCAGACGTTGTTTGCAGTCTTATGCCTTCCCTCAGTTCATTAGCCTGAATAAACTAAGTTCCCTTGGTGGAGAAATTGATTGTAGAACAGTGGGTTTCTTGGGGTTGGTCATTGCTGAATACTCAGATAACCTCAATAAGATAGCCTTGTCTTTTCCTATGGGCTTTGATGACGGCAATCTACTATATTCTCTGATTAAAATCCTTGTCACACTTGACTTTTGTTTTGCTTAATTTTTACAATGTGTTCAGCTTGAAAAATAAAAGTAGATCGATCTGTTTCACTTACTCTAAGTTAAGTTGTTCCTTACGTGGATTTCCATGCCTTGGCTCATGTTTGCATATCTGCACTGAAGCAGCCAGTGCTAATCTATATGAATCTGTTTTATGGAGAGAGAAGAAAGAAGATGAAGCCATGAATATTAATATCCTATTATCACGTGATGATATTCCAAGCACATATACCATAAAAATTACAAAATGAGAAAGGAAAGGATGCCAGGATATTCTATATAATTCTTGTCCTAAAGAAATGAAGCCAGGAAAGCATGTGAAACAAAGTATGATTCAGGCCTTGCCATAGTAAAAAACTATGGCTCCGAGGTTTCAATTCTGAATTCAATTGTGAAGTCCTAGGAGGTATACCGATGCATCAGGAAAAGTGAACATGGCATCCAGTGTCTTTGTGGATCAATAACATGCAATACATTAAATTGATGGTTTGTGGATGCTATATATATTTCAGTTTAGGTGATTAGCTGTCACAAAATCAAGTATGACATTGGGATGTAGCATTTTTCCTCAGTTATTAGAAATAGATCTAATAGATAAGCATGGAATTTTGGCTCTCATAAATCATTTAAACTCACTAATTTTTCCCTAAAAGAAAAAATGAGGTTCGTAGAGGTAAAGCAGCTTACCCAACATGACCCAGCTAATTAATGACTTGTTTTGCCACATTACATGATAACCCATTTGTAGCAGCAGGTCCACAAATATTCTTCTCTTTGAATAAGCATCAAGGCTCTGTCCATTCTTAAGTAAAATATTTCTCTGAGAAAATGGGGCAGTGCAAGGCATAGGAGAAACAGGTTTCCTTCCTCCAACTATCCTTTCTCTAACTATGACTTTGTGCTCCTGTCTCTTTGGTTGCTGTGTCGGTCATTCATTCATTTACTACCCACTGAACATCACTATGTGGTAGGTTTTCTGCCAGGTTTAACAGAACAGCAAGAGAATGGTGTATGAGTAGTTTGTATACTGGATGAGCTAAGTACTGCGCTAATTATCAAGTGATTACCCAGAAAAATAATTTCAAATAATAGAAACATGTTTGGTGCAATGATAACAAAAGGAAGAACTACAGATACAAGTTTATGAAGTGTCATTAAAACAACCCCCAGCAGGATCTGATTCTAAAGTGGGGTGTTTTACTTTTCTTCCCAAGCAAAAGGAATTAAGGGAGATCACTTACTGTGAGCCACAGAATTTGAACCAAACATTAAGCATCTCCTAAAAATAAATTTTCATGGACAACAGTTGCGGGAAACTGCTCAAACTAGTGCTATAAAAATTAAGGTTTATGTTAAGAGCTGGAAGAACAGATAGAATTCTTAAATAATCCAGTGTTTAAGAGAAGTAGATCTTTTATATTTTTGTTTGGGTTGAAAACTGAATTTTTCAAGTATTGTAAATTAGCATTTCTTTGTATGGATTTTCAGTCTGGTGACTTGTTAAGAGTCATATGCCTGAGATCACAGATAATAGCCTCACATCAAAATAAATTTGAATTATGCTTCATTTTAAAATATGTTTGATTTGTTCACAACACCATTGTTCTTTTTATAAAATAGCTTTATTGTCTTTGTTAGAGTAAGGATAATGTTATTATATTCATTCTCTGATTAGCATAATGAACATTCCACCAGCTTTGTACTAAATTATAAGCCCTGGTCTAATTTTCTCATTACAAATGACATGTGGAATACATTTTCTAATTACAGATGACGTAGGTCACAAACAGTTCTCAGATGAAAGTAACAGAAAGAGACCAATCAAGGTAGAGTCATTTGGTGCCTAGTAAAGAAAGCTCTCTTGTGACTAGAAAACTCAAACTGCTATCTGGTCTCCTCCACAGATTTATTTGTTTATTCAAAAATTATTTATCATTTACCCCCTAGTGCTACAGATAAACAGAGAGCCAGAGGAATTCCTTGCCTACTTGGAGCTTTCTCTGTGTAGAGAAGGCAGATAATAAGCATATAAGCAATTAATGATAGCATACCTTCAGATAGAGATGAGTGCCAGGGAGAGAAAATAAAATAGGACAGTGGTGTAGATAGAGTGGTTGGATGAGGATTTCCTTTAGCTGGGGGATAGGGTAAGAAGGCCCTTCAGAGAAGGTGAAGAGCAACGTGAGAACAAGTTTAGTCAGAGGAAACAATCAGTGCAAAGACCCTGAAACTGGAACAAGCATGAGGTGTTGAGGGTCAGAAAGGCCAGTGACACAGAAGGGGCACACGGGAGAGTGTCAGATGAAGCTGGAGATTGGACAGGGACTTGAGCAGGTACAGCAGTGGCTCTCAAAGTGCAGTCACTGGACCAGCAGCATCAATATCATCTGGGAATTTGTGAGTAATGCAAATTCTCCAGGCCCACCCCAGACCTCCTGAATCAGACACTCTGGGGTGGGGCCCAGCCATCCATGTTCTAACCAGCCTTCCAGGTCACTCTGATGCATGCTTAAGCTTGGATCTGCTGATCTAGAGCCTTGTTTGCCGTGATAAGGAATTTGAGTTTTAGTCTCTATTGGAAGCTTTCAAGCAAAAGACTGAAATAATGTGACTTTGCCTTTGAGAAGATAACTTTGGCCTTTGTGAGAAGAATGGGCATATTGGTACTTACTCTTTTATGTATACGTTCTGACTAAAAATTGTGGCTCAGCGGGAAAGAACAATTAGCAAATTCGTGCTGAGCTCTATTTGCTTTTATTGTGAAGGATAATTGTGTTCAGTCTCATGTTTGAATCCCAGATGTCTGTACCTGAAAATGCAAATAGCAATTCCCTACTGTGAGATGTCAGATAACTGAAACTCAAACAGACTTGTGGAAATGCAAACCCATTATCAATTGTCTTTGAGTACTAATGTCTTAAATAAGGCAGATTTCCTAGTTGAAATGAACAGTTGACTTTAGCAATGGAACATAATTAGGAGAGTTATTAATTAATATTAGTTGTCTATTTTACTCTGGATATCAGCTCATTTTTGGTATTGTGTGTGTGTGTAAAACATATTTCTAAAGTGGAAACTTAACCTTCCTACTATAAATTTCCTCTGGATATTTATTGAGTCTTCAAGGGATGATCCAAGAATGTTCTAGAACAAGTCTTCTTCCATTACTCACATTTGCCATTTCCTCTGCTTCTTCCCTACTTCCCTCTTTTCCTATGATATACCTGATAAAGTTATATGAGGGTATTTTGTCTGTGCCACAACTATCGCAAGTAGACCTACGCCACCTCCCATTACTGGAGGTGTTACCTCTTGTCGTATGTCCTTGTGGCCCTATGGTAGCATCCCAGTGGACTAGTGCTATGGCTGCTTTGCTGAAGGGGCAAATCCCTCACACCCCATTGATGCCAAAGTTAGACAGACTAAACCCAAATAAGTGCTGCCTCTGCTTCTTCACATCTCACAGATCTTTTGAGAAAAAGCCACTCTTTTTTTTTCCTGCTTATGTCCCTCTCTCTTCTTAGGACTAGACAGGATTCCTAGGAATGGCCAGAGGCAATTCTCCAAGACCAACCCTGAGTTTTCATTCCTTCCCTTATGTTCTCTTTTCTATCAGCCACCCTGTTTCTCCAGCCACCTGGCTTAACCATTTGTGTATTACTTGAAACTTTGCTGCCTTTGTTTTCTTTTTTTCATGTATTCTAGACAAATGCAGCCACATTAGTAGGTATATTATGCATTCAAATAGTTATGCATTCAAATAGTGCTAATTAAGTTACCTGAAGCCTGTAACTGACTGTCTTAGGTCAGCTTCTCTGAGATAGAGATTAGTGTGCAGAAAGTTTATTGGAGGATGTGCTCAGAATAGCATCTGTGAGGGGGTAGGAAGCTGACTGTACAGAGGAGGGAGTGAAACTGCAATGCATCACCGCAGAGGCCTTAGACAATCCCACAAGGAGCTCCAAAGCTGGGAAAGACCTTCAGAGTCATCCCAAATTGAGGCAAGGGAGCTGCATCTAAGAACCCCCTTATATGACCTGGGTAGGGGGCCCCTAACCTTGGGCAAGGCCACTCCCTTAGAAAGGGCAATTTCCAAAAGGGACACAGGTGTGAAAACCAGCACCTTAGTCCTGAAGGGTGGGGAAGCGGATATGGGTTCTGTACCACTATATACTACAGTTGCAGAAAGACCTTTCACTTTTATATGTGAGGGGGAAACAGAATTTGTAAATGTTTATGATCATTCCTTTTCATAGCTTTGATGAGCTAATGGCCGATAGGTGAAAAGTAGACCTGGAGGAGCTAGGAGAAAGTCAAATGGCTTTACCTGGAAGAAAAGAGAGTCTGGAATGGAGGAGAGGAAGAAGAAGAAGAAGAAGAAGAAGAAGAAGAAGAAGAAGAAGAAGAAGAGGAAGAGGAAGAGGAAGAGGAAGAGGAAGAGGAAGAGGAAAGAGGAGGAGGAAGAGGAAGAGGAGGAGGAGGAGGAGGAGGTGGTGGTGGTGGGTCAAAGGCTCCAGGTACGGTCAGAGAAGTGTCAGTGAGGCTGAGTTCTGAGATCTGGCAACAAAAAAGGGCTAGATGTGAGCAGGTCCTGTTCAGAGTAGAATATAGAAAACCCTGGGGACAGACAACGATATTTAAAAAGGTGTTTTAGGAAATCTTTCTGTGTGAAGTAAAATACAACTTCCTTCCTGATCTCCTTGAGAATCTCTAGTTAAGATTTTTAGTTTTTTTGGAATCAGATTTGTGTGTGCTTCTAGATTTTTTTCCATGTTGAGATTGGCCTTAAGGTTAGAGAATGATGCTGTGAGATAGTCCAGGTACCTATAAGTTAAAGTAAATCTGGCCGGGCGTGGTGGCATACTCTTATAATCACAGCTACCTGGGGGGCTAAGGCAGGAGAATCACTTGAACCTGGGAGATAGAGGTTACAGTGAGGTGAGATGGCACCACTATACTCCAGCCTGGGCGACAGAGTGAGACTCCATCTCAAAAAAAAAAAAAAAAAAGTAAATCTCTTGGCCATTTCTGCTAGTACTTGCTCCAGTCTATTTCCTTTTTGCTCTCCTCTATCTTCATTCCCTCCTGTCTCAATTCTTGTTTCTTTCTTAGTAAGAAAAAAAATTATTCTCAGTTTCTCATACAGAAAAACTCAGCCCTCTTCCTATCCCCGCCCTCAAGCTTGATTCTGACCTCCTTTTGTACATGCAAAGATTAATTAATGTCATCTTCTAAATAATGTGCTAGATTGTCAGGGTCTTACCCTTTCATGTATGTTTTATTTAAAAATAGTGTTTTTAAAAATATTTTTAAAGTTATATGTGTGGATGGTATTAAGAGTTAATATTTTAATATGTTGGTGAGGAAATGCCATCCTCCCTACCACTTTCACCTCCCTAGAAGCATCTGCTTTCCATGTTTTAAAGTAAATTTCCTTTCAGCAGTTTCCACTCATGTTATCTTCTTGTAGAAATCATTCCCATGGACTTCTGACCTGGCCCAGTCTGGTCTGGTGAGTCCCTAGGCAGGCTGCGTACATTTTATTCTGCCATCTCCCTTTGTTGTCATCCTGGAGATTCTCTTTTCTGCTTTCTTGTGTAAAATTCTCTGTTTCCTGAAATTCATTATTTCTACTTTCTTAATTTACTCCTTTGTTTTGCTGGAGCACATCTCTCAATATCTTCCCAAGAAAGGATACACAAGAGGGAAGGTTTTGTTGTTGTTGTGTGTTTTGTTTTAGAATTTTCATGTCTGAATCTGTTTCTCTTTTATCCTCATGCTAAATAATAATAGTTGGGCACGTAAGGGCTTCTGGATCAAAACTCACTATTTCCTTCACATCTTGAAGGTATTGCTCTATTATCTTTTCATTTTGATTGCCTTTTTTTTTTGAGACAGAGTCTAGCTCTGTCGCCCAGGCTGGAGTGCAGTGGCGCAATCTGGGCTCACTGCAACCTCCGTCTCCCAGGTTCACGCGATTCTCCTGCCTCAGCCTCCTAAGTCGCTGGGATTACAGGCATGCACCACAACGCCTGGCTAATTTTTGTATTTTTAGTAGAGGCTGGGTTTCACCATGTTGGTCAGGCTAGTCTTGAACTCCTGACCTCGTGATCCACCTGCCTCAGCCTCCCAAGTGCTGGGATTACAGGCATGAGCCACCACGCCCAGCCTAGACTCTCCATTCTTTATAGGAAAGCCTATTTTTTTCTCTCTCTGGAAGTTTCTGGCATCTTTTAATTCTCCCTAAAATTCTGAAATTTTACTGTGAAATTTCATACAATGCCTTAATAGGGATCTATTTTTACTCATTACACTGGGCCATTAGGCTAGTCAGAGCTTTAAATCTGAGATTTATATTTTTCATGTGTAGAAAATTTCTTTGAGTTTTTTTCACTGACAGTTCCTCTCTTCTATTTTCTCTGTTCTATCTGATGATTCGATTTTTGAAATGTGAACATATTTAGAATCTCTGCATACTATGGAGAGATTTGTTGACTCTGGCCTTTACTGTAGGGTGATTGGATGGACTGTTTTCTTACAGAACTTCTGATATGGCTCGGTGCAGTGGCTCACACCTGTAATTCCAGCATTTTGGGAGGCTGCCCTAAGAGTTCAAGACCAGCCCGGCTGACATGGAAAAGCCTTGCCTCTACAAAAATTAGCAAGGCATGGTAGCACATGCCTGTAGTCCCAGCTGCTTAAGAGTCTGAGGTGGGAGAATTGCCAGAGCCTGGGGCAGTTGAGGCTGCAATGAGCCATGATTGTGCCACTGCATTGCAGTCTGGGCAACAGAGTAAGACCCTGTTTCAAAAAATAAAATAAAAATAAAAACCTAAAAAACAAAAACAAACAAACAAGCAAACAACTAACCCCCACCAAAACAACAACAACCAAACAATAAAAATACTGATATCAGTATCTTTAGATTTTTCTCTTTGGATGGCTACAATCCCCAGAGAAGTCTCTTCTAATCCCCTGCATGTCTGCCAACCTCTGGGAACTGAGAGGTGGAAAAGGGCTGAGGTCTGAGCATTCCGTTTGTAAATGCTCTATAATTCTGTCGTTTTCAGTATGGGGGCTTTGTACTCAACTGTTTGGAGACCCTTTTTTCCCATTCCTGAGAATAGAGCTCCAGGCTCTACTGAGATGGAGAAAGAACAATGGTAGTTGACTTAGGAGGAGCAAATGCTTCCTAAACACTCTTCTAACACATCTTCCTGTGTTTAGCCATATCATCTTTCTCCCTTTCAGAAGTATCTTGTGCCATTGATTCCGGAGCCTAGTGGGAGTTCTGCAGTGTAGAACAGATTGTTTCTTGCCTTTTCCTGCTGCTCATTTAGAATTCTGCTTTCTCAGTCTACCAAGTCAGTTGTCACCCATCCATCCATTCTCTAGCCACCAACATTTTAGATTATTGTCTCCTCTTCCATTTTCCTTTGTGAGTTCAAGCATTTAAAAAATATCTTACATGGGATTTAATGTGGTTTGGGGGGTGGGTGCAGAACTAAGTATGTGTATTTTTTTTATTTTTATTTTTTTGAGGCAGAGTCTCTCTCTGTTGCCTGGGCTGGAGTACAGTGGTGCGATGTCACCTCACTGCAACCTCTGCCTCCCTCCCGGGTTCAAGCAACACTCTGTCTCAAATGCCTGCCACCATGCCCAGCTAATTTTTGTATTTTTAGTAGAGATGGGGTTGTACCATCTTGGCCAGGCTGGTCTCGAACTCCTGACCTCATGATCCACCCACCTCAGCCTCCCAAAGTGCTGGGATTACAGGCATAAACCACTGTGCCCGGCCAATGCATGTATTTAATTCACCACTTTAAATCAGAAATGCCTTCCAATCTATTTCCTCCCCTCTAGTCTCTGAATTGGGTTAGAAGAAGTGGAGAATTATATGAATTATGGCATCTCTATCCCTATACTTCCCCATTAGAAGTCAGAAATAGGTACAGTAAATTTAGATTAATTTTTTTCTCTGTGTTACATATTGACATGGTCCAATTCTGTTTCTGCTTAAGATAAGATGAGCAGCGATGTATTTAAATCTCAGAAAAAGGAAAGGAGATTAGGTAATAGCAGAAATCTCCAGACTGTGTGGGATGTTGAAATGTGTTATCAGGGAAATCCGCTGAAGCTTGTGAGTAGCTGAATTGACACAGAGCTAGGAGCATAAGCTTGGATCTTAACTTGGCTGGCATTGCCTTTGTAAGGCACAACAATTGGTGCAAGAAGAAACACACTCTTTTCTTTGTCTGGATTAGGAAATATCTGCAATTTTAAGCAGGTGCAATGCTCTGGTTGATGCATCTTTAGATATTGCAGAGTTGTCCCTGAGATCAAGTCAGTTTTACATCCAATTAATGTCTGGGCTTCATTTTTGAGAGTGGAGGATGTAGTGGCTGTCAGATGGGCAGTGCCTTAGAGACAATTGTGGAGGGGAATAAGGGGCTCTAGCCATGGGTATGAAAACCACCATATGTAACCCACCTATTAATACTATATCTTCCAATTTCTTGTTGGAAAAGTGGTGTCTGATTACCCTGTTACTATCACAGTCCCTAGTTTTACTTGCTTTGCCATTCATTTTTCTTCTCTGTTATCCTTCATATTAGTTATAACATTAGCTTACCTAGATATTTTGGGGGTAATTTTTTTCTCTCTTCTGGTGAGAGTGAGGGGTTGTTGGAGTAAGCAGAAAAGCATTCCTCCTCCCACACTGAGGAGGGGATTTTTAATTTTATTTTTTTAGGAAAAAAGTGGTTTGCCCTTGTGAAGTTCACCTTAGGTGATGAGATGTTATTGCATATGGTGAATCCAGTGCTGCAGGGAGAAAGCTATCTTTGCCATGCATTAAACTGGATTGGATATATGTTTAACTGCAAAGTCAAGCTCGTGAAAATAAAGTTGTCATTTACTAGTTTGCACTGGAAGCTTGGCCAGTCCTTACCTTTTCTGGGTTTTAAATTTGGAACGATAATGCTGGTATACCGATTATTTATTTGACAAGGATTTTCCGGCCCCATGTGTTACTCAGGAGTAAAGATCATGGGCTTTGGGGTGAGATAAACCTGGGTCTAAACGTGTGTGACTTGGATCAAGCAAGTTAATCTTTCTAAATCTCAGCCTTCTTATTTGTAAAATGGGGATGATGTGAATGTTCCTTTTAGGGTTGCTGTGAAGATTAAATAAGCAAATATAAGTAAATTGCTCAGCATGTACCAGTGAGGGACAACTCCTGTCGTCACCCTGATCTTCATTGCTGTCATGACTATTCAAAGATACCGAATATCAGAAGGGAGAAACAGGAATTTCCTACGTGGCGTGGGAGTAAGCTGAGGCCTGGCCTTTTCTTTAGAATCTAGTTTAAGGCCTGTAAACGCTTGATTCTACAGCACAGATTAGCAAATGAATCCTGCTTCATGGAACAGGAACATCCACTAGTTCTCTCTAGAATTTTTCTTTTCTTTTTTTTTTTTGAGATCGAGTCTCACTCTGTAACCCAGGCTGGAGTGCAGTGGCGCAGTCTTGGCTCAAGGCAACCTCTGGCTCTGGGGTTCAAATGATTCTCCTGCCTCAGCCTCCTGAATAGCTGAGATTACAGGTGTCAACCTGGGAGGCGGAGGTTGCCGTGAGCCGAGATCGTGCCAATGCACTCCAGCCTGGGTGACAGAGAAAGACTCCGTCTCAAAAAAAAAAAAAAAAAAAAAAAAAAAGTTATGCAAAATTGACTGGAAATAATAGCATGTAGTAAATGAAGGCTTTTTTCTTTCTCCTGTTATTAAATCAAATGCATTTCATAAAGGAGCAGGAGCCTCTTAAATAAATGCAATGAAGCCTCCTGTAAGCATTGACTCCAGGGACTAACAAAAATCAATTGGTTACTCAAGGTAGATCTTTAACAAAAGGTTGAATCAAAATGGCATTGAAAATTGCATCTACACCATAAAGCAGTGTCCCCGTAAGAGGAGTGATCACTTACCATGCAGCATCCTCAGTGTAGATTCCTTTATCTATTTTAAAGGAGAGAAGGCTTGATTGAGGAATGCCGCATTGAAAACGAAGGTTTATTCTTTCATCTGTTTACTTATAAATGATCAGATTCTTTATTTTAAATAACTAAGAGAAAGAAAGAATATTCCCAAGCCTTATAAAAACAAGAGTTAGTACAGTCATGCATAATTCTCACAAGACCTCTACCTTGGCTGATACTGCCTAGTTAATCTTAAGAGCTTATCTGTAAGGAGGATGCAGTTTAAATGTGTCCCAATCTGTAGATCTAATAACTATGGAGCATAGAAGATAAATTGTGTTTGGCCTGAATGGCTGAGTTTAGAGGAGTTCTCTACAGTCACTATAATGAGGCCTATTCTAAGCTTTGCACACAAGGGGACTTTGACTCAGAGCTTTCTGTGTGGGATTCCTGGGAGGCTGTCTAATCAGGGAAAATTTGTTGGAAATGTTCAGGTGGTCCTAGCCATTGGAGGAGTAACACAGTCTGTGCTATGCTTTTGAGACCTGCTTGGACCCAGTCTCTTTTCTAAATTCCAGGATCTGGATAGATTGAAGATGCTGTGCCCAGCAAGGTACATGGTGAAAATTCCTACCAATGATACTAAAGGAACTAAAACTCTTATGCATCACCAGATGCCTGTGGAGGGGGTTTCCTAAGAGTGAAAGCAGCATGGCAATGATGATGTTGACATGATGATGGTGACAGTGATGACCATGATTTACTTTTATTTAATGCTGCTCTGGTAGGCCCAGAGCCACATGCTCTATTTTCTTTATCTTTAATCTACACAATATTCTGTGCAGTTGGTACTATTATAATACCAAGTTTATAAAGGAGAAGTAAAGTCTCTGGCTTTTGTTAGGAAAGAAAAAAGTGGAAAACCAGAGCTTCATAGAAGGAGTCATGCTTTTCTAATGCATGATTTGACAGTTTACTTTTCAAGGCTTCTTTGGTTTTTTACAGTTCTGTTCAATTTTTGATTCAAGGATTTCTTTGGTACATGGTATGTAGGTCTTTGACTAGGTACCAAGCATAAAGAAAGGAAAATAGGCCTAGTGCCTATCCTTAAGAAATTCAGTCTACCTTGGGCTACAAACCCAAATTCTTTCAGGGACAATCATGCTGTGTGACATTGATGAATATGACAGTGTGACAGGGCCTGAGTCTGGCCAGAGAATGCATGTCCCACCTAAAACTGTTCCAATTAAGATAAACAGCAATGGCAACAAAAATCCTTGCCACATAAGCAGAACTCCTCTCTGGGATGGATTAGGCCTAGTCATTATTTTTGTGATTCGTGGGCTAGTTATTTCTTAATTCCGTGGCCAATAGAATGTTTGTGATTTTTCATATTAAAATAAAAACATAGTTTCTGTACCTCTTTGCTATGGAAGCTTAGGAGCCAATGGATAGCCATGATCTCCTGCTTTGAGGATGCCACTGTAGTGAGAATGGAGCAGGTTCACAGAGAGAAACAGACACAAGAGGGAGGGGGTGAACAAGAGTCCAGATGGCATTCATATCCCTGGCCCCAGTTGTCTCCAAGGCCCAGTGATACATTTCCTGCAATTTGGTTGTTCAATTATCTATTTAGTTACAAACAAAGATACTCTAGAGTATCTTTCCAAGATCCTTTTCTTTGGCTAAAGCTAGTTTAACTTCAGTTGCTACCCTTGAATCTAAAAATGACTTGACTAATTCACAGGGCTGCCTGTGAGGTCAGTAAGGAAGATGAAGGAGGTAGGGGAGAGTCAAGGATGAGAGGATGGCATCCATCTACAGAGCACATGGCCAGATGGGGCCATTTATAATCATAATCCTAAACATAGAAGCATGAAGTCTTAGAAACAAACATTGGGGCAACATTAAAAGACAAAAGATACTATGGAAATAGAGGGGGAAAAGAACGATAGAAAAAATTCAATTCCTATTTGGAAGTGAAGTCATAATTCATTAACTTTTGCCAGTAAGTTTTTAGTAAATTGATTCCGTTATTCCTCAGTAGGTCAAAGACAGGACCTTTAAACGAGGCTGGGACTGGTTTTCAGAAGAAGGTGGTGCTGGAGGCACTGGGATAATCTGTAAAGTGGACTCACTTCTTTAGCTTGTCCCCAGAACTTACTCTGGCTTCTTGGGGTTCCACTTCCCTCATTGGAAATGGACCAGGGGGGCTCTACTGTCTTCATCCCAATCCAGATCTTAACTCTAAGCATCTCTTTGCCTTGTTCCTGATCTTAGGTTGGAAATTTTCAATCTGTCGTCATTATGTATGAGGTTAACCATGAATGTTTTGTAGATGCCTTTTATCAGGTTGAGGAAGTTCCCTTCTATTCCTAGTTTATTGAGTGTTTTTATCATGAAAGAGTGTTAGATTTTATGAAAAGTCGATCATGTGCTTTTCGTATTTTAATCTATTGATATGATGACTATGTTCATTTGTCTACTGTCTTTAATGTAGCTTCTTGAACACTGAGGACATTTATCTCCATATACTCAACTCATGTCATCACTTAAGCTCTTTGATAGCAGATATTAGGCTAGAATTTGGGGCACAAGAGTTTTATTGGGGATCAGCACTTATGGAAGAGGTGGGAGGAAGCAAGATTAGGCAGGGGAAGAAGGTAAATGGTGATATATATCTGACAAAATCTCAGCCAATCTGTCAGGGAGCTCTGGGATGGGAATTTTCCATCAGAGTTTTCATATGGTGGGTCACAATGATTGGACCTTTTTGCCCATTTTGCTCAGTAACCAAATGTGGTCTACCCCATGAAGGGTGTGTCCCATAGCCAGGTAGCTGCCTACAGCTGAAGTGACTGTGAAGATGCTTATATCTGGAGGATGTCTTCAGTAATCCTCCCCTGAAGGGTGATCTGGGCTATACATTACTATGTCAACCACACCACTGCTCATAGAAATCTGAGACTCTCACCCAACATTTGTTCTAGTATCAGAGGTTTCAGTCACAGAGTAGAACAGAAGTGTGTAGATAACTTTCATATCCTTGGTCAAAATCTATATACAAAATCTGTATAGTAGGCCAATAGCCACAAATCCATAAGCAGGTTCCCATACTCCTTCATGGACTTCTTTGCAGCACAGAAAACTCTATATCCATAGTGTTCCAAGGCTTTGATGACTAATCTAAATATTATCTCATGAGAAGTAGGTCAGCCCCAAATCAAAAAAATATTTGAGAGTCTGGGAGCAGCGACTCAGGCCTATAATCCTAACACTTTGGGAGGCCAAGGAGGGTGGATCACTTGAGGTCAGGAGTTTGACACCAGCCTGGCCAACATGGTGAAACCCCATCTCTACTAAAAATACAAGATTTAGTGAGGCATGGTGATGTACACTGTAATCGCAGCTACTCAGGAGGCTGAGGCAAGAGAATCACTTGGACCCAGGAGGTAGAGGTTGCAGTGAGCCAAGACTGCACCACTGTACTCCAGCCTGGGTGAAAGAGTGAGTAAGACTCTGTCTCAAAAAAAAATAATAAAATAAAAATTAAAAAAATTGAGATTAGATTTGTATTTTCTATGATGACAGATTATTCTTATAAAATCTAAGAAGTGAAGTTTTACTGACACTCTCTTCATTTAAGAAACGAAATTTTTAATTGAATGTGTACTTTAATGTCCCTGTTTTCTTTTATGTTTATTTATTCTGCTAGTCTTTTCTCATTGTCATCTTCATTTTTCTACTAAAAGTCTCCATACATGTTATTCAGGAAGCCATAGAAATCATGAGAAGAAAAGAACAACAGATGTAAAAATTATATCTACTTCTACCAAAGAAACGTTTATAAAATGCAGGATAAATACTTGGCTTGCCATGGTTTTCACTTTTTATTCACTCTAGCTTTGTTTCTCTAGGTCTCACTTTAGTGGCCCTCTAAAACCACTGTAGACTGGGTTGAATTTACTTGTTCTTTGTTCTCAGAAAATGTGGCATAATGAACAGGAAACCACATTTACACTGATGTGAAGTGTCAATACATTTTATGTAAATAAGTCTCTAGGGTCTTACATAGTAGATTATCTGGGAAGTAGGGAGGGAGAAATTAACCCATGCAGTGTTGCTAAACATTGGTGGTAATCTTTTCTAGAAGTAACAGTGACTATTTGGTATTATTTTATTCAGAATTGTCTACATATTGTTTTCTGAGGCGAATGTTTCTTCCACAAATGAAATCACTGATCATTCCTTTAATCTGAAATTTGACTCATTAATAACAGGTGTTAGATGTATCTCTGTCTCTCTGATAAATGCCCGCATTAAGCAGAGAGACTGGTACATGGTAGAGACTTTGTCAACACTGCGTGAACAAATGCTTTTAGGCCTTTTCAAGTACAAATTAGAAGAGGACCCTTACTGATAGTTTGGAATATGAAAAGAAGCATCAAAATTTCCCCTGACTTCAATTCTATCCTCCTCATCCTCATGGAAATGACTAGTTGAATTTAGATAGTGCAGGAAAAGTCAAGCAATTTCTGATAAAATGGTGCAGGTATGTCCAGATAGAAAGCGACTTTGAGGACCAATAAAGAATTTGTGGTGAGAGTACAGAAAATCTACTCTCAGCAAATTTCCAATATGTGCAATGATGGTTGTTCATTTACTTGATGGTAGTAATCACTTTGGTATGTATATTGAAATGTCATGATGTACACCTTAAATCTATAAAATTAAAAATAAAATAATTATTAAAAAAGTAAATAATTATAATATAAAAATATTTATTTGCTTATGAAATTACTGTCTCCTCTCTATTTGTAGAAGTCAGATAGGCCATATAATAGGCAAATGAAATTGCCAGATGAATAGCATAAAAGTTGAAAATAAATAGTCTCACTTTGTGTTTCCTTTCTTTTAAAAAAAATAAAACACAGAGTTTGGTTCTGTAATGTTGAGCAACTGTTGATTTTCATGATAACTATATCAGAACATCTTAAGTAATCAGCAATAAAATTTTCCATTGTTGAGCTCTATATGAGCAAAAAGACATTTTTTATTGCTCTCACCCTGTAAAATGCTTTGAGGAAATTACAGCAAGGATTACAATGAGAAATGGTTGGCAATGATACTTCAGCTGTCATTTATCTTATAGTAATCACTTTTAACCTGCGTAGCCTTTTATTATTCCATGTCTAAAAATCCCCTTTATAATGAAATTACAACATTAAATGGAAAGTAACAACATAAACACAAAAGAGCTGCTCAAATTTGCTGTGCTGCATCATTACTGATCCCGGAATGTTAGTACTCAGCTGATGAAACAAATATTTTGACACCTTACAACAATTATAAATCGTGAACATTTAAAACTCACAGGGATTGCCTTTCCTGGTGAGTTGTCATGGATCTCTGATTCCTGATAAGCTAATTCTAGGAGACTGGCGTATAATAGTGGGTAACTTTTATTAACTACGTAGTATTTGGCAGGCATTATGCTAATATGTGTTAAATCAGTTTTATCATTCAATCCTCACAACAGCCAAATGAGAAAGTTCTTATTCTCATTTTACAGATTATTAAATTGATGCTCAAAAAGTTAAGGGACTTGCCCAGTAATACATAGTAAGTAATAAAGCTAGAATATAGATAGATAGATAGATAGATAGATAGATAGTAATTAATTGTTGTTAACCAAACACATTGTTATTATAACTAGTTTAATTAAATATTTTTTGTAAAATACTATTAGTATTCTCATGATTATATTCACTGTAGAAAAATCAGAAAACAAGAAAAGTGTTAAGATGAAGATAGAAATCACCCATGCTTTCCTTTAATGCTTGTCATTATTTAGATATACACATGAAGTATAAAGCTGGAATAATATTGGACCAAATGTAACCTGCTTTACCATGTAAAAATGTAGTATGAACATTTATTTATGTCATTAGTTTTCTTCTAAAATGGTATTTTAATAGTGTTTAACACGTGATATTTCACCTTACAAATACATGGTTTAGTCAGACAACTTCTTATTTTCATTTTGATTTGTTTTTCTAATTTTTCATCATTATAAACTTATCACAGTGAACCTTCCTGTTTAAGAGTCTCTTGTTTTTTAATTATTATAAATTAATTGAGATTGAGTCAAAATTACTACTTTAAAAGCATTTGATACATATTTCTAAACTGTCCTGGGGCAGATGTTTGCAAGATGTATTAGTTGTCCAGGGCTGCAGTAACAAAATACCACAAACTTGGTGGATTAGTACAACAAAAATGTATTGTCTCACAGACTGGAGGCTTGAAGTCTGAGAACAAGGTGTTGGCTGGTCTGTGCTCCCTCTGAAACCTGTAGGGGAAGGATCATCTCTTGCTTCTTCCAGCTTCTGGGAGCCCCAGACATATTCCTTGGTTTATGGCAGCATGACTCCAATCTTCACACAGCATATTCTCCCTATGTCTCTTCACACCTTCTGCCCTCTGTGTCTGCATTCAAATGTCCTTTTTATATAACGACATGAGCCCTAGTAGATTAGAACCTCTTAACTTGGATAAATCTGCAAAGACCCCGTTTCCAAACAAGGTCACATTCTGAGGTATAGGGAGTTCTGACTTCAATGTATCTTTTTGGGGGGACATAATTCAGCACATATCACAAAGTATACAATCTTGTCAATGTATAAGAGTCCTTATTTCCCTGAAATTTTACCAGGACTGCGTAAAATTTAATAAATAAAAAAGATTTCATGTTTGCTGATTTAAAGATGAAAAACTGTGTGCACACACATGCACGTGTTGTTTGATTTCTGTTGAAATTGTGCATTTTCTTATGGATGATTATGCTTTCCCTCAATCCACCCTTGACCCACCCCAGTCTGGCTTCCAGAGTGCCAGTAGCCTCCTTCCACCTGAGTTCAGAGTTCACGTCTCAGTTTTTTAACTGCTACAACCTCTTCAATAGAAATGCATTCTGAATCCGGGAGGCGGAGTTTGCAGTGAGCCGGGATCGTGCCACTGCACTCCAGCCTGGGTGACAGAGCGAGACCCTGTCTCAAAAAAAAAAAAAAAAAAAAAAAATGCATTCTTGGGACCTAACTTTCCTTCTTGAAACATATTCTAAGTTTGCCTTGCATGGCTGTGCCTTTCTGGTTTTCTTCCTTTCTTCTTGGCTGCTCCTTTTCAACTTCGTGTGCTTCTGTTTTTTTCCCCATCCTCTAAATTCCACTGTTCTTCATGGTTGTGTGCTAGGTCCCTTCCTATCCTCCCTCCCTCCCTTTCTTTTCCCCTCCTTCCTTTTCTTCTTTCCCCCTCCACTCTTCCTCTGCTTGGTAGCCTAAATTACCACATATGTTAATCAATCTCAAATGTGCATCTCCAATCTAGAGTTCTTTTCTGATCTTCAGACCCATGCATGTACCTGACATCAGTATTGCAGAATTCCAAATTCGATGTGTTTAGAAGTGAATCAACACCTATCTCCTTAACCTGTTTCTCCCTTCCTATCTTTCCTTACAGAAGCACCATCTCATATAGCTGCCCAGGACAGAGTCTTGGTATCATCCTCAATCCCTCCTCTCTCTTGCTGTGTTAAATTTTTATTGCTGATCTAACAAATTGTTGCAGAATTCGTGATTTAAATGTACGAATTTAGTATCTTACGTTTCTGGAGGTCAGAAATTCACAATGACCCTCACTGGGCCAAAGTCAAGCTGTTGGCAGGGCTGCATGTCTTCTGGAGGCTCTGGGGGAGAATCTGTTTTCTTGCCTTTCATAGTGTTCCTTGGCTCGTAGCTGCCTTCCTTCATCTTCAAACCCAGCAAGGTCGGCCTAAGCCATTTTCACACTGCCAATTCCTCTGACTCTCTCTTTTGTCTTCCTCTTCCACCCTTAAGGCTCCTTGTGGTCATGTTGGGCCTACCATGATAATGTAGGATAATCTCTATATTTAAGGTCATCTGATTAGAAACATAATTCCATCTTCAACCTAATCCCCCTTTTCTGTATAGCCTAGCATATTCATAGATTCTGGGGATTCAGCCAGGGACATCTTTGGGTAGTTATTTTTCTGCCTACCATACCTTTGTTAGCTAATTAGCTATTCCATCTAAAGGCTTTTATATCTTAAATATATCTCAACCACTCCAGTTTCCTTTTCCTTTCTTGTCTTGACTTGTAATTTGGATCTCATTAACTCTCACTTGAATTATGCAGATAGTCTCCTGACTGGCCTCTCAGCTTTTGGCTTTCTCCTTGCCAAGGATTCGAAACGCTTCCTTCCCTCTGCACTTCTTAATGTGAAGCATGGGTCCCCTCTTGAGGTATCCATTGCTTATATTCCCAGCTGCTTCTCTTGACACTCTCTCCTTGCACCCTTTATTTCAGCTGCTTCTGAACTTCATCTTCCCCCAGCACAACATGCTCTCTATCACCTCTGGGCCTGTACACCTGTTCCTTCAAAGTAGAACACATTGTGTTTCTATCTTTGTCTTGCTAAAGTCTACTTCTCTTTCAGGTGTCATTTTAAATGTCCCTTTCTTTAGGAAGCCTCTGCTGATCCCCATCCTCCAAACTGTTTATGTCCCTACTTCCCTATTTCAGAACCTATTAATTTTGCACTGTGATTTATTGTTGTTATTGTTTATTTAACTATCTCTCTGCTCTTCTTGACTCCATGTTTCATCAGGACCAGGAGGGAGTCATATCTGTCCTGTTTATCACTCCTGGTATATTTTTAGTGCCTAACTGATGTTTGACATAGTAATTTCTCAACATAAATTTGGTGAATAAGGGAAAGAATCACCATAGTTTAAATCCTTATTAAATAAAATGGGTGCCCAGTCCAGCCTTGCCTACCTCTTGAGCCTCATCCTACCTCCCTGTGCCCCATCCACACTGGCCTTTCAGCATTTCCAGGGGCCCTTACTCCCTCGTTCTGCAGGAACATTCTGAAATGAATTCCCATGCCCATGCTTATCCTCCACATCTCGGCTCACCTCTTCAGGGAAATCCTCCTTGACTTCCATCCTATTATGGACCAATTGTTTGTGTCCCCTCAAAATCCATCTGTTGAAACCCTGATTCTCAGTGTGATGGTATTAGGAGGTGGGACCTTTGAAAGGGAATTAGGGTTAGATGAGGTCATGAGGCGAGAGTCCCCATGATGGGATTAGTGTCCTTATAAGAAGAGGAAAAGACTGGAGCTTGCTCTTCCTCTCTTCTTTGTGGAGACGCAGTGAGAAAATGAGCATCTGCAAACCGGGAAGAGGGCCCTCACCAGACACCAAATCTAACAGCACTGTGATCTAGGACTTTCCAGCTTCCAGAGAAATAAATGTTGTTTAAGCTACTGCTACCGAGCCTATGGTCTTTTGTCATGGCAGCTTGAGCTTAGACACGCTCTCACTGCTTTCTAAGGAAGGAAGGAGAGAGGGAAGTCACCAGCTTTGAGTCATTTTCAAATTTGATAAGAATAACAATAGCACTTTCATCTAAATTATAGACTAAAAGCTTGAACAGGATTGAGCCAAATACAGAAACCTGGGAATGCTAAAACTTCCCTCCAAGTTAATACTAATCCATTAATCAACACTCTCAGGCTGCCACCAAGCCCATGTAGAAAATATGAACGATAAAGTAATCACTGGGGAATCTTGAAAGCTAGATTTAATATTTCAGAAAAATTCATTCATTAATTTATTCACTCGATTGAGTGCCCATTTAATATGTAGCCCTGACATTTTTAACTGAATATTTTGGTCATGGGAGCTATAATAGAGCTTAGAAACTTCAGAATGTCAGCCTTCTGCCTATTCAGGAGTCATGTAATTCGTTCCTTGCCTGTTTTGATGCATGTAGCAAACATGCCACAACCATGGACCAATTTTGCATTCAACCCTATGTTCTTCTACTTTAACTTTGAAATTTTCATCCATCCACTCAACTGACAGGTAAGTGCATCACTACTACACAGCAGCCACTTCCATCTTCTTTGCTTAAATGAAATGCAGATTGTGACTACCTCTTTTCACTAGATCAGCTTTGGGGCTTTATCATCCCAGAAGTAGTCAAGACCCAGAATGCATGATGACCAGGAATCTGTGAATCATTGCCAGCATTCCTGGATCACTCACCAAGGGAGCAGACCATTGTTTCCAGCTCCAGTGCAACATTTGATTTGTAACTTGCAGTTTTTCTGAAAGTGTGATAGGATACACTTCTCTCCCCAACCCCTCGTTCATGTGGTCATCAAATCCCATAATTTTTACCTCTTACCTCCCATCTGCAGCTTTTCTGCTCCTCCTTTATCCAGGGCATCATCATCATCCATCTGAATTGCAGCCAGAATGTTCTAGTAAGCTCCCTTCTTCCTGCCTTGCCACTCTCCAGATATTTTTCATATGGTAGCCAGAGTGATATTTCTAAAAGACAAGTCAACTCGAGCCATTCGCTTGCTTAAAGACCTTCAGTGGCTCCCTATTACCCATAGGCTTATGTCTAATCTCTTATCAAGACACTTAAGGCCTTTGCTATCTGGTTCTAACCTTCCTCTATAGCTTGCATTTTTTCTATTCTCTGTATAGTTTCTTTGGCTCCTTTCATTTCCCTGATTGTATTACCCTCCTGTGCCTTTGCAGTTGCTAGTGTTCTCTTGCAATATCCTACTTTCTCTGTCTTGCTGAATACACAGGAATACACAATGCACTCAAACACATCAGAGAAGCTCTCTGGAACACACCCACCTCACCAAACCCATGCATAATTGGGCATTCTTTCCTTTATATTTTTATGTTTATAAAAATCAGATTAGATTAATAGATTATTGATCCCTTGAGCTCAGGACTGTTTTATTTTCCTATATCCCCCAAAACTAAAATATGCAGCTATACATTATATAGTTGTTGAATTAATTAATAAATACCATCATATTAGAAAATGCTTATATGGTCGTTAGTCTATGTCAGGCACTGTTCTAAGCACTGCACGTAGGTTGCCTCATTTAAAGAATGAATGCATACAGCCAGGTGATCCTTTTGGTTGATAAGCACCAAATTGTGAGTTAAATGTGGCAAACATGGGAAAACTACTTTAGCAGCCACTCTGTCACCAACCCACAATCCCATTTCCTTGCTTCCACTTTTTTCAGCTCGCTAGTGACCTCCCATGGGGCTTCAGTCTATCTCCAGTCTAGAAACAATCTGATATTGGGCAGGAAGTTTCAAGAAGCCCCATCCTCTTCCCTAGTGCCTGGTAGCATCAAGCCTCAGTGCTGAACAGAAGTTCCAGGCTGTGTTGTCAATGGCCTTGCAGCTAATCTGATCCAGTGTGAGGTGTCCGAATAGTGATCTATAGTCAGTGTTTATATAGTTGTCTATCCCTTTCTCAGATCTTGAAATTGTCTGTCCTGGAATGGTCCATTAGTACCATGTTTTCTAAGCTCAATAGTCTCACTTCTTCTATCCTCGTGTGCCTCAGTCAATAGGATGGGACTTTAGACTGAATCCCTATTCCAAGATTTTATTTGAGTAACATCTGAGATAATTGGGACTTCTATTCATTCCCCACTGCTTCCTATGCTTCTGCTGAGGAGTTTTCTGACAGCTGTGGGTAGAATTATAGTAGCTGATTGTTTGTTAGACTGCTGGACTTTTGAGCATTGTCCTTACTACTCCTTGGAGGTTCCTGGTCTGGATCTTTCCTGAGACTGTGATGGGCTTGTCTGCGTGTATAAATGGAGCTTGCCTGCCAGTCCAAACCTTACCTGCATATATCATGGTAGTTTCAATGTCAGAAAGCATAATCTTTGCCTTTATTTAGCTTATAACATAATCCTTTTTAAAAGCTAAACTTCCTTGATCACATACTATGTGCCAGACTTAAAACTTTCACATAAAAGCTGCAGGGTAAGCATACTATCCCCTTTATACAGATGAAGAAACCATGTTTCTGAAATATGAAATGGTTTTCTCAAGGTCACAGAGTAAGTGGTGGAACCGAGATTCAAATTACCACCAGTCTGACTCCAAACACCAAGCTCTTTCTCTGCAAATTGGAGGAGGAAACACTTGGGACACACAGAGAAGTATTTCTGGGCCTCTGAAGGAGGCTGAATTCATCATAAGTTCTCAATCAATACTCTTTGCTTGACCCAGTATTGCTGTCCAAGCCTTTCTTATTGATTGTGGTTAAAGCAGTTGTAAAATCATGAAGTAGAACCAATCAAAAGCTTCCCTGAAATGAATGAACATGGAATGCCTTGTAGTTACATCACTGTGGGTTGCCAAAAATGACAGAAGATGTGGTTATAAGCACATTCAAATCCAGCAAAAGCCTTAGAATTGCTGGAACAATTTTCTTCAAGTTGATGAGGGTATTTGAGTGTGGCAAACAGGTATAAATTCTGTGTAAACAGTGGTGTGTTTGGGCTACCCTGAAGATCACAAACAATGATGAGGCAATGGGTGGGCCAGCACATTTTTCTTAAAAAGCAGTGGAATGCCAGCAGCATCAGGAAAGAGGCTGGGGGCCATAGAGGACCAAGTATACCTTTTGGAAGAAGAATACCATCATCACAATGGGAAGTGGGCAGGACAGTAGCTACTCCTTGATCATCTCTAGCATGGATTGGTTAGCAATGCACACCTGGTACAGGATACAGTATCTGAGTGAGTGGACATATGATGCAATGATCCATGGGTGTCTACATGAGCAAGAGTAATCTGAATAGGCACATATAACATCAGAAGATGTTTGTGAAGCATATGTATGAACATGCGTAAGACCTGAGTGAATATGTGTATTATCTGCAAAAGGGTAGGTAATAGCTAAATAAGCACATGAATATCAAAGATCAAAGTGAATAGTTTAATATATGTAAGATTTAAATGAGCGTTGTTAACAACACAGTGAACATTTGCATTATTTTCATGTACATGTGTGCTGTCTAATGAGGATTTGCAATATCTCAGGAATAACATCTGAATAAGCACATGCGCTATATGAATATCAGTGTGTAATGTTGGAGCTCTTTGCCATCTAAGTGAATATGGTTTTTAGAAAAGCTGGCCAGGCACAGTGGTTCACACCTGTAATCCCAGCACCTTGAGAGGCTGATGTGGAAGGATTGCTTGAGCCCAGGAGTTTGAAAGCACTCTGGGTAACATAGTGAGACCCCATCTCTACAAAAAAATTTAAAACTTAGCCAGATGTGGTGGCCCACACCTGTAGTCTCAGCTACAAGGGAGTCTAAAGTGAGAGGGATTGCTTGAGCCCAGGAGATCAAAGCTGCAGACATGTGTAACATTTTAGTGAACATGTATATCACCCACATGAATAAGGACATGATCTGAACAGGCAGGGAGAACATCCGAATGAGGGTGTGTAACATCTAAGTCAGTGGATCTCAAACTTGAGCATGGCCAGAATCATCTGCACGACTTGCACAGATTGCTGGGACCTCACCCCAGAGTTTCTGATTCAGCAGATTAAGGGTGAGGTTAGAATTTGCATTTCTAACGAGCTTCCAGGTGACGCTGTTCCTGCTGGTCTGGAAAGTGCATTTTGAGAACCACTGTCCTAAGTGTGTGTAACACCTGCATGTAGCATCCAAGTGAGCTGATTAACATCTAAGTCAGATCTAAGTGAACATGTTAACATTTAAGGGATAAATGTATCACCCGAACAAGTATTGTGCCATCTACAGGAGCACATGTAATATTTGAATGATGTGTTTAGAATATAAGTGAACCTGTGTTACATCTCAATACCTCTGTGAAACATGTGAACAAGCATGTTTAAAATCTGAGGGTATGTGGAATATCTGAGTGAGGGCTAGTACCATCTGAGTAGATTTAACCTCTAGAAGATATGTATGTGTTTTACACCTGAAAGTATTCATTGTCTGTATCATAAGACAAACATATACAAATAATTACCACACACTGTGGGAAATGCAGCAATGAGTGTCCAAGGAACAGAGACACACAAGAAACAATGGCCACATTCGGAATGGAATCCATCCAGAGGAGGATGTGTGGATGGAAGAGATGACGTGTGAGGTCTGTTTCAAAAGCTGATTAGGAATTCTTCAGGATGCCAGGAAGAGGTAGGTGGGGGAGGTATTTCTGTAAGAGGGCCCAGCGAAGGCAATAAGCATAAAATATAAAATAGCTTGGCGTGTCTGGAGAACCTCATGTAGTTTTGGATTTGTATAATGAAAATATGAGGAGTAGAGAATGAGACTAGAGTGTTCATGAGAGATCAGGTCACAGAAGTCCTTGTGGCCCATAACACTGAACCTGAACATGGTGGTGCTTTTTTTCCCCCTCTCAGTAAGTGATAGAGCATCAATGGATAGATTTAAGCAGGGAAGTCATGTGATTGGTTTGTGTTCAGAAATATCACTCTGGAGGCCGAGTGGAAGATAGATTGGAAATGTAGCAGGAAATCTACTGCAACATCTGTTTATGCCAGATGATAAGGTCTTAAATTATAGCAAAAGCAGTGGAAAGAGGCAGAATAAGAAGCCATTTTAGAAGTAAAAGTCAATAGGACTCGTGGACTTGTGTCCTGGTGGGTCATGAGTATCAGGTAGAATGAATAAATGAGATGGGGGAGGAAGGCAGGACGCCCAGGGAGGGATGATGCATTTGATATCAGACACAGTCAATCGAGGCACTTCTGCAACATTCAGAAGGGGAGGTTGCATACCCCTTCTAGGGTCTGGAGGTAGGGGATAGTTCCGGTCAAAGACAGAAGTGTGGAGATGATCTGTCAGTGATAACTAAACTCATGGGAATGGGACTGACTAGTGAATGAGTGGGGAACAAAGAGGCTAAAGAAGGGGAGCCCCAGGGTCACCAACATGTGAATGGTGGGTAAAAGAAGAGAAAGGGGAAATGAAGTCAGCCCATCAGGGAAGCAGGCAAGATGCAGCAGCAAGTGGCCTCTCAAAACAGTGCATCCCTTTAAAAATAGGAAAAGTGTATTTAATGTAAATGTCAAGGATAGAGTGTGCGGTTCAAGAGGAACCAACTGGGAGCAGGAATTCCTGAGTTCCATCCTGACCATTCCACTGGGTACTTTTGTGGTCTTGGTTCATTAATTTGAGTTTCTGGGCCTCCGTTTTCAAATATGGAAAGTGAGAAGTGAGTCTTGAATATAAGAGAACAAGAGCCCACTAACTTCTGTTTTGTCTATAGATGAGAGTTTAAAGGCTGTCCTCGACATGCTTGTTGTTATACAAAGACAAGCTCTGGAGTTGCTCAGTCCTGGGTTCAAAGCCTAAAGGCATCAATTACTAGTTCTTTGACTCTCAGAAAGTTACTCAATCCCTCTAAACCTCAATTTTCTATAAAATAAGTCTAATGGATGTGGTGTGTGTGTGTTGGGGGGAGGCAGGGGGAGGAGTGTGCTGGTTGGGGGGATGTGAATATTTAAAGAGACAAGTCATGTAAAGTGCTTAGTAAAATGCAAACAAACCAGCAACAGCAAAACAAAACCCTATGAATGCTATTGTGATGGAGAAAGTCGAATTAAATTGTCTCTAATGTCCCTCCTAGCCCAGTACTCTTTGTCTGTGTCTGTTTCCCTTTTTTGTCTATGATCCTGTGATGAGCCACTTGGTAAATATTCATGTCTTAAATATTGACTAGGAAGAAGGATTTGTTTTCTGATTTCTGACATATATTGCAAAGTCGAGAGAAATTAATTGTGGTGGGAAAAAAAAGCATGAAATGCAAATATATCCAGCTCTTCCTGTTTGTGGGTTACCCATCCATGAATTCAACCAACCTCAGATTGAAAATACATGGGGAGAAAAAGGATGGTTACATCTGTACTGAACAGGTACAGACTTTTTTCCCTTTGCATCATTCTCTAGACAATACGATATGACAGCTACTTATATAGCGCTTACATTGTGTTAGGTATTATAAGGAATTAAGAGATGATTTAGGATATACAGGAGAATGTCCATGCGTATGTTATATGCAAAAACTACACCATTTTATGTAAGGGATTTGAGTATCTGTAGATTTTGGTATTCTTGAGAAGTCCTGGAACCACTCCCCCCTGGATACCAAGGGATGACGGTACACTAAAAAAATATGGCTCACCAGAAAGTGCCCTTCTTTCTCCTCTTCTCCCCTTGAGGCAGTGAAGGAGTCTGTGCTGTATAGAACTGAAAGAGAGTTTTCCACTAATGTCCAATAATAAATTGCTTCCCAGATCCAGTCACTGATTATTTTTTTTCTCAGTGTATTGCAGTAAAATGAGAAAGAGTTATAGATTTGGGAAAAAAATGTGGTGGTTGATTATTTTCTTTCTTTTTTTTTCTGACATATGGTCAGAGGGACTCATCATTTCCTTTACAAGAATCACATTTTAGGCATTTTTTTTCTTATGTGCAATATTCTGAACATGAAATTTTCAAAAAAAATGAGTTAGTATGAGTCCCTAACTAAATTTAGAACCCAGCAAAGTAGAAAGATAAAAGGGTCTGATTTAAAGAATGTCACACACGGAAAGTGAAGAAGAGGGGAAGATCTCACCTTTGGGGTGGCAGTGATTATTTTGCAATGCAAAATTATTTCATCTCCATTTGCAAAGGCAGGCTGATGAGACTGAGTGGATTAGGGGGGACCTGGGAAAGGAATAAGAATTAGGTTTTACCTTCTAATTACTTATTTATTTTTATTTGTGAAAAAAACCTAAGACTGCATTTTCTAGGTATTATTGGAACTGTCTGCCTTTGTATGAGTCTTCCACCCCAACTCCTCACACTTCTCTCAACTCACCTGCTTAAAGTGCAACATCATTACTTTTGACCACTAAAATAATATAATTATTATGGAAATGTATTTTAGAACACACACTTTTATATGCTAGCATTTAAGAAATTTCAAGGAATTATTTTCTGATAATATATGGGAGAAGCTCAAAGACAGTTCATCACAAACTACTCTTTGTTCCGTGTGTGTGTGTGTGTGTGTGTTGTGTTCCTAGTTCATATTTATCAAGCAGTTATAATACACAGGTATTTCCCCAGGTTCTTTATAATTTAATCCTCATAGTTAGGGCCCCACAGTTAGGACTGTTATTTCCCCATTCTATAGCTAAGAGAACTGTGGTTAGTAATGCAAAGTAATTCACCCACAGTAACATAGCTAAACAGTGGGAGAATCAAATGTGAATGCAGATCTGCCTGATCTCAAAACTCACACTTTGAGCCAGTGTGCAGTATTGTGAATACGAAAAGGTATGCGTAAGTAAATTAAGCCTTAAGAAATGCACACCCATTCCTGTTAGTGTCTTGTTGAGCTTACTGCTGGAACTCTGTGCATTCTTTTATTATAGCATTTGCTCTTTGTTATAATTAGTTACATTTCTCTCATTCTTTATCAATGGTTCTTGACTTTTTTGTGCGGTGGGATGGCAGTCATGAATTCTTCTGAGGATTTATCAAAGTTAGGACCTCTCTGAAGAAACATGTGGACTGGGTTAATGTGCCAGTGATTACTTACATACCATCATATATTTCTCCCATCAAAATATAATAGGTGTCCTTGGGTTTTCTGGTTTTTTATTTATCATTCTTTTATTTAGTATGCTAATACTAAAGGAAACGTGGTCCTGTCCTGAAAATGAGTGTTTACTGTCAATGCTCCTGAATCTTTGTTACTGTATGTCACCTTTTGGTCCAGCTGCAGCTCCAGAGCCAGCTCTGGACAGTGGTTGACACATTTCTTGAAGACCTGAGGATAATCTGAGGTAATTCAAATGGAAAAAAAAAAAGGAAACAATAACAATTCAGCATCAGACATTATTGCTTTCCAAAATTTCTTATGAAACACTTTACCGAATATATGGTCATCCTCTTGAATAAATGGAATAAAAGGATGAATGAAAGAATAAACAAATGTAAAGATCCTTTAGATATCAATGGACCATATGGTTCAAACCCTTGAGCAAAACTATTAGCTCCTTGAGGGCAAATCTTTTTTTTCTGCATTCTTCATCATTCTATAGAAGCTGATTCTCAAGAACTATGGTATTTCTTGAATATATTTAAAGAATAAACCCATGAACCCAATACAGATAACCCTATACCACAGAGCAGATGAGCTCCTCTGTTTAAACTTCTTACTTTAAAGCCAGGCTAGAAGCCCTTTAAAGAGTACTTGCAAATACAAGTGCAGTATTATTCTCCCAAAAAAAGAATTCTGCTATCACCTATTCCATGCTGTTTATAAGTTACTACCTTTTTCACTTATCATGTTTCTAGTAACTTTTATGTAATTGTCTGCTTTCCCATTATACTATAAGCTTGTAAACTCCTTGAAGGTAGGAACCACTTTTATCTTCTACTATTGTAATTCCACATTTTTGGAAATAATAATAATAATCATGTTTGTTAAAAGAGACTTGAATCAGGTAATGCATGATAAAAATCAGTTGATCTGTCTATGGACCAGGAATTGTCAGAGAGTAAGCATCTTGCAAAGGCTTATTCTACTTTGTATTCCTGACAGATAGCATAGAATCTGGTACCCAGTAGGTGCTCAATAGATGTTTGTTGAATGAAATAAATACATGCATAAGTGATGCATGAAGAAATGATTATGCAATGTTTTGGATAAGTAGTATGATAAAATAATTTATTGTCCACTTTGAGACTCTTTGTGAAGACAGGCACCGTAGTCATGCCAGAACAACAGGCATAGACAAGAACTCTCCAGGCATACAGGAAATTTGGTCACCTTAAGATAGCAAAATGGATTTCTGTTTAGAGAAAATAAAAGCCAATAGCATTGTAATCCAGTTCCTTTTATCCTTATTCTTCCTTTGTTTCTTTCTTTCTGGTAAATCCCACTTCATGCCATAAACTAACTCCAAACAATTAAGCTACACCTTTTGTCTGCTTTGGAAGTTCCAGAATTCTTTTCATCTCCAAGAGCTATTTTTTATAAAATGTGTTTTTATGTTAATATGCAATGGGTTTATTAGTGTTATTCCTGAATTAATAAATATTTTTCAGTTTATCAATATTATTTACCAATATAGTAAAGATTGATATAACCCACATAAGCAAAAGCTCTTTTTGGTCCTCAGTAATTTTTTTTTTTTTTTTTTTTTTTTTTTGAGACGGAGTCTCCCTCTGTCGCCCAGGCTGGAGTGCAGTGATGCGATCTCGGCTCACTGCAAGCTCCGCCTCCCGGGTTGACGCCATTCTCCTGCCTCAGCCTCCTGAGTAGCTGGGACTACAGGCGCCTGCCACCACGCCCGGCTAATTTTTTGTATTTTTTTTTTTTTTTTTTTTTTTTTTAAGTAGAGACAGGGTTTCACCGTAGTCAGGATGGTCTCGATTTCCTGACGTCGTGATCCGCCGGCCTTGGCCTCCCAAAGTGCTGGGATTACAGGCGTGAGCCACCGCGCCCGGCCGGTCCTCAGTATTTTTGAAGGGTATAAAGGGGTCCTGAAATAAAATAGTTTGGGAACCTCTGATCTACTGTAATTAAACACCATCATTTCAATAGAAAACTGAAACTTAGATTTCCCCAAGGGCATAGTTGATGTATTCAAATAAGCATTTTATTATCTTCTCTCTTTTGACATCGCTCATCATGTTTCGTAGATCTGAGACTGTGAGCTCTTATAAAGCCAGTGCTATGCCATATACTTCTGGCTTATAGCACAATCATAGCTACACAGGAAGTATTCAAAATGTACTCATTGAGTGATTTATTATTTCCATAAATTTGAAACATTCTTCTAGTATGTTTTTCAAAAGGTATACATAGTAGGTTCATGCACAGAGCACTTAACGTTGATTTTTTTAGCATTCCCATGGCTAGATCTTCTTATAATTTAGTAATCTGTAATCCTACTACCCCGGGATAATCACTGTTAGTATTCTTGGATATATTCTTTTTTTCTTTTTAAATACAGTTTTGAGTATTTGAGTACAACCTTATATTTTAATAAATTTTCCTCACAATCAACTAGCCATATATAATATCTGCCACTGGGCAGATTGTTTGTGACATAACACTTTCAAAGTTACTGTGAATTCTTGGCATATACAAATGGCCGTTGTGTGGTGCTGAGTGACTCTGCTTTAGGAAAGGTGGGGATGCTTCTGTTCAATAATTTCACAGCAAAGTATCCCAGACATGTAAACAGTTAGTAATTTTTAACAGTACTAAAACAAAACAGCTCTTGTTATTGTTTTAAATTATCATCTATAAAAGCAATATAATATGTATGTAAAGTGAATAATATAAATTACAAAACAATTTTTTAGCTAACAAATTAGCTGAAGAATAGCAGGAACAAGAATTTCACCAGGCTTCAGAATTCATATGATGATTCCACAGGATTTTTGAATTTGAGTTTCAGATTGAGTGATGGATCTCACTTATAATTTAAAACATACAAATGAAAATAACAACAAAAATAATACAGTTTCTTAGCTTGCAGAGTGACAAGAATTAAAATGTCGCATAATACTCAGTGTTGCTGAGGATAATAATGTAAACACAACTATTTAGATGGCAATATGGGGACATCTAGCAAAATTAAAAGGCATCCATCCATTTACCTAGCAAATTCCTTTTATTCCGAAACATTTACACAAATTTGCAAAATATACATACGAGAATGTTATATCATTTTTTGTAATAGCAAAAATTGAATGAAACCTACTGTTTATCAATTGTGGACTGTTTTTGTGAGCCATGATATATCCAGGCCACTAAATCTAGTAAAATTATCAAAAGGATTGAGGTAGAGATATAATGTCCTGATAGTGAATACTCTCCAAGGGGTATTGCTAGTTTTTAGCACGCTTCAATTTTTGTAATTTCTGGAAGAATAAGAAGTTGCTAACAGTGGTTACATCTAAAGTGCAGGGTGGCATAGAGGAAGAAAAAGTATAGGTGTTTGCTTTTTGAGAAATTATGTTCATGTGTTACTTCTATAATTAGTAATAGTTTATAAAGAGCCTTAAGATGTATACCTTTTGATCCAGCAATATGACATTTTGGAATTAATCTTATGGGAATAACTAGGTATGCGTGCAAAGCCATGGTCCCATAAGATGTTCTTTTTGCATTGTTAATAATTGTGAAGAATTGGAAGCAATATAAGTGAACAACCAGAGAAGATGGGTTAATGGAATTATAGTTTGTTATTAAAAATAATGCCGTAAGGAATATTAATCATATATTATTAGATGATGACCCTTGGAAAAGTATGGACAGTATAACTAGATATCTAAAATGATATATACCAAAACATGACTAGTGGTGGGGTAATGGGTGATTTTTATATTCTTCTTTTTATTTTTAAATCTATGTTTTCTAAGTACTCTCCAAAGAACAATTGTTATTGCTATTAAAAAGAAAATAAGCAATTCAAGTCATTTTCAGAAAATAACAAGTAAAAGCTAGGAAGATATTCCTGCTAAGGGTAAATCAATCTTCTCTTGATATTATTAGAATATCTGATTCTATATTATTGAGCCCAATTCAATTTCATAGTTCAGTAATGCTAATAATGCTTTGCTTATGCAATAGAATTTATATGTAACCGATGTATTCATAAGACCTTTTCTATTTAGCAGTCAATTCCTTTAATAAAAATATTTTGGAGATTGTATGGTGAAATATTTGGGGGATAATATTTTCCTGTTATACCTATATTTGCATGCCTAAGTAACATTAAATAATCAATGCAATTTGGTATCATTTGTCAGTATTCTGTTAGTGCTAGTCTGGTATTTTATAAATAGATTTATTTACTTTGCTAAGATAGACAAATTATGAAGCACTGTCAGTTACTTTGTGAAAATTTCAAATACCAGGTAGTGAAACCTAATAGCACTGTTGTAAACACTGCATATTACTATTTTCTGGGTCTCTCTGACCCCACAGCAGTGCAAATGCTAGCATTTCTCTCTGCTTGACCCAATTGAATCATATCGTTTTAAGGTATCTGTCCACCCAACCTGCCATGGATAATGAGACATTTAGAAAGGCAAATAAATATTAGAAAGTCTTTGTAGTAGAACTGAATAAAATTTATTCGCTGAAATACCAGTATTTTTAAATAGATACAGCGTTGCTTCAGCCTCACCTTCTCCCTTCCCAACTACATAATGTGCTTTATTTAAACAAATTGAAGTTCAGAGGATCATTTGGAATTTCCCTGTCCCCATATACACACTTTATCAGCAGGCATACATGTCAACTGAGAATCATATTTAAAGACAATGCAGTTTTACAATGTTATTTAAACATCCTACCTGCATATTAGCTTAACACCTAGTTTGTCACTTAGAAACTTTTGTATCACAAAAGCATTCACGGTGGTGAAGACAACTTTCAGATTCTGTCATTTCTATATTGTTTTATGAAGCACATATGTATATGTATTTACATTTACATAACAGGCAACAGGTACTCCACATATAGAATTAAAAAGTGAGTACAGAAGGAAATAAAAGCTTATTTTCATGAATAGCATTTAGATAAGATTGCTGTCCTTACCTATTTAGTATTGGGTTCATATTCTGAGAGGATACAATTTTTGATTTTAGGAGTTTGGCTATTGTTCTCATCTAAACATATCCAAGATTAACAGCTTCAGATGCAAACAGTGTCATTAGTAGTCTTTCAGATGGTTTAATACAGAAGCTATCTCTTCCTGCATTTAATCATTGTCTTCTCCTGGCATGCAGTAATTCCTTCCCTCCACATGCAGAACCCCCACATGACTCCATAGTTACCCCAAGCAGTGCAGAACTGAGCTTGACAGTTTCCGTATGGTGCTTCACACTTTGGGGAAATGTGGGAATGAGGAATGCTGAGAGTGCACTTTTCATTCCTCCAAATTGATACAGGAAGTGGTGCTGGCAGCTGTCTAACTGTGGAACATCTGAGCAGGTGTGTTAAAACTTCATCTTCACATTGTCAAATGCCAGGTGGCAGCACTTGCTTGTTTGTTTGTTTATCATTTATCTCAAAATAAACCCAGCAGAAACAAGATCCTGTCAATTCACATGGCAGACACTGACCATTCAGATGTCTGCCTCAGATATTTTTTTTTATTTTCAGTGAACACGATTTGCAGCTTAAAAGATGGATTCTTTCATCTAGTTTTTTACTTCTCATTTTGGGAACTGAAAAATCGTGAAAGATGCTTCTAATTATCTGTTCACACAATACCTGGAACCTCAACCACGGCTGTGTTATTCTTTTAGACATAGACATTCAAGTTTAGGAGGCCGTAGAATGGTAATCAGAGTTGAGAGAGGAAGTTATAAGAAGAATTTTATTCTCTTGCTGAATTCTTAAGCATTTTAATCCTTTTTTTTTTTTTAACCCTGGAAGATGTTTTAGTAGCCTCCAGTGTGAAAACTAAATACTAGTTCTGATTCACTTGAACCAAAACTAAACAAAACAAAACACTAAGGCATTAGGTCAGTGTTTTTGTACATTTATGCCTTTATACTCTGTAAATACTGTTGGCTGTTTAGAGAAGCAACAAGAAAGTGATATGAGTAAGGGATATATAACTATTATTTATGTTTTTAATTTTTCTGCAGGAAATAGATCTCTTATAAGACAAACCAGAAAATTTATCTTCCCAAGATCTTTGCAAACCAAAATTCAAATGTACCCATGGCACTACAATTTACATTCCTAATAGGAATTTTTACAACTTCTTAAATAGTCCAGTATTGAATATGCTTGGGGGAAAATGTAAGTGTTAAGAAAGAACAGAAAAAAAAAATAAAAAACCAGTCTATTTTGCCACCGAAGCTTTTTCACATGCAAAAAAACAAACAACAACAAAAACAGAAAACCAACCAAACTCTCGCACTGTTGATAGACATACATTTTTTTTTCACAAGAAAACTTTTAAAAAAGCAATTTGCATATTTCTGCAGAAATGTGAAGCTCTGTGGTTCTTTTGGTTATGTTGCAGAATTGTGCAGAAGTCTCTGCCCAGCAATAAATGAAGGCAAACTTGGAAAGGTTAGCTGCAGGGTCCGCAGGCAGAGATGAAGGCCTGGAACCTGGAAGGGGATGATATGAGGAAGCACAGATAGGGAAGGAGGGAAAGGCAGTGACATGCAGAAAATAGGGACAGTTCAGATGGTCTGAGGCATTAAAAAAAAAGTGTAGGCATTTTCCTTTCAAGTCAGAGAGAAAGAATAGGAATGAGAGAATGAATGAGGCCAATCTGAGGCTAAAAAAGAGGAATCTTCTCAAACTGAGCTTCTGTAATAACAGTAGTTAATATTTCATTGAACACTGTTCTAACTGCTTTAATGTATCATTTCATCCTCACAACACCCCTGTGACCAGGGTACTACTATCATCCCCAACATAAATGAGCAGCCTAAGACCCAGAGAGGTTAAGTAATTTGCCAAAATCACATACTAGTAAATGGTGTATCAGGCAGGATCCCAACAGGGGACAGATAGCACACTTGTATTTGTCCGATTTAAGGAGACCTTAAACCTGAAGATCCAGGAAATAGATATGGCTGTGTGGATAGGGTCATCTACAAAAGACTGAGATCTTTAGATAAGGAATGTAGCTGGCCCAAGGTCACTCTGCAGGGAGAGAGGTAGGAGTATCAGACCTCACTCTCTTTTCTTCCTGTCTCCTGCCATTGCTCCCCATTGGGAGGCAGGAAGATAAGGAAGCCAGTTGATGTGACTCACACAGGCCAACGCCTCAGGACACAGAACAGTGTGATTAAGGTAGATCTTGGGGTAAGCACCAGTGGAAAAGGGATTTGAACTTAATCTGGTTCTGGGACAGATGCTCTTTTAACAATTACATATCTGCCTCTCTAAGTACAAAGTGCTTAGGTAGAACTGGTCCCAATTTAATGAAGACCTGAATGGTCAGCGAGGGGTTACTGTTTCTCCTGCACTCCTTAAAAGCACAGTAGGTGGATGCTGGTAGACATGCATCTCTATAAAGGGGAGAGCTTAGGAGAATTTGTTAATGGTCTGGTTTAGATGAACTTATTCAGTACCCTTGAGAGGTGGTGGAGAGGTCTCCTTTTTATTTTGTTATCTCTTGGAGCTAATTATGTTTCTCAGCGTAGTCTGAGCCCTGCAGTTGCTGGAGATGACTCTCCAGGTAACTTCAGCATCACACTCTGGGGCCAGACTGCATTTGATTATGCTGCCTTCTCACATTCTGTCCCATCTCCACAGTACTGAAAGTACATTCATTTATGACACCTCAATCCATTTCCACTCCAAAGCCCTAGTGAAACGAAGTGCCCCACTCACTTCTGGAAGATGGCTTTCTTTTTCCAAATGGAGCTTCAGGAATGTACGGGAAAAGAGGCAGCCTAAGCATTTACATGTATCCGTGCTCCCAGGCTGATTGACACAAAGCATCAACAACCTGCATAAATTTAGCCTATGAGGGCGATTGTGATAGTTGTGAGAGTGATGACTGATTTCAATATGCAAGTATTGATTGGGTGCCTACAATGGGCAAACATTGGGGCTATAGTGATGAACACAACGGATGTAATCTTATCATACTTTTGGAATTTTACTTTTAAAAGTACAAATTGCCAGTTGAGCTCGAAAGATGTGTCTTTTCTTCCCTTATGGAATATAAAAGAGGACAAATAATTGAGCTTAAAAGAAAATCATAGATGTAAGAGACATAAAAAACCATATTGCATAATAGCCTTTTTAGCAACCGTTACTTAAAACCTGACAGTGAAATGAGCATATATACCATATGGCATGTGTGTATTATGCTTTTATCATATTACTTGAATGTACACTTAGCTGCATCCCATTTTAATGAAAGGGATTTCTTGCTTTCTTTATACTCACAGAATTCCCTCAGATTCAACTACACTTAGCTGCATCCCATTTTAATGAAAGGGATATCTTGCTTTCTTTATACTCATAGAATTCCCTCAGATTCAACTAGAAGAGATACTAACAGCAACAATAATAATAATTTACTCCATTGAAGATGACCACTTTATGCTAAGTTCCAAATAACTCTCACTACTTAACAGTAGATTTTGGACTCTACTCAAGACCTTCCAGTTTTTCAGAGAATGAGAAGAACATTCTGTAGAAACACAAAACTTTCAAGATTCTCTAGGAATTAATACAAATCCAAATGTGGTTCTGTGGCCAAATGTCAGTATCATCTAGAAAATCCAATAAATAGCTATAGAGTACTGACTGTCTGAGAGGCACGCAACCAGGAAAAAACATGGGGTTAAGAGTACAGGCTCTGAGAGAATAATTATGTTTTGGGAACTATAGTAAGTCTGTTATTAGATTCTAGTCTCATGAGTTGTTTTTTAAGTTTTTTTCTGAATTTAAACTAACTCTGCTTATTCTTGTGAAACCACCAGTGATCTCTGGCTGCTGCTCAGAAGAAACAAAAGGGATGGGTAATGTAAAAGTCTGAATCAATATTCTAATTTTGTCCACATATTGGAATCAGCTAGCAGTCCCATATCAGCTTGGTTCCATCAGTTGCCCAGTTCATGGAAAGCCTTCTTATTTAGTTTACTTGGGATAATTTTGCTTAACTGTTGTGGGATATATTGCTGTTGTACTCTTTGTGTAGAAATGCAGGATAAGGGCATGGTGCAGTGGCTCACGCCTGTAATCCCAGGACTTTGGGAGGCCAAGGCGGGCGGATCACAAGGTCAAGAGATCAAGACCATCCTGGCCAACATGGTAAAACCCCATCTCTACTAAAAATACAAAAAATCTGGGTGTGGTGGTACGTGCCTCTAGTCCCAGCTACTCAGGAGGCTGAGACACGGTTCGCTTGAAGCTGGGAGGTGGAGGTTGCAGTGAGCCAAGATTGCACCACTGCACTCCATCCTGGTGACAGAGTGAGACTCCACCTCAAAAAAAAAAAAAAAAAAAGTTAAAAAAGAAATGCAAGATAAGCTTATTGAATATTTTCCTAAATTGAGCACTTATTAATCTTCCAAATATCACCTTTTGTTGAAACTCAAGATTTATGAGTGGCCCTCAACATACTGATGCTTTCTGACCAGGCTCCTCTCTACCCTGAATATAAAAGACCTTCATAGTTAGGCAGGGATATCATATCATCATCCCTATTTAGCCTGAAGAAGTTACAGAAGATGGATCTTCATCCCTCTGCAACCCTTAGGATTAAGGGTTCTCTTATAAAAGGAAGGGGGAAAATGTCAGAGGCTTTTAAACCAGAGTGACTTTATCTTGTATAGAGGCTGGGTAAAATGAGGCTGAGACCTACTAGGCTGCATTCCCAGGAGGTTAGAGCATTCTTAGTCACAGGATGAGATAGGAGGTCAGCACTAGATACAAGTCATAAAAACCTTGCTGATAAAGCAGGCTGCAGTGGAGAAGCCAGCCAAAACCCACCAAAACCAAGATGATGACAAGAGTGACCTCTAGTTGTCCTCACTGCTCATTATACACTAACTATAATGTATTAGCATGCTAAAAGACATTCCCACCAGCGCCATGACAGTTTATAAATGGCATGGCAATGTCAGGAAGTTACCCTATATGACCCAGAAAGGGGAGGAAGCTTCACTTCCGGAAATTGTTCACCCTTTTCCTGGAAAACTCATGAATAACTCACTCCTTGTTTAGCATATAATAAAGAAATAACAATAAAAATGGGCAATGAACAGCCCATGCTGCTGCTCTGCCTATGAAATAGCCATTCTTTTATTCCTTTACTTTCTTAATAAACTTGCTTTCACTTAAAAAAAAAAAATTACAGGCTCTGAAATCATACATGTGAAAGAAAACCTTAGGCAAATAGTTTAATTTCCAAAGTCTTAGTGTCCTTCTCTTTAAATGGACATACTACCTCTTTCAAAAGGCAATTGTGAAGATCAAATGACATCCTGTACCTAGCACAGAACCTGGCACATCTGAGCACTCAATAAACATTCCTTGATCCTACCAGTATTCTCATAATCACCATAGTTTTGTCTGACTCCCTCTTTTCAAATTAAGTGGCACTCTGGGATATTGGGGTTAACCCTGTCCAAGCGCTGCTTTGTTGGACACTGTCAGTAGAGACACAATGTATAAGTTTAACAGTATTTTCAAGGAAAAAACATAAAGGAACAATTCAGATGGTAGCCAATGGGTGAAAGAAGATAAAATAAAATATTCAGAGAAATTACTTAAGATACAGTGTAGCTGCTATAGCTTTGATTTATGACTAACATCCTAGGACAGAGATGGGGAGGAAGCTGATAAACAGAGGCTATGACCTGCTGTGGGCAATAATGTTTCAGGATCTCAGATGCCACTTCACAGATGGGACATAGGTGTTGGCTGGTTGGGTTCTGAGTATCTGGGTTTAGTGGGGCTGAGCTGAGACAGCCAAAGAGAAAGCACATAAAAATCCAAGGGAGAGAATGTGTCTGGCTTCAGACCTTACAGATCAAAATTGTCTTTCCAGATAAAGGTCTAAAAGAGAGAGCTGAATAAATCAAACAAGAGGTGACGAGAAATTGAGGAGGAAGTGAAGCATAGAAGATCTGAGACTGATATCCGAACTGGGAAGGGATACCTGGCACTCTCTCTCTCTCTCTCTTTCTCTCTCCCTGGGTTCTGGGGTTGCACATTGGTTGAGATAAAGATGAATTTCAGTTGGACCAGCAGATATTGGAGAATGATGAGAGCAGCTGTTAAGGAAGGTAGGGGAAATATTATGAAGCCTACTTTAGATCATGCTAAGGGGCTTCTATTTGAACCTGTAGACAATGTTGATCAGATTTCTGTTTTACAAAGACAACCCTTAAATGCTTCACCTTATCCCCACAGTCCTAATTAATTGTCTTTGCTTCTCATTCCCACACAGCTTGGCTCTTGCCACACCACGGCTTATTTTTTAGTTTTTTTTTCTATGACTATCTTTCACTTTCCAGCTGTGAAATTTCTTGAAGGCAGACCCTATGTCTTTAACTTTGATGCCATGTTTTTTTTTTGTTTTGTTTGTTTTTTAAGACAAAGAAATGGCAGGTAAAATTCAAATTTGGATGACATCCATGAGACATGAGAAGTTTGTTTCTAGAAACTCCTGAAGGACTTGGGCTTGGGGCTCAGAGAGTAAGTTGCTTCTCTCCAATACTAAAATCAAGGCCCTGGGAATGGGCCAGCCAAATTGGACATGCAGCACCAGGAGCTTTCTGAGAGTATTTTTCGCTTTCTTTTTATCTCTTGTCTCCCCAGCCTTACCATGTTCTTGTCCATGGAGCTCAACATATGTTTAGTACATGAAAGGCTGATACCTCTTCTTTGAAGAGTAATTTGTGGACAGGGCCTTCAGAGTGATGCTTTCCCCCTGTGTTATGGTATCCTTGTGTTCCAGGGTGGTAAGCTGCTTTGGCAATGTGGCAGCCCACTGGCCTCCTGGGAGATGGTTCAAGAGTAAGCCATTTCACACCCTCCTGCCTGGGGAGCTCAGAGCAAACCCTGGCCATCAGATGTGGCCAGTGGAGGGCAGCAGAGGGCTGCAGAGCATGGTCCAGTGTCCCTCTGGAGGTCATGGAACTATCAGGACATGTATCTGGATGTGAGAGTGCAAGATTGATAGGAAAATGCCTATCAGCAGTCAAGAAGAACCAATAGATTCTTGGGAGAAAGATCAGGCTGTAGAGAAATTGAGGAGCTGGCACCTTGAAAACCCTGAAGTAGATTAGGGAATATCAGTGGGAAACTAGAAACTCAGCATGTGGAGTAAGGACCAGCCTAACACCATAACAATAATACTTCTGCCTTCTGCAGATCACCAGAGGCCAGAGCTGGATGAGATGCCTTCCAGAGGACCTCAAAGAGAACCTCAATTGGCCTTTTGGCCCTCTATCTAGCTTAGAGAATGCAGTGGCTCTGGGCTCTGGAATAATAATCTCCTCCCCATCCTTCTTCACTTCCCTCCCCACCGAAACCACCCATTTCTGTCTCATCTGTGGTTTTATACTCAACTGTGGAGGCTAGTGCCATACATAGGTGAAAACTCAGGTTATCGGTGGCTACTCAACAGTCTCACTAGTGGCCAATCTAACCTCAGTTTACTGCCATAATTAGAAGTTAGCAGGTGTTTCTACTTTTAGCCTCTGTTTTATTGGCTTTGCTTACTGGCTAAAACAGGTCTCGGGGTTCTTTCTGTGGCTAATTTAAGTCACACATCTTGACACTTAAAGTGATGTTCCAGCCAAAATATATTTGCATACGTAATAATAAAAATAATCATCTGCCACATGTGAGAAAAAGACAGAAATCTCTTACAATTTATTTTCCATTTTTTTTTTTTTACTCCTGTTAGCACCTTCACTCTAGCTGTAACAGCCAATGGAATCCATTGTTGTGAGTTCCTGTTGTTAGCCTTGATAGCTAGAGTTGCTGATATTACTGGCATTAGGCTTTGCAACTTATTTCAACGAAAGATAACATTTGGATGTCCACATTTTTGTTCAAGGTCATTGGCCAATTGTATCTTATCAATGTCTTTATCCTTGTATCATCTATATTTATTACACCTTAAGGAAGCATCATAAATATCCTTATTGGCTAGATCCTCACTTCCTTGTAAGGTATCTTTTTCAATGACTTATCCTTGCCTTTCTGTTCATAGTTGGTTAGCAACAGGTGCAGTTGAATAAATGGATGGGTATGTGTCTATAAGATAAGTGCCGTCTCCTTCTTTTGTCTTAAGATATTTCCATTTCTTCAGCTAAACAATGGAGATGATTACACCACCATATGCTCCCCTCCTTCAACAGATGTAAGTGTGGGGTCATCACCAAAGAAAGGGTTTGAGGACCAGTTACTCAGCCACTCATCCCAAATGGCTTAAGAATCTCTATTTCCTGGAAGAGAATATGGCCCTATGAGGCCCTTCCTATTATATCCAGAATTTAGTGACTTTTTCTTATTACCATAATCACATCCATTGCATTGGACATATGGTGGCTTAGAGGACAGAATTAGAATTAATCGGTGAGTGGCTATTACAGGGAAACAATGACTCAACATAAATAGCATTTTCTAAGTTAAACCTGCCTAAAGATTGACAGGGCCGATTCACAAGGAGGTGAACTGTAATCCTGGGGGTTTTAGGTAGAGGGGAAGGCCACTCGTCACCACTGGTTCTCTCTGATGGCCAGATCAGATTCTTTGTAAAGTCTGTAGCACTTGGGACACATAATTATTACAGGCTTCTAAAATGGGTTTCTAACAAGTTACTACTAATACCTGAAATCATAGCCAGCAGAATAGTGCAATGCATTTTAAAAACAATATCTAACTTCTTTTTATCAGATGACGAATAAATTAGCATTCATTGAGCTCCTATGTATCGGGTATTGTGCTAAGCACTTTACATCCTTTAATGCTTGCAACCACCCTGTTAGGCAAGGGTTATTCTTTTCATTCCACAGGTAAAGAAACTGAGACTCAGAGCTTTTAAGTCAGTTGTCTAAGTTCACATCATAGTAGAACCCAAATCTGTAGCCAGGTCTGTCTGAGTGGCTGTCTTTTCAACACACCAGGCTACCTTTTATGAACAAATAAAGGCTATGCTGACCAAAGCTCTGTTCTCCTGAGTATTACCATGCATTTTAGTTGCAAATAATATTTAAAACAGTAATAAATAATCAAGGAGCATTTTTTTTGTCAATGACTGCAGGGTAAACCTACCTCAGCTTCATTCTACATTCACCTCAGAGTGTGTATATAGTCAGCTTTCACACTGAATGTCAGCAAATGGAGTGGATGGGTGCTCAAAGAAGGCAAAAAATAAGTGATCATCTTAGATTTACAAGAGTTACAAAAATTTTATAACCAGCTATGCTGTAAGAATTGTGCGTGTGGTCAAGTAAGACTAGTGAATTCTTCCAGAAGGTAGCAGCTTTTTCCCTTGCTATTACACTGGCTGAGTATCTACTCTTCTTTAGATGTAGGATATGCACTAGGGAAGCTGTTTGAAGACTGATTCCAAATGTGGCCATGACAATGTGGTTAAGTGATTTCATTAATATGTAGTTTAAAGAACGAAAATGTCAGTGCCACCCCAAGGAACATGGAGGTAGCATTTTCCAATACTATCTAGAAAGCTAGAGCATGTCCAAATTGTTAGCCTTTGGGTATTTATTTCCTTTGTATGAAAACAGACATTGAGACTTGCTTTATATTCATTTGTTTTTCAGGTTAGTTATTGCCATTTGCTTTGAACGTGTGTAAAGGGATTTTTCAGAAGTAGCATCTGAGCTGTAACAAGGAATCTTATCTGGCAATCTTCCCTGATCTGTCACTGAAGGCTAATCTCACCACAGGAACACTGTCATACATCATAAAGATATATACCCTTTCCAGGCATTTTAAAACCTATTTATCTTTCCTTCATTTTACAAATACCGACTGTCTACAACTGTTGGTTTTAATAATATTACCAGCAAACAGTTAACTGCACTTGCTATGTGCATGGCATGGTTCTAAGAGCTTTTTATCTCACAAGAACTCTGAGATGAATCTCATTTTCCAGAAGTGGAAACTGTATAAAGCTTAATTTTTTTTCTTAATAGACTAGGAAAAAATAAGGTTAATCAAAATCCCTGCAAGCTTTAAGGTTGATATTTAATTAAAAACAAAACAAAAACAGTTTCAAAGTAGTATATTCCCAAAGTTATTTGTAGAGTCATATTTATTGTTCACCTTAATGTTCAGTCATCACTAAAGATTTCTGTAGCTAATCAGAATCAATCGAGCCACTAAATTTATTGTGAAATAAATGACATCCCTATGAAAAATACTCTGTTCTAAATATGACCCAGGACAAACTCTGAATTAGAGCTGTTGCATTTTGTATACTACTGTACTTCTATCTTCATTAACACCTAGCCAGTCTTTCTTCTAACACCTAGTTAGCAACTGGTTACTGTCAAAGACTGCTGTGTTTCAGTTCTGTCCAGAGGAGCTAGATCTGTATTTGTCTACATCTGTTTTCAGAATTGCAAATAGTAACTTTTAATGTAAATAGCTTTTCTTAAGTACAATGTTTTGGGGCCTCATAAAAGCACTCTTCCCTTAGACCTGAATGTAACATTGGTATGGTAGATTCACCTGGGCTTGTGCCAAGGAATTACTGTTCTGAAGCTTCTCAAGTTCTTTGTTATAGACGGTTATCCCTATAAGCCATATCAATATATCTCTATATTTTCAAAATCCAAAATAGTGTTCTATGCTCTAAAATTGATACCAAACATTAAAAATCTGAACGTCCTCCCAAATTAGGAATATTGAATAGCTCTACCTATAAGTTAGTCCCAAGGTCTTCAAGTCACTAAGGAGTAGAATATTTTTATGGTTAGGTCTCTGAGCTTGGAAATCAGATGGCCTGAGTCTGATCTGGCCTGTACGGGCAACTGTGGGTTACCATAAATGTAATGTGTCCAGTGATAGATGGGTGCTCACAGGATAGTAGGAAGCCCATGGAGAGGGGTTGTTGGGGTGATCAGACCCGACACCAGGTCGTGGGGGTGATGAAGTCTGGTGGAGTCAAAGGACTGAGAAAAAGACAGTTTGAGAAATAAAGTGGGACCAGGGGGCCATTGCGATTGTGGAGGCTGCAAAGGCCCTGAGCTCTGGGAGCCCATGCTATTTATTGGTAATCCAACGAAGAAACAGGTGGTGAGAATGTGGAGGTCAAAGGGCACGTTGCATTAAGTACATGATTTACAGCTGTGATGGTTTAGCATTTGCTCTGCTACTTGAGATAATGGAGAACAGGTTCTTTTAACTCAAAATACAATCAATCCTGGGAGAGCAAGGAGCCAGCAAGTCTGGACACATTCCAGAGCCATGAGCCCTGGATTCTATCCAAGTCATGAGGGATTTTATGCCCTGGGCTTAGATTATGGTGCGTCAGGGTAGCCTTCCACCTTTAGCACAGAGCTTGGTGTTTGAAAGGCCACAAGGGATTTTAGACCCTGGACCTCGGACATGTTCCAAGACTCTTTTACATTATGTCAGACATGCAAGCCCTGCCTCAGCTTCTCGCAACACTCAGCTTTACCCAACATTCCCCCCTTCTCTTTTTTGTAAAACAGAAGGTATTATTATTACTGTCATTATTACTAGCTATCATTATTTCTAGCATAAAAGGTGGCCTCTTTTAATTGAGCAAGGCACTTTCATGCTCTGCAGCCCTTAATTGCTGGTTGGTGATCCAGCTTCATTTTTCTTAGCCCTTATTCAAACTGGAGTTGCTCTGGTTTGAATACTTCCCACATATCTCCCCTTTACCTTTTTCAAGAGGACCCTTAATTCTAGGGGTTGCCGAAGAACGAAGGTCCATCTTCTGTAACTTCTTCATGCTGAATAGGGGTGATGATACTCCTGCCTAACTGTTCGGGTCTCTTGTATTCAGGGTAGAGAGAAGCTCAGTCAGAAAGCATTGGTCCATTAAGCATCTGTAGGTAAAACCCTGGTGCTCCAGCAGTTTTTCAGCTTCCTGTGTGGATTTCTTGATCTGTCCCCATGTTATGGGGATTGCACCTGCATGGTTCATTCATCTCCTGCAAAAACACAAGCATACCCTCACCCCCACATTAGTAAATCTACTCAAACAGAAGCAAAAACTTTTTAGCCAGGAGGCCACTGATAATGAGAAACAGGCCCCTTCTAACAGAAGGCACAGGGAAAGCAAATCAAGGATTTTCAAACCTTCAATTCACACTGTACAGGTGGGCCCACTAGATGCTGTGGCTCATGATAGATCTTCAGATGTTTGGTGGGCACCCACACAGGCACCTGATCATCACCTGGAGAAACACAAGCAAATCCTCTTCGCCATATAGTTATCTTTCCTTTTTCTCAGCTCTTTGTATGTGACCATATTTTTTTCTAAGGCCTGCAGCATTAAGACGAGTTAAAGAATGGAATGCTTGTGCATCAGCAAAGACCGCAGAAACCAATGCATCCACCCCTTGATTAAGTTTAGTTAAAGGACCAAAAGGTCCTGGAGAGAAAAGAAAGAGCATTTTTATCCTTACCTCCCTCCCCTCTAATTCCTTTTATATTTGCCCTTTGAGCCATAGCTAATTTCCATAATTCAGAATGTTCTTGTCTGTCCCTGCAAATCTCTGCTAGTCTCTACTTTCGTACCTCTTTAGGGCACTGACCTTATATTGCTAGTTTTCATCTATCCCTATCTGTCCCTGTGGTACCTGTTAGTTCCTGTGAGTTCCTGCAAGTCCCTATCTCTATCTCTACTTACTCCTGTCTACTTTTCTTACTTACTCCTCTCTACTTTACTTACTCACGCGTCTCTACTTTTCTTACTTACGCGTCTCTACTTTTCTTACTTACGCGTCTCTACTTTTCTTACTCACTCGTCTCTACTTTTCTTACTTACTCGTCTCTACTTACTCGTCTCTACTTTACTTACTTACTTGTCTCTACTTACTTACTTGTCTCTACTTACTTACTTGTCTCAACTTATCTCTACTTACTTACTTATCTCTACATCTTTCCTGGAAACCTTTTTTATGACCCTGGGTAGAGCTCAGAAATCCATGCTTTAAGCTTCAGCAAGAGACAAAACAGGGACCCTGGACCCAGCACCAGATTGAAGGGAATAGGAAGTGCTCTCTCCTCCCTAAAGCAGGAAAACCAGAGTTAGGCCCTTGCAAATTTCCACTCCACATCAGAGTCATCCTCAATTTCCTGGAATAAATTGTTGATCATGGCAATTCACATATTTAGCAAAACAATGACCATTGTAACATTACAGACTCTATAAAGAACATAACCAATGTTTTCAATGAATTTGTGGTTATAATTGATGACCACTGATTTCACTTCAGAAAGTCCAAATATAGCCCAGAACAGTGTCTTCAAACTCTGTTGTGAAGGTTTCATTTTGTTTTACACCAATGTAGTAGGAGTAGAGGTTGAACATTCCCATCATAAAGGCCACAAACACCACAATGAACACATTCAGCCCATATCATGCCTGTGTGCTCATTAAATCTGTTTTTCTCTAGCAGAAGCAGGTTAACCATCAAACTGAAGCTCCAAGATGGCTTTATTTGTCCTATGCAAAGCAGCCCATGATTTATTTTTTTCCGGGGACTACTGCCAACCAGGCCTGTGTGTCAATCTGTAAGCATCCAACAGCAGATCTACTGTACAAATAGGTCTTTTGTCAGATACTTGATTAACCCAATATAGAGCCTTTCCTGTTGGATTAGTACTACCAAAGCCTCCTGTTCTTTTCACTGTGCTGCTTCCCAGCTTTATGTCAACAACTGAGCAATTCTTTCTCCTAGGGAAGCAGACCATGGAGTTGAGAAACTAATAACTAATTGAATTTCTCTGGTATAATCAGAACAAATCATTCCTGTATGCACAGTGACACCCTTCAAATTTAGACCAGATCTTCCAAGCAATAGACCAACTGTTCCTGAGGGCAAGGGTCCCCTAACTCCCATAAGGACCTTTTTTGGTGGCTCTCCATGAAGTAAGGAGATGGGAATTGTGTTGCAGAGGTCCATGGCAGCACTGCCCGCCATGGCGGGAGACAATTGTTGCCATTTGTAAGGGCACTGACTGTGCCAGATATGCCTCAGTTTATTGAGGTGCTCTCGGAATAAACAAGTCTCAGATTCCACTGGGTCTTAGTACTACCAATTGCTCCAGGTTTTAATGTTGCAACTACAGGAGTGGTAAGTTTTATAGCTAATTGATTTTCTCTCCCACTAAGGAGAGAAAGAGAAGGTAGCCATTCACTTAATTCAGCAGGTGGAGCTGACAGGCTAGTAAAACATACTTTTTTCAGTTTCCCTTTCTTTTATTTAATTTCCTCCAGTTTCTGTTCCTCACATTCAGAATCTGAAGTTAGTTGTGTATGCTCATCCTCCTCTTCCTCATCTGAATCTGCCTCATCATCTGTTTGAAATGGTTCAAGAGCTGCTTTTATTAGCGCCCGCATTGACCAAACCGAGACTGGAATTTTTGTTCCATCTTTATATGCTTTTTTAAAATCTCTGCCAATTCTCTCCCATTTATTCAACTCCATAGTCCCTTGTTCCGGGAACCATGGGCAAAACTGCTTTACTGCACTAAAGAGTGATAACAAATTCTAAGTACTAACTTTCACTCCCCCTCTTCGTAACAAATGCCTTAAGAAAAATAAGCAGAATGTCTGCTTTGAATTTGTCCCATTGTTACCCTGGTTCTTCCGAGCACTCAACTTTTCCACGGAGCTTCTTTTAGACATCCTCGGGTGTCCTTTGACGATGTGTCCTCTGCTTTCATATACTCTAGTGTTCCTTCACCGGAGTCTTCGTCACCCCATGTTGGGCGCCAGGAATGTTGGTGTGATCAGACCCAACACCAGGTCGTGGGGGCAACGAAGTCCGGCAGAGCCTAAGGATTGAGAAAAAGACAGTTTGAGAAGTAAAGTGGAACCAGGGGGCCATCGCGATTGTGGAGGCTGTGAAGGCCCTGAGCTCTGGAAGCCCACGCTATTTATTGGTAATCCAACAAAGAAACAGGTGGTGAGAATGTGGAGGTTGAAAGGGCACGTTGCATTAAGTACATGATTTACAGCTGTGATGGTTTAGCATTTGCTCTGCTACTTGAGGTAGTGGAGAGCAGGTTCTTTTAACTCAAGATACAATCAATCCTGGGAGAGCAAGGAGCAAGGAGCCAGCAAGTCTAGACACATTCCAGAGCCACAAGCCCTGGATTCTATCCAAGTCATGAGGGATTTTATGCCCTGGGCTTTGATTATGGTGCCTCAGGGTAGCCTTCCACCCTTTAGCACAGAGCTTGGTGTTCCAAAGGCCACAGGGGGTTTTAGACTCTGGACCCCGGACATGTTCCAAGACTCTTTTACATTATGTCAGACATGCAAGCCCTGCCTCAGCTTCTCCCAACACTCAGCTTTTCCCAACAAGGGGTGGGGTAAATAAGGAGAATGAAACAGATAGACAATTAGAGGATCATTTCAAGAGGATGAGGGATGAGAAATAGAGAAAGAGAGTAGGAAGAATTAAATCCATCAGATATTGGGCTGTGTAGGGGATATTGGGCTGAGGTGCAGGTAAGGATTAAGGTTAACAGAATTTCTAGAAAAAGTAGTTCGGAAATTTTACTGGGATCTAGAAAACATTAAGCACTTTGGGATATTGAGAATTTTCTTGGGGAACATGGGCTGTGTGTCTAGAGATATATTTAAGGAAAAACTGGGACCATAGTTTTAAAGAACCAAGTGGTCTGTGGCTTACACTGGAACACAAACCAGAACATCCAGCTGTAGGGAAATTCAAAGGAAGAAAAACTTCACTGGAATCATGATTCTTCCCAACGTATCTTTATAGATTTTTGTTTAAGTTCAGAGAAGTTATTTCTTTAAAAGTACTTATTTTTAAAAGTGCATATAAGTACTTTTTTCCTTTGAGATATAATAATAATCTTACCTACTCTTGCTAAACTCTTGTATTATTTGAACCAATCTATGGCAGGCAGTTTACTGAGTGCCAAACTCAGTTTCCATTTGCTGTTTTAAAGTCATGGGAGACCTGAACTTTCTTCAAAGCAGCAAATAGATACTGTGTTTGGTACTCAGCCGAGTGCAGGTTTTTTTTGTTTTTTTTTTTTTTTTGAGATGGAGTCTTGCTCTGTCACCCAGGCTGGAGTGCAGTGGCGCAATCTCGGCTCACCACAAGCTCTGCCTCCCGGTTTCACGCCATTCTCCTGCCTCAGCCTCTCCGAGTAGCTGGGACTACAGGCGCCCGCCACCACGCCCAGCTAATTTTTTGGATTTTTAGTAGAGACAGGGTTTCACCGTGGTCTCAATCTCCTGACCTCGTGATCTGCCCGCCTCGGCCTCCCAAAGTGCTGGGATTACAAGCGTGAGCCACCGCGCCCAGCCCCGAGTGCAGGTTTAACATGACAGGAGGGTGATGTTTTTTCTGTTGATGTGCCCAAGTTAATCTGAGTTATCTCTCCAAATACATAGGTAGGTATTATCAATTTCTCTGCCTAAATCCATGTAATCTGCAGGGTTGACAACTTCTCTGGTGAGAGCTTTGAAAGCAGATGATTCCATAATACTCTGTCTTATTGTTTGATGAGGGTAATTCACAACATAACCCTCTGTGATGAGGAATAGAGAGGTTAAAATGCAGACTCAAGTTAATCAATAGAGGACTTTGAAATCCCATCTTTTTCCTCTTTCTGATGATACAAATCCTGTTGTTCTCTCAAAGTTGGTACAAAGCTGATCTATTTCTGGAAGCTAAACCTGACCAACTATACTTAATAATGCCTAGCATATCATATATAGATATTATATAATCTTAATCCTTCTTATATCTCACAGATCATAGATACAGATATATATCTGTACTAAAGGTGTTCTAATTACTTTATTGTCTCCCCAGGTAGATTTTGAACCATATAGGGTAGAGTTTCTTGTCCTCTAATTCTTTAGTGCTCTCATGCCCTCTTGTTCATTATAGAGCACACTGTAGGGGCCCAAGAGATTCTTGTTTAAAATTTAAGACTGCCTATATCAAATGTTGGCAAAGTGATGGAGCAATTGGAACTCTCATTCACCACTGGTGATAATGTGAAATGGTACATCCACCTTAAATAACAGTTCAGAAACTTAAAAAAAAAATGTTACCCATGCACCATATGACCCAGCCATTCCATTGCTAGATATTTATCCAAGAGAAGTGAAAGCATATGTCCACACAAAAACTTGTAAACAATTGTTCATAGTAGTTGTATTTGTAACAGCCCAGAACTAGAAACTACCCAAAAACCTATCCACTTACAGGTGAATGGATAAGCAATTTTGGTATATCCACACACCCAGCAATAGCAATAAAAGAAAGGGAAAAAGCTGGGCGTGGTGTCTCACGCCTGTAATCCCAGCACTTTGGGAGGCCGAGGCAGGTGGATCACAAGGTCAAGAGATCGAGACCATCCTGGCCAACATGGTGAAACCCCGTCTCTACTAAAAATACAAAAAAATAACCAGGTGTGGTGGCAGGCGCCTGTAGTCCCAGCTACTCAGGAGGCTGAGGCAGGAGAATGGTGTGAACCTGGGAGATGGAGCTTGAAGTGAGCCGAGACCATGCCACTGCACTCTAGCCTAGGTGACAGAGCAAGACTCTGTCTCAAAAAAATAAAAAAATTTAAAAAAAGGGAAAAAAATTCATACAATAACATGGATGAATCTCAAAATAATTATTCTAATTGCAGAAGATAGACAACAAATAATATATATTAATAGTATTCCATTTACGTAAAATTCTAGGAAGTGCAAACTAATGTATTTTGACAGCAGTTAATGTAGTTGCCTGGGGATGAGAAAACAGAGAGCAGTAGATAAAGGACAACAATGAAACTTTTTGGGGATATGGAAATGCTCATTATCTTGATTATGGTGATGGATTCATGGGTATATACATATGTCAAATGTCATCAAATTTACACTTTAAATACGTTCAGTTTATTTGTCAATTATACCTCATGAAGCTGGGGGAAAAAGCAAAAAAAAAATTGTACAGAAACTATTCTGCATCTCCCTTTAGTATTCCACTGTCTCCATGTTTTCATGGTGAGAAGCTCCTGCTTTGAGACAATCATACAGATGACACTGAGCAGATTGGGGGCATTCAGGCCAGACAGAGCTTGCATTATCCAAGCTCTGCCACTTTATCAGCTGCATAACCCTAGGAAAGTTACTCAGCATCCCTACACCTGTTTTCTCTTCCATAAAATGGAGCTAATTATATGCCAACCTCAGAGGGATGCTTTAAAAACTAATTAGATTAAATGTCTGGCACTTCATAGATGGTAGCTATCACTATTAGATACATGTTATTACATATTGTTAAGCACTTATTTTTTATGAGACTGGCAAAATTTACTGAGAACTTTCTCAGTTTGATTTTAATTCTTGCTGATTCTCAACCAATTACTAAGAATAAAGCAACTAACAAAGAATGAGCAGACTATGGCTGAAAATATAATACAAGATCACTTCTGGGCGCTTATCTTCTCCATTCTCCATCACTTGTGCTAAGCTGAGTTGGCAACATATGTGCAAGTGTGTTCAGATGTTTTCAGTAGAGAATAGGATAATACAGAGAATGTGTATCAGGTGCAAAGAAAGATTTAATAAACTGGTCAAGAAGTACTTGAAAAAGTATGTGTTTTGGTTTTGACAGGTATGGCTTTAAATATGAGCTCAGCCTCTTACTACTTACAAAGGAAGCCCTGGACAGGTTATTAAACTTCTATAAACCTGAGTTTATGCATGTATAAAATGTAGATAAAAGTATACACATCACAAATTTGTTGTGAGAATAATAATCATGTCAATATTAGAAATAATTTTAATGATAAATATGTACTTAATGGCCTCTACTTCCCTTCTCATTCTGGATAAGGCCAATTGCATAGTTAATAATGATAATCATGTGATTTAACCTGACCTTGATGGCATTTTTAAAAAATTGCCTATTGTAATGCCCTGGTACAGCATTCTGTAAACTCATTCTGGAATAATCATGGGTATGTGTGAATGCAGGGAGAAATGAGATTACCCGAACTCCTGAACCCTCTCATTAATATTTCTTTTAAGGGGTGAACCTGTCATATTTGAAACCTAAGCTGAGGAGGGTAGCTAAAGCAGTATTTTTGTTTAAAAGTAGTGAAGACAGGTGCCAAAACCCAAGCCTCTAATTCCTAAGGCAATTCAAAATTCCTTGACCCCAGCTGTATCTGCTGTTGAGCTCATCAGGTTTAAAGGGGCCACCTGAGGAGGACTTTTAGGACTCAGAAGTTCTGTTAGGGAAGTAGAAGCAGAAAGTGAGCCAGATGGAGCCGGAATTTAGAGGACTCGTCGTGAGCGGGAAGCTCACTTGGTCAGCTCAGTGAAGGCTCTCCCTCAGACGCCAACATCTACATGTGGATATGGAAGGTTTGCCAATACTCACCTTCTTTTTCTTAGCTAACTTTCCACAGAGTCTGAGAAAGGTACATATTGTAACCTAGCTTTTCAAAGGAGGAATTAAGTTCTAGAGAAACACGTAGTGAAGAACTTTGCTTTGAAAGAAACGGTTTGCAAAGAGTTAAAACCATGGACTCTGTACTCAGATTACCTGGGTTCAGTTTTTAGCTTTGCCACTTACTGGCTGTGTGGTCTGGTGCCAGTTACTTAATCTTTCTCTTGGTTTCCCTATCTGTGAAATGGTGATAATAATAGAGTCTGCCTCATAGTGTTGTTCCCAGCACTGATATGAGTTGAAACAAGGTGGTTAGAACAGTATCTGGCTTATAGCAAGTGCTATATTTGTGTTGGTTATTGTTTTTTGAATGTTTGCTACAGCAAGTTTCATAAGAAAAGAAGCTGTGGTGTGTTGGAATTATCTTGGTTTTCCATAACTACATTTGTCTTAGACTATTTGGCTAGTAATGTCTAATGACGTTGTAGTGGTTTTTAAATACAGATAGTTTGGAAACTGAGGGGGCACTGTGCCTTCTCAGTGTCCTCTCATTGGACAACACTATTTCACTGCTGTTCAATGTTTTCAGCTTAAAGAACATCCTTCTTCCATACTAGAAGGAGGATGACTATTGTATGCCTACTATATACTTGAATTTATCCCTGTAGGAAAGTGAAGAAAACTAGAGCAAAGTAAAAGTCAGTGCTAAAAAGAAATAAGCTATCAAGCCATGAAAAGACATGATAGAAATTAAAGTGCATATTACTAAGTGAAAGAAGCCAATCTCAAGAGCCTAAATATGTAAGATTTCAACTATATGTCATTCTGGAAAAGCAAAATTATGGAGACAATAAGGAGGTCAGTGGTTACCAGGAGTTGGGGATTGGGGAAGAGATGAATAGGCAGAACATAGAGAATTTTGAGGGTGGCGAAATTACTTTGTATGATACTATAATGATGGATACATGTTATTATCCATATATCCAAACCCAAAGAATATACAAGCCAAGAATGAACCCTAATGTAATCTATGGACTCTGGATGCTTATGATGTGTCAATGTAAGTTTATCAGTTGCAACAACGCACCACTCTGGTGGGGGATATTGTTACTGGGGAAGGCTATGCATATGTATGGGCAGTGGGTATATGAGAAATGTCTAAACCTTCCTCCCAATTTTGCTTTAAACCTAAATCTGCTTTATTATTAAGTCTTAATAATAAAAGAATGCATTAGTGAATTCCAGTACTTAAGTAGATATTTTCATCCCTTCTTTTTTCCTCAGTCTCTAGAACTTGTCTCTGTCTTGAATAATTTTAAGCAAGGATTATGGTTGTGTTCTCTCAGGTCTAAATTTAGCCGCCAGATTCAATCATGCTACAAAGCTGTGCAACTGAATTAGTGTTTAGCTGTGATAGAAATCCCTTGGGAATCAAGTTCCAATTAGGAAACTTAGATGAGCTTGAGTAACAGTCTTAGGAATAAAATAATTTTTTTCTTTCTTTTTCCATATATAGAATTTTCCCCATCAATACCCACTTTGATCCACAAAATTTCCTTTACCACACATGGTCTGTCTCTCTTATATTACACATGCTTGAAATTGATCTTATACTTTAATATTATTTTCCTTTTAATAAGCATAGTTTTCAGCTGCTGGGAAGAATATAGATCTAATTATTTCCCTCGATTTTACGTCCATTATGAAAGAAAATCTGCTGTAATTAAATCATTAAAGCATTATAATTTGTAGTAACATGAGAACGCAGGAAAGTGAACAGGTTGAATTTGGCCTCCAATATCAAATGGAACTAAATTTGAATTCTAGCTTCACCATCTGAAACCTTTTGTCATTTGATAAATTATTTAACTTAAGCTCCAATCACTTTGTCTGCAAAAACTGAATAATAGTTGTATCTACTATACATGATATTTACATGGCTAGTTTTAGGCGATCATGATTAAACGATATGGCATATACAGGTGCTTAGTGTATTGCCTGGCATCAAGTGAACACTCAGTAAAGAGTTAGTAACACTGTATCACTGTTGTTCAATGTTTTCAGCTTAAAGAACATCTTCCTTCCACACTAGAAAGAGGATGACTGTTGTATGCCTACTATACTTGAGTTTATCCCTGTAGGAAAGTGAAGAAAACTAGAGCAAAGTAAAAACACACTTAAGCCATATAGCAGAATAGTATGGTGGTTATAGGCTTAGACAACCCAGGTGCAAGTCCCAGCTCCACTCCTGGCTACTCTGAGTTTTGGCAAGTTGCTTAACCTTGCTGTGCTTCATTTTCTCCATTTACAAAATTGGATCCATAATACTATCTATTGGGTAGTTGTGAGAATTAAGTAAGATGATATACACAAGGCGCTTGGCACATAGAACTGGCTCATGGAAAGCATTCAAATATTTGAATTACTAATATTCAAGAATGGCTGAGGAAATCACAGATTGTTAGCCTAACTAAACTCAAGTTTAGATTTGGAGTTCTAGGAAATGTTCAGTTTTGTTCTACTGTATAAAGATGAAGTTGGCATCTGCTAGTAGTTTCTGCCAGCCTTCAAGCCAAACTGACTATATCTGTGTATTAAGCCTTTACTGACTGCTTAAGAATTATAGAAAATATGAAAGTTTAACACTTAAGGAATTTGCTATTTAAAGAGACAAGCCTAAGTCATAGAAAATAATTTGAGGAGAGCATCAGATAATACAGTCCAAGTGTCAAGTGATATATTGTGGTCTGTAAGAACAGGTTTTATTTTTTTTTTTTTTTGAGACCATTCCTTGTTCTGTCACCCAGGCTGGAGTGCAGTGGTGTGACCTGGGCTCACTGCAACCTCTGCCTCCTGGGCTCAAGTGATCCTCCTACCTCAGCCTCCCAAGTAGCTTGGACTACAGGCATGCCCCACCATGCCTGGCTAAATTTTTTATTTTTTTGTAGAGACAGTTTTTTGCCACATTGCCCAAGCTGGTCTTGAACTCCTGAGCCCAAGTGATTTGCCCACCTCAGCCTCCCAGAGTGCCAGGATTATAGGCATGAGCCACCACACATGGCCAGAACAGGAAAAATTGAAAGATGAACTTCAATTGTTCAGTGTATGGCAAATAACTAAAAGAGTTTGGAAGGTGGTAGAGATGGATTCCAATTCTAGTCCAACAGAACAGCAAGAGCAAATGTGTGGGACACGGTGGAACTGGGCCTGGTATGGAGCAGCAGATGAATGATAAACCTTGGGAGAATCAGAGGATATCTGTGGGCAAATAGTGGGACGTGGAGCTGGATATGGCTTATGAGGCAACAGAGGACCTGCAAAGAGTCGAGCTTATGGCTCAACTCACACCTTTCCCCATTTTACAGATGAGGTGATTGAGGCATGAAAACTATTTCTCTGTGTCATTATTAATTGGAGTCAGAGTCGGTGTTAGGGCCACCCTATTAGTCCTGACTCCCTAGCTAGTGAACTTGCAACTGCATCACTGTGTGGGATTAGAGATTACAAAGAACCTGGACTAGGGAAATTAGCTTGATGCTATCCCCATGGTCATTTTTCTAATTTTGTAGATTAATCGCTGCCTTTTTTCTATCCACACCATATTCCCTAAAGCAAAAAAAGCAAATGTTAATTCATAGGCCACTCAAACAAAGGCCTTATCTAAATCCCCATTTGGGAACATTCAACCCCAAACAAGCCATTTGGTTATTGGAGTGATGGCTTAGAATCAGGTACTGATTCCCAGGCAACGTGTTTTCCATTGTATCACATCACTTGCACTTGTTTACTGTGATTTCAAACTCCTCTCTTAAGGGTCTCCTTATTTCTGTCCCTGCCAGGCTAAATGGCCCAGTTTTGTTTTGTTTGGTTTTCCTACAGTGTATTTTTCTCTCTCACTTTTACCAACTACCTCAAGATCAATGACACATTATCCTCTTCCACTTAAATGGGGCTCTCAGGATTGCTCTCCCTGTAGCTCCCTAAGATCTGCTGGTTTGGAGTTTATATTCTGTCGGGTTGTGTTCCTGAATCATGTAGGTCATTAGAGTAGAAAGACGTTTCCCTTCTACTCTGAGTTACCTCAGGCTTAAAGGTTGCAGATCTTATTGCTGCAGGAGTCCTTTCTTGATAAAAGCTGGGGACTTACCTCCTCGGAGATCCCTGTTTGCTGCGACATTCTTGTACATTTTCACCTTTACATTTTTCAATTTTCCCTTCCTGCCTTTGTCTGCCCAGCAGGCTCTCAGTGAAGAAAGGAGCAGCAGGAGAGTCAGGTAAATCCTGTCCATTAACACACCCAAGGTTTATTTTAGATGGCTATGCTGGGAAGAGGAGGCAGGTCAGAAACTGCAGACAAAATGCGAAAGCAGGTAGTGTGTTCCGTGATTGAAGTTACAGGGATTTAGGAAAGTTTCTCTGATACGTTTTTTCCCCCTCATCAGCTTTAGTCTTTCTCCTTCACCTCTGAGTGGGTGTTAATTACTTCGGAGTTCTTTTCTTACCTCACCTCCTCCTCCTCTTCTTCCCTCCTTTAGTGGAGGGTAAATAGGAATTAGTGGGGAATAATTATCTCATCTTCTCTTTCACCATTTATTACCAGCCCACTTCCCTCTAGAATCTGATATACTGCTTGTATGTTGCAAATTGCTCCAGAGTGCCTGGAAGAAACATATAATGTTCACATGAATAGCTTATGTGGTCAGTATTAGAGTTGAGAGAGTAAATACAGGTATGTACACTAAATCGGAGATCTCTTTCACTGGATATATTTAAATTGGGGGACAAAAGGCTTGTAGATTCTCTTTTGCTGATCCTATTTGATGCCATTTAACACATGGTTTGTATGACAATGTCCTTTTTTCCTCTGACTTCAAGCTGCTTTTATCACCTTAGTGAAGCTTTCAATTTCTCTACCTTTACTTGTTACTATTGAATCTTTTACTCATAAATCTCTTCCTTCCTGTCCAATTTTTGGTCAATAAGGTCAGCATATGTTTATTCATGAATTGTATTTATTCTGTATGTTTACTTTTAAGAATTTTATGTATGGAAGCATGTTGTATTATTATAAGTCATACTAGCCTGGTGAGAAATTGAACGTGGTTACCTGGCTTGCAGCATCTGGCTCTTCTGACTATAGTCAAGGTGATCTTCTCGGGGTAGAATAATGGGTACCCGAAGCTGGGAAGGGTAGTGGGGGCAGTGGACAGGGGTGAGAGATGTGGGAATGGTTAATGGATCTAAAAATATAGTTACATAGAATGAATAAGATCAGGTATTTGTTAGTGCAACAGAGTGATTATTTTATAATAATTTATTGTACATTCTAAAATATAATTTTATATTTTAAAATGGCTAAAAGTATAATTGGAATGTTTGTAACTAAAAAAAAAAGATAAATACTTGAGGTGATGGATACCCCATTTACCAGGATGTGGTTATTACACGTTGTATGCTTGTTTCAAAATATCTCACATACCCTGTACATATGTAGACATACTACATACCCACAAAAATTAAAAATGAAAAAGATGTACTCTTCACTGAGGCTGTTCCTTAAGTCTTAAGAGCAGTCAGAGAGGTGATGTTCTTTGGCAGACTGAGAGGCAGTTCTGGAGAGAAGGAAGTGCACTGGGCTTGGAAATATGTAAAGGCAAGAGAAGCAACTGGCAGGGAGAGGCACCATGCTGGTTTTCACTGCCAGGTGAGAAAAAGTCAGGTAGGAGAAGAGCACAGGTCACAAGGAATGGAAGTTGGAGGGACAAGAAATACATAGTTGGATAGGAATCGATGGAAGAAGGAAAGATTAAAGCAGGAGAATGTAAAGTATAATTCGGGACACTGATAGCTCATACTTTGCCTTGGGTAAATTAGAAAAGGATGCCAGTTCCTCTGGGTGGAGGTGGTCCTGTGCTGGGGTGTACAGCTTCATGAGCAGAGAGCAGGCTGCTTTTTAGCTTTCATTTGCCTTCTTAGTTGGGTGTCCTTGTGCAAGGCATAGCCTGCATACTGGACATGGCAGCCTGGGGTGAACTGCTCAAGCATATCCTCTAAAGAGCAGTCTACAGCTTCTAGTATGTGGTACCACTAGGAAATAACTGGAGGCTAAAATGTAATGCAAGAAAACAGTTTGCCTCTGAAATAGTCATAATGTTTCTTTCCATAATGTATTAGGGTCTACAAATTTCCTAAACATCCATGCCTGATTTGATTCCCAAAATAGCCCTGACTGTACTGTCATACCCACTGTGTAAATGAACAGACAGTTTCAAGCTATCAGGTTATTCACAAGTAATAAGCAAGTGGCAGAGGCAGGATTTAAATCCAGATCCTTAGACTAAAATCCTGAGCTTTTCTGCTGTACCAGGCTACCTACACAGCACAGAGATAGGCTGTGTGTGTGAATTATCATTGTTACCCCTCATGCATATGGGTAATTAAGTTATGCACATCCAGTCATTAAGACAGCTCTGTCATCTTGTACCATCTTATCTGTCCTAATATTATTTTCCGTAATATGGAAAGTAGGCTATGGGTCAATAGAGATCAGAGTTCTTGCCACTGAGGTGATTTCGAGAAATGAATTCCTGTGCCTCAATTTCCTCATTTGTAAACTGAGGTCAGTATTATCTACCTCATAACTCACTGAGTTGTTAAAAGTCATGGTCATATTTCTGAATGTTAACATTTATAAGACAGGCTATATTTCACTTACTGCTGTATCCCAAAGACTAGTGTAGTACCTGGCACAAACAGGTGTTTTATATCTATCTATCTGTCTGCTTGTCTATTGAAAGAATTAATGAATTTGAAGGTTTATTGCTTGCTGGGTGCTGTACTAAATGCTTTACAAATAATACTTATTTCTCATCACATAGATGCAGGATAGGTATGACAACCTCAATTTCACAAGTAAGGAAATCAAGATACAAGATTGGTCCTAAATCTTATGCTCTTAGCTACCAGAATTATTAAATTTGAACCCCAGCCCTGGCTCTCACTAGCTATGTGACCTCTGTTGAGTTACTTCACTCATTAGCACCAGGCACTCTGATATGTGTGCCACATCTGTTGCCTGATTTAATGCTCACAAAGTGCCTGTGAAGCAGGAATTATCACCCTCCAGTGACAGAGGATGACTAAGGCTCAGAGAAGATAATACCTTACCCGAATGATAAAGCTAAAAAGTGGCACAACTAGGATTTGAACCTATGTATTTCTATTTCAAATTTCATGTTTTTTCCCCAGGGTTTGGTAGGATGAAAGTTGACTCTTCATGAACTGTGATCACTTCTGTGTGCCTATCCTACCAATGGGACATAATTGTCTTTTCATATTAAGGGAAGGGGTCTCCAGCAACTGTTTTTACCAATAGAACTCATTATAACTATTTACTTAATGTTTTCTAAGTATCAATTTTTTCATGTTGTCTAAGTATCATGTTTAATGACACCAATGTCTTCAAAGGTTGAAGAAATATAGATTATTTCACAACAAATACATGAAAAAAATCTACCAGTTGCGAAATTAATTATTTTGCCATGAGGCCTCTAGGGATGAATACATTATAAAGACAGAACTGTGTTCACCACCATATGGAATGTTAGCCACTTTGGCTGTGCCTCTACATCCTTGGAAAGAAGCCAGTGGCATTGTCTCCCATGCAGTGAGACCTGTGAGAGTGTGCATTGCCAGAGCTAATGAGGGGTGTGTGCTTAAAGGAGAAAACGTCACCACCAAAGACATGAAAGAGAGAGAGAATCTGACTAGTTGGTCCTCAGGAACTGGGCTTACAGTTCTTTACAAACTAAAGCTTTTCATATTTGTTTACTCTATAGACATTTAAAAAGCTCTCATGATTTTTAGATTTAGACGGGAAGAAAAGAGAAATTCTCATTGAGTATGGGTTCCTTTTCCCCTTCAGGATTGACAGTGTGGTGAGGAGGTATTCAGATAAGATGCCGGGGAGTAATTGCAAAAAGAATGAACAGGCAGTGTGTTACACTCAAATTGGGAGTGTTGCCATTATATTGCCATTTTCTTCCAGGTAAGCGTGGAAATGTAAACCAAGAGTTATATATAATTGGCCAATGGAGTGACCATATTTTAGAAGTTAATACATTTTTAGGTTCACAGCAAAATTGAACCAAAAGTACAGAGTTCGCAGATACTCCTTATTCCCACACATGCACAGTCTCCCTAGAATGGCCATTTTGAACTAAAAGATGAAAGTGGATGTGGTTTTGGAACCAAGGACTGAGGGCCTGGAATCTAGACCTGAATCTGGAATCAGCTGGAGTCTATGATCTGAAACAGCTGGAGAGCCTTTCCCTATTCTGTACCTCAACTGCTCACAGGAACTAGTGGAATAAGCATCTGCCACAAATTGCCATTCAATAGAGTTAATAAGACAAAGCTTGTGAATCTATAACCTCAAATGAGAGGGATAGTATGAGTACAAAAGGAACTAGAAAGGTATCATTACTTCCCTGTCCACCTACATGCCTCTCTACTCCCCACTTCGTGTCACCAAAAGGACTAAGGTTTTAAACATTCTCATAAAAATTGCTTTTGAAGAATAGATTTTGTTTTTTCTAGAGAAACAGAAAATAAGGTGAATAAGTAGAGAAAGTGGATTACTGAAATGTACAGAAGCCAATTTGAGTTTTATTCATTCAGCAAATGTTTGTAGAGGTCTACTGTGTAGTAGATTCTGGTTGTGACTGACCAGAAAATGTGTAGGTATTTGAAAAGCCAGCAAGGATAAAATAGCCTTGAAATTGTTAGGGTGGAAATCGGTATGCAAAATGTTCTTTATATCTTTACACATATTGGCAAGTGGCTAAAAGGCAGCAGAGGATGCCTTACGTTTTTACAAAACAGGCTGTCTCCACAGGGACTTTCCGCCATTTAAATAGCTCTTCATCATCTCATCTGTTGTAGAAGAATAAATAGCCCCTTCTAGAAGGTACAATATGCAGCTATTTAATGACACATAATAACCTAACAGAAGCCAGTAAAATTGTTACACCCTTAGATAGTGCGGAGCAGAATAGGGATAAAAAGATAATAACTAATTACTTACAATGGATTTGGCCAATGAGAGGTGGGGAGGATGACTTTGGTGAAAAGCGTAATAAGACTTATTGAACTCCCACAATTTGGTACGTGTGTACTCTGTCTAGTCTAGTAGGAAGGACAGTACAGTACTAGGATGATAAACTAACTGGCAATAGCAAGATGCAAGGCAGATGTAAGAAAGAGGTGGAAAGTGTGCTCCATGAGATAAGTGACCTCAGGGTCTGCCAGAAGGCAACACTCTCTGCTTAGAGGTCTCATGATGATGACGCCTAGCAGGAATCCTGTGACAAAAGGATCCAAACATGGAAGTTTCTGTTTGGAAGAAAATATGACATTTCTGTATAATTTAACTCTATGTAGGAGAGTCATATTATTTCAATATGAATTCCTTGACTGGAAAATAAACATTAATTACCAACTATGAAGAACATGGCATGTTATACATTGTGAAGAGAGATTGGTCTCCTAGGAGAATCTATGGAAATCTCCTCTGGCAAAAGGGAAGATTCCACACTGTGAAAGTATTGGCTATGTTTCATGTTATTTAATCATTAGCATCATAAATTCTTAATGACTAGGAGGGTTGATATAACAAATATAGCTGTAATTTATTGAGCATCCTCGTTATGCCAGTCATTGGGGCAAGCATTTGATGTGAATTATCTTATTTAATTCTGGGCACGATCTATGAAGTAGACACTATTACCAATGGAGGATTAGAGAGATTAAATACTTTGCCAAAAACCACACCGCAAATGGCAAATCTTACTACTCCCTGTTAGATGAAATTGAACTGAAGTAAAACTCAAGTTCTTAACAATAATGGTGAATTTTTTCCTAACATATGATGAGCAGGAGGATTCTATGTTGTATATGGATGAGTATTTAAAAACATTTATTGAACAAGGCTTAGAAAAGAATCCAACCCTTAGTTCTTAGAATGAGACTAAGTAAAAATAGTAGATTCAAAGTTAATTATCTAGCAATAGGATGGACATGGGAAAGACGTAAAGAAGTATGTGAGTAACTGAGATTGGAAAACTCTGCATGAAAACACACATCTTTACGTGAACTTCCGTCACTGACACCTTCTATTCCCACACTCCCTGGAATTTCAGTCTCTAAGTCCACCCAGTGATTCTCCACCCCAGATCAACCCCATTGTTGACTTTCTCTACTGCTGCTCCTTTGTTGCCTAACAATATAGAAAATAAAATGCATAACCCTGCTAATTGGCCAGATCACTGCAGATTTCTCATTCTTGGGCCCAATTGGTTCTCCCTGTTTAGTCAGTCTGCTTTTTATCTTCCAGTGTCTAGTCCAAACCATTACCAGTTTTCTGAATCCAAATCTATCTGATCATCTCTCTCACTAGGTTATCCCAACTTTCTCCTTCACCAAGAGAATATCTTATTAGACTTTATCTTATAAAGTCTAATTAGACTTTCACACAGTAAGTGAAAGGAGGTACAGAAAGTTTAAGTAACTTGCTCAAAGTCTTACTGCTAATAATAGTAGAGCAGGGATTCAAACTTTGTCATTCTAGCTATAGACTTTGCACTATACCATTCTGCCTCTCTCTGGTCATACATTTTGACTGACTTAATAAAAAAATGAGTAGATGGGTTAAAGACCCATCAGAACTTGATACTTGGGCTGCTTCTGGCCTATAGTAGCCGGGACAGCTAGGCTTGTACATAAATGTGGCCTGACCTCACATGTTTTTGTTTGGACTTGGTTTTATCTGGATGGCCCTTTCATCAGGGATAAGAGGAACTCCTAAGAGGAATTTCCTCTGTGATTAGTCTTTGCTTTGTCCCAGCTTGCTGTGTGGCCAGAACAGATGCTCCCCTTATCTTCGCCTGCTTCAGCTAGTTCTTCTACATTCCCTATTTTACTTGAGGACATTCACCCAGATAAGAATTCAGGAATAGCCCAAGAATCCTTCCTGGGCTCTCCTAAAACTCACTCTCTTGAATCTGTCCTTTTTTCATTTTCCACTGTTGTTTCTTTAATTCCTTCATTTGGCTGCTGCTGCTTTTTTTTTTTTTCCCCCTTGGCATTAAGGATTCAGTGATGAACAGGACAGACAAAGCCCCTGTCCTCAAGGAGTTCCCATTACAGTGGGCAGAGGATGCAACCGAGATCAGATTGTGATAAGTACTATGACAAGTGTCAAGTATGAGTGAGAAAAGCAAACTCCAGAGAGTGGGGTATAGTGGGATGGCCTGAGGGTATTAAAAGCTTCTGTGAGGTAGATGTTCATAAATTTATTGTGCAACTAGAGATCCAAGTTGAGTGATTTTTTTTTTCTCTTGTAACATTTGCCTGGTTGGATGAGGCACGGAGAAAGTGGATGGATCAATGGCTTTCTTCATTTCCTCGTCATCTCTTATTTGGCCCCATTACATCTAGTTCCTGCCTGTCTACAACTCCATATTAATGCCAGCATGTTCTTTGTAAAACACAGGTGTGTCATATTGTTGCTCTGACTAGAAATTTCTAATGCCCTCTACTTATAGCATTGGTTTCCAGACTTAAGTCTATCAAATCATCTAGAGAGATTACCAGACAGACTAGAGGCTGCCTCTTCATCCTTCATGCCTTTGCCAACTTCTTATTCTGTAGGTCTGGGTGGTGCTATGGGCTGCATTGTGTCTTTCCTCAAGTTCATATGTTGAAGCCCTAACCCTTCGTCTCTCAGAATGTGACTCTGTTTGATGCCAGGGCCTCTAAAGAACTAAAGAGCTTCTGCACAGCAAAATAAACTACCATTAGAGTGAGCAGGCAACCTACAGAATGGGAGAAAATTTTTACAATCTACCCATCTGACAAAGGGCTAATATCCAGAATCTACAAAGAACTTAAACAAATTTACAAGAAAAAAAACAACCTCATCAAAAAGTGGGCGAATGATATGAACAGACACTTCTCCGAAGAAGACATTTACACAGCCAACAGACACATGAAAAAATGCTCATCATCACTGGCCATCAGAGAAATGCAAATCAAAACCACAATGAGATACCATCTCACACCAGTTAGAATGGCGACCATTAAAAAGTCAGGAAACAACAAATGCTGGAGAGGATGTGGAGAAATAGGAACACTTTTACACTGTTGGTGGAACTGTAAACTAGTTCAACCATTGTGGAAGACAGTGTGGTGATTCCTCATGGATGTAGAACTAGAAATAACATTTGACCCAGCCAAATATATATACCCAAAGGATTATATAAATCATGCTGCTATAAAGACAAATGTACATGTATGTTTATTGTGGCACTATTCACAATGGCAAAGAGTTGGAACCAACCCAAATGTCTATCAATGATAGACTGGATTAAGAAAATGTGGCACACATACACCATGGAATACTATGCAGTCATAAAAATGGATGAGTTCACGTTCTTTGTAGGGACATGGGTGAAGCTGGAAACCATCTTTCTCAGCAAACTATCGTAAGGACAGAAAACCAAACACCCCATATTCTCACTCATAGTGGAAACTGAACAATGAGAACACTCGGGCACAGGGTGGGGAACATCACACACTGGGGCCTGTCATGGGGTGGGGGAGGGGGGAAGGATAGCATTAGGAGAAATACCTAATGTAAATGACGAGTTAATGGGTGCAGCACACCAACATGGCACATGTATACATATGTAACAAACCTGCACGTAGTGCACATGTGCCCTAGAACCTAAAGTATAATAATAAAGAAGTAATTAAGTTAAATGGGGTCATTGGAGTCAGCCCTAATCCAATGACGGGTGTCCTTGTAAGAAGAGATTAGGACACAGAGACACACAGACTAAGGGTTGACCATGTGAAGACACAGTGAGAAAGCAGCCATCTCAACTCAAGGAGAGAGGTCTCGGAAAAAAACCAAACCTATTGACACCTTAACCTTGGACTTCCAGCCTCCAGAACTATGAGAAGATTAATTTCTGTTGTTGAAGCCATCCAGTCTGTGACATTTTGTGATGGCAGCCCTAGCAGGCAAATACAGGTGGGATCTGAGAATCTGCACTTCTAACACATTTTCAGTTGATGCTGATGGTCCAGAGACCATACTTTTAAAACTACTGGTCTGAAGAACATTTTGCTAAATCCTTCATAAACTGGTCTATGTCCAATTTCATTTCCCCACCTTCTCATTCACTTATATAATAGTGTTCTAACCAACCACACTACTCATAGCATTTTCAACATGCCAAATACTTTTTCGTCTGTTACCTCTGCTCATGCTGTTTCTCTTGCCTTAATACTTATTCCCCTTTCTCACTATGGTGAGAAAGTCCAGACCTATCATATAGTGTTTGTCTTTCTGTGCCTGGCTTATTTCAGTTAACATAATGTCCTCCAGTTTCATTCATGTTGCTGTAACTCACAGAAGCAGAAAGTAAAATGGTGGATACCAGGGGCTGAGGGGACTGAGGAGATGTTAGTCAAAGGATACCAAATTTCAGACAGGAAGAATCAGTTAAAAAGAGCTATTGCACATCATGGGGACTGCAGTTAATAGCAATGTGTTATATACTTGAAAATAGCTAAGAGAGTAGATTTAAGTGTTCTTGCCACAAATGATAAGTATTTAAGGTAGTTCATATGTTAATTAGCTTGATTTAGCCATTTCATAATGTATACAAATTTTAAACACCATATTGTACGCAATAAATCTATACAATTTTTTTTTTGAGATGCAGTTTTGCTCTTGTCACCCAGACTGGAGTGCAATGGCATGGTCTCAGCTCACTGCAACCTCCGCCTCCTAGGTTCAAGTGATTCTCCTGCCTCCTCATCCCAAGTAGCTGGGATTACAAGCACTTGCCATCACGCCCAGCTAATTTTTGTGTTTTTAGTAGAGACCAGTTTCACCATGTTGGCCAGGCTAGTCTCGAACTCCTGACCTCAGGTGATCCATCCGCCTCAGCCTCCCAAAGTGCTGGGATTATAAATGTAAGCCACCATGACTGGCAATATATACTATTTGTCAGTTTAAAAATGAGAATCAGAATAAGAAAAGAAATGTCAGGCCAGATGTGGGGCTCATGCCTATCATCCCAGTGCTTTGGGAGGTCAAGACAGAAGGATGGCTTGAGACCAGCCTGGGCAACATGGCAAGACCCTATTTCTACCAAAAAAATATGAAAATAGCCAAATATGCTGGCAGGTGCCTGTGGTCCCAGCTGCTCAGGAGACTGAGGCAGGAGGACCCCTCGAGCCCAGGAGGTTGAAGCTGTAGTGAGCCATGATGGCACCACTGCATTCTAGCTTGGGTGATGGAGCAAGAGCCTGTCTCAAAAGAAAAAAAAAATTCCCTAAATATAAGAGTTCCTCTGAGTATCCTTCCCTCATTCTACTATTTAGATAAAATTAATTACTACTTCCCTCTGTCTCCCATAGTGCTTCATATCTCTTGATATTTCTCATAGTGTATCATAATTCTTTATGTGTCTCTTGCTTTGAGGAACTATGGTTCGTTTGCTTCTGCATCCCCGATGACTTGCACAGGGTCTGGCACATAACAGATGCTCAATAAATGTTTGTTGAGAAAATAACTAGTTAGGCAGTTAGATTCTTAGTGTGGTTGGAGAAGAGCCTTCAGAACAGTCTTGAATGAAAAAGGGGGAATACACTTGATCTCCTCTTACAAGGATACCTGATATTAAGCCTCCCTAGATGGAGGCCCATGTAGTAGAAAGTATAGGTCTCCTAGAACACTCCAAAAACTACCAGCCAGTCTAATTTAAGAGACTTTCTGTTAACTATGCAGAAAGAAAGGCAGGATGTTTCAAAATCACGTGTCCCATGTCCTGTCCTCCTTTTGGATTACCTGGGAATTTTAGAAACCAGTGAAGTACCATTATTTAAAGCACAGCTGAACAAACTGGCTGAACAAGCAAGTTCCAAGCACGAAGTGCAGAAGGAATGAGTTCCCTTACTCCCCAGTAAGGGCCTAAGAAGCAATTAACAAAATGTTCTCTGCCTCTAATCTCCCTCTCACCCCCAGCCAGGACACAGTACATTGCCTGAGTTCTCAGTGATGACACAGGCCATCATCCTAGGGTCAAGAAGCTTAAAATTCTGCCAGAAACACATGACATTAGAATGTGAAAAATACAGAGATGCTTTATTTTGTGATATTGATATTTTGCAATTGTAAGCCTTGTTCTGATTCCACATGGCATTAAGAATTTTAAGAAACTTCTGTTTCTGACTTATGCTACTTAATTAAAAAGAGCTAGGATGTTGTTAAGGCTGTGTTGTTGGGTGAAATGTCACTATGACATTTTTAAAACAGTGGAGTCACAGCTCAGCTACCTGATAACGTTAAAACTATACAGAAACTCTATGTGCAGGCTGAGAGTAACTTCCCTACAAAAGAGGTCCTGTGCTTGGAATTACCTATTGGCTGGTTTGATGGCCTCATTTGAACTTCACTCACAAGTTGTTCTCTGTGGCTCAGAGCAGAATTCTACCTCATGCTTAGTGGTCTAGTATATTTCCAATGTCTGCACATTTATAATTTGTAAGGAATGTCTTGTATTTGTTCACAGTAAGGGCTCCCTGTGAGAATTACCCATTTTCTGTCTTGGGGTGGGTTTTACAAAAATAGCCACTTTTAGTCTTATGAAGGTACCTATTCATAATATTAGGGGATATTTTGAATTACTCTGGGAATCATGATGATGAATTTTCATACTAACTGCCTTTTTGGCTCATCCTGTCTTTTTAGTAATATTTGCTTAGTGGGGAAGGAGCAGAATAGCATAAAGCATAGAGACTGATGAATTAAGAAGACGGGAGAGCAAAATTTAGGAGAAAAAGAGACCCAGGAAATGAACAAAGAGAAATAAATTCCAGGGAAGGAGAAGGAAAGAGGGGTACATATGTCGAGAAGAGAGAAGACGTAGTTTCAGGAATTGGAGGTGACTGTGCAGGAAACCAGCAGCTCATACAGCAGGTATTTTGGGAGTGTGGGGGGAAGGGCCCCAGGCACCCATTTGCTGTTTACACATCTCATGCTCTTTGCTATTCACTTTACTCTCATTATCCTGTCAAATCCTCCCAAGAACCCTGTGGGATATTAACATCCTGGTTCAGTGGTTCAGTGAAGTTAAGTCACTTGCCTAATGTCACTTAGTAAGTGGCAGAAATGGAATTTAAGCCCAGGAGTATTCTGACCTCAAAGCCCATTCTTATGGTCAAGTCCAAGGGGCTTTTTCCTGGCTCAGGGCATTCTGCAAACCATGGTCATAACTGAAGTCAAATTTGGATGCCCATTCACTTGAGGGTGGATATTAGGAGAGGGTCCTACATGTGTGCAGTTAGGCTGTCATCAACCTGCCTTTCTGCTACAAGTGGGTGGAATGGAGTTTCAATTACCTAGGGTGCCTTGCCTTAGTATAACTGTGAGGTGGGTAAATGAGTTGAGTCTTCCATACTCTCTCCTCTGGAATGTACCTCCCTTGGACCATCATACAGTAAATGCCCTTGTGACCAATCTTCTTTACTTCAGTCCCATATTTCATTGCCTGAGGACTCTGCCCTCGTTTATAAGAAACTTAAGTGCCCCTGGTTATCTGACTTCAAACCCCACCCTGGTCATTTGCCTTGCAATGAAACTACATATACAACTCCTGCAAAAAACTCTTAAAGAGTAAGAAAATTGTTAGCAGCTCCCAAGTAATCAGATCTGGAAGCTGGATCCTCCACCACCTTTCTGTCATCTCATTTTCAGTCATTTGTTAGAACTGTTTCTTCAGCTCTCTTGTTGCCTCATGGAATGAATCTCCAACATTCTCTCCAGCTCTATTCCCTACTCCCATTATGTGAGGTCAAGCCGTTTCTGTCTTTTGTTAAGCCCCTCCATTAGCATTGTAAATAGCCCCATGCCAGGGTCTCTTCATTGTTCCTCTTAAAGATTTTCTGCCAGATGATTCTTACCTAAAACACAATGTAGGTCTTGCTATATGTTCACTTGGTCACACCAACTGCAGAATAAAACTCCCACACCTTAGTTTGGCCTTTGAAGCCCTCCACCCAGTTCCACAGAGACTCATCCCACCTTAACTTCTAGTACTCTCCAATCCAGCGTTCCCTATTCCAGGGCATATTTAGAATTTTTCCCATTTCTGTGCCTTTATTCCCACAATTCCATCTGCTTGGAAGTCATTCTCCCTTCATACCCACATGTCCAAATCTGTCTGTAATTCCAACACCAGATATCCCCAAAACCTTTTATTAGCACTCTGTTCCCCATCCTTCTGGCTGAAGTAATGATCTCCCACCATCTTTTATTTAAAACTCTTTCAAGACAATTGTATTTTTAAATTTGTATTTGAAATATTTAGGTAATAAGCACCAGTGTTATGTATTCTTGCAGAAATTTGCTCCACAGAATTGTGAACAGTTGACACATTCTTCTTGCATTTACCCCACACCTGTGAGATAGTGGGAAAACACTGTTATCAGAGCTATGTTTAAAAGGAATAATTACCATAAAACTCTATACGTTACACATCCAGAATTAAGTAAAGCATAGACACTGGAATATAACAAGGACTCTACAGATATTTGTGAATGAATGAATAAATAAGCAAATGAAAATTCCTCAAGAGTTCGGTCTTTAAAAATCCCTAACCTTACAACCATTACCATGTTAAACACTTCTGGGTCTTATCTATGAGGACTCCAGAACTCTATAAGACCCCACAGTCTTATGGTTATCGGGGGTACCCATGTGTGCACTAGATATTCCATCTGAGACCTATGGGCTTTATCTTCCCTACAGTAAGCTCTATACCTGGCTTACACTAGAGGTGGCTAGACAGTGAGAACAGTTTGGCTGGTTATAAAATTCTCAGGTCATGTTTTCATTTCTTTAGAATTTTATCCATGGTTTTTCATTGTATTCTATATTCTATTCTAATTCATTACATTGTCATATATCTTCTATATATTGCTAGAAAGGAGTCAGAAGCCAATAGAAGTTTTTATTCTCCTTGCTCTTTATAAGTGGGCACCCATAGAATGTTTTTTATCTTTGGAGTTCAGCAACATCATCAGTACTACATCAGGCTTTCCTAGGGAAAGATACGTCTTTTTTATTTTCAGTTTCAAATTTTTAGTTCAGGCTTATTTTCTTCTTTTAAATCTTTTAATATTTGTATACCACTTTTTCTGTTCTCTTTTTCAGGAACACCAATTATAGGTATGTAGGATTCCCTTTGACTTCTACATCTATCATCTTTATAACCATGTTAATATCTTTGTTTTTCTTATCTTGTTTTATATCATTTCCTTAAGCCTCTCCACTGTATCCACAACTGTTTTTCAGTTGTGTTTATTTTATATATGTGCTTTTAATGGGACTTTAATTTATCATGCTTTTATTTTCCATTTCTTTCTTGAGCTCTACCAACTCACTTTTTATCATCTTCTATAATCTCATAGTAATCACCTATTTCAAATTCTGTATCTCTTCTTTAAGCTCATTGTACAGCTATATGAAATATTTTTGTGTCTTTTGAGATTTATTTGTGGAATCTTTCCTTTTTATCAGATGGTTCTTTTTCTGTTAAATGATCTTAATCCAATTTTTCTTCTTTTCTTCTTTGTTGGGGGAATTCAGTTTTGTTTAATTTTGCTTGCTTTAGTTTTGTAGTTTTATGCATAGGTCTCAAGTTGGTGCCTTCCTGGTTATTAGTTATTCTCGATTTGGGCTACTAGCTTCTGAAGAATATATCTATGTACAGTGAAAGAGAACAGTTAAATTGCAACATTCCACAACTTTAGTTGAGCCTTCTTATGTCAAAAGCCTTCTCACAAAATCTGTTATGTTTTATATTGGTTATTTATTTTGATCTTAGGTATCTGATTTCAATTTTTGTCACTCAAAAATCTGGTGTGGTTTTTAGCAAAACCTCTAAGTCATAGTTGGTTAGTGTCATGATCTGGGGATGGCTGCCTCTTGTCTCTCTATCATCCTGTTCTCCTCTGACTGTCTCTATCAACTAGGTGGTTATGCTGTGGATCATAGGAAGAGCCACTTGGCTTGTTTCCACTTCAGATCCAGCTCCCTGCTGATCTGTCAGGATATGACCTGCTTCTTTATGATAGGTTTGTGAACTCAGATCTCATTGCCTCTAACGAAATGACATTTCAACATGCCTTTAAGGGCAATGGCTCTCGTTCTCAGTGCAGTCTGCTTTCTACTTGAGTTCTGAGGCATACGTGTTCACTCTTACATATACACATTTTACATGATTGGTCTGCTGTGCTTTATACTTGGGGCAGCATTGCCATTTCTATTTAAATGAATTTTTTCCTGTAATAGTCTTAAACATGTGGTATTTTAGAGAACAGAATAAAATGGAAACACCTTTACATCTTTAAGCAAAGGTCCAGATGGTATGTTTTTAAAGGTCAAATCAGATGAAAAGAAAGCCATGTGTGGTTTATAGAAAATACTCTATGAACTAGATAACACCAAAGTAATGGGTATTTGTTGCCCTTATGAGTTGGCTGTGTAATTCTTTGGAACTCTTCTCAGATGAAATAATGGCGGAAAAACAACTTTAAAATGTAGCAAACTAAGTATAAGGTGGTAATATTCTCTATAGAAAATAATTTATGTAAATCAAATTTATCCTAAGAAACTTAGTTGCTGGAATACCCAAAGGCCTTTTTATTTATTTGGCTTCAAATATTTGTACTTACTATCAAAGGAAAATACATTAGTGTCCTTAAGCAGAGGCAAATATCAGCTATTGCATAAATGTGAGATAAAGCCATGTTGCTTTGATGTGTTCTAGAGTCATACAGAATAGCAGAGCAGCATCCTAAGTAATGAGCTAATTGCCAGGTTCTCTGACATTCTGGATGAATGCTTGAGCATGTACCAATGAAGCCTCCTGTGTGGCAGTATTACTTGTCACCCTCCCCCACTATTGGTTTACAAAGGGATGGCAACTATGTAGCACTTGCGCTGCCACTTCTCTCTCTCCCAGTCCATAAATGAGTGCTAATTCATGATCTTACGCTTAGGTCGAACATGGCCTCAGAATCTTTCCCAGTACAAAACTTAAAGCACTGCTATAAATCCATTCAAGTTGGCGTGACAAAACAATCTGTTTGCCACTTTTTGTCTAACTCGCCATTGGACTTCCTGATTTGATGATCTTCCAAAAATAATGATGAGCAAGTAGAAATGTGTGAAATTATACGTAGAAAATGAGATTGTCTAGTTCTAGATCCTTGAGGAAGCGTCACACTGTCTTCCACAATGGTTGAACTAGTTTACAGTCCCACCAACAGTGTAAAAGTGTTCCTATTTCTCCACATCCTCTCCAGCACCTGTTGTTTCCTGACTTTTTAATGATCGCCATTCTAACTGGTGTGAGATGGTATCTCATTGTGGTTTTGATTTGCATTTCTCTGATGGCCAGTGATGATCATTTGCTCATGTGTCTATTGGCTACATAAATGCCTTATTTTGAGAAGTGTCTGTTCATATCCTTTGCCCACTTTTTGATGGGGTTGTTTGTTTTTTTCTTGTAAATTTGTTTAAGTTCTTTGTAGATTCTGGATATTAGCCCTTTGTCAGATGGGTAGATTGCAAAAATTTTCTCCCATTCTGTAGGTTGCCTGTTCACCCTGATGATAGTTTATTTTGCTGTGCAGAAGCTCTTCAGTTTAATTAGATCCCATTTGTCAATTTTAGCTTTTGTTGCCATTGCTTTTGGTGTTTTAGACATGAAGTCCTTGCCCATGCCTATGTCCTGAACGTATTGCCTAGGTTTTCTTCTAGGGTTTTTATGGTTTTAGGCCTAAAATTTAAGTCTTTAATTCATCTTGAATTAATTTTTGTGTATGGTGTAAGGAAGGGATCCAGTTTCAGCTTTCTACGTATGGCTAGCCAGTTTTCCCAGCACCATTTATTAAATAGGGAATCCTTTCCCCATTGCTTGTTTTTGTCAGGTTTGTCAAAGATCAGATGGTTGTAGATGCGTGGTATTATTTCTGAGGGCTCTGCTCTGTTCCATTGATCTGTATCTCTGTTTTGGTACCAGTACCATGCTGTTTTGGTTACTGTAGCCTTGTAGTATAGTTTGAAGTCAGGTAGCGTGGTGCCTCCAGCTTTGTTCTTTCAGCTTAGGATTGACTTGGCAATGCAGGCTCTTTTTTGGTTCCATATGAACTTTAAAGTAGTTTTTTCCAATTCTGTGCAGAAAATCATTGGTAGCTTGATGGGGATGGCACTGAATCTATAAATTATCTTGGGCAGTTTGGCCATTTTCATGATATTGATTCTTCCTATCCGTGAGCAGGGAATGCTTTTCCATTTGTTTGTATCCTCTTTTATTTCGTTGAGCAGTGGTGTGTAGTTCTTCTTGAAGAGGTCCTTCACATCCCTTGTAAGTTGGATTCCTAGGTATTTTATTCTCTTTGAAGCAATTGTGAATGGGAGTTCACTCATGATTTGGCTCTCTGTTTGTCTGTTATTGGTGTGTAAGAATACTTGTGATTTTTGCACATTGATTTTGTATCCTGAGACTGCTGAAATTGCTTATCAGCTTAAGGAGATTTTGGGCGGAGAGGATGGGGTTTTCTAAATATACAATCATGTCATCTGCAAACAGGGACAATTTGACTTCCTCTTCTCCTAATTGAATACTCTTTATTTCTTTCTCCTGCCTGATTGCCCTGGCCAGCACTTCCAACACTATGTTGAATAGGAGTGGTGAGAGAGGGCATCCCTATCTTGTGCCAGTTTTCAAAGGGAATGCTTCCAGTTTTTGCCCATTCAGTATGATATTGGTTGTTCGTTTGTCATAAATAGCTCTTATTTTGAGATATGTCCCATCAATACCTAACTTATTTATTTATTGAGACAGAGTCTCGCTCTGTTTCCCGGGCTGGAGCGCAGTGGCGTGATGTTGGCTCACTGCAAGCTCCGACTCCCAGGTTCACGCCATTCTCCTGCCTCAGCCTCCCAAGTAGCTGGGACTACAGGCGCCTGCCACCACGCCTGGCTAATTTTTTTGTTTTGTTTTTTGTTTTTGTTTTTTTTTTTTGGTAGAGGCGGGGTTTCACCGTGTTAGCCAGGATGGTCTCGATCTCCTGACCTCATGATCTGCCCACTTTGGCTTCCCAAAGTGCTGGGATTACAGGCGTGAGCCACCATACCCGGCCCATCAGTACCAAATTTATTGAGAGTTTTTAGCATGAAGGGCTGTTGAATTTTGTCAAAGGCCTTTTCTGCATCTATTGAGATAATCATGTGGTTTTGGTCTTTGTTTCTGTTCATATGCTGGATTACACTTATTGATTTGCGTATGTTGAACCAGCTTTGCATCCCTGGGATGAGTCCCACTTGATCTTGGTGGATAAGCTTTTTGATGTGCTGCTGGATTTGGTTTGCCAGTATTTTATAGAGGATTTTTGCATCAATGTTCATCAGGGATATTGGTCTAAAATTCTCTTTTTTTTGTTGTGTCTCTGCCAGGCTTTGGTATCAGGATGAGGCTGGCCTCATAAAATGAGTTAGGGAGGATTCCCTCTTTTTCTATTGATTGGAATAGTTTCAGAAGGAATGGTACCAGCTCCTCCTTGTACCTCTGGTAGAATTTGGCTGTGAATCCATCTGGTCCTGGACTTTTTTTGGTTGGTAGGCTATTAATTATTGCCTCAGTTTCAGAGCCTGTTATTGGTCTATTCAGGGATTCAACTTCTTCCTGGTTTAGTCTTGGGAGGGTGTATGTGCCCAGGAATTTATCCATTTCTTCTAGATTTTCTAGTTTATTTGCTTAGAGGTGTTCATACTATTCTCTGATGGTAGTCTGTATTTCTGTGGGATCAGTGGTGATATCCCCTCAAGGATCTAGAACTAGAAATATCATTTGACCCAGCCATCCCATTACTGGGTATATACTCAAAGGATTATAAATCATGCTGCTATAAAGACACATGCACACGTATGTTTATTGCGGCACTATTCACAATAGCAAAGACTTGGAACCAACCCAAATGTCCATCAATGATAGACTGGATTAAGAAAATGTGGCACATATACATCATGGAATACTATGCAGCCATAAAAAGGGATGAGTTCATGTCCTTTGTAGGAACATGGATGAAGCTGGAAACCATCATTCTCAGCAAACTATCACAAGGACAAAAAACCAAACACTGCATGTTCTCACTCATAGGTGGGAATTGAACAATGAGAACACTTGGACACAGGGTGGGGACCATCACACACTGGGGCCTGTTGTGGGGTGGGGAGGAGGGAGGAAGGGATAGCATTAGGAGATATATGTAATGTAAATTATGAGTTAATGGGTGCAGCACATCAACATGGCACATGTATACATATGTAACAAACCTGCATGTTGTGCATGCGTACCCTAAAACTTAAAGTATAATTTTTAAAAAAAAGAAAATGAGATTGTCTAACTGTCAGGAAACAGTCTATTTGCTTGTTTTCCAGGCCATTTAAGTAGGGTGACTGACATTCAATTTAAATATTTATTGATGCCTTCTCTGGGCCAGTCCTGCTGAACTGGAGAAAGGAGATTGTTTTAGTCTATTGTGTGATGTTATAACAATACCAGAGAGTGGGTAATTTATAAAAAACAGAGATTTATTTCTTGCAGTTACGGAGGTTGGGAAGTTCAAGGTTGAGAGACTTGCGTCTGGTGAGAGCCTTCTTGCTGTGTCATCCCTTGAGGAAGGGCAAGAAAGCACATATATGCAAGAGATTAAGGAGGGTGAACTCATCCTTTTACCAGGAACCCGCACCCATGACAACAGCATTCATCCATTCACAAGGGCAGAGCCCCCATGACCTAATCACCTCTTAAAGGCCCTACCTCTCTACATTGTTGCATTGGGGACTAAATTTCTTTTCTTTTCTTTTCTTTTTTTTTTTTTTAAGATGGAATTTTGCTCTTGTTGCCCAGGCTGGAGTGCAATGGCGCAGCCTTGGCTCACTGCAATCTCCAGCTCCCAGATTCAAGCGATTCTCTAGCCTCAGCCTCCCAAGTAGCTGGGATTACAGGCATGTGCCACCACACCTAGCTAATTTTTGTATTTTTAGTAGAGATGGGGTTTCTCCATGTTGGTCAGTCTAGTCTCTAACTCTCGACCTCAAGTAATCTGCCTGCCTCAGCCTCCCAAAGTGCTGGATTACAGGCGTGAGCCACTGGCCGGGACGGGGGATTAAATTTCTAATACACGGATTTTGGGGACACATCCAAACAAGATCAAATATGAATATAATATAGGCCTTGTCTTTAAGGAGTCAGCCAATTAGTCAACTAGTATTTATCCAACACTTCTTCTGGCAGCCATAATACTTAGCACTGGGGTTATAGCAGAGAATAAAAGAGATACTGACCTTGTCCTCATGAAATGAATAGTCTAAAAGGAAGATGGGAATTCAGCATATATAATGGTTAACTAACAAATACATAAAGTCCTACAAAGTAGTAGACTATACCACTACTTGCATTTGACCATGGGTTCTGAATTTGTTGTGGGTGGAGGGGTTTTCCAGCTAATGTTAGAGATAGCTGCAGAAGGCCAGGCATGGTGGCTCACACCTGTAATCCCAGTAATTTGGGAGGCCAAGGCAGACGGATCACTTGAGCTCAAGAGTTCAAGACCAGCCTGGGCAACATGGCAAACCCCCATCTCTACAGAAAATACAAAAATTAACCGGGTATGGTGGTGTGTGCCTGTGGTCCCAACTATTTGGAGGTGCTGAGGCAAGATAATTGCTTGAGTCTGGGAGGCAGAAGTTGCAGTGAGCCAAATTTGCACCATTGCACTCCAGCCTGGGTGATGGGAGTCAAACCCTGTCTCCAAAAAAAAAAAAAAAAAAAAAAAAGAAAAAAAAGAAATAGCTGCAGAAGCAAACTAATAGAACTTGGTATGCTACATACAGTAAAATAGTTATATACAAAGAATAGAAAAAATACGAGACATAATGATTAGTTCTGTCTTATAGGGTTTGGGAATCAGAGAAAGGGAATACCTGAGGGAGGTTTTAATGAATGAATGGTATGTCAATGGGAAGAGGAGAGGGGAAGGCTTTCCAGATGGAGGAAATATCTTGAGTTCAAAAACTAAAGAGAGCTATTGCCTGGTATTTGCAGAGAAATATAAGTGATTCCGAATGGCAAGCATTAGGCAGGATTAAGATAATAAAGGTCCCTATATGATATATAAAGAAGCTTAAACTTTGTCTTTATATACTGGTGAGCCTGACATTGACATGGTCCCACTTATTACAGAAGGATCATTTGGTAGCAGTATTGAGGATGGATTAATGGGTGGAATAAAGCCTGGAGATAAGGAACATAAATAGGTTATTATACCATGTGAGGGAGCTAATGAGGAGTTATAATGACCTATTTCAGTCACAGATTTGAAATGACAGATTCTAAATACCTAAGCCAACTTACACTTTTTGGTCCCCACTTCACTTGATTTTTCTGTGTTAATGAAGATGGAAAGGACAGAACAAATCTGGGAAATATTCAGGAGGTAAAATTCACTTGCCAAGTGATTGGTCATGATCTTTAAGAGGAAGGATGGGTGATTAGGCCTATCAAGGTTTCACTAAGTAAGATGCAGATTCTATGAGATTTGAGCTAAAAACCTATGAGTTTAGTCTTGGATATATGAACTGTACACATCTATAAACATTCAGTAAATATGTCCAGTTGGGTGGTGGCTACATGTGTCTAAATTTAAAAGAGTCATCAATCCTGAATATATGGATTTGAGCATTATTAGCATATTGTGATGGCTAAAACCATGTAGATAAATGAAATTACCCAGGATGAGCATATATGGTGAAAAGAAAAGTCTGAGAAGAAACCCCTGGGGAACATCGGTACTTAAATAGTTTGCAGAAGAATAGAATCCAGCAAGGCAGCCTACAAAGAAATAATCAGAAATGTAAGAGGAAAATCAAGAGAGTGGTGTCACAGAAGTCAAGGTAAATGAAACTTATCGAGGCCAGGCATGGTGACTCATTCCTGTAATCCCTGCACTTTGGGAGGCTAAGGTGGGTGGATCACTTGAGGCTGGGAGTTTGAGACCAGCTTGGCCAACATGGAAAAACACCATCTCTATTAAAAAAAAATTAAAAATTAGCTGGGCCTATTTGTACATGCCTGTAGTCCCAGCTACTGGGGAGGCTGAGGCATGAGAATCACTTGAACCTGGGAGGCGGAGGTTGCAGTGAGCCAAGATTGCACCATTGCACTCCAGCCTGGGTGACAGATGGAAACTCTGTCTCAAAAAATAAAATAAGTGAATAAAAAATAAAATAAAAAATAAGCTTAAGAAAGATGGTTTCTACAGTGTTACAAATTACAGTGAAATGGAGTAAACTAGGGGCAGAAAAATGTTAGTTGGGTTTGGCACTTAAAAGTTTGTTGGGAGGCCGAGGCGGGTGGATCACGAGGTCAGGAGATCGAGACCACGGTGAAACTCCGTCTCTACTAAAAATACAAAAAATTAGCCGGGCGTGGTGGTTGGCGCCTGTAGTCCCAGCTACTCGGAGAGGCTGAGGCAGGAGAATGGCGTGAACCCGGGAGGCGGAGCTTGCAGTGAGCCGAGATCACGCCACTGCACTCCAGCCTGGGCGACAGAGCGAGACTCCGTGTCAAAAAAGAAAAAAAAAAAGTTTGTTGTTATTTAGTAAAAAAAGCTTCAATAAAGAAATGGTAAAGAAGGCAGATTGCAATTAGTAAAGATGGGAAAATTACAACCCCAAAGCACTATTTAGATTGAATGAAAAGGAAAATGGAGGGTAGAGTTAGGAAGATATCTGGAAAGGGATGAGAGCGGGTTTCATCACAGAGTGAGAAAAAATTGTTTCCTAGGAAGGAAAAGAGGTCAATGGAGGAGAGAGTGAGACAGAAGGTGATAGGACCAGCATTCAAATGAAGAAGCTGGCTTTCATCTCAGTTTGGATCTTTCCAGAGACATGCCATGAGACAAAAAAGCAGATACAAATAATTTCTTTGGGAAGCAGAGGAAATATCAGTAGTGGAGTGGGACAGTGAGAAAGGGAAGGAAGACAGCTGACAAAGGATAAACTGTCAAGTCAGCTATCATCATGAGTCGCTGGAACTTAACTCAATGGGAAAGTCTGTAACAGTGTAAAATGCATGCCTCAGAATTTTCTCAACCAAAGGGTGGGAACGCTGAGGCATTTTTACTCCAACTACCTTCAAACGTTGGTTGAGGGTTGCTTTCTGGAGTTTTACTTCTCTAATACTTCTAGCCTGAATTGCAGGTGATTGAGCAATTATCCTCTGCTTCAGGAAAATAGCTCCAGTTAAACAGAGGTTGCAGATACTGCACAGCTGGGAGTTGGGCCAGATCAACTGAAGCAGTAAGGCTCAGGGGTACATGCTAGGCACCAACTGCTTCTCCTATAGTTTGGAGGACTGACTTCAGCTGAGTGAATGGAGGCATGGCATTGAATGGACTCTCCATTAACCTTTCATGTAATAATTCTGTGTGTGCTAAATTTAGATACTCTCAAAATTTATCACTAAATTAATATACTCTCAATTTTAAGAGTCAAACAGGTTTAATTAGAAATCTATAGGATAAAAACCTACCCCCATCTTACATATGCAATTGATAATATAATCCTGATGATGCCTGGCTCCAGTTTCAATAGAAGTAGGAGGTCTTATTTGATTCAAAATAATCAGTGGATTAATCTAGGTATTTAGAAATTAAAGTGGGGAAACAAGCCCCCAATCACAGAATTCATATCCTTAGGAAAAATCATCATCCTATAGTTGGTTTCTATTACTATAGAGATGTAAATATAGGCATTGGCCTCAAATCTATACGATTTTGAGTTGATTTGAAAGGTTTGAGTGATAATTTAGGCTCTGGAAATATGTTTCTCTTCTGAATTTGTTCTCTGAAATTTGGGTAAAAATGATTTTTCTCCTGCATACTGATACGAATAATACTATTTACTCTTAAATGTGTTCATCTAATTACCAAATATCAAAGAAATGATTGAAATGTTTCAAGGGGACATGGAGCTGAAAGGTAGAATGAGAGACTTCTATTTGGGCTATAAACCTTGTAGTTTTATTTGACCTTTTAAACTCAGCACTTATACTACTTTATTTCTAAATGTTCTATGAAGAAATAAGTGTTTGTAGAACAAAAGAGAAGGGCTAAAAGAGAGACCAGTTAGAAAGAGGTGGAGAGTCAGAAGTGGAGTGCAAAAGACAAAGATTCTAGGCATACAAGTATGATAAATCACTTCCACAAATGAGCACAAAGGGATATTGTGTACAATGCTTCCATGAAGAAAGAGGGCACCGATAGGTACCCACCTGGTTGAAATGAACAACTACTGTGTTTCAAGCTTTGTGTTGATAGTTTTAACCTTTGCATGTCATTTTCCAGGGAGTGAGACCTTTGGAGCTGGATGCTTAAGACTATAACTTAAGTTTCTTCCACAAAGAGGATTTATTTTGCTTTTTGTGACATGATGGTGCTAGAACAAAATGTACTAAGAAAATTTGATGGCAGTGATAGCATTAACTTAAGGGATAAAGACGTGGAGTGAGAATGCTAAGTGTAGGTGAAAAGGCCTTTTCAAAACCCATTCGGATTTATAAAGTGCACACCTGGAGACAGCTTGAGCATCTAGAAATGAGAAGAACAATGGGAGTATGGTTTTATTCCCATCTGAATAATTGCAAGTTGACCTTCCTCCAACTAGAAAATTGGGGTTGTGTCTGAGGACTTGGTTGGAGAACAATTTTTCCTTATTTGCTTCATGATACTGAACAGATCACTTAGCCTTTCTCCTCCTTACTTTCTTTCACAGTAAAATGGGATGGTAATCTCCACTTCTAAGGGTTGTTGTGGAGACCTCATGAAGACATTGACGTAAAAGTCTGCCTGGCAGATGATGTAAAGTGCCTATTTGTGCTTTTTGCTTTACTTGCTTTTGAGGCATTTGGCACTTTATTATTCTTTGATCAAAATGAAAGCTTTCACATGGGAAATCAACTTTTGGGGGATTTGGGTCTTCAAACTTTCATCCAAAAATAAAACTATATATTCCATGACATAGTATGTGTAACAAATGGGAGAATTTAAAATGCAGCCTTAAAGAGTGTTAAAACAATTTTGTTTAACATGGACTGAAGATCAGCACAGAGGTCAGGTTTGATGGAGAGCATAAAATTAGACAAATTCCTGGATAAAAGACTTATAATCTAATTAGCCATCAAGATCCCATAAATATTTATGCAAAAACCATATGACTGGAAAGAATTTCAAGTTAAATGCAAATATGATTTTGAAAAAAGAAAGCCCTTAACTTCCTTGTTCACTCTAACCTCTTATATGCATTCAACATGTCATTGAAATATTAAAAAAAGAAAAAACTTAAACCACTTTAGTGTGACAAGTTGTCTGTGGCCGGATGGTTGACTGGATATAAAACATTATACCCCTTCAGCTATTAAAGCTGTCCTTGAAAAAGAATATCTCTCAATTTCCTTCAAGATCACTTGTGCTTCAATGAATAGCATTAAACCGCTTTGCTTTTGATAATGTCATTTCATCAGCTTTTTGCCCTTGACCTATAAGAGATACAAGTGGGAGGTTCCTAAAAGTCATTTCAACATTGTCAGCTGAATATAAGTATGATTTTCTGTGCTGACTACAAATGGAACAAGCTGTAAGAGTGTTTTGTTCACTGCAGGTGTTCAAATATAGGCTCAATATATAGTAGTTATCATGTTGCCTCAGTTACTCTAAGATGTTCTGGCTCTAGGAAACCAAAGACGATGAGAAGAATATGGACACACATTAAGCTGAGGAATGAATTGGGTTATGGGGTATCTCTTTACAAACTTGCAAATAAGCACAACTGTTCACTGATGTTAAGCCAGAGAATATTTGGAACTCAGTAGGTTTTACTTCCTTGTATTTTACTGTGTGTCTCCACATACCTTGAAAACTACATTAACAAACTAGATTTGTACCCTTGCACTAAGGCTTATTCGTCTGATTTAGGGCAAGTTATGGACCTACTCTAGGCCTCAGTTTCCTTATCTGTAAAATGGGGTTATTAATAAGAGTGCCTGCCTTATGAGATTATTATGGGGGTTCATTAAGGCAATCCTGGAGAGTTTCACTCTGCCTACCTCACAGGAAGCATTCAAAATATAATCTTTTTATTAAAATAAAGACAAAAGAGTGTCTTATAAGGGGATTTTCCCACACCGTAGGACCATTTGTCTCTCCAAAAAGTTACTACCTTTTTCAAACTGTAAAAGTTCTTTTCTGAAACTCTAAGCATAGGTTGGGTACTTGGACTAGACTCATGGGATATGTTTTTACCCCAGACTTCATTATTTTAAGTATGTAATTCATAGCATTCATTTAGAATAAATATTTCGATATTTTTTTCTCTCAAAATACTGATAGCCTGGCTATCCTTGGTAAGCATTGTATAGGATAAGGAGCTAGCATGGTAAAGTATGAAGCCCTCCGACTTTAGAGCACAGTGGCCGTAGTTTACGTTCTAGTTTTGACACTTGTTAGCCTGGTAGCCACCTGAGGCAAGTTACTTAACCTCTCTGAGCCTCAGTATCCACAATTGTTAAAAAAAAAAAAAGATAATATTATTTTTAAAGGACCGGAAGAAAAGCGTAATGAGTTATTTCATGTTATATCATATGGTACTCGGTATCCAGCAAACAAGCTTTCCAAAGGTTGCAATTTTCACTTTTCAGCCAGCCAGGTATGTCTGCATTATTAAACACAGCCTGAGAGTGCTTTGTCCCCACCCCACAAGCAGCAGGAATATCTTCTGTCTTGCCTTTGTCCTAATACAGAATTGATGTAAGATTCTGGATTGTTCCCAGGCTGTGTCAGTACAAAAGCCCTAAATAAATGCTTTGGTTAGAAACAGTTTTGGCTCATTCACAAAGCAGTGACGAAAGTGACCAACTTCCAAAGGCAAAGCAAATGATTCTGTGACTGGCTTTATTGGCTTGGGGAAGAATTTGTGAATTTTGTGCCAACAGCATATGTACACATTGCTGTAGCTATCTCTTCCTCCTTTTTAGAGCCATTGAGGCTTCTTAGCTTGATGGGCTAAACTAGAGAGAATTAGACTTTTTGTGTTATTAAGTTTGGGACATTCTAGCTTCAACCTTACCATTGCTTTTGATTTTTGTTTTCTGGGTCTTGTAAAAGCTTTGGGTGTTTGACCTACCATTTTGTTAGCATTGACCCATCACGGAGCTCTGCATGCTGAGTTTTTATGTTCTTGGTTGTCCAGATGGGTTTCTTCTGTGCTGTGGGGAATGCAGTTAATTAAGGCCTTCAGGCAGAACCTACAAGTGCTTTTTAGGTTTTTCTTACTGATTGGTTCATCATTCTCCTTATCTTATTATCCACATTTCTCCTCCAATCTCAAGAATGAACTTCTCATAAAGCCCCACTGGCTGACACATAGCCTGCAAACCGCTGCCTGTTTGACTGCCTTGTGGTTTCTCTGTGAGAAAAAATAATTGTCGAAATTAATTCATATTTAAATCTTAAGCCTTTCTGAAAATAGATGTGAACAAATTAGGTGTCCTGGGAATTAACCAAAGCTAAGTAATTAATGATCTTTTTATCTGTGTGAATAAGGAGAATGTTTAATAAGTTTTGCTAATGTTCTCTAAAAGCAGTCCCTTCTTATGGAACAGAATAGTATCGTAGTTTGTTCCTAATTGGTGTCTGAACACTCCACGACAAAAATAGAGAACTGAACTACAAATGCTGAGGGTAAAAACTTTCATTCAACAAATGTTTATTGAACACTTGGCATGTGCTAAACAGTACACACATCAAAAAATTTACCTCTCATAATACAAAGGAATAGGCAGAAATGCAGCAAGTTTCAGGGACTAGCTTGCTTACTTGATTCCAGTTGTGAGCTGGCTTCAAATCCATACCTGTCAGACTAAAACTAGTGCTGAAGTCTGTTGAACAGGTGCTTTTTCGTCTAGGTGCAAAGTTACATACGTGCACTCAGGTGATGGGGTTGGTGCTGACTTGGAGAGGAAATCTTGCTATTCAGGTGGCATTCTAGTGACATCCGGCTGAAGCAGAAGTTGTTTAATGAATCCATCTAGATTTTACACTGTAGGTCACAAGCCAGCAAGTACTGAGACAAAAAAAAAGGACAAATGGATGAGAACACTGTAACAGGTGTTAACTTCATCCGAAGTTTATTTATAGATAGCAGCATGGTCAGTCAGCAGATGTAAATCTTTTGGGGGGCTAATTTATGTTAACCATTCCAAGTTGGGCGACAAAATAATATCAAATCCCTGGAATAATTTTTACCATCCTGTGAGGTGTGGAGCTTCAATGACATAGAAAAGAAGAGCAGGTCTCCTAAATATCGTCATTGAATGTATCTTGTTAGGAGTTTGTGGGTATTTGTTTGAAATTATGAAAAACTCAGGACATGTATCAGGGAGTCACCATCCCTGCATGCTTATTTTATGATAAAATGAACCAATGTATCAGAGAGTAAACTAACCATCAGCCAGAAAGCTAATGACCAAGTATGTGGATTAAGCCCTTTACTTCCTTTTTTTAAAATTTTTACAGAGAAGAAATTGATGAGGTGACTAAGTGTTCAAACTTGGGGCCAGGCACTTGGGTATAAATTCCAGCTCTAATACTTATCAGCTGTGTGAACCTGGGCACTCTGCTTAAACTCTCTGTAAATGTTTCTCATCTATAAAATGCAGTTTATAATTGGATCTATTTCATAGAGTTGTTATGAGTTTTAAATAAATGAATGCTATTTAAATTTTGCTATTTTCTTTTTTCTTTTTCTTTTTCTTTTTTTTTTTTTTTTTGAGACAGTGTCTTGCTCTGTCACTCAGGCTGGAGTGCAGTGGCACGATCTTGGCTCACTGCAACCTCTACCTCCCAGGTTCGAGTGATCCTTGTTCTTCAGCCTCTAGAGTAGCTGGGATTACAGGTGCACACCATCATGGCCAGCTAATTTTTTTTTGTATTTTTAGTAGAGACAGGGTTTTGCCATGTTGGCTAGGCTGGTCTCGAACTCCTGGCCTCAAGTGATCTACCTGCTTCGGCCTCCCAAAGTACCAGGATTACAGTCGCGAGCCACTGCACCTGGCCAAAATTTTGCTGTTTTCTTCATTCCTGTGATCCTTACATTTTGACGGCATTATAAATTTTTTCCCTAAAAATTAAAGGGGAAAGATGAAGTAGAAGTAAAACTAAAAGTGTTTGTTTTTCAGGGTGTTTTTTTGTTTGTTTGTTTGTTTGTTTTAGTAATCTTAACACAAGAACCAGGTGAACCAGGTTGTTTGACTTCACTCATTTTCTTTCCAACATGAATATTACGATTGACTATGCATTAATCAGAGTCTTTTGCAGATATGAGAGGCGAGGATGAGAGGAGAGGGATTTGGAGCTAAAGGCAAACTTTTAGTCACCCCTTCCACAGTTCTTCTTGGAACAATCATAAATACCTGCCATGTGTTGTTCACTTAGGTAACATTTAAAGCACCAGGCCAGATGCTGTGAGAGACATAAAGAATTATGTAAGTCAGAGATCCCTGTTGATTATAATCAGGGTTGAAAGATAACACATATGTCTATAGGAAGTGAAATAAGAACTTTGGAGTCTGACTGAAAGAAAATGAGTGCACAAAAAGCAAATCAGACTGGTCTTAAGAGGGTTTAAGAGATGGTGATTTTCTCACTCTGTCATTGACATAATGTTGCCTGTGGTTAAGCACCAAATCAATGGCTGATATGGTAAGTGTTGCATGGCTTATTGGTAGATCAAAGCATGACTGTTATGAATGATTGAGTTGAATACAGTCATCTGAGAAGGCCTCATGGCAGGGGTAGAGATTGAACTATGCCTTGAAGGATATGTAGGAGTTGGAAAAGCAAAGAGAAAATAAAGGATGCAAACACTTGTAGGAACTCCAATTTATTTGGGGAATAAATTTACAATAGGATATTATTTTTGTCATTTTTCTTGCGGCATGGTATTTTTAAAAGAGATACTTAAAGGCAATTCTCAATAATAATCTGCTCCATGCTGTGCCTGATTCTGGGTCAGATGAAGGTTGGGAGGAAAAATTGGGATTCATGAAAAGGACAGAAGAGGAGGCTGCAGGTGATTTAACAATAGACTAAGCAGAAGGCTCTTCGTCATCTGTTCATCACCACTGGAGACAAAACAGAAAAGATGACTGTTTTAGTGTGAGGGATTTAAATAAATAAGAAAAGCATTTTGACATCCCCATGACTCTCACTTTAATCAATTATTAAATCTTATCTATTTGCTATTTTAATAATTTTGAACTCACTCACCTGCCTGTCTGAAATGCCAAATTCTTAAGCCACCATCTCCTTTTGTCTAGATGATCATAGGAATCTTTGGCCACTTTACCATATTCATTCGTGTCTCACTCTCTGCCAAATGAACAATCTTTAATAAAAGCAAATCAGATCATGGCAGTTTTCTTCCTTAAAACCTTTCTATAATTTACTATTCTTAGAATTAATTCCAAACTTTATAGCGTGACCTACTTGTTCCTGCATCCCAGGCCCTGCCTCTTCTCCAGCATCACTGCACGTCCACATTGCCTGGGCCCTTTATGTTTCAACCATACGGCCATGTTTTTTTTTTTTCACTTCAGGAACTTCCCATATAGGATTCCCTTTGACAGGAATATATTTCTCACCCTCACTTAATTCCTATACATCCAAAGATCAGTTTTTCATGGGATAGTTTCCTGGCCCCCTAGCCTATGTTAAATACCACATTATAGGCTCTGGGGAGACATCGTTTTTGTCCCACTTGTAATGACTTGTTTAATATCATCTTTCCAAAAGACACTTAGTGTACAACTGTTGAACAAAATAGGCAAGAAGTTGTGAAACTTAGTAATACATTCAGACATTAAAGACAATTAGTAAACCAAGCAGAAATTATGTTTGTCCAATGATAAGTGACATCGATGAAAGAGAAGATATAGAGTAAGTATCAGGAATTTTAGATAAGGAAAGCAGTTTGCAGTATTAAAAAGAATGGTAAATATGTGTCTATATCATACAAAAATTAACTCCAGAAATACTATAGTGTTAAATGTAAATCTTAAAATATAAAGCAATGGCCTCAGTAAAGCCTGGCATGGACTAGTAAGTCATTAATAAATGTTTGCCAAGGAGATTAATGAGCAAAAATTTCAGATCACACTCATTTAAAATTCTAAAGTTGGTTTAGCCCCACTATGCACACAGTGCTCCCCTGACTGCGTAGCAGTGCAGGCAAACCATGGCCAACCCCAGCATTGTCTCAGTTCTGCTCTGAAATCTCCTGTGGTGAAAGAGAATTTCTCTCACTTCTTTTTCCTGTCTCCTGTGAGATTCCAACAGGGTCTAACAGAGCTAATTAGTTACCCTGTCGCTAGGGCATAGAGACTTCCTGGCAGTGATTCCTGAGGGTGCCAGAAGATCTATTGAAAAAAACAAAACAAAACAAAACACTGTTCCAGAGAGTAGACATGCAGATAGATTTGGTATCTCAACTCCTGGATTGCTGTCTCTGTCTTTATGTCTCTCGGTGTGTGTGTGTGTGTGTGTGTTTCTCTCTCTCTCTCACACACACACACATACACACATACAAACACACACTTTCTCTTCCTGTCTCCCCTTCTGAAAAACAAACAGCTTGGCTCCTGGGCAGCTTAGCTTTAAATTGGAAAATGCAGCCTCGCTTGGCAGAACAACAATATCACAGCCTCCCCACTGCTCGGAACAGCTTGTGACATACATCCCTGCAGGCAAGACCATAAAGGGCTGTCTAATACACTGGAACCACCACCTCCAAAAATACTTTCCTGTACAGCTTTTTCAGAATTCTAGTCTATCAGGGCATTTCTTCTCTTCTCCTGCAATTTGTTACTCTGGAATTGATCTTTGGCTTCTTTTCTCTCTGCTTAATTAATGATCCTCATCTCTTGAGTCATTAGAAACCACTGTGGCCCTGGAGATGAGAACTAGTGCAGACATCAAAGGGCAATGGAGAGGAATCAATGACAGGACAGGAGTTCTGAAAGGGCACTTTGGTCCCTCTGACTTTAATAACATAACAAATGTCCCTTTTAAACCACTTCAGAGAATCCCAGATTCAAACAAGAGCGTCTATCTACCTCTCCTCCCTGCTCATCTCAAAAATACAAAATCTAGATTGAAGCCAACTCTTGCATCATTCTTGTATTAGTCTGTTCTCACACTGCTGATAAAGACATATCTGAGACTGAGTAATTTATAAAGGAAAGAGGTTTAATTGACTCACAGTTCCACATGGCTGGAGAGGCCTCAAAATCAAAGGCAAAGGAGGAGCAAAGTCACGTCTTACATAGTGGCAGGTAAGAGAGTTTGTGTAGGGAAATTCCCGTTTGTAAACCATAAGATCTCCGGAGACTTATTCACTATCATAAGAACAGCATGGGAAAGACCTGCCCCTATGATTCAATTACCTCCCACCAGATCCCTCCTACAACACATGGGAATTATGGAAGCTACAATTCAAGATGAGATTTGGGTGGGGACACAGCCAAACCATATCAATTCTAATTCTGTCCTAAATGATAGTGGCACCTAATAAGTCTCCCTTTAGTGGACACCCACCGCCATCCCTCTTGCATTCTCTTAGCCATAGTTAATAAAGGGACTCTAACATCCTTAACTTGCATTCAACAACCCAGTCACTATCTGCAGTGCTACTTTCCTTGATGTCTTTCATGTGCTGGCCAAACTTGCCTAACCCTCATTTCATACCATAGATATGATATGGGATGTTCTGTTCCATACTTTTGCTCATTCCATTCCTTATGACTAGAAATCCTTCTCCTTCCTCCTGGGCCTCTTCATAAATAACCTGTCCTCACAGACCTAGCTCAACTATCATCCATGGAAAAATTCTACTTCCTATGAATTCTCATTCTCTGTTATTTTTTAAAACAGATTCTGCATTTCCATCTGCATATACTCTCTTGCTAGGTTGTAAGCTACCTGCTGTCAATGACTGCTTGACTCATATTTGCATGACTCAAAGCCTAAGATAAGGCCTTGAACCCAGAAGGTACTTAACACATTATCGGGTAGGTGGGTGAATGGATAAAGTGGCTTATTAATGGACATTTTTTATTGAAAGAGTGTGAGAGACCACAACAAAACAATCCTTGACCTTTTATGTTGTCAGTCCTACAACCTGAATCATAATGGCAATGTAATAGGGGTTTCATTGTTAATTTTGTTGTTGATAACTTCAGTTTTTTCTATTTGAAATTTTATAACCAAAGCAAGAAGAGAATACAAATACATAAATATGCTTAAGAATCATATTCATTACTTTTAAGTTGAGAGCAATGACAACATATTCTTGGCCTATTTTCTCCCAAGACTTTAAACCAAGTATAACTTTCACTGGGGACTTTCCCAATGTCTCATCCCTTTTGGGGTGTGTGTGTCTGTGTGTCTGTGTGCTTCGGTTCTTGCTCCACTGCTTTAAGGTCTCAGTTTAACTGAGCATCAAAAACTCATTTTCTTTCATCATTTGATTTTATTGAAGGAAACATTAACTCACTACTTTCTAATTAAGCAAATCTCTTTGTGCCCTTCTACTTTTTGTGGCTATTTTTTTCTAGTGGAAAATTAGAGGTAAACAATAAGAACAATTTTAAGAAGAAATTAGGACAATGCCCTTCTAGTCTGGGGATGGTGTTTTCCTACTTAGCAGTTCTCCTGGTGGTGGACCATAAGATCATTCAGGATACTCCCTTCTCACGAGTTTATTTTGACATTATCATGCTTTCTGCTTTCTTCTCAACTGCTTCAGGTCACCTGCTGAGTTTTGTGGTTGGCATCATTCTTGTTCTTATTGCTGTCTTAAAAAGACTAGTCTCTAACAGAGATGGCTTACTTTTTCAGATGAACTTGGACTTTAAAAAAATTTTGCTTTTTGTTATGTGTTATCAAATGTTATCAAGGTATATATCTTTTTAAAAAATAATCTAAAGTGATTTTTTTCATAAGAATGAAGTCCCAGAGGTAGAATTCAATAGAATCATCTCTCTTTTCAATTTTATGTTTGAAAATGTGTTCTGGTTTACATTTTTATGTCTAGGACTTCTAAATACTTTATTTTTCACTATTCTTTGGGTCCAAGGTAGAGTGAGTTCTATCTAGTTGTAGTAGGCAGAGATGATTGACCTGAGACTTAGATTAAGACCATATTGTTGAGTTCTTTCAAGACCTAGTGAGGATTGACCCAAGACCTAAGAGTGGATCAGGAGCTTAAAAAAACTGATCTAGGGCCAATGTAGAATCAAATGATGGAGCTGAGTAGCTGAGGGATGTTGTTTATATTAACATTTACTGTGTACCTACTATGTGCCAAGCACTGTATGAAGTGCTAAGGTTACTGTGCTGACCAAGACAAACATAGTCCTGGCCTCATGGAGCAAAGTTGACAGTCCAGAAAAATAAAGACATGAAACAATTACGCAATACATACTATATTAGTCTGTTCTCACACTGCTAATAAAGATATAACCAAGACTGGGTAATTTGTAAAGGAAAGAGGTTTAATGGTCACAGTTCCACACGGCTGGGGAGGTCTCACAATCATGGCAGAAATTAAAGAGGAAGCAAGACATGTTTTACATGGCAGCAGGCAAGAGAGAACTTGTGCAGGGGAACTCCTCTTTATAAAACCATCAGATCTCATGAGAAAGATCCCCCCATGATTCAATTACCTCCCACCAGGCCCCTCCCATGACACGTGGGATTGTGGGAGCTATAATTCAAGATGAGATTTGAGTGGGGACACAGCTAAACCATATCACATACTAGTAAGAAGTATGATGAAAGTGTATAATAGACCTGAAGTAGTCTGAGAAGGTGACAAAACTTTCCCACCGAAAATGGCATTTAGGCCAGACACAGTGGCCCATGCCTGTAATCTCAGCACTTTGGGAGGCCAAAGTGGGAGGATCACTTGAGTCCAGGGATTTAAGATCAGCCTGGGCAATGTAGTGAGACTCCATCTTTACAAAAACATTTTAAAAAGGATAGCTAGGCATGGTGGCATGTGCCTGTAATCCCAGCTACTGGGGAGGCTGAGGTAGGAGAATGACTTGAACCAGGAAGGTCAAGAGTATGGTAAGCTATGATTGCATCACTGCACTCCAGCCTGGGTGACAGAACAAGATCCTGTCTCTTAAAAAAAAGAAAAGAAAAGGAAATGGCATTTAATTGAAGATCTGAAAGACAAGCAGACATTTTTCTAGGCAAATATAGAGGGGTAAGAGTGTTCTAGGCCAGGGGTCCCCAACCCCAAGACAGCAATGACTGTCTTGCAGACTTTCCATTCAGGCACAGAACTTAATTGTGAACCAGACATATAAGTTCAAAGGATTCATTTAGGTAAATAGGGCAACTGAGTCCTGGTCACTCACTTGAGGTCCAGGCAGGGATCCAGGATTAGAGGGAGAATGAGGTATTTGTGATGCACCAGATTTAAGCCATAGGAACAAAGCTGAAAGACTAGTCTTATGAACAAGGACAATGTACTGTGGGAGCCCTGAGGAAACCTGGAATTACCCCTGGGTCTAAAAAGTCACTTAAGAACAATGTGGGGGGCCCAGGTGTCCTCACAGGGTTCCTGAATCTGGGTAGTTTGCAAAGACTTGACTAAATTTCAGATTTCCCTGGATTGTAGGTCTTCCATTCTTTGTATCTCACTGCCATAGTCGGGGATAGCTCAAGGGCTGCATTGTAGATCTAGCTATGAGAAACTGGAGTGGAGTGACTGTAGAGAAGGGCAGTGCCAATGCCACCCTCTTGTTGTGTCTGGGTCTTCACATTATCATCCTTTATAAGCTTTGCAACTCTCTAAAAGTGAACAAAGTATTTCTCTTGAAAGCTCAAATAGTGTATTCCTAAATCCCACACCATCTATTGGTGAAATCTATTTTGCACTCACCTGCAATCTCATTGGATTTGTTCCTATCCCTTAATGTCTTTGTTCTTTAAAAAATATATTTTTCTGGCTTTGAGAAATTAAATGCAAATTAATTTAAAAATTAAATTTGATCTTAGTTGAGGATCATGTACTGAACAGAAATGATCCAGAATAGGGAGGGGTAGCTCAGTACCACTGAAGAAATGAATGCCTATTTAACCTGTGTCAAAGATGAGCTCCCTTTTGGGATCATGGCTTGCTCTGAGTATTGGGGAATATGATGAAATATAACTCTCACGTCTCATTCTTTCTTATCTTTTAATTTTTCCTTTTCTACTCCAACTGCCTTACCTCCAATTAAGATTTGGCATCATATAGAAATATACCACTCTCCCTTAATTCTAGCCATAATCTCATTTTATTGTGAACCAATCTAATTTTGAGAAACTTCTAGGAAGTTTCACCTTGTTAAATGTTGTGAAACTCATATTAGAGATGCCTTCAACTTGACCTGGGCCATGGATTGTGCTGTCACACATATTTGCTTCCAGGAGGCCCCAACACCAGGGAAAAAGCATACCACTCAGTAGTGCAAAGACTGGCTATAACATGTTAAGATGTCTTTTGCAAAATAAAAGATATCTAAATGAATATTCAGTATTTGGTAACAGACACACTAAAGGGAAAAAAAAAAAAACTAAATATGCTACAAGGAGTACTTTTCAGTGTCACTTTATGGTCCCTGGATGAGAAATGTTTTCATGCTCAATTATTATTCAGTCAAAACCTGAGTACACCTGATATCTGGTGAGTTAGGAGGTTTTCTACTTTGGTTGGTGGGAAGAGAAAGTATTCCTGGCCCCGTGTAAACCCCAATGATTACTTACTCTAATTCTCTTAGACGGTTTCTCTCTGGACCTTGGGTAGTTTCCACCCATGCATGTGCTCATCGGTACTCTGCTGAAGACTCAAGGTCCCTCTGTAAACCCCCAAGGGCTCTCTCTCTGCAGCACTCTCCTCTCTGGAACTCTGCCTTGTGAACTTGAGATGCCATGGCCTCCCCACATTCCCAGCTCTATCTACCCAACTCAGGGTGATAGCTGGCCACTTGCCTGGATTCCCCTTGTTGTATCATTGCCTAGATACTCTCCAGACTGTAAGCTAGGGCAATCATGGGGCTCACCTCTGCTTGTTCCCATCTTTCAAGGATCATTGCACTTTATTGCCTCATGTTCAATGTCTTGAATACCATTGTCTCATTTATTTTTGTCTGTATTTCTTAGTTGTTTCAGGCATGAAATCCCACTTACTTTATCTTGGCTGGAAGCAAAATCCCTCCAGAGCTATTTTAAGGTTGTTAAGATTGTAGTCAGTGCTCACTTTTTGAGGCCTCAATCCTAGGATAACAAACCCATAACGAATAATCTAAATCTAAGAGTAAACTTTTATTTTATGGCAAAGTGAAATGCAAAGATTTTAACTATTCTTTTAAAATCCTTTTCCTGAGTCACTAATTTAATATACAATTATTTATAGTTCCTCTGCAAAGGATTATTTTTATATTAAGAGTAGCCTACTTACAAATCATTTTTATATTAATGAAATTGTTGTGAAGACTAAGTTTAATAGTTAATGAAGCTGCTAGAGTTTTACCTTTTCAGGCGTATTCTTACATATTTATTCATTTGGTTTTGCATATTTTTGATGCCTTTAAACAATTTCTTATGTATTTTCATGGGCTCTTAAATAGCTCACAGGCTCTAGCAACTGGCCCTATAGTACCTAATGGATAAAACAGCCCTGCTTTCTTCTGGAGTTCAGAGTGTTTTAGTATCACCCGTAGCCTCTGGGCTTGGGAAGCCCTTTGTTTCCCCCAGTACAACAAGGCACTGAGGTAATTTTCAGATTTCCCTCTGTTAGGTATTAGGCAGGAATATGGTTGTCCCCTTGGCTAAAACTATGACATTTAACCCAGCTGAAGAAGTTTCTTCACCAGCTCAAAAATTCTCATCCTAGGGGCTCTGCTCTTAATTCTCCTAAATTAGTACTTCTCCATCAGGGGAAGTCTTCATGCCTTTTTTCTTCTCCCCTTGAAGAGGACATGTGGCAAAGTCTGTAGAAATTTTCAGTTTTCACCCTTAGGTGGCAAAGGGAGAATTGCTACTATTGGCATTTTGTGGATAGAAGCCGGCAATGTTACTAAACATCCAGCAATGTTCAGTAGAGCCCCTCACAACAAAGAATTATCTGGCCTGCAAGATCAACAGTGACAGAGTTGAGAAACAATGTTCCAGCCTAGGCAACATAGCGAGACCCTGTTTCCACAAAAACTTTAAAAATTAGCTGGACATGGTGGCGTGTGCTGTAGTTCCAGCTACTCAAGAGGCTGAGGTGGGAGGATTGGTTGTACCAGGGAGGTCAATGGTGCAAGTGAGCCGTGATGGCACCACTGCATTCTAGCCTGGGCAACAGAGTGAGATCCTGTCAGAAAAAGAAAAGAAAGGAAAAAACACTGCTCAAAAATCAATGTAGGCTCAAAGTGCAGAATTCTTGGGCTTACTTCGGAGGGTACAACTTTTGGTGGGCTTGTTGTTGCCTAGCTTTTTAGATTTTTATTTTAGTGAATTCTATTAAGTCATTCTAATTTTGAATGGAATCATCATGACATTTTGAAAAGATTAATTAAACATATCCTCTATAAAAAGAGCAATTTGTAGCTTCCTTAAAATCATAAGTGCTGGGCTATTACAAATGACCATGGTCTGTGACTTGACCACTAGCAATTTAACTGACATCAAGGCTGGGCAGAAAGGCCCAGTAGGTCATGGAGACCCTTTTGAAGGACATTTTTGTTCTCTGCACATTCCCTGACTGATCATATGGCTCTGACTTTGCATAGCTTAGAAATGAAAAAGCTTTGTTCCCCTCCTGCTATCACCATGCTCCATCATCATCCATTTTCTGTACCACAGACACAGATACTTTGTAATGGATAATTATTTTTATTTGTCCCGAGTTACCTAGGAATGATTGTTTCTCATAAACAAGAGGAAAGAAATTATGTAGAAAATTCCATGGGAGCACATGAGATAGCATTGAATCTTTTATTGAAATTCATATTCCAATGAAGTCTGATTCATAATATATTTACCTCCTAGAAATGAAGAGCTTTATTTGAATTAATTAGCAAGAAACATCAGTGTCTGTCAATATTGATTTTTTCTTTGCTTTAAGTTCCTATCTGATGTGGAAATAACTAATTCTGTAATTCTTATCCTTGAAGTATTCTAATTATGACAGTTTGTGCATAATGAGCTTCAAGTACATAAACAAATTTTGGTAGCATCTATAGCTCTTCCTTGAACTTCATACATTTGACCTGGTATTGTTTTTAGAGTTTTACAAACATGTTAGGCTGATTCTTATCTTTGGAAACCTTTGCTCCTGCTGTTCCTTTCAGCTGAAATGCTTCTCTCTCCCGTGTCTGATAGGGGAACACCAACTCTATTTTAATCAACTTAGACAAGCTGTCTCCTCTAACAAACCTTTACTTATGTTTGTTCCAACTAGGGCTGCTTATTATTTCGTGGGCCCTAAGCAGTTTTGTGGGCACCTTTCTTCATGAAAAAATTAAAATTTGTATTTTACAGTTGAATTGGCATAAAACTGAATATATTAGTATTATATATTGAAAACATTTTTGTCTACCTAAAAGTTAACTTTTCTTCTGATTTTAAAATAAAGTAAAACATTTTTGTAGACTGCTAAAAAGTATTGTGGGTCCTAGGCACTGTCTACTGTGCCTAAAAGATAACACATCTCTGACCACAAGGGTTAGAATTGATCATTCTTTGGTGCCACCATTATTTCTTTTTCATATAAGTGCCTATGATACATTGTTATATTTGTTTATATATTTTTCAGTCTCTTCTTGATATCTGTTAGCCCATAGAATACAGGGTATTTGACTAGCTTATTGCTTCTAGTCATGCCTAATGGGATACTGGCATGATTTAAGAATAAGTGAATGAAGAAATTATATGGCTTTTTATGGTATTTTGAAACCTTTGTCACCAAGAAACTAAAATTCATGAGAACACAGCAAGGCTGGGCTAAATGAGAATCTTGGTGGCTGCCATATGCAGTACTTCTTCAAAAAGAGTTGTGATGACTTTTGCTTTGAGAAGATAAAGTAAGACATACTTTTCCCTATTCCTTTCACTAAGTACAACTAGAAAGCTTGGATGCTTTATATAAAAGAAAAGAAGACTCAAGAGAGAGAAAAGCCAGACTGGCTAAGGACTTCACAACACAAGGAAGAACATAGTAGTGACTTCTCAGGATTTTCTTTTGCCTCAAGTGTCTCAGACCTGATATTGGAGAAGCTAGCAACCACAAATGCCGATAGGAGCAGACAAATAATGACCCAAGGAAAGACTGCTTGTTCTAGCCAAAGGGCCTGGAAAAGGGTAGCCTGACAAGCCAGACAACTTTTAGATAATAACCTTCTTGACCCTAGTCAAACACCACAGAAAAAAACTGAGGCCCCACCTCCACCTACTAGAAAAGGCTGAATTGAGTGCTTAGATATCCACCCTGGCCAGGAGGTAAGGAGGCTCCCAAAACTCTTGCTGGGGTCAGGACAGAGGCCAAGTGGGGAGCCAGGACTTTATTTCTTGATGAGCAATGAGTATCTTCCCTCCCATGGTGTTAAGAGAGAATATGTGGGGAGCCAGGATTCCTACTCCAACAGGCAGTAATGAGGCACTCCTACATGTTCCTCACTGGGATGGTATCAGAGGAAGCCTAATGTGAAGTTAGAAATTTTACGACCAATAACAATGCCACCTTCTTGCAGTATCTGTGGAGGCCACCTAGGGGCAGTAATGAGGTACCTCTGTCTCCACCAGGGTGGTATCAATAGAGGCCTAGTGGGAGTGCTGAACTCCACCTCTGCTAAGCAATAACAAGGGGCCCCTCTCTAACCATGTATAATAGAGGCCAAGTGGAGAACCTAGACTTCACCTTCACATGGCAGTTACAAAGTGACATTCCCCCTCCACCCACTTGAGCAGTGTCAGGGGAGTTACATAAAGCACAAGATCAAAAGAAAATTTTGAGGCTTATAATATCCTAAGGTTTTAATAATCACTTTTCATACCAAGAATAAAAAAGATCTCAAACTAATTATGAAAACACAATCAAAAGACACCAATGACAGGATAACATAGATGTTAAAATTATCCGAAAAGGATCATAGAACAGCCATCATACAAATGCTTCAATGGAAAAATTACAAATATCTTTGAAACAAATGAAAAAATAGTCTCAGCAAAGAAAGTAAGTTTTAATTATTGTAACTTTGTAATATATTTTGAAATCAGAAAGTGTGATGCCTCCAGCTTTGTTCTTTTGCTCAAGATTGCTTTGGCGATTTGGGTCCTTTTACCATAGGAATTTTAGGATTTTTTTTCTATTTCCGTGAAATGTGCCACTTGAATTTTGATAGGAATCACATTAAATCTGCAGATCACTTTGTGTAGTCTGGACATTTTAACAATACTAATTATTCCAATCCATGAACATGGGATGCCTTTTCTTTTTTGGTGTCTTCTTCAATGTCTTTCAGCAACATGTACTGTTTTCTGTGCAGGTATTTTACCTCTTTAAATTTATTCCTAAGTATCGTATTCTTGTAAATGCTATTGTAATTGGCTCATTTTTCATAATTTCTTTTTCAGACAGTTCATTGTTAGTGTATAGAAACAAAACTGATGTATGTTTTGTATGGTAAGAGTTTTACTAAGGGTGTTTGTTGTTTTTGTTTGTTGTGGTGAAAGGAATGAGAATCTTCCACCATACTAGGTTTTACTGAATCATTCTTCAAAATAGTTGTTCCAAATAGCACTTCTTTCAGCTGTGTAGAAGAGCATTTGCTGCTCCATATGGCCAACCTTTGATGCTATCAGAGTTTTACCTTCTTCCAATTTCATGGATGTTAAACAGAAAATATTATTTTAGTTTTTATAACCTATTAATGAGGTTGTAAAGATTTTCATGTTAGTCATCCATAATTCTTCTTTAAATTGACTATACCCATTTTTCTATTAGGTTGTATAATTTATATAATTTCTGTTGTTAGTCTTTTCTAATAATTCCCAATATTAATTTTATTTTGACATTGAGTTGTATTTTTTACATTGTAAATTGCTTTCAAAAATCTGGATTGGTATAATAATAGTAAGGTAATCAGTATCTGAATTAAATGATCTTTGAAATTGAAGTTTAACAAGGAAAGTCTCTGAGTAAAAATGGCTAACTAGTAAAATGTAAATATAAAAGACAACATTAATGTGGATGGACCTGAGTGGCCAAAAACTGTGAAGATATTTGTATCCCATATGAGTGCTTACCAATGGGTGACGTCAGCAGAGGAGGATTTTAATGATCAAGTGGATAGAATGACCTATGACCTGTGGACACCACTCAGCCTCTTTCCCCAGCCACCCATGTCATCGCCCAATGGGCCCATGGACAAAGTGGCCATGGTGGAAAGGATAGAGGTTACACATGGGCTCAGCAACATGGACTTCCACTCGTCAAGGCTGACCTGGCTACTGCCACTGCTGAGTGCCCGATTTGCCAGCAGCGGAGACCAACACTGAGCCCTAGATATGGCACCATTCCTTGGGGTGGCAGGTTGATTATATTTGACCTCTTCCATCATGGAAAGAGCAGAGGTTTGTCCTCACTGGAGTAGACACTTACTCCAGATATGGGTTTGCCTATCCTGCACGCAATGCTTCTGGCAAGACTATCATCCGTGAACTTATGGAATGCCTTATCCACCATCATGGTATTCCACACAGCATTGCCTCTGACCAAGGCACTCATTTTGTGGCTAAAGAAGTGCAGCAGTGGGCTCATGCTCATGGAATTCACTGGTCTTACCATGTACCCTATCATCCTGAAGCAGCTAGAATGATAGACTGGTGGAATGGCCTTTGGAAGTCACAATTACAATGCCAACTTGGTGACAATACTTTGCAGGGCTGGGGCAGAGTTCTCCAGAAGGCCATGTATGCTCTGAATCAGAGTCCAATATACGGTACTGTTTCTCCCATAGCCAGGATTCATGAGTCCAGGAATCAAGGAATGGAAGTGGAAGTGGCACCACTCACCATCACCCCTAGTGATCCACTAGCAAAATTTTTGCTTCCTGTTCCCATGACATTATGTTCTGCTAGCCTAGAGGTCTTAATTCCAGAGGGAGGAACACTGTCACCAGGAGACACAACAATGATTCCATTAAACTGAAAGTTAAGAGAGCCAACTGGAAAGTTTGGGCTTCTCCTACCTTTAAGTCAATGGGCTAAGAAGGGAGTTACAGTATTGGCTGGGATAATAGACCTGGACTGTCAAGATGAAATCAGTCTACTACTCTACAACTTAGGTAAGGAAGAGTATGCATGGAATCCATTAGGAGATCCATTAGGGCGTTGCTTGGTATTACCATGCCCTGTGATTAAGGTCAATGGGAAACTACAACAGCCTAATCCAGGCAGGACTACAAATGGCCCAGACCCTTCAGGAATGAAGGTTTGGGTTACACCGTCAGGAAAAAAAAAACAACCTGCTGAGTTGTTTGCTGAAGGCAAAGGGAATACAGAACGGGTAGTAGAAGAAGTTAATCACCAATACCAGCTATGACCACTTGACCAGCTGCAGGGATGAGGACTGTAATTGTCATAAGTATTTCCTCCTCCTTTTGTTAAAAACATGTTTGTGCACATATACACTTGTACTAAGAAAATATCTTCATTTTATTTCCTTTATCATGTGACATAAGATTTATTGACTTCATATCAGCATTTAAGTATCGTTAACTTTATGTATTTGGGTTGGGGATTGGTACATTTCTGGTTGTATGAAGCGTAGTTGTATTACATTAGACATAATTATGACCTTATTACTGTCTTTATTTGAAGATTATGCATAATCTCAGGAGATGCGTATGGGTTCAAGTTGACAAGGGGTAGACTTGTGATGGTTAATACTGAGTGTCAACTTGATTGGATTGAAGGATGCAAAGTATTAATCCTGAGTGTGTCTGTGAAGGCATTGCCAAAGGATATTAACATTTGAGTCAGTGGGCTGGGGAAGGCAAACTCACCTTAATCTGGATGGGCACCATCTAATCAGCTGCCAGAGAATATAAAGCAGGCAGAAAAACTTGAAAAGGTTAGACTGGCCTAGCCTCCCAAACTGTATATTTCTCCCATGCTGGATGCTTCCTGCCTTCAAACATCAGACTCCAAGTCCTTCAGTTTTGGAACTCAGACTGGCTCTCATTGCTCCTCAGCCTGCAGATGGCCTATTGTGGGACCGTGTGATTGTGTGAGTTAATACATAATAAACTCTCCTTTATATATATATATATACATATATATACACACACACACACGCATACACATATATACATATATATATACACACACACACATATATATACACATATATTCTATTAATTCTGATTGATTATGTCCCTCTAGAAAACCCCAACTAATTCAATTAAGAAATTAAAAGAAATGTCCATACTACCCAAAGAGGTCTATAGATTCAATGAAATCCCTATCAAAATTCCAATGTAATTTTTCACAGAAATAAAAACAATTCTAAAATTTGTATGGAACCACGAAAGATCTCAAACAGTCAAAGGAATAGAGAAAAAAAAGAATAAAACTGAATGCATTACACTACCTAACTTAAAAATCTATAAGCTATAATGAACAAAACCAACATGGTCCTGGCATTAAAAACAGACATTTTGACCAATAGAACAGTATAGACAGCCCAGAAATAAGTCCATATATTTGTGGTCAATTGGTTTTCAACAGAGGTGCCAAGAAAGCACTAGTGGAGAAAGAATAGTCTCTTCAATAAATGGTGTTGGGAAAACTGGATCTGCACAAGCAGAAGAACAAAATTGGACTCTTATTCCACACCATAAACACAAATTAACTCAAAGTGGATTAAGTACTTAAACATGAGACCAGAAACTGTAAAACTACAAGAAGAAAACAAGGGAAATGCTTCACAATATTGGACTGGACAAAGATGTTTTTAGATATGACCCCAAAAGCACAAGCACAAGCAAAATATAAACAAACGGGATTACACCAAACAAAAAAGCTCTGCACAGCAAAGGAAACAGTAGAGTTAAGAGACAACCTACAGATCAGGGGAAAATATTTTCAAACATACATCTGATGAGGGGCTAATATTTAAAATATATGAAGAACTCAAACAACTCAATAGCAATAAAACAAGCCAATCTAAACATGGTCAAAGAATCTTTGTATACACTTCTCAAAAGAGGACATACAAATGGCCAACGGATATATATTAGATATATATCTAATATATATTAAATATGTAATATATATCTAATATCTAATATGTAATATATATCTAATATCTATTTATAAATTTATATATATATTATATATATATATGCTCATCACTGATGATCAGGGAAATACAAATTAAAGCCACAATGAGGTATTACTTCATACCTGTTAGAATGGCTATTATAAAAAAGATGAAAGATATTAAGTGTTGACGAGGGTGTGGAGAAAAAAAAAATGCTTGTGCACTGTTGAATGGGAATGTAAATTAATATATCCATTCTGGAAAACAGTATGGAGGCTCCTCAGAAAACTAAGTATATAATTTATCATATTATCCAGTAATCCCACTTCTGAGTGTATATCCAAAGGAATTGAAATCAGTATGCCAAAAATATATATGCGTTCTCATGTTCATTGCAGCATTATTCACAACAGCCAAGATATTAAAACTACCTAGGTGTCAATTATCAATGAATGGATAAAGAAAATTTGGTATATGTATGTGTGTGTGTATATGTATATGTATGTATATACATGTATGTATGTATATGTATATGTATGTATATACACACACACATATATACACACACACCAAATTACTATACTATTTGGGGGTGTGTGTATATTTTTATATATATACACACACACACACACACACACACATATATACACACACATACCTAATACACCAGATTTTCTTTATCCATTCATTAATAATTGACACCTAGGTAGTATACATATAGTGTGTGTGTATATATATATATATATACACGTATATATACACACATACATATATACACATATATATAGTGCATATGTGTATGTATATACACACATACATACATAAACCAAATTTTCTTTATCCATTCATTGATAATTGACACCTAGGTAGTATACATATAGTGTGTGTGTATAATATATATATATACACATATATATACGCACATACATATATACACATATATATAGTGCATATGTGTATATATATACACACACACATACATACATAAACCAAATTTTCTTTATCCATTCATTGATAATTGACATCTAGGTAGTATAGGGTATAGCATATATATAGTATAGTGTTACTATACTATTTGGTGAACATATATATGTAGTATTGTAATGGAATACTATTTAGCCTTAAAAAGGGGGAAATAACATGGATGAACCTGGAGCGTATCATGCTAAGTAAAATAAGCTAGGAACAGAAAGACAAATACCGTATGATTTCACTTACATGTGGAATCTAAAAAAGTTGAAATCATAGAAATAGTTAGTAGAATGATGGTTACCAGTGGCTGGAAGAGAGGGATGGATGGAGAAAGGGAAGATGTTGCTCAAAGGGTGTAAAGTTTCAGGTAGACAGGAGGCATAAGCTTTAATGATCTGTTGTGCAGAATGGTGATTATAATGATATATATTTCAAAATTCCTATAAAATTAGATTTTAAATGTTTTGGTAGTAAAAATAAGTATGTGAGGTGGCATACTTGTTAATTATGCTGATTTAATCATTTCATATTATAAAAATCAAAACACCACATTATACCTCATAAATATATATAACTATTATTTGTCAATTAAAGAAAAGTGGGTGGCAGCTAATGGGAACAGGGCTTGCTTTTGGGGTGAAAAATATTTTGGAACTTGGTGGTGGTTGCATAATATTGTGAAGGTACTCAATGTCACTGAACTGTATTCTTTAAGATGGTTAACTTTGTATTGTGTGAATTTCACCTCAATCAATGAAAAAGATGGAAAAAATAAAATTAAAACATAAGCAAAAGACTGGAAGAAAATACTGAAAATACGTATCTAATAAAGATTTGTATATAGAATGTACAAAAAACCTTTACACCTTGAAAATAATAAGACGAACAACCCAAACACAAAAAGTATTTGAATAGACGCTTCACAAAAGAAGATATAAAAATGGCTAATAAGCACATGGAATGATGCTCAACATAATTTTTTATTAGCAAAATAATTAAAACCACAATGAGATATCATTTCAGGCCCAGTAGAATACCTATAATAAAGAAAAACAATAAAAATGTCAATGATAATGTGGAGAAATGGGAACTCTCATACATTGCTGGTGGGAATGTAAAATGGCATAGCTACTTTGGAAAACATTTTAGTAGTGCTGTTAAAAAATTAAACATAATTTAACGTATGACCCAGCAATTCTTTTAGGTGTCTAATATCCATGAGAAATGAAAATATAAATCCACACAAAGAATTGTACACAGATGTTATTAGCATGGTTTTCCATAATATTGGATACAACCAAATACTGGATATAACCAAAAATTCAAAACAATCTAAATTTTTACCAACTGGTAAAGGTGCAATAGCCATACAATGGAATATTATTCGGCAGTTAAAAGGAAAAAAAATTACTGAATGTGCAACAACATGAATGAATCTCAAAAATATGCTAAGTGAAGAAATGCAGAAATAAGAGGTCATGTATTATATTATTCTATTCATTTAAAATATCCAGAAAAGGCAAATCTGTAGAGTCAGAAAGTAGATTACCTGGCTTTGGGATATGGTGAAGGGGTTGATGGTGGGAATTAACAACAAATAGACCTGATAATTCTTTTAGGGGTGATTAAAAAGTTCTAAAACTATCTTATGGAAAAGTTGCACCATTTGGTAAATTTATTTAAAATATTGAATTGTACACTTAAAATGAGTGAACTGGTATATATAAAATATACCTCACTATAGTTACTCCCGTCTCTTTATTGGTGTGTGTGTGTGTGTGTAGCCATATACATATAAAAATCTTGGTTGCATTTTGGACCAGAAAAATGAAAATAGAGGGAAATTTCGTATGCTAAAACTTGTCTTATATTCTCCACTTTATTGTTATTCTTTATTAATTGCGTGGAGAAGCCATCTAAAACACTAGGTGACTGATGCCTTTGCTTTTTCTCGTGCCTCTGCCTTCTTTAACATGATTAATATTTAATTTTCTTTTCGGATATACAACACTGTATTTGGCTGATGCTAACAGGAAAGTTCATTTATATCATAAATACTAAGTAAATTCTAAGATATTTGGGTTAAGTAAGGGCAAAATTAAAATGGTTGTCCATTTTAAAATGATGGTTGTCCAATCAATTCAATGTGTTTTCTACATATAGATTCCTTTCTTATTGTAGAAAATAACATCCTAAAATAGAATGGTGCAATAACACATGTAGTGTGGGTATGATTTTATAACAGAAAATATCCAATTTTAATTGAAAAAAATTAAGTTGCCTAAAACTTAAATACTGATTGGTATGGATTTATAAAGCACATAATATTAAATTCGATCAGAGAAACTTTTAATTGACAAGTGAGGAGTTGATATCTCAAAAGGGAAGGATATGTATTTTAAAGTTTCATTCTGGAAAAGGGCAGAAAGAAACTTGGGAAGGATAGAAATGAAGACATTAAAATTAATGTCTGACCTTTTAAAAAGTACAGCTGGCCATTCAAATAGACTAGTACTTCGTATGTTACCTTTCATACTGTAATCAAAATCTACAAGATTTTGTAGGTAGGGATGACAGAGAAACAGAACAAATGAAAAATAATGACTTTAAGAGCAGATATCTGAAATGTGTAGTACTGCTTTGGCTAGAGAATACAAAATGTACTGGATTTTTAAAACTCTGGAAATTTCATTAAAGCTTAAAATCTTTACTTCATTGTATTAAGAATCAAAACTAACTGATCTCCTAATACAATTATATTTTCAGTTTAAAGCAGGGAAGATATGTTCTAATAAAATATTTAGTGACAATCTGCTATTGCCCAGCTACTCCATTCTTGTAAGCTAAGTGAATGTCTTATAAGTTAAATGAAATGTGTTATGCCTTTACTGTTTTATGTTTGGGTCACACACAGGGCTGAGGGAAACCAGTGAAACAGATCAGTGACATATTAACCTGAAGTTGTTCATGGCTGTGTATTCAAGAGAGCAAGGACAAATAATGGTCAAGGAAGGAAGTCAGGGATTGGTGGCTCTCTACTAAATGTCAGCTTCAAAGGGAGAGACCAGAGCATAAGCAGACAATTCTCTAGGTTGCAAATTGGGAGGATTAGGAACAAGTAAGAGAAATCCATGCAGGATGGACAAGAAAAAAAGTTTTATACCAAAAATTGTATTTCATGGCCTTAGGGCAGTCTACTGGGGTAAGGCACTATGCAGTACTAGGCAATTAGAATTCTATTTACTAGCTATGTGCACAAGGGGCTCCTGACCTGGTCATTTTGGCTATAAAACTATTCATGGCAAGTATGTATTATTTGCTTTTTATTGGAATGATTATTAGTCTGACTTCACTGTGTTGTAGATCACTGTTTTGCTTTTGCACACAGTCTGCTTATCTAGAAGGTAGCTGATATTTTTATGTAAGTACCTAAGGGACTTCTCACTATATGGTTCTTATACTATGCAACCTATTTCTATTTCAGCCTGGACAGTTTTAGACGGTGCGTCTTGCTATATGGTGTGAGAAATGGCTGTAGGAAACAACACTCAACGAAGTTATTCCATCATCCCGTGTTTTATATTTGTTGAGGTACGTGTATTTTTTTAACCTTTATGGGCAAATTGAAATAAAAGTAACAGTTTTTATTCTGATAACTTAGATTATTTTATAAAATTAATTTTATGATTGGTAATTCAATTTTGATAGCACAAATATTGGTAAAGATTAATAAACTATGCAAAATGTTTCTTAAATAGGAAGTCATAGAGTAAGAATTTTTTAAACTTCACCTTTGGGGTACAAATATTGTGTTTTATTGTATTTCTTCTATTTTCAACAATGATGTGCATGTTAACTATGAAAGAGAGTGATGCATTTTAATTAATTTTTTTATTAAAAAATCAATATCCTGTTTCAGGAAGTCAATAATCCAGGCATTTTACAGATGATATTAGTTCATGGTCTTTTGCCTTGGAACCCAAGTAAAGAAAAATAATCTTAGAGTTTACTATCTCCTCTGGACATTTTAGTAGGGTATTGGGAGCTTGTGCAATGTGTGATTTTTTTTGTCCTGAATTACTTTGTTCAGTTGCTCCAACTTTGTACTAGCAGTTTTTCCAGCATCTTTTTGGTTAAATTTCCTGGACTCCTTTTGTACTCTACCTCCGTTTCTATGTTTGCTATAGAGGAGACCAAGACATGAATTTTTTAGGAAATTAAAAACTGCTTTCTAGGTTATCTCAAAATAAGATGTTGATTTGCCAGAGATGTTATTGTATCTGCCTTATCAAGAAAATAGGGCATCTAGTGTATCAGTTTTTTTAGCCTAAAGATCAGACCTAAAATGGTGACAGTGTAAAGAGCTGAAAAGTGAGTATCCTGAACTTCTGTCTGGGTAACTGAAGGATAGTCTCCACATCCCAGGGGTGAGCTGTAGCATATTCTTTGTTACGGCATCTTTTTGGCTGACTGTGGGAGAAATGTGTGTTGATCCACTTTATTATCCATATAAAAACAAAGTTTGGTTAAACCACTACTCATATTAGCAAAAATTTACTTTCAGCACATCTGTTGTTTATACAAATCCTGTGAAACACTTAGTCAAGAACTTTTATGTTCAACTTGAAATAACTTTACCTGCCTATATAGTCAGATAATTTTGAGCATTCTGATTTTTGATCAAATATATGGGTGTTTGGCTGATCATTGAGTTTCACCTTATAGACATTGCTTGTTACTTTTAGATGAACAAATATTTCATAATTTATTTTCTGGTGATATTTGATAATCTGTTCATATTGCAGAATCAGGTAAAGATAGGAGAGAAAGTTGGAACAGAGATGTTAATATAAGCGAAGGTACATATAGACTCAATTTAAGCTAAATATCTGAATGGGTAAACAGAACTCATCATTCAACAAGAAACACATATTCTTAATATTTTGCATTTAACTTGCTATACGATGCCAAAATAACTCCATTCAGACAATAGTGATAATTATATATATTGTGGGTTCTGGTTACTATTCTTCTTATTAATATTGTGGTGAAGGGGAAAAAATCATTTTTCCTGCTGCTTATGCGAAAAGGTTAGAAGGTAAAATAATAGTACCTTTTTCAGTGTTTGCTTTCTCTTTTGTTATATGAAAAATAATTTTTTAACTAGGCTGGGGGAAGTTGGGGAATAAGTCATCCATCATCATCTTGATCCTCCCTGCAGCAATTTTATTTTATGTTTTCTTAAAAATCAAGGAGGAAGCAACCCTCAAAGTGAGACGTTTAATTTATTGATGGAAGCTGTAGTCTCCGAAGATTTTCAGCTCTCTAATGTGTAAATGATGAGCTTGGCCGGTGGAGCAGCAACAAGGGAGATAAATTAGTTCTTCCGTAGCTTACCCTGACACAAACATAGATAGAAGTCTAAAAATCTGGGAGAGGAAAGATGTTTTTTTTTTTCTTGTTGTATTGTTCTTATTTTGCATGGAAGTTCTCTTAGATCTCTCTTAGAAATAGGCAGGCAAAAGGGAAGGGAAGCAGGACACAGAAGACATTGAGGGGGAGGGAGGTGAATCTCAAAGTGGCTCTCATGATTCTCATGTATTTCATTCATCAAACACTTATTGTTTACCTATATTACTCCAGGTACTATAACAAGGATATCACAAAACTTGGTAAAAAATGTCAACTTGACCAATGAATATCTTTTCACTGTTTTTTAATTATGAAAGAATTTAATCACAGAAAATAACTGACATCCCTGCACCTACCATCAAGACAAAATCTTAAAGTTTTGTCATATTTGCTTCAGATATTTTTGTCAAGGGAAATAAAATGTTACAGATATGGCCAAAATCCTATTGTCCTGAAGCCAGAAGTCATTATATATATGAAGTTTGGGGCTTCTTTTCCCTACATGTTTCCCATGCATGTTTTATATTTTCCTACATATGTATGTATTCATAAATATTTTAGGAAAATTTTACATAAATGACACTATGCTGAACCTTTCTTTTGCAACTTGCCTTTTCATTCAACATTATGTTTCTGAGATTTATCCAGGTTGGCAGTCCATTCATTTTAATTGTTGCAATTTATCCTATTCTGCAAATATACCTACTGAGGGACAGTTTGTTTATGCGTTTGTTTGCTTAATATGCTTTTTCACTGTCATAAATGTTTTTGCAGAAAATATTCTTATTTTTGTCTCTTTGTGCATATATGCAAGAGCTTTCTTAGTTTGACACATAGCAGAATTGCTAGGGGATAATTACATTTGCCAGTTGTTTTCTGCTGCATTATAGAAGCAACCTTGATATTTGTATATCAATTTCTTTAAAGAAATTTTAAAAACCTCTATTATTAATTTTATGAGTATGTCATATATTCTGTAGTTTTTTTTTCCAGACAATTACATCATCTATAAGTGGCAGCAGATTTATTTCTTCTTTTCCAATTGTCATGGTTTTACTTTTTTGCCTTGTCTTATTGCTTTGGTTAAGAACTCCCCTGTAACATTGGATAGAGGCAGTGGTAGAAAACATCTTTGCCTTGTTGCTGACTTTAAAGAAAATATTTCAAGCGTTTTACTATTGAATTATGAATAAACGTGGATTTTTACTTTTTTCTTGCTCCCTACCATCATTGAATTTGGATTACTTAATTTGTTTTAATCCTCCATTTCCTTCCTTTATTGGTTAAAAATTATATTTCTTTTTTAAAATTACTTTAAAATTTTAAATATACATACTTGACAACACAAACTGAAGTTCATCAATAGCTCCATGATTCTCTTAATCAATGACCGCTCTTTGGCTACTTTGAGCTCTTATATGTCATCCTTCATTTTTATATTTTCCTTAAAATTTTCACTTTTTTTCAGTTGGGCTTCTTTGAATTTACCTGCATTCATCAGTTTCTTTGCTTACTATTCCCCTCCTACTGTAATTTCCTCATGAAGTTTATTCTTTAGCAATCCTTTCAGCAAGAGTCTAGTACTGTTGATGAGATTCAAACTCTGAAGAGATTTATTCTGAGCTAAATATGAGTGACCACGCCCTGTGACACAGCCTGCAGGAGACCCTGAGAACATGTGCTCAAAGTGGTCAGGGTGAAGCTTGGTTTCATACATTTCAGGGAAATACGAGACATCAATCAAATACATTTAAGATATACATTGGTTTAATCCAGAAAGTGGAACAATCCGAAGGGGAGAGCTTTCAGGTTATAGGTAGATTTAAAAATTTTCTGATTGGCAATTTATTGAAAGAGTCATTATCAATAGAAAGGAATGTCTGGTTTGATAAGATGTTACGGAGACCAAAATTTTATCATACAGATGAAGCCTCCAGGTAGCAGGCTCCAGAGAGAATAGATTGTAAATGTTTCTTATCAGACTTAAAGTCTGTGTAGATGGTAAATGCTGTTCAGCTTTTCCTGAATTCCAAAAGGAAGGAGGGTATAATGAGGTATGTCTGACCCTCCAACCTTGTCATGAGTTGGGGGGTTAAATCCTCTGCCTTTTTTGGTGCTCTGAAATTTCAATATAATATGTCTAAGTGTGAATTTATACTAGCTAGGACTTATTGTGTATCCTGAATATTAACAGTCATGTCTGTCACTAATTCTGTAAAACTCTCAGCCATTGCTGCTTCAAATACTTTTTCTGCAACATCTATGTGTATCTTCTCATTCTTTCACTCCATCTCTTAGCCCATCTTGTTGCTGTTTTTTTAATTTCCAGAAATCCTATGTGTTTTTAAAATTATTTTTATAGTGTCATTTTCTGTGCTTATGGTTTTGTTTCTTTTGTCTTTTAATTATATTAAATGTAATTATATATTTTCAGATTGTCCTATTATCTGAAAATATTGGCACTCTGATCCTCCTGTTGGTTGTGTCTGCTGTCTTTAATGAACATGAGGACATCTATTTTCTCATGGTGGACTGTTTGCTTATATTTGTGGTTTTTGTTTAGCTCCAGTTAGCAGAGCTTACTTCTTCTGTAAGGTTCATGTAGACCTTAGGTGTTGAGAGTATCACTGTGGAGGAATTTTGCATAAATGTTTGTTGCCCTTGGGTTTAATTTCTATATTCAGCAACCAAACTTGCAAAATCTCAAATGTATAGTCAAAGTTGATCTTTCCTTGTAGTCTTCCTATACCAGCAAGTGGATTATATAGAACACTTTCAGTTTACCTGTGAATTGAAAGGGAAGGAGAGAGAGATAACCATTGCTTGTAGATATTTGCAGTGGAATGTTTTCATGCCATTTTTGTTTCATGAATACATTCATTCATTCATTCCACAAACACTTATTCAGTAACTACATTTTTCCCCAAGGCATTATGTCTTTTGCCGTTTTGAATACTTTACATAGTAACTATCCTTCTGTAACTTGGATCTCACTAAGTTCTTCATAGAGCCGGGACTGTTGGGCCATGCTTGAAATGTGTGTGACAGATCCAGGGTGGGAATGAGACATATAAGCTGCTCATAGTGGAATGCTGATGTGCATTTTCTTGGTGATTTTAATTGTATGAGCAGAGTTTTGACTTGGGGATGTTTTGTTTATTTGTGGCAGTTGGTGAGGACAACAGATGCCAACCAGCCTCTACAATTCAAAGTTGCTGATGACTGAGGAGCCTGCCTGGGACTCACCCAGAAGGCTGAAATGGTAGCGAAGCTGCCTGACAATACAGCAGGCAACATAAAAGGTCTTATGGGGACCACAAGTCAGGAGCAGCATTGCCCCTGGTAATCCTTGAATTTCTTATAGACCAAAAGGAAAAGTTAAGATACCACTGGAGAGAGAACAAAGTCTGTAGATTACGAGAGCACCTACAGGGAAAAGCTGAAAGGGAGAGGATTAACAGTGGGAGGAAAGCAGAATGGATCAAGAAGTATATGTAATGGACATGGCAGGCAGTTCTGAAAACCAAATCCTTGGATGATAGACATTCAGAAAAATTTTTCTTTTTGTACATCTCCCAGTCTCAGCTGATCTTGAAATGTATCTTGTAGTCCTGGCCAGAGCCCTTAAAAATAGGATAGTAATTTTAAAAGCCAGGAGATAAACTTTTCTATCACTTATCAGACAGAATCACTAAAATTTCAAGATAGTCCACAATGATATTTCTGGCTAACAGGTCATAGCTCTTTACTGCTCTGGTTCTACCAGAGCAAGCTGAAACAATGCTGAGCCAGACAAAAGCTAGAGAAGTCAGATGGTGCAGGAAAAGGAGAAAATTGACAATCTTTAATGAGCATGAGGACATCTATTTTCTCATCATTTTTTCTCCTTAAACTCATAACATTACTTTTTGTTAGAAAAAAGGTACTTAAACATACCCCAAAAATTAAAAAGAGATAAAAATACAAATAGTCTGTGATTTTCATTCTTAGTCCTTTTTCCCTTCCTTCTGCCTTCCCTTCTTCCTTCTCTCCCATTCCACTTCTGATACTCTTTCTCTCTTCCTGTTTTCTTCCTCCTTCCTTTTTTTCACTGTCATTACAGCAACACTTCTCATGCTTGAGGCTCTTTTTGTAAAAAGGACTTCTCTGAGGAAAAACACATTATAATTGGTGCGTGAAACGGGATCTGAACAACAGGAATGTAAACTTCTTGAGGTCTCTCATGCCTTCTCACAGCTAATACCAGGCATATTTTCCAAAATGCTTAAGACTGAGATGTCCTGTTCGACAGATAGTCCCAGACATCAGTGGATTCCTCTCAAGACAGTTTTACCATGTTCTCTATGAAACCATTAATAACTCAGCCAAGTCTCTTTTATATATATTTGTGCTAATAGCAACTCTAAGTGGAGCTTAGTTACCATAGCAGACAATATTAAGTACCAGGAATTAGACAGAATGAATGAAATTGTTTTTGATGTGTACAGGTCTAACAGTTTTATCATTTTGATGGTTGCTCATACTTGCAATTTTTATTGCCTATTTTTGACAACTCATTTTTCTCAGCTTGAACCTAGCAGGTGATTGTTATAAATTGCAGACTGCAGATAAATAATATCATGAAGTTCAGCAAGAACTTGATGATTTCGAGTGTCTTTCTCTGGGGCCAGAGCTTAAGGAATTCCACATCATCACTTTTGGACACTGAATGCCATTTCAATGTTTCCCTTATTTTGTGTGTCTCAGGTTTTGAAAAACTAATGTATCTTGGCCTTGCTTTTGGCCCTTTACTTTTAGGTGCCCAAATTCAGCAGTGCTGACTGCCCTGTTCCTGGGACTTAGATTGCAACTCATATTTTTACATTTAAATAACATCGAAAGCTTTTTCTCTAAAGAAGCAAAAGAGGCTTTTTAAAAACTCTGCCGGATCTTACTAAAGTATCATAATTTTATCCTTATGTAGAATGAGTGAGAAGAGAAAATAATTTGATGTCAAAAGCACAGGGTTTGAGTCCTGGCTCTGCCATTTATTGCTAGTATAAACTTGGGGAATTTCTCTGGACCCCAATTGCTGCATCTGTGAAATGGAAATAAAAATGACTTCCTTATGGGAATCTTTGGGGGAAAAAAAAACAAAACATGGCAATGTACCTGAAAGTGCTTGCCAAGAGGTAGGTGATTAATAAATGTTAACATGAAAATAATGAAAAACAACAGCTTCTACCCAATATAAAACAACAAAGTTGAAAAGTAAACCAACCACACACACACACACACACACACACACACACACACACACAACCTTGATACTAAGAGGGACTCTGCATAGTTTAATCCCTAGAAATGTGACATTGCTGGGCTTGAATATTTTTATAATATATATTAAGGCGGTTACTGAATAAGGTTTCAAACAAAGTAATAAAAATTTTTGAGAGTCTTAAATTGCAATGACAAATATAAAGTACTTCTGCATGCATTTTCTTACTTAAACATCATTTGACTAGTGTTTGCAATATCGGAACGAGGACAATACCAATATTCAAGTATCTATTTTTCATGGTATTGAAATATCAGTGTTAAGTTCTAAAATGAGCTATGGTTTCCATCACCCTTTATCCTTGTCTTTAGATGCTCTTCCAATTGAGTGAGGGTTCCTCTGTTCTTCAGCATTGAGGCTCTCCAAGTAGAGTATTTTGAGACAAAGTCCCCTGTTAAAATAAATTGTCACAAAGAATAGAAGAGAATGTAGGACTAAGAAAATGGGTCTGGCACTGGAGGACAAGGAATCAGGAGAGAAGGAAATACTGCTTTCACAGAAATCAGGTGGTTAGACTCCAAGGGAGGACTGGGAGTTGAGCGTGGAAATATCCCATCCCCTGTCTTTCTGTAATTCTTCTACTATCCCCTTTTCCTATTTTCCTTAATAGTTCATCCTTCTCTCCCCACCCTGCCCTTTCAGAGATAATAAAGACCCAATCTTACTCTGGGGGGGTGGGAAATACAAATCTCATAAGTATAAGATACACAGCCTCACTAGTAATCTATAAAATGGTAATGATAATAACTGTAACATACCATGGAAGCATTTTGAATGAGAAGGGATAAGGTCAGAATGAAAGTGCCTTGCTCTTGTCAACATTTTGATGAAATAGACAAATCTGCACATATCTTAAGATATATTATTCAGGTTTCAGATTTTTTATATCCCCAAATATTGGTGTTATATCATTAAATACACCATATTTGACATTTGTATGGTATTTTAGTATGAAACTGGAGTACTGAAAAAAATCAATAAGGTAGTATTGACCCTATGCAATAGAAATTCATCTTCACTTTTTAAATTTCAAATGAAAAGGCATAGAAGAGCTAATTGATTTACTTAAGGCTACATTGCCAATAGATGTTACAGTTGAGATTTAAATGTAACATAAATGCAACTCTTATATTCCTTCCACTACAAATATGTAGGCATAATTATTGGTCTCAGAGTCACATTCAGGAAGTCAGCTTTCTCCACTGGATAACAAAGATAGAGTAAGGAAGTCCTTTCTGATATGTTCAGACATACAGACATGTTGAAATATGAGCTTTCTACAATCTGTCCTCCTTTAAGAGTTTAAAGAATATTTTTACATTTTAATCCAGGTAAATCTCAACTATCTGGAACTCTGGATACAGCCTCATTTTGTTTGATGGAGGTTTAGCTGATAATCAGAAAACTCTTTTGATGTCTATAACTGTTAAGTGACATTCTTTTAAAAATGTATTTTGAGTGATTTCAAGCATATTCTATATAATAAAACATAATAATTGCTCAAGTACTTACAACCCAGCTATATAAAATCTTAACATTTTGACATTATTTAGTTCAGATTTAAAATAAAATAGTAAGAGCATAACTGATATAGTTAAAGCTCCCATGAACCCTTCCATACAGGATCTTGTCTTCCTCTTTGCCTCTCCAGTGATCATCACCAAACTGAATTTGATGCATGTCGTTTTCTAAGATTTGAGCAATTTTCTAAAATGCGTTTACTTTGTGCCTTAAAAAGTTCAAAATGCTGACCAGGCATGGTGGTTCACACCTGTAATCCTAGCACTTTGGGAGGCCGAGGCGGGCAGATCACCTGAGGTGGAGAGTCTGGGATCAGCCTGACCAACATGGAGAAACCTGGTTTCTACTAAAAATACAAAAAATTAGCTGGGCGTGGTGTCGCACGCCTGTAATCCCAGCTACTCGGGAGGCTGAGGCAGTAGAATCGCTTGAACCCAGGAGGCGGAGGTTGCGGTGAGCCGAGATCGAGCGCCATTGCACTCCAGCCTGGGCAACAAGAGTGAAACTCCGTTTCAAAAAAAAAAGTTAAAACACTGAGCGCAATTACATGTAGTTTTTTTAAATAAGGTATTGACCACAGGTTGTGATTGTAGGCTATTGTAGTTCTAGATGTTAGGAAATTGGACCAAATACATGTATTGACCCAGGCTAAATATTCTAAATTGGCATTTTAAAATAATCTCTGCTAAAACTGACCTTAATAATTAGTATGCAATAGTTTTGCCATAATAACAGACTATGCCTAAATCTCAGTGGCTTAACATATCACAAGCTGATTTCTCACACTGCCAGTCCCATGTATGTTGGTTTGAGAGCTTGTTCATCACAATCACTCAGGGACCCATCCTGTTGGTATCTCCATCTCAACAAGCTTTTACGGTCACTTTGGTAAAGGGAAACAAACAAACATGGTGATTCACAACACAGGCTTTTATAGCTTCATATTTAATTGATATAGGTCAGTTCCACTCACATTTCATTAGCCAAAGCAATGGAAATGTGGCCATGCCCCACTTCAAAGAGAGTAGGGAATTGCATTCTACAAATATATTGAAGGGAACGAGATTCTTTATAGCCTAAATGATTACCACAGTTCCCTCATCGTTTAATGTCTTCCTACTGAAAAGTAAGTCCCAAATCATCCAGATAATAAAAGGTTTTACTTAGACATATTCTAGTTCATAAAGGCATTTGCATGTGCTTGCTGGGTTTTTTATTCGTTAAATAATTTATATAGTAAGTGGTGCTGATAGCATTCCCTGTCACTGAAGAGTTCAAGCAGAGATCAGTTTGCCAAGTGGTAGGAGGCTGAAGAGAAGATTCTAGCACTACATGAGTGACTGGGCTAGGAGACCATTAACATTTCCTTATGACTCTGAGTACCTGTCATTCCAAAGATGACAGTCCTAGTGACAACCATATATACCAAAGTATCTGGCATCTCCCAGCTTCTACCCCAGCTTTCCTCAATCTGCTACTGCTTTGCACTGTTTTCCAGACCACCTTGTTCCTATGCTGTATACCATGTGGTAACATCAAGTGTTCTCTGTCAATTTCCCTGAGAATTAGCATTACAGTACTTTAAACCAAGCATTCTTCATAACATTGAATGAATATACCAATACTTTGATCTTCATAGAATTTTACATTCTTGCCTTCCCTCATGGGGCATAAGCCCAGGCAACCATTCCAAGATAATGACAGACTCTGAAGTGAACATACTATATTTGTAAGAACTATAAAAGATAGCATCTTGTCTAATGCAGTGTATTATTTTGCACAGGTAGCTGGTAAATTCATTCTTTGCTTTGTGATGCATTTTTCTCTCACTGAATTAATCCCCTTTGAATATAATATCAACCAGTCTAGACCATTATTGATATGTGTGGCTGGCCAAGGTATTAGAATTTTTCTTGAATCTTAATTCCAAAATTACATGAAGCATAATTTCTAAGCTAATGCAGTGCTATAATAATTGAAGACAACTGCCATTCTAATCTATCTTGGAGCCTATAAAAACAGACTATAGGAAGTCTACTTTTAAGAGGATGAAATATAAAATGGCAATCTGTTGAGAGAGTAGCTTGGCAATGTTTAGCAAAATTTTCAAGACTTTGTATTCTTTTTAGACCCCAAAAGAACACTCCTAATAATCTATCTTACAGAAATAATCATGAATATGACAGATTTTACTGCAAGATAATTTATCACAAAATTGTTAATAATTATGAAAAATAAAATTCCCAATACTAAACTACAGAGTATTGATTTTAAAATTCTTGTCTCTTTATATAGTGGACTACTATGCATTGATTAAAAAATCATATTATTGGCCGGGCGCGGCGGCTCACGCCTGTAATCCCAGCACTTTGGGAGGCCGAGGCGGGCGGATCACGAGGTCAGGAGATCGAGACCATCCTGGCTAACACGGTGAAACCGCGTCTCTACTAAAAATACAAAAACAAAATTAGCTGGGCGTGGTGGCGGGCACCTGTAGTCCCAGCTACACGGGAGGCTGAGGTGGGAGAATGGCGTGAACCCAGGAGGCAGAGCTTGCAGTGAGCCGAGATTGGGCCACTGCACTCCAGCCTGGGCAACAGAGCAAGACTCTGTCTCAAAAAAAAAAAATTGTTAAAGATTTAGCCTCATGAGGAAATATTCAAATTAGATAGTTATGTGAATGCGGGAGGGAATGGCTTCAAAGCAGTATGTAATCTGAGTTTCCCTAGGCTTCACCAGTACATGAATATAGATGACAGTCATGGTATCAGTAAGAACTAAAACACCAGTATCTATTGCTCAGACCTGTTCACAGAGGATTCCAACAGCTCTACAGTATTGCCAGGTTGAGCCTGAGATTTTCATCTGTGTTCATGAAGCAGTCTCTTGCCTTGTTACCCAGAGAACTAGCCACCTTTTTGTCAATTTTGGTCACGCATATCTGTTTCCTCAAGCAAAGAAACCATGTAAAGTTTCCTCACCCTGCCATTGCCAGAGTTACTCACAGGAAGGATGCTAATATTGACCCACTAGTATTATACTTTCTCCATGCAGAGGCGGGAAGAAGCCCTGCTCCCAAACTTGATGGCTCGCTGTCAACTGAACATCAGTGGGGTGCTGTGTCTTAAGGACAAATATTTAAGGCAGACTTCCTTGTCTTTCCTACTATCATTTTTTCTTCTACTTTCTCTATGTAGATTAATTCATAAAAATGGCTTCTGTGAACCATCAGACTCACTAACTTCTCAGATATGCCAGGTGTGTTAGTCATGGCAATAGATATTGCAGGCTCCAAGCCAGATAACCTCTGCATTCCAACTGGGCAAGACAGATGTAAAATGTGATGCCTTTTTGGAACTATGTGCCTATAAAGCGTATGCCTAGAAAGAAAAGGTATGCACCAAAATCAGTGTCTGTTTCTGGGTATTGGGATTAAAAACACATTTTGTGCAGTGAACTTGTATTAGTTTTTATCAGAAAAAATAACTGTTTAAAGACTGCATTACATTATTGATGTGTGTAGTATGAAATACAGAATCCTTTATACAAAGTTAGAGACTGGTTATGTCTTCTGCGATTTGAAAACTATTTATATTCACAAAAGATCCAAAGACTTATATCATTTCTCAAAGCACAATGGAAATAATGAGAGTTGCTCTTTCTAATACCCGATTATTTTTACAACACATTCTATGTGGTTTTCACCAATGCCAAGCCTTAGGGAGTATGACTATAAATAAATATACTCACGTTTCACTTGTCAGTCTTGTTTAGGAAAATAAATAATATTTGAGTACTCTGAATTTCTTTTGTTTTAGATTAATTGTTCGTTGCATAAAATAGTTTTCCTTATTTTCAGTCTTAGTACTATATTTTCTACATATACTTGTGTATGTAGCTCTGGCCAGCATACCCACTGGTATTCTCAGTCTTTGTGGTACATGTTACATCAGTAAAGAATCTGTGCCCTACTCCCATCCCCATGAACCTACCACCACCAAAAACATCCCTCCCCACAGTTAATGATAAAAGCATAGACTCTTAGGGCTAAATGGGGCCTTAGATCACTTATGCAAATCCCTCGTTCCAGATCAGGTAACAGATTCCTAGAGGTTAAGTAACTTGTCTAAGATTATACAACTGATTATTAACTGAGTTCAAAACCAAACCTGCAGGTCTTGATTCTGTCCTAATCAATGACAAATTTCATACTCAAAAATGTCAAAAGATTTCAAAAGCAGAACTATAAAACTTATTTCAGAATGTTTATAGCAAGAATGATTTCATAATGGGCAGTGTGGTATATCTTCACATACATAACATTATGAGAGATGGAGCCTTCAAGATTAGGAGAGGCCAGGGTCTACAGATTCTATAGGAGCTTCCAGTCACCTGTCTGAAGGGGTCAGGAAAGCCAACCAGAGGAATTTACATGTAGATCAAAACCTGAAGACGGTGAGGTGGTATCCAAGTGAAGGCATAGGCTCATGGGAGAAGGGCTTCAGAAGGAAAGGATAGCTTGGCATGGACCAAGACCTATAAAGGTACTGAGAGTTTGAAGAGCTGAAAGGGTTTCAAGGCTGGAGCTTAGAGGATGAGACGGGGAGTAGTGACAGACGAGACTGGCAAGGTAGGCAGAGGCCAAATCATGCAGTACCTTGCAGGCCATATTATGTAGTTTATTTATTGTAAGGGCTTTGGGAAACAAGAGCATTCTTGAATATTTTGAGTTTAGACCTTACCTGGTGATATGAGATCACAGAAGTGGTGCTGAGAACCTGGAGCCATGGAAAGGAGACATGAGCTGAGGTTTCCATTATATACAATAGATACAATATTCCTTCAGACTACAGAATATCTTTCTCAGAGGGGAACAAGTGTCATGGCCCCAGTGCTCTCACTGCCCACTTTCTGTAATACATAGTAGACAGATAAAAATGTGAAAGGAACTCAGTTATTGGAAAACTTCTGAATATAAGGGATTGCATCCTGAACAACTATGTCACCGTTTCTTATAACTCAGGAAACTTAAAAACACAATCTCAATGGTTGGCCTAACTTTGATGCTTTGCAAAGCTGCTTTGGTTTATCTGCTAGTCCCTGTGACAGGGGCTTGAAAATATTTTCCCAAGATTTCTAACCAGCATATGTAAGTACAACAACTTTATTCTCTGTCCTAATGTCAACTCTTCTGTCCTATTTTCCCCATAAATTTACTCCTTCAGCAGACCATGTGTTAGAAAAATGTGGTCACTCTAGCATAAGGGTATCTGATACTTTTTCTCCTGATGCATGATCTGTTGGATATAAAAGTGATTTGTTTTTCCATATAAATGATTTTTCAGAATTGGACTGGCAAAGTGTTAACTCATCCATATACTCATTATATTTTCTTTAGGAGCAACAGCTTATATTTGAGAACTGAGACACAGAAAAATAAGGTACATCTATGGCTGAGACAGAGCTCTTTATCTCTGAGGTACTAGTTAGCCTGTATGGAGATTCATTAATAGCCTTTGGTTTCGCTAGCACACTTTTTTCATACTGCAGCACCCGGACTACCTGCTTTGGAGTGATTGGAGTTCTTGTTAACTGAACCCAATCACTGATTTTAATCAGAATGGGACGAAACTAGAGATTTGCATTTTATAAGTTTTCAGGTCATTCCAGTAAAGCTTAAGAACTAAATGAATAAAGAACCTCATTGTGGGAAGGTACACCAATAGATTGTGGGAGATGCTCATTTTCTCATGATCTATCCCCAGGGGCCTTGCAAACAGTTCTGGAACAGATAGGATTCTCTGTCCTCTGCCTGAGGCTGTTCTCCAGCTTTAGGAACATGCTAGGTCGACAAATAGACTGTAATTGATGGGGCATTAGCAGTCTTAGGAGCAGCCCTCAACTAAAGAAGGAGGGGTGATGGTAGATAAATAATCCAGCTTCCTCATTCCTCAGTGGGACAATTCACAGGAGTTTGATATAGTCTCTGAGAGAGTACTAGCAAAATAGAATGCCAGTTGCCCATAGTGATAACACACTCATTAATGGACCTCATTGGCTTCCCTCCCTTTCCATCCTATCCCATCCCTTTGGGAAGCGATCCCATCCAACATGTTTCCTGGGATCACTTCACAAATAAACAGCTTACACCCACATCATTGTTTCAAAGTTCACTTTATGGGAAACCCAGTAAGGCAGAGAATACATACAGAGTAGAAAACCTTTATTCTAACAAAACTAGGTGATACGATTTGAAGGATAGAGGGCTAAAACAATTTTTAAAGAGATTTGAATTAAACTGGAGAGCTATGTGATCCAGGGTACTTATTACCGGATTAAAATTAAGTCACTGTAGACAATTTCATTTTATTTATTTTTCATGTTGTATGCCATTATTTCTGTGTAGGTCCCCATCCTTCTGTGAAATTTAATGTGTTCCACATCCTACCCAACCAATGCATTTTAATCATTTGATATTAAACCCTGCAACTTTTCCTTGAGAACATCTTCAGATTTTCTGGGGATAAATATTTGGTATATATTGCTTGGAATGTAGATAACTTAAAATTCATTAATTTTCTTTTGATAGTAGATAAAAATAATCACAGAAAAATGTAAAGACTCATTTTCCCTGGAACTACATGTTATTAGACCCAATTTCTCAATCTGTTTGTGCTGCTTTAAGAAAATATATGAGCCCCAGTAAATTATAAAAAACAGAAAAGTATTTTTCATGGTTCTGGGGGCTGGAAAGTCCAAGATCAAGCTTGTCTGGTAAGGGCTGCATCCTCTGGAGGGGACAAACACCATGTCCTCACATGACCGGACAAAAGGGCAAGATAGCTGAATGCTGTATGCAGCCTCTTTCATAAGGACCTAAATTCTGTTTATGAGAGAGGAGCCCTCATAGTCTAATCACCTTTTAAAGGTCCCATCCCTTAATACTATCACTTTGGCCATTAAGTTTCAACACCTGAACTTTGGGGGAGACATATTGAAACCATTAGCACCTAATAATTTCAACTCTATACTGTTAAAATATAAGTTCCTCTTAGCTGATATTTCCTCAGACTCTTATTTGGCATCTCCTAAGATGAAACACTTTGAAGCTAAAATACAATATGCTTTATTTTCAGTTCTGGAGTAAGACAGCATGGTATTTTAGGGAAAGTTTGGATTTGAGGGTCTGACAAAATATCTGTATGACCTTCAGCAGGTTACTGACCATCTCGGACTTTCAGTTTTCTAAACTATAAAAAGGTAATAATGATAATACCTGCTTTACTAGGCTGTTTTCAGAGTTAAATAAAATAGAGTTTTTAAGTTGAGTAGAACCTGGAAGGCTACATGCTCAATAATCATTAGCTCACAAGACAATCCAGTTAGAGCCAATATGAAAAAGCCAGCCTTGTATCAGTTCAGGGGTGTTCTTCAGGTTTCTTATCACATAGTTTTATTCAACTTGCTCTATTATGTCATTTATTCAGCAACTCATCTTGGGTTAAGAGTTATTTATAGGATTCTGTGTGGTGAACGTCTGTGACCTGCAAACATGTGATTGACTTTGGCATGATTCCTAGCTCAAGTGAAAGCTCAAAGGGCTGGCTTCTCAACCTAATGACATACACAGAATTTGTTCAATTCGTTTGCTTCCCACAGAAATTAGCATACTTTGACATAACTGAATGAAAAGAAAAAATGGATAGTTTTGACACTCTTCAAACACAAGATGCAAAATCGGGAATTAATCGGGTCCAACCAGTTTGGAGGTTTATGTGCCCACTCTTGCCACTAAAAAACGAGAAGTTGCATGAAATTTTTCCCTTTGGATTTGTCATGCAAACTTGCATTGTATAAGCAATGACAAATTCTCTGACACATGCTTCCAAGGAAAATTAAGACCTTGGTTTGTTGTTTAATGTGCATAATGTGGCTGCTTAGCCTATTTGAGAATGTCATGCTATAGAGAATTTCATGGTGAGTTCTTATTGGCAAATTCTACTGTTCGTTGTGAGAATCCTTTATTTGTGAAAATATTTTTATTGCATACATCCCTTATCTTCCCAAAATATTTTGTCTTCTCTTGTCTTACCTATGTGGTTGCATATTTAGAAGTCTAGTCATCCCTCCCTGGCCTCAACCTTTTGAGGGCTGGGGTAATATGATTTCTGTCTTCATATCCCTCAAGGCTTGCTATTGAACAGTTATGTGCACAAAGTATGTGCTTGTCTTAGACTGGATTCCTCCAGAAGCCAACCCTAAAATGAGGATTTGAATGCAAGTAGTCTATGTGGGTGGTAATCCCAGAAAGTACTATAGAGAGCATGGAAATGGAAAAGAAATGAAGCTGATACAGGTTGCATTAAAGAGCACCTCTCATTGTGGAGAAATGGGGCTCTGTGCATGCTAGAGATTTCTAGGAAGCTGCCAGAATATGCTTCAGCATTCTCCCAGCCGAGGGGCAAGAAAGCTGGAATATCTGTCATATGGTAGCTACATTGTTGTTTGAGGTTTATTCCCAGAGGCATTGAATTTTGGGCACTTTGGCCAGCCTTGCATACAGTCAGTGTACTTCTGAATCTCAGAAAACCCTCAGGCACAGATTCACTCTTGTAAGAAAATGGTGAGTACCAAGGGACTAGGGCAGGACACTAGCCGCCTCTGCAGTACTGCTCAATAAACTCCTATTGCACAGAATTGAATGGAAGTTGCTGAGAGCTATAAGAAATGTCAAATAACTCCAAGACCTCAAATCATCGTTTTTTTTACAAACCTCTTGCAGATACATGTTTTAAACAGTATCAACTCTGTCATTACTGAATGATTTGGGGGCAGTGCCACCTCTAAATGCAGCGAGGCAGTTTTTCTTCAAACACAGTATTCTTTCACATTATTGGTATGTCTTCTATACCCAGGCTATGTTACAGATGGAGCAAGATGGATCAATAAAAGTCTTAGACTGGTGCAAAAGTAATTGCTGTTTTTGTCATTACTTTTAAAGCATAACTTTTATGCTTTTTAAACCAAGCTACATAGGATTTCAGCAGAGACTCTGGCGGGGAGAAAAAGACTTTATGGTCCTTTGGAAACAGTGCTGGGCCAGGAATCAGGGAATTTGGATTTTCATCTTCATTCTTGTGTAAACTTGTAGCCATGTCTCCTTGAAGAAATCACTTTGAAGTTTCTAGACTTCATTTTTCTCATCTGTAAAATGTACATATGAACACTAAGGTTTCTTCCAGATTCAAGCATAATGATCCTATGAAATAAGGCAATGGGACTTATAAAAGTTATGTGGATCTAGTAGAAATTGGGAGGAAAAAAATGGACATCTGTGCAAATACATATATCTGTAACGTGTATATAGATGTGTGTATTTATATATCTATATACATATTAGATATGTTATATATCTATATACACATTATATAGATATGTTATATATCTATCTATATATAAAGATAGATATATAACTTCAGAAGTTATTTTTACTCTAAAATTAAAAGACATTTTATGGCATTCAGAATGTGATTTGCAATTTTTTTTTTCTCTTTTTTCCTGAAAGCAAATATTCTCTACCACTTAGAAATGAGAATGTGTTTTCCATGTAGGATCAGAATAGGGAAAGGAATTTGAGAAAGAGTTATATCTTTGTTTTTCTTATTACTGGCCTGATTAAGTGGTCTATAAAGATAAATATCGGTGGAAACTTTGTGTGGATGTACTAAGATTGCTTCGTCTGTAATGCAAGTTTCTCTTAATTTCCCATTAGTCTTCAGAATTATACCAGTATAAAAGGATTCCCTACCTTTTGGGTTAAAAAAAAAAAAAAAAGAAACTTCACAGTTTACTGAGTTAACCTAAGCTTGGTCTCATAACCCAATAAAAATGCAAGATTTTTTGTTATTTGTTCTCAAGAGGTAGAGTGGTGTGAAAGGGGTAGTAGCAACCAGCTCAAGCCCATTGGATATTTGTAGGGCTCACCAGCCCCAACCTCTATTTCCTAGAGGACTTTATGTCACACTATGAATAAGGGAAATCAGGAGTTTCAAGACGAGGATGAAAATCATATTGTACTGGAGATGGCAAAGAAAAGGCAATTCACATTCTAGACTAGCACTAAACCCAATCATCCCTGGCTTTGACCTTCCCACCTGGATCCTCTCCACCTGAATGCCTAGGCTTTGCTGATGTTTAGATGAAAATGCTGAGTATGATTAGTTCTGATTTTAAGTTCCAGCCAGTCATATTGATGAGCATTCTGCAGCTGCTGTTTCCATATATTGAGAAAGCAAAGCCACAGCTGGGCTCTTCTCTTAGGGCTTGGCTACTGTGTGCACTTCCCGGGAGACCAACCCCACTCCAGACTGGGTCTTGAGGGCTCTGGGAGTACTGAATGGATTTCTAAGCTTCTCTAGTATCTCTAAGGTGTTGGTATTTTCTTATTGGGCTACTATGAATGAGATCTCAAAAGACCTGCAAGTCAAATTCAACTTTCAACTTTTTAAGAACTGAGAACATTTAGGTATATGAGATGCTCACCCCAGTCCAGTCTACCACAAATTAAAGTGAGTAAGACTCAATTTTACTAGGGTCCCTGAAAGAAGTTTAGGTTCTATCTTTGGAGAGAAGGTTTGTGTATATGGTGGGGGTGATGGGGGAGGAGAAATGTGGTAACCAACTCATTCTATAGTTGCATGTGGATTTTATTTTTGTACCCCTTAAGGTACTCATGTCTCAAAGTTTTAAGTCCCTATTAGAAGAAAGAATGGAGTCATTACTGCTCACAAAATCCTTATGTATCTATTAGGGGGCTTCATAAGATCAATGCATGTTTTTATTTCTTTTGGCAGGTTATCTTATTCTACCCTGAAGGCATTAGAGCACTGGTTTTAAAACTTCAATATGCATGAGAATCACTAGGAGAGTTAAAAAAATGTAGATTCCTGATTCTCCTCTCAAAGACCAGATTCAGGAAAAGTGGTTGATTAGAAATTTAAATTTTAAATAATTGCCCCACCTGATGCTAAATGCTGTTGGCAGGTGGATCTTATTTTTTGAGAAAAACTGTTTTAGAGAAGCTCATATGATAAATGTTTTTGAAAAATCTCTTTACCTAGAAGGGGCCTTGTCAATGCCAGAAATTAGATGTTTCTAAGAAGACATAAATCATGAATAAGTAATGCATTGCTATCTACAGGAAAATAAATAGTAGGTATGAGATGCTCATCTGAAAGTCATTGTTGTTATTTGGGGACATATATGTATTTAAACATTTTGTTTTGTATATTCACCTTTTTTTGATGTTCATAAAGTTTACATTGACAAATTCCCTTTAGGTATGGCAAATATAACCACTTAAAAGCTCTGTCATGTCATAGACTACCCTGTGACCTTAAAAACTGTTCAATCAGATTTTATGTAACAAACATTTATTAAATATATACTTATTGAAACTTTTCTTTGTGCTGGGCCCTATTCCAGGCACTGAAGTGATATCATATTTGAACTTTCCTTATAAATGGTCTATGAGTGTCCTGTACTTATAGGCTTGTGTAAAATAGCACAGGTTCAGACAAACATGAGTTTTACTAAAGCAAAGAGGTGCTGCTTACTTAGTTTTAGTCAGCTTAGCTGCCATAATCTTTCCTATAACTGGGAAGAAGGATATGCTCTATATCTCCTCAGAGAGACTGTCAACTGATGGTGGGAAGAGGGTAAGACAGTCATGAGGGTGGGGAGAGTGTGCCCACAAATTGTACCATCACATTTCCCCAAAGATTCTGGCAAATGGGAAAATTGTTAAAGTCTTAGTGAATGCAGGATTTAGGGGAACTAGCTCATTTCTCAAAAATGATGGGATTGAAAAAGATTTTAAAACTATTGACCTGTAATGATTTCTGGAGGCATTTTTAAACTTAGGACTTTGTAAATACAACAATTATCTGTGAATGTTTGAATCCATACTCAGGACAGGAAGATATTCAGGACCAAGTCTTGTGACATACACACAATACACATGTGATTTTCAGGGTCATACTCTCAACCTTATGGTTAACTTTTTGGAAGTTCTCCTTTGAGTACAGATTATGCTGCACGACTATATCTGAAAATGCATAGTAAAATGCCTGCTGTTTTGATCTATTAACCCAAGACTCCATTTGTTCTACTCTGCAGCCTGAGCTTTCTCCCAGAGTCTGAGCTCTCTGCTTGCTGTTTAGGTGCCTTTTCTGTTCTGTGCTTTCGAGTTGTGGGCACATCGTCCAACCCTCTCTTGATCCACAGCAAGGGGGCAGAGGTGGGGATGGAGGACAGGATTGGTTTAAATTTGGCTCACTTAACCAGCAGAGTCTCTTCTTGAAAAGGGTTGGACATGAAAATTGATTCAGCTCCCAACTACAACACCTAGGTAGGTTTTCCTGTTCATCTGTTGAATGTCTATCTATCTGTGAGCTAATTATATTTTCCCTGTAACTACTATCCATACCTGAAAGTACTCATTCATCCAGGACTCAGAGCTGCTTCAAGGACCAAGCTGCGCCAGGGCCAAAGAGATTTCAAGCACCACCAGGACCTTGACATCCTTTGTAATGGTATAGAGTGGACCACCAAAGCAACCCCTCCATTGCCAAGCCAGGACTTATAGTGAATATAACCCCTGACACTGAAATCTTTCAAAAAGGGACATCACCTACCCCTTTCCACCCTAGGTTTGGAATATAAACATGCAATAAGTACTAAGATATTTTTCCTCTGTGATTTGCGTTATCCTGATTATTTTCCAGATTGTACTTTTTATAATTTATAATTATCTTAATTTTTATTTGCCTACTTTTTTTATTGTGTGTGTATCTTTCACAGACTGTAAGCTCCATATCTGACAAATGTAAAATACTCAATAAATATTGGCTCAGGGAATGAGTGCATAAACCTTTAAAGAAAAATCTAAATATTCAAACCTTTTCTTTCCCCTCACTAATTCCTCTTAAAAAAGGAAGGAAAATGAGACAGAAAAGGAACTAGAAGCATTAGACCAGATTCCCTGCAGAATTATTATTGCCCTCTACACTTTAGTTGTACCTAAATTGGAAGAACTAAGCAAAGCTGTCTTCAAACCCTTTATTCCTTAGTTCAGTTTTTTTCAAAGCCCAAATGGGGATTGGCAGTCTTCATGCTCTGAACAATTGGGTATTCTTTTTTCTTGGAGCCCAGATGCATTTTTTTGAAAGTCGTTCCAGGGGCCTGAGATGAAGTGGGGGTGTGGGAAGTAAGTTGGCTAGGGCAGATAGAACCTAAGTGTCTTCCCCTTAAGTCAGCTCCCCTTATGAGGCTGTATGATACTGGAACACCCCCATTCACCGTGGAAAACAAACCCATCACTAATGGACTGTATTTTGGCATATGAAGTAGTCAAAGACAATTCCTGATAGAACCATTATCTATCTGTGTGGTCCTTCAAGAATTAGGGGAAGAAGAATTCTGTGCCTCTGAGAGATTTTGAAAAAAGAAAGAGTGCTTTTGGGGGGACTGGGGGACATAATATATATCCAGAAAGAGATTGTAAGAGAACCAGGTAAACAGGACCAGAGAAGGACTTCCAAGAGCCTAAGGAAAGGTCTCAAATGAAAAGCTAGAGGCCCTATTCTAGCTACAAACATATTTCATTTGGGTCACACAGTGCTTCTCAGGAAATCCAAATTCTGATGCCTCTTGCAAAATTGAAAGCTCTGGTAACACTGGGATCACATCCCATGGAGCAACAATATCCCGAAGCTGGGGTGCAGCTCCCCCTTTAAAGGGAGCATATATTTTTTGGTGAGCCAAGTCTCACTACTACCTATTACCTTATATTCTCCCAATTTTACTCATTTATATTGGTTCCAGTAGGCTGTGAGATTTCAACTCTCGTCTACGGAATAGATTTAGGATTTTTAAAGGGACAGCGTAGAAGTGAATGCAGTCACTATTTGCCGGACTCCATTAGATAGAACCAAAGGCTCTGAGAAGGTGGTGTTGTCACACAGTGATTAAAAGTCCTCTGGAGACACACATGGAGAATGTCTCTTGAACCTGAGCATTTGTCAGTGACGGAAAATTTCCTGGTAAATTTTTCACACCCTGGAGATCGTTTTCTTTGTTAGCATCCTTGGCTTTGCATTTTCGTCAATTTGTGCTTATGTCTCTGTAAACATTCTTACCTCTTTTGGACACTACAGCTATTCTTTAATCTTTATACTTCAACCTTCATTTGTTCCAAGTGGCTAAGTAGCTCTCTACTGGAAAATTTGCTTAGTCTCAGCAAATGTGCCTGTTATTAGTTCAGATTAGTTTTGCCAAATCACTGAATATAATATCCTTGAGGTATAATACATTAATACATTTGTAAAGGTAATTCCACCAAGTTCTTTTTTTTTCACGGCAGTCAGAAAAAGGAAATAAAACATTTATAATGGAGGCTTTGGAGTGGTTTTCTAAAAGACCCACAAAAATTCTAATTCATTGTAATTTGGTACCTTTCACATTTACAGAGACAGATCACACTGGCCACTTCCACATCCTTTAGTGCTTGCCACCTTTGGCCAGGCTAAGGGAAAAGAAGGCTCTAACTTGGGCATGCCATTTAGTCTGTCTGTGCCTTGGTTTCTCATTCACTTACTGTCATTTATTGAGCACATGTGGAGCCTATTGGGCAAGAAAGGAGGCCTACCCTCAGCTCAGAAACTAATAAACTAAAAGAATTCATTTTAAAAAATTGTTTTTCTGAAAGTGGGGTCCCGGACCAGTAGCACCATCATTACCTGGGAATTTTTTAGAAAAGCAAATTCTCAACATCCACTTCAAACCTAAAGAATCAGAAAGTCTGTGGGGTAGGGCCCAGTAATTCGTGTTTTAACAAGCCCTCCAGGTGATTGTAACATGCATAAATATTTGAGAATGTGTGTGTTCTGTCTTCCATTGACAGAAACTATATGAGTTTCTCCACAAAGCTTTCTCTGAAATGAAATGAATAAACTAAGCAGAGGTCTGTGGATTCAAAGAAGTGGACTTTTTCCTCTGTGAATTTTTCCTGTCTGGCAGATATGTGTGGGTAACTCAGCATAGATGTGTTATAGACAGGACCAACCTTAATTGTGGAATGAATGAAACATCTTTGCTCTTTATCTATCACTCCTTCTAGGGTCGTTTCTTGGATTTCTTGGCCCCATCAGTCCATCAGCACCTCCACAGCCCAACAATCTGTGCTTCTTCCTTTTATAAAACCCCCTTTTTATTGTTTATTCATTAGAAAGATAGGTTCTACCAATTCACATGAGGGACTGATGTTTGTTTTAAACCATGAAGATGAATGGGGTAAAACCTGCAACATAGTTTTAGTAATTGACACTGCAGTTTTCTTGCTAGCCAAACTATTTGATTTCCACATCAAATCAATGTCAAGGAATCTGACTATTCCAGGTTTGTTCATTTTTCAGCTACTGAGGTAGTCACTCTAACGAATTACTGCAAATGTGGATAATTTTTTAGCGAGAAGTTTTAAAAATAGCACATCAGCTATGTTCTGGGTCACAGCCTCGCTGATCTAATCATTTGCTCTGTCTTCAAGATTGACATTGATTCCTGCAGACAGTTTGATTGTGCAGTGACTATTAACCCAGGTATGAGCCCAGGAATAATGTTGTCTTAGATGTGAAAAATGAGCCATACTTCCTGGAAGTATATGGATTACTTTCATAACCTTGTAAGTTTCCTTCAGATGTAGGATTATTTTTAGAATTATAAAACCAAATGTTACATACATTTTCTATGTCCTGATAATTGCTTTAAGTTGTGATCATCAACCATGCTTTGCTAACACTATAAATAGTGGCTAGTGCTGCAGTACAATATACAATGGCATTCTGTCATAGCAAAAGTACCTCTGGCTTAGTGAGGTATGAATTGCATTTACCTTGCAGAAATTAATGTAGCCCCTGCTATTTCTTTAGAGCACTGCAGAGATCATCTGGTATAAGACAGGAATATGAGGAGATAATGACACAAGAAACTTAGGAATCCTTAATCCAGGGGGCTCAGGGGTTCCCTGGGCTTTGTGGGGCTTTGTATGGTAAGTAAGTGGTGGTTAAAGAACAGACTGGGAAGACAAGTCTGTGCCTCGCCATTCCCACCCACCCTCTTGAGTCTTCTGCAGGGGGTACTTGACTTTTTCTTTCTTTCTCTCATTCTTTATGACAGACTATAAGAGGATTCATAGTTTCCAATCAATTTTTCTTCAAAATTTGGCCTTGCATCATATGAGTATGATGGATTTGACACATTTATATTGATCAATTTTGTTAATAAAAATAGGCATTTAAAATCTAGAATTTAGAAGAAGAATGCAATCCACTGCTTTATATTTACCATGGAAGTGGGTATCCCCCCATTTTTAATTGTAATTGAGCTTAATATTATATTCATCCTATTATTATAATTATGATTTTTGTTTTGTTTTGTTTTTTTGAGATGGAGTCTGGCTTTTTTGCCCAGGCTGGAGTGCAGTGGCACAATCTCGGCTCACTGCAAGCTCCGCCTCCCTGCAAGCTCCGCCTCCTGGGTTCACGCCATTTTCCTGCCTCAGCGTCGAGTAGCTGGGACTACAGGAGCCCGCCACCTCGCCTGGCTAATTTTTTGTATTTTTAGTAGAAACGGGGTTTCACCATGTTAGCCAGGATGGTCTCGATTTCCTGACCTCGTGATCCACCCACCTCGACCTCCCACAGTGCTGGGATTACAGGTGTGAGCCACCATGCCCAGCCTATAATTATGGTTTTATTGCCCCTGGTTAATTTCAGAATTAAGATGTTGATGCTGAAATTAATGTTCAGAAAAAATAGGGGATTTCACAAGGGGTTACGTACTCAGTCAGAAATAAGATTCATTAACATGATAAGAAAAAAAGGCAGCCCCTGCCACCCAGGAGCTGTCCTAGTACTATCAACTGGGCCTTGGTCTTCTCCTATGAACACAAACAATTTCATACACACCATCATCAGACAAGGCCATTCTATGACGATGATGGATCAAGACAAAAACAAGACTACTCTGAATTCACATCTGAAAACAGAGAAAACATTGTCCAAATCATAAAATAGGAAACATTTTCCTGTCTAATGAGTGACTGAGGTATCTGAGACCGCAGTCCCATGGTGTGCATCATCCCTTGCTGCAACAAGCAAAGCAAACTTGGTTCAACTCTAGGGGTATTCCTGGTGGTCTTTGGCCAGAAAATATTCTATAAATGGGCTAATTACTCAGTTGTGTCCATTCTGGAAAACAAATCTGAATTCTACTAGTTAGGCCCACCTCCTTAACACTAGGCCTGGCTTGTTCTTACAGCAACTCTGTCCCTCTCTGTGACTTCAGTTCTTCTGGGAGATTTATTATTAATGGGCTCATATGATGAAAAGATTTTAGTCTTCTGGACAGAAAGAGTAACTTTCTTCTTAGAATCCAAACTAAAAATGGATCTTTCATTTATAAATGATAATAGCTGACAGCTAATACTATATATCAGGCACTATGCTAAGTATTTTACATAAATTGTTTTAATCCTTGTAACAAGCCTATGAAATGGATATTATTACCAGCTCCACTTTACATACAAGGAAACAAATACAGAAAGGTGAATTAAATTGGCCAAGATTATACAGCTAATGGTGAAGGTGGGGCTCAAATTCAAGTTGTTCTAACACCACGTCGTTTGCTTTTTTTGCTTTGAGATTTTTTTTTTTTTCTTAGACACCTAGGTTCCTTCCAAATCTTGGCTATTGTTTGTTTGTTTCTGAGATGGAGTCTCGCTATGTCACCCAGGCTGGAGTACAGTGGTGCGATCTTGGCTCACTGCAACCTCTGCTTCCTGGGTTCAAGTGATTCTCCTGCCTCAGCCTCCCTAGTAGCTGGGATTACAGACATGTGCCAACATGCCTGGCCAATTTTTGTATTTTTAGTAGAGATGGGGTTTCACCATGTTGGCCAGGCTGTTCTCAAACTCCTGACCTCCAGTGATCTGCCTGCATCAGCCTCCCAAAGTGCTGGGATTACAGGCATGAGCCACCACTCCCGGCCACATCTTTTGCTCTTAACTCACATTCCGTTGCTTTTGAGATGCCTTCTCTTCCCTAAAATCTGATAGTAGTAAATCAAAATGCCAGCTATATACAGAGTAACATACATGATTCCAGAAGATCATAATAATAATTGTCAAAATATTTGCATGTTTTATCTTATGTTAAATGTAATTTCCAACATCATTCTTCTTAGTACAATAGAGTCCAGTGATCAAACTCTTGAGAGAAAAATGCACTGTTGTCAGTATATAACTATAGGTTTCAGATTATATAAACAGGTATTGTCAGATGTATATTCTCTGAGTTATCAAGGATCATTGTATAACTATATAGGAAGTTGTCTTCTTTGAATATGGTAGACATATCTATATTGAAAGGAATGAGAGATATCTATAACATGAGGATTGAGTACAAGTGTATGATGATGTTGTCAGTTATAACACATTTCCTGTGTAATTCTCTTCCTCACTGGTAATAGCTTGTTGAGTATTTTTATCTAGAAGTGCCATTCAGTTTGCCCTAGAGTATTTTATTTCTTTTATGCCAGTCATTCTCATTCTTCACTGTTCTCTGTCCATTGTAGTCATAAATAGTTTACATAAATTAACTTGTTTTAGTCCTTGTAACAAGCCTATGAAGTAAATGCTGTTATTGCCTTCACTTTATAGATGAGGACACTGCAATACAGAGAGGTGAATTAAATTGCCCAAGATGATTATAGCTAATGGTGAAACTAGGGTTCAAATTCATAGTGGTTTTATTCCTATCTCATAGTCTACTCGATCATTCCTTTAATGCAAACTTACCATTCTTCTACAGTTTGTCAGAATTTTTATAATAGTTTAGCCATTTTTATACCTCTTCAAACCTTTAAACATTTGATCCATGTTAGTTACTAAATCAAGAGCTTATTTGAATACCCAAAAATGCATAACATAGTTTAAGTAAGCAACCAGAAAGAGATAAAATCCTTAAAAATACTTTTTAAAAGCACTATATTAAATTCAAAATAAGGAATCTGTTTAAATTTTATGTTATGTGGAAATTCTAAGGTTATTAAAATAGTAAAACTGCAGAAGCATATAAAATTTATAAATACATTACCTTTCTGTCATTTTTCAATGTCAACTTTATAAATTAAAAGGTATGGTTTAAACATGGTTACTGTGTGCTTTCATGTCCATTATCTGGAGCAATCATAGGAAAACCTATGACCACCTGAGTATTTAGGATATATCTTAGCATTTTGTTTATAGGATACTCTTTATCAATTCCTACCTTATACCATTTGGGTTGCCATTCATTTTTATGATCCTTCCATTCCTCCATATTGCCAATCAGATTCTAAAGCTGATGTTCGGTACTTAACAAGGAAAATACACTGTGAAAAAAGCAGAGGGAAACTTAGTTTAATCATAAACACCTCAAATGCAAATGTATCATTGTCTTAATATAATTCACATAAGGTTAAATACTGAAAGAAATAAAGGTTATAATTGAATTAAATAATTTCTTTCATCAGTATTGTATCTCTTAATGCAAACTTCTATGACTCCTTATATTCACAGAAAGAACCAGGAACGTGGGTCAGTTTACAGAGAATTGTTTGGCTACAGTTCTGATCTCTGAAGAGAATGTGCAATTCAGTCACTCTTGACTGCTCTGTAAGGCCTCCAGAAAAATCTGTATAAAGAGATGGATGAGGTGACAAGACAGATCCTGGTAATAAAAAAGGGAGCTTAGGGATTGCTATCACTGAAGGACTGAAGGACTAAGGATTAGGTCAGAAATATTTTTGTTCAAGTCCATTCAAGAATCAATCACATTCTGCAGGAATGCTGGGGAAAATTACAATTTGACCTGCTACAGACCTACCTTTTATCCTTGAATAGCTCCTTATACTTCAATAAGCTTAAGTACATCATGGCACTGTCAACATATTCTAACTAGCTAGCACATACCCAGCACTTTGTCATGTCACATTAATTTTTAGAGGTTTATTATATACGTGATAGGTGTGTAGATGTGTGCACATGCACACACACACATATACACACACGTGAACGAACTGTGTAATAAAATCAAAACGCCAGCAGTAACTATTTTAAGACAAAAATCTGGAGCTTAAATTTTCATGCAGAAAGTCATTAAAAGTTGTTATTTTTAACTTAAATGATAAATCTTCTAAAGAACATTTTGCTCAATTGAGAAATAATTCACACTTTTAATTCTATCAGCATTATTCATTAAATTGGTTTGGAAGTCCAACCTTATGCTCTCAAAACTAAACAAAAATAAACATTGGAAAGAATCTACAAACTATATTACTTTATAGCTTGAAAAGCTAAAGGAGGGGCCAGGTGCAGTGCATCACACCTGTAATCCCAGCACTTGGGGAGGCCGAGGCAGGCAAATCACTTGAGGTCAGGAGTTCAAGACTAGCCTGGCCAACGTGGTGAAATCTTGTCTCTACTGAAAATACAAAACTTAGCCGGGCATGGTGGTGGGCGCTTGTAATCCCAGCTACTCAGGAGGCTGAGACAGGAGAATCACTTGAACCTGAGAGGCAGAGGTTGTAGTCAGCCGAGATCACGCCACTGCACTCCAGCCTGGGTGACAGAGTAAGACTCCATCAAATAAAAAAAAAAAGAAAAGAAAAAAGCTAAAGGGACCAGATAAACTCTCCTCAAATTTTATGTTTGTAATAGTAAAGTTATTTGAAATGTTAAAAGAAAAACTGTAGTCAAATTAAATTTAGCAGAGTTTATCTGAACAAAGAAACAATGATTTATGAATTGTCCAGTGCTCAGAACCAGGAGAGGTTCAGAAAGCTTTACCTAGCAATGTAGGCAGGCAGCAACATTGTGCTACCTAACACTAGGTCTTTTTTTTTTTTTTTTTGGAGACAGAGTTTTGCTCTGTCACCCAGGCTGGAGTGCAGTGGCACCATCTCAGCTCACTGCAACCTCTGCCTCTCGGGTTCAAGGGATTCTCCTGCCTCAGCCTCCTGAGTAGCTGAGATCACAGGGCATGCGCCACCATGCCCAGCCAAATTTTTTATTTTTAGCAGAGACGGGGGTTTCACCATGTTGGTCAGGCTGGTCTCGAGCTCCTGACCTCGTGATCCCCCCACCTCGGCCTCCCAAAGTGCAGGGATTACAGGTGTGAGCCACCGCGCCCATCTGGCCTCATTCATTCTATCTAACTGTACTTATGTACTCATTTAATCATCCTCACTTTATCTTCTCCTCCCTGCTTCCCTTCCTAGCCTCTAGTAACCATCATTGTACTCTCTATCTCCATGAGTTCATTTTTCATTTTTTACCTCTCACGTATGAGTGAGAACATGTGATATTTGTCTTTCTGTGCCTGGCTTATTTCACTTCACATGATGTCCTCCAGTTCCATCCATGTTGTTGAAAATCACAGGATTTTATTTTTTTTATTGCTAAATAATATACCATTGTGTATATATACCACATTTCCTTTATCCATTCATCTGCTGATGGACATCTAGGTTGCTTCCAAATCTTGGCTATTGTGAATAGTGCTGCAGTAAACATGGGAGTGTAGTTATCTCTTTGGTATACTGATTTCCTTCCTTTTTGATATATATCAGAGGTGGGATTACAGGATCATATGATAGTTCCAATTTTAGTTTTTTGAGGAACCTCCATACTGTTCTCTGTAGTGGTTGTACTAATTGACATTCCCACCAACAGGGTATGAAGGTTTTTCATTTTCTCTACATCCTCGCCAGTATTTGTTACTGTCTGTCTTCATGTCCTTGCCAACATTCATTTTGCCTAGTTTTTGGATAAAAGCCACTTTAACTGGTATGAGATGATATCTTACTGGAGTTTTAATTTGCATTTCTTTGATGATTATTGATGTTGAACACTTTTAAAATATAACTGTTGGCCATTTGTTTTTTTTTTCATTGTCTTCTTATTTTTATTTTATTTATTTTTATTTATTTATTTATTTATTTATTTTATTTTTTATTTATTTATTTATTTTTTTAATTATACTTTAGGTTTTAGGGTACATGTGCACAATGTGCAGGTTTGTTACATATGTATCCATGTGCCACGTTGATTTCCTGCACCCATTAACTCGTCATTCAGCATTAGGTATATCTCCTAATGCTGTCCCTCCCCCCTCCCCCCACCCCACAACAGTCCCCGGAGTGTGATGTTCCCCTTCCTGTGTCCATGAGTTCTCATTGTTCAATTCCCACCTATGAGTGAGAACATGCGGTGTTTGGTTTTTTGTCCTTGCGATAGTTTACTGAGAATGATGGTTTCCAGTTTCATCCATGTCCCTACAAAGGATATGAGCTCATCCTTTTTTATGGCTGCATAGTATTCCATGGTGTATATGTGCCACATTTTCTTAATCCAGTCTATCGTTATTGGACATTTGGGTTGGTTCCAACTCTTTGCTATTGTGAATAGTGCCGCAATAAACATATGTGTGCATGTGTCTTTATAGCAGCATGATTCATAGTCCTTTGGGTATATACCCCGTAATGGGATGGCTGGGTCAAATGGTATTTCTAGTTCTAGATCCCTGAGGAATCGCCACACTGACTTCCACAATGGTTGAACTAGTTTACAGTCCCACCAACAGTGTAAAAGTGTTCCTATTTCTCCACATCCTCTCCAGCACCTGTTGTTTCCTGATTTTTTAATGATGGCCATTCTAACTGGTGTGAGATGGTATCTCACTGTGGTTTTGATTTGCATTTCTCTGATGAACTGTTGGCCATTTGTATGTCTTCTTTTGAGAAATGTCTACTCTGATCTTTTGCCCATTTTGATTGGATTTTTTTGTTTGTTTGTTTTCCTCTTGAGTTGTTTGAATTCTTAGATAGACTGGTTATTTGTACTTTGTCACATGGGTAGTTTGTAAATATTTTCTCCCATTCTGAGTGTTGTCTCTTCATTTTGCTGATTGATTCCTTTGCTACTCAGAAGCTTTTTAGATTAATGTGATCCCATTTGACAGAGCTGTTTTAAAATTCATTTACAAAATAAATTTTGCAAAAGCAAATAAATATTTTGAAAAGAAACAGAAATTAGGAAGAGAATCTGCCCTTAATGGCATTTAAGGTACTTACATCAGTAAATAAAATACAAAGCTAAAGTAGGATTTGTCAACATCAGCACCATTGGTATTTGGGGCCAGATAATTTTTTATTGTGGATGCTGTCCTGTGCATTGTAACATGTTCAGTAGCATCAGTGGCCTCTACTCTACTCATCAGATGCCTGTAGCACCTTCTCCTTCAGTTGTGATGACCAAAAATGTGCCTTTGGGAGAAAATTTACCCCTGGTTGAGAACCACTGAGCTAAAGAACAAAAAACAGAATCAGACATTAATGAAATATATTGAAAAGCTCAAAAATTGACCAGTTAGATATAAGAAATTCATGTATGGTAAGGTAGGCATTACTAAGCAATGAATAAGGAAAATATTTACAGTTGAAATTGTGATTCTCAATTTTAAAGTAGATTAGCATATAACCCATATTTAATACTATACATTAAAATTAATGCTGTGAATAGAATTAAATATATGAAGTAATATCATTAAAAATAACCAGAAGAGAATAAATTGAACTGTCTGATCTTTGAGGTAGTAATTATTGAAAGAAATTATCTGGAGATTCTATCACATTAAAAAAAAAATCACTGCCCTGCTTAAAAAAAAATCAGTGTTTTGACATGAATGTCATAATTAAAAAGGGAAATCATAGAAAAAGAAGACATTTGAACATATTATAACAGATTTAGGATTAAACATATATACGAAGGGTTAGCAAACTTTTTTGGTAAAGGGCCAAATTATAAATGTTTTAGGCCTTGTGGGCAGGGATAGTTTCATGGACTTGTTACATGCGCTTGGTTGAAACTTCTGCTGTCACTGTCTTAACATTCTCAATAATTGTTTAACAAGGGGCTCCACATTCTCAATTTTTACTGGACCCTGTAAATTATATAGTCACTTCTACCTGTGGGCCCTACAGTCTCTGTTGAAACTATTCAACTCTGTGGTTGCAGTATGCAAAAGCAGCTATACATAATACATAAATGAATGAGTGTGGAAGTATTCCAATAAAACTATAAAAACAGGCAATAGACCAGGTTTGGCCCATGAGCCATAGTTTATTGATTCTTTGTCTATATGATATAGAATGTTTATAGAAATTGAAAATAACCACATATTAATGAATTGTCCAACCTCAATAATTCTTAAACAATTGCCTACTAACAGAAAATGACTATTGAAATAATACAAACTTAAAATAATGATAAATTTCTATATTAATAAAATCATGATAAACCTAGTATCTCAAGAAATGTTCACTCCAAGCATAATTTTGGAAAACATTCGAAGAACACATTTGAAGAATTATTAAAAAAGACACTTACCCTTTGACTCAGTAACTTCACTCCTAGGAATTTATCTCAAAAAATAAATCAAAATTAGAAAATGCTATCTACATGACTAGATTTTTTTAAAAGATGAAAAACCAAAAACCACATAAATACCATATAACACAAGTATGCTCAATTCAAGTATGATCTATCAATTTTATGGAAGAATACACTATTCTTGATAGTATATCAAGAATATGCTATCAATGTGGATCAAAAATGATCCACATTGGGAATATGAGATAGCAACTTGGCAAGTGTTTTCAGTATGCTGTTAAGTGGAAAGAATAGGCAATAAAGTCTGTCGATGCTGTATTTGCAAAATGTAAAAACTATTGTGTGCATAATGATAAATATTGGAAGAAACCAGAGAGGAAAGAATCAGATACAGTCTTTGAGTTCCAACTCTGACATCAGTCTAGTCCTGATTGGGACATGTGGCCCCTCCTTGTTTGACAGAGCACCACTTGGCATGACCCTGAGCAAGGTACTTGACCTCTCTATGACTCAGTTTCTTTTTCTACAAAATAGATGTAGATAACATTATACTCCCTATATCATAAGGATGTGACACTTAAATGAAAAAATATATAGGGCATAGTGCAGTGCTTTGCCCATAGTAAGCTTTCAAATGTTAGCTATTATTGTTATTATTACTATTTTTATTAGCAAAGCATGGGAAATTAAAAGTTTATTTCATTTTTAGTTCAGCTGTTAACATGTTATTTGTGCAGTTAAAGAAACACTTAACAGCTGTCTTTTAAAATGTAATGATTAAGACTACAGCAATCTCGGCAGGTAGCAAACCAAAACCATTAAAACACGGATAATAAAAAGACTATTATAAAGGCTTCACCAATAGAAATGGGAAAAGAATTACTGAAATGCTTTCAAATAAGTTGCTAAGGAAAGTCACAGAGACGATTAAAATGAGCACAGGGAAAAAGGTAATGAGCGGTGATAATTAAAGCTACCACCAGATACATATACACATGCACACTCACACACATCTTTAGGGAAATTGACTGAGTCAGCAGAGGAACAGAGGAAAGGATAGTTATTAAACCGGTCATGTCATGAACACGCTCCTCCATCCGGCTTCTCCCCTACTGTGAAAGGGGAAGAGAAGTCACTCAGCATCAGCATTAATGCTACGGAAGCTTTCTGTTAAAGCTTGTCCTTGCCTTTGTCCTCACCTCTCACTGTAAGTGGATGGGGCTCCCAGGTAACATGTAGATAGATGGTCCGTGGAGGTTCGCAGTTGGGTTACTTTAAGCAATTCTGTCCCAAGTCTAGGAGGTGGGTACATAACACTGAATTCACTCCAGCTACCTGGTATGTGAGAAAAGAAGCATTTAATGCTGAAATCTGGAAGTATTCTGCAACTTCATGATAATTATCCTTGTTACAAATGGCCAGATTATGATTTATAGGACCATCTCACCTTGTTGCTCTCTGTTATATCTAGGAACATCTGTTAGACTGAACTAGGCAGTGTTCTATTTCCTCGCCATGCCAGAATTTGCAAATTCTCTCAGCTCAGAGATGTATGGGTATAATGTTTGAGTATAAAACAATATATTACCTATAGGAAGTCAGTAGATCGTTAATGATATTAAGATGTCCTACTTGTGGTATAAAGTTCTCAACATTTTGACTGTGCTGTACCTCATAATACCTAAAGATGCAGGGAACATGCTGTTCTGAGATTGTGTCTTGCTTGGATTATAACAACCTAAAATGTCTCCAGACTTTGCCAAATGTCCACTGAGGGGCAAAATTGCTTCAGTTGAGAACCACTTTTCTAGATGATACTTCTATATGACTTTCTGACCACTTTTATGTTAAAAATGTCATTTAATTGAGCACGGTGGTTTACATATATTAACTCATTATTTATCACCTCAACTCTAAAAGGATGTTATTAAACCCTTTCTTTCAGATGAGGAAATTGAGGCCCTGCCAAGTGTTACAGAGTTAATAAGCAGCAATATCAGGAAAACTGATTTCAAACTGATTGCTTTACATAATCTAATAGTCCAGATGGATACAGGCTTCAGATAAGGCTTGATCCAGCAGTACAAAGACATTAAATATGGACTTTATCCTCTCACACTCCTCCCACCTAATTTAATTTCTTAACTCCCTTTCTTTATCTTCATGTTTCACCCCTTGGCCTAGCAGCTCTAGACTTCCCCCTTGTGGTAGTAGTTCATGTCATATAGCTTCATATTACCCCATCCAAAAAGACACACTTTCGTGGTGGCTCCACAGAAAGTTAACTCTTCTTCCTCTTAAGCTCCAGAAAAATATTTCATTGGTTCTCATTGAGTCTTATGCCCATCTCTGAACCAACGGTTGGCAGCTAGAAGGTTGAACATGTTGGCTTTAGCCAATCAAGGCTCTACCCTGGAGCAATGGATAGGGTTAATCCCCCTCAAATGATATAGCCCAAAGTGAGGAGAACTGGTTTTTCAAAGTATGTTAGAAGTATAATCCCAGGAGATGAAGAAATGGATGCTGGGTTGAGGACAAATAACATGCTTCTACACCAATTTTGTTAACAATGTTAACATGCCTCCTACAGTTTATAGTTTTTGTTAACACTACCCCTCTTTCTGTTCTATTTTTGCAACTTTACCATAGGCCTGTTTTCTTTTTCTTTTTCTTTTTTCATAAGGTATTGCGGTACAGGTGGTATTAGGTTACATAAGTAAGTTCTTTAGTAGTGATTTGTGAGATCCTGGTGTACCCATCACCTGAGCAATATACAGTGCATCGTTTTTGTTGTCTTTTATCCCTTGCCCCTCTCCCACTCTTCCCCCCAAGTCTCCAAAATCCATTGTATCATTCTTATCAAAGGCCTGTTGTCTTTGCTTGACATTGCTGGAAACTCCTTGAGATAAGTGTCCAGGGACAGCCCATTAGTCAGTAAGGAACAGTATGGTGGACCCAGATCCATGGGTCCCACCCTGCTCTTTGGAGAGGCTTCCCCCAGCTGGCTCCTATGGAATGTCTGGAACCCCTGGCTCACAGGGACTCCCTGAAGGGCAGAGCCAGACTGACCCCCTGCAAGTAGTACAGCACTTCATTCTTCAAGGGGAAAAGAAAGGAACTTACCTTTTTTGAGCTCTTACTGCATGCCACACCAGTCACATACACCATATTATTTCTTTCTACAACCACCCTGAGGTAGGTATTGCCACCCTGCTTTAAAAATGAGGAAATGGAAGCTCATAGAGGCGAAGTAACTTGCCCCAAGTCTTACCACCTGCAGGAAGCAGTACACAGGTTCAAACCAATGGCTGTTTCACTCTGAAGCCTGTGCTTTTTGTTTCCAAAAGTGGACATCTTAGAAGAATATATATTTACAGAATATATACATTTGCTAATAATCTGTTACTTATCAAGAAATATGCTCAACACTATTTGAATAAGACAGAACGCAAAGCCTTTTCTTTTTTCCCAAGGATTAAATGAATGGAAGAAGGAAAGAAAATAGAAAAGCAAAAGTCCTTGTGTAATGAGAGAATCCTTAGCTGTTCTAGTAGTAAAGAGACCATGCAGAAAATCAGCATCAACATATAACAACAACAGCATCTATAGCAATGCTGAAGCAATTTCTTCACCGGGAGAGCAACGCATGACTTCTTTAGGCAGTGACACCAAGTCCTCAGAGAAATATAGCAGCAGCTGGGGCAGCCCTGCAGCAACTTGGGAATTGAAGTAGCACCTGAGAGACTGGGAAGCCAGCAGTATGTACGACAGTCCCATTGTAAGGCAACTCAGCTCTCCCCTCAGGCTGGTGTGTCTTAGGGGAATTCCTGTTAGTGATGTGCCAATACACACCAGCATGGTTTTTGCTAAAAGGCAGATTCTGCAGTCTACCATTTTTCCATTATATGTCACAGAGAATATGGGCAATTGTATGTAAGGTGGCTTGTTCTACAGATAGTCTAGAGCAGGGGTCCTCAAATTGGGTTCTGCAGAGGACTAGCCTTCTGAGAGAGAGCCTTAAAGATGGCATGAGGTGGGACCAGGAGGAAACCTCTGTGTTTTTTCTTCACTGCTTCTCCTGGGGTACCTCCACTTCAGCATGTTTCTAATATTGGAGTTCTGTGTAAGATTGTGTCTGTGAAGGACATTTTACACTAACAAAGGTTTAAAAGCCATAGTCCTAGAAGAAAGTACATATTTGCCTCTGAAATGTCTAAGTTACCTGAGAATGACAGGTCTTAAAACAATATGGAAGTCAACTGCTGTGGAGGACACCAGCTGTTGGTGGCAAGTCTCTCCTGAGTTTGCACAGGAACAACAGCTTGTTGGTGTACAATAGTGTCGGTCGTGACATTCTAAAAATAGAATTTCAAGAATTTGTGTGAGACCATTCACCATAAAGCAACCCCTCCCCTTCCCCGCTCCATGATATTAGATCCTTCATTAATTCACCCACGGCCAACAGGACCTATAATGATACATTCTAAGTAAAGCACCAGGACTTTAAGTGTTTTGGTCGTCTATCCCAACTAGTAACAGTGAAAGAGGCTACAGACTACTTCTCTCCCAACCTACCATCTAAGAGTGTGAAGAAATGCATTTAAGAAATGGAGTGGGGCATGGTGCAGTGGCTCACACAGGTAATCCCTGTGCTGTGGGAGATTGAGGTGGGAAGATTGTTTGAAGCCAGAAGTTTGAGACTAACCTGGGCAGGAAAGTGAGACCCATCTCTATGAAAAAGTAAAATAAAATAAAAATTTTTAGCTGGGCACCATGGGATGAGCCTGTAGTGCCAGCTACTTGGGAGGCTGAAGTGGGAGAACTGCGTGTGCCCAGGAGTTTGAGCTTGCAGTGAGCTATGATGGTACCACTGCACTCCAGCCTGGGTGACAGAGTGAGACCCTGTTTCAAAAAAAAAAAAAACAACAAAACATGAATTGGGGAAATTGTGCTATACGTTGAGATAACTTGAGTTCCCCTGGGAAGTGATGAAATGGCAAATGTAGTGTAAACTCAAACATCCAGTCACTTTAGTTGTATCAATTTAAAGAAAATGATGTATGAATATTGATATGGTTAGGCTTTGTGTCCCCACTCAAATCTCATCTTGAATTGTAATCCCCATAAGCCCCACGTGTCAAGGGAGAGACCAGGTAGAGGTAATTGAATCATGGGGGCAGTTTCCCCCATGCTGTTCTCATGGTGGTGAGTGACTCTCAAAAGATCTGATGGTTTTACAAGCATCTGGCATTTCCCCTGCTTGTACTCATTCTCTCCCCTACCAACCTGTGAATAGGTGCCTTCCACCATGATTTTAAGTTTTCTGAGGCTTCCCCAATCATGCAGAACTGTGAGTCAATTAAACCTCTTTTCTTTATAAATTACCCAGTCTCAAGTATTTCTTCATAGCTGCATGAGAACAAACCAATACAAATACATATATATGAAGTACATATATACATTATATGTGTGTATAACCAAACCAGTACTTCATCATTGTAGAAAACAAGTAGTTTTTAGTTTCTCTTTAAAATGTGTCAACGTTATGTAATAATATGAAACCTCTGTCCGAGTTCTTCTCCTGTTTCAATTAATGATGTGTTATATGGCTTGATATCTGGTGCTAAATCTCCCCCATATTATAGAGATGGAGTAACAAGCCCTCAAGCCTCCCTAGGGGAGCTATCGTGAGGAATAAGAATATTCCACTGTGCCATAGTCTCTGGCAATTGGCAATGTAAGAAGCTGAAGAAAATAGAAAAATTCTGCAAAAATGGACATTCTCTACAAATTTGGGTGAAGGTCTTTGCTTTTGTTGATGATTACACACTAACAATGATTTAAAGTGTTCTGCCAGAAAATAGGGGGGATGTCAGGGTCATATCCAAAATATATGATCCACTATTCAATTTTGAACATTCATTTTAGTTCATGGTGGGGAACAATTAACAGCTTCCATTTTGTTGACTTTGAATTTGTTTCCCTTCTTTTCACTGAACTCAAAGTTAATGATGCTCGGGCTGCTGTCATTGAGTCTTTCACAGAGTGTTTTATTCCTTCCTTATAAAGTGGGCATCGTGGTGACAGTTTCACTTGGGAAAGAAAACACACTATGAGCTCTGAGTGCCCTCAGGCCTAGGGTTGGGGTTTATAGACACAATGGAGGAGATCTGAGGGTGCAAAAAGGCTGTGTAGCAGGTCTTCAAATAACATTGCTTCATTACAATGTTGATAAAGAAAAAAATTTGATTGCTGGTCAGTGCCACAGTCTGGCTGAAGTCTGCATGCTTTCTCCATGTCTGTGGGTTTTCTCTGGGTACTCCGCCTTCCTTGCACATCCCAAAGCTACGCACATTAGGTGAAGTGGTGTGCTTATGTGGTCCCAGCCTGAGGTGTGGTGTGAGTGTCCCTCCCGTGGGATGGCGTCCTGTCCAGGGCTGGTTCTTCCAGTTGCTGGGATAAATAATATCAACCCTCAACCCTTAGTATATAATTATCTTTTTATTAATTTTTTTTTTTTTTGAGATGGAGTCTCGCTCTGTCACCCAGGCTGGAGTGCAGTGGCGCAATCTCAGCTCACTGCAAGCTCTGCCTCCCAGGTTCACGCCATTCTCCTGCCTCAGCCTCTCCGAGTAGCTGGGACTACAGGCGCCCGCCACCACGCCCGGCTAATTTTTTGTATTTTTAGTAGAGACGGGGTTTCACCATGGTCTCGATCTCCTGACCTCGTGATCCACCCACCTCAGCCTCCCAAAGTGCTGGGATTACAAGCGTGAGCCACCGTGCCCGGCCTATTACTCTTTCTTAAATGTATGTATAGTTCACATTTATTGCAGTGCTTAATATTAATAGTGTTTTGATACCTGTCTTTGGAACTTTGGTGATACTTTTATAACGAGAAATGTGCCATAGGAACTTAACTCCAGTTTATATCAATTAGGTAAAATTGGCTTTGTTGTACATCATTTTGCTGAAAGTCACAGTTTCCAAGATCTTACTGAGGACTTACCATGTTAGCATGAATTTGTGTTTGTGCAGGAATCTGTCATTTGGACTCATTTAAGGAATGAATTTTGCCAGCAATTCCTCCTTAAGTGAGTAGGATCATTAAGTCAATTTCTTTAGAATACATGACATCTTTAATGTTTCTTATGGCCCATTTGTGGAGTGAAATATTGCCACTGCTCACACTGTGGCTTCCCTAAAATAGCAGGCACCGCAGATGGATTTAACGAGAGCCATGCCTCACCTCTCTGTGCAGGGCTGACTGGCTCATTCCAATTCCTCACAGCTCACCCAAAGCAAGAGCTGGCCCACTGCCATACAAGGATTTACCCATAAACTCCTGTTTCCCAGAATTTCTCATCCCAATTGCAAAAACTTCCTGTGCAGCTGAACACAAAGCGGGAGCATGCAGTGAAAATAACTCCAAAAGAACAAAGAAAGAAGGACCCAAAGCAGTCAGAATGCGATGGTTTTGAAATGTCATACACCCATGCTTACACACTGTGTTCACTCTTGGAGGCTTCGTACACTCAGTTAGCATTATCCCCCCGCCTCCTACCCCACCACCCCCCGATGTGTAACCAAGAAATATAATTTAAATGTGTCAGATACTAGAGACAGCGATCTGGTGGATCATTAAGATGCTTTGTAAAAATGATAGATCCTCTCCTATTTTACCAAACCAGTTGTCAATATTGAGGCTTGGAGGATGTTTAGGATCAACCCATCAATACCCCTTATTTTGCATCTGGGGAAACTGAGGCCCAGAGAGATTAAAGTCATTTTTCATAGATCATGCAGTAAGTAAGTGAGAAAACTGAGGTCTGACCTCAGGTCTCCTGACTCCCCATTTAACGTTCTTTCTACAGAACCAAAGAACCCATGGCTTATTTTCATCACTTTTCAATCTCATTTCCTGAGCTTACCCTCTGACATGATGGTTTAGCTGCTTGCACTATGAGCAAGTGTCATGGTAGCTTTTCCCAAAGGTGATTTTCCTGGGAATCCCTTTGCTTATTACAAGGAGGCAGAAAAAGATTCTGAGATCTTAATTTGTGCACACACGTGTATGTGTGTTGATTCCCCCCACTCACTCATCCCATTCCATTTCAATACCAAGCAAGTAGCCAGGGCTTGAGTGTGCCTTAGTCATTACAGAGATATATGCCAGGGAAAACAGCTGAAGCTACTGAAAGTTACTGATTGTTCTTGTTGTCATAGGCTGTTTGTGCTGCTATAAGAAACCACCATACACTGGGTGGCTCATAAACAAAAGAAATGTATTTCTCATAGTTCTGGAAGCTGGGAAGTCCAAGATCAAGGCATTGATAGATTCAGTGTCTGGTGAGGGCCCTCTTCCTAGTTCATAGACGACTGTCTTCTCCCTGTGTTCTTATGTGGCAGAAAGGAGTGAGAGAGCTTGCTAGGTCTCTTTTATAAAGAAACTAATCCCATTTATGAGGGCTTCAACCTCAAAACCTAATCACCTCCCAAAGACCCCATCTCTTAATACCATCCCTTGGAGGCTGGGATTTCAACATATAAATTTGACACAGCTCTTGTGTTTTATCAAAGCTTATTTTATTTTATTTTTTTTGAGACGGAGTCTTGCTCTGTCGCCCAGGCTGGAGTGCAGTGGCGCAATCTCGGCTCACTGCAAGCTCCGCCTCCTGGGTTCACGCCATTCTCCTGTCTCAGCCTCTCCGAGTAGCTGGGACTACAGGCGCCCGCCACCATGCCTGGCTAATTTTTTGTATTTTTAGTAGAGACGGGGTTTCATCGTGGTCTCAATCTCCTGACCCGCCTGCCTCGGCCTCCCAAAGTGCTGGGATTACAAGCGTGAGCCACCGCGCCTGGCTGAAAGCTTATATTTTTTTAAGTAAGTTGTTATACTGGTATACCTGAAGGGGCAGGAAGAGAAGAGGCATATCCTGGAGGGCCAGAGGGAGAAGGAAGGAGCATATTCCCCAAAACTAGAAAAGAGGAACAAAATGATTAGGTCTTTCTATTAATGGAGACATATGTCCTCTTGGGTGGTGGATCTTCTGTGAGGTAGTGGAACCTCAAAGGTGATGACCACATGGGGGCACCAAAAGAGGCTGAACCTTGGACCCTGCAGCTCCAAGCCCCAGCAAAGGTGCCTGTGCCCTAATTGTGACACAGAAGCAGCAGAGCCATGGGAACTTGAAGGGACTGTGTGGGGCTGCACACAAAGGGCTGCAGAGCTAACCATTATAGATCAGCACCTTGAGGGCCTCTTTGATGCACTAGGATCCCGTAGGGAGCCCCAATAATCATGACTGGGAATACATTTCCCTTGGCCCAATGTGATGGTGGCTTCAATGCTATACATACATTGACTTTAAAAAATAAAAAAATGTAAAAGTGTTCCTTTTTCTCTGCAACCTTGCCAGCATCTGTTGTTTCTGGACTTTTTAATAAATGCCATTCTGACTGACATGAGATAGTATCTCATTGTGGTTTTGATTTGCATTTCTAATGATCAGTGATGTTGAGCTTTTTTTCATAGGTTTGTTGTTGGCTGCATGAATGTCTTCTTTTGAAAAGTGTCTGTTCATGCCTTTTGCCCACTTTTTAATGGGGTTTTTTTCTTGTAAATCCATTTAAGTTCCTAGTAGACTCTGGACATTAGATTAATAGATTGCAAAAAGTTTCTCCCATTCTGTATGTTGCCTGTCTTTAACATTTTCCTTCAAAAGAGTTTCCGAGTGAACTGTAGGCCAGCAGCTCAGGCTACACATAATTTCATTTTGAGGTTAAACAACCCCCAAATCTATTCATTCTTCATTTTACATAATGAAAACAGGAGAACACACAGTTATTCAGAAGATGTGAAGTTTCTAGTTTTTCAATTTTTTTCCTGTGTTTTTTGTTTTTTGTGATGGAGTCTCACTCTTTTGCCCAGGCTGGAGTGCAGTGGCGTGATCTCGGCTCACTGCAACCTCCACCTCCCGGGTTCAAGCGATTCTCCTGTCTCAGCCTCCCAAGTAGCTGGGATTACAGGCATGTGCCACCATACCAGGCTAATTATTTATTTTTTTTATCAGAGATGGGGTTTCACCATGTTGGCCAGGCTGGTCTAGAACTCCTGGCCTCAGGAGATCCACCCACCTCAGCCTCCCAAAGTGCTGGGATTACAGACACAAACCACTGCACTCAGCCTGCTCACCTTTTAACTCAGATCAATCTGACAAATTCAAGATGACTGCCTAGGATGTTTGAGACACTTTGTTATTGCTGTCAGGAGCACACACACATGCACACACTCCATCAAGAAGTTTAGGGAGAGCAGGTAAAATCAACCTAAATGGTGAGAAAAATAATGTTGCAAACTCCCTTTACTCACATGCCCACGGCAGGTGTCGCCTTCTAGGCCTAATCTAAGCTCCCTCTGCTGACCAAAGCTCTGGTTCAAATGCTGCTCGTACACAGTAGGGATGCAGTAGAACAAACACTGGATTTTGAAAGCAAAGAGTGAGCTCCACATCCTTTATTTGGATCCTAGTTTCTTTAATTCCTTCACCTGTTAATGGACGTGATCCTGGCCTCACCAACTAGAGGGTTGGTTAGAATATATCACACTTAAAAGTGCGGTGTAAAAAAATTTTAAAGACATTGTCAAAGAATATATAAAACAGACAAGAGGGAATAAAGTATAGAGGGTAAAATGTAAAGAAGTAGAAAAGGTAAATAACTTAATAAATTTAAACAAAAGAAAAACTGGACAGAGGTTGAAATTGATAGTAAATTCCAGTGGAACTACTGGGGATGTGACGTATTAGAGAAATGAGATTATTTGAAAGCAGAACCAATTGAGCACACCATAAACGCTAGACAGGAAAGGAGGAGTCATAATCTAAAATAGTTAAATAGTGAATTTTGTGCAGAAGTCAAAGGCAACTGGACAAAGTAGCAGCCGAATTTTTGGGAAAGTAGATTGACTAGAGAAGACCAATAGGAAGTTAATAGAAACCCGCAGGAGAAAAATACAAAATAAGTGAGTTGAATGAATAAGACAAGGAAAGATTGCCCCCTCCCACCCACCTCAAGTCACTGTCTTATTTACCTAGGAGTTAATATAAAGTGTTTCATGGGTTGGAGCCCCCAAAGAGATTCATCTGACCATTCCGATGACCTGCCTTGTTCAAATTGGTCAGTTCTAAACTCAGAATAAAAAAGTTGTTAGGTCTGCTTCTAGAAGTTTGTCTTGTTTGTTATCAGATCAAGGGTTTGATGTTGGATCAGAGCCACAATGACACATTAATTCACAATTGTAATTGTATATTGAAATGACAGTGTATCTGCAGTCATTCAGTAAAAAGAAAAACAGTGCAGTGTGGTATTCAAGGATTAGCTGTGTTTATTATTTTACATCTTATTAAATTTGCAACATTCCCAAGATCTCAGAAACAGAAACAAAAGCTAGTTCTCATATGTACCCTGTAGCCAATTTTGGGGCACTGATTACCTATTGCATGAGAATATACAAACTTTGAGAAATTAAAACTTTATTTTTTTTCCATTTATAAAACCAATACATATAAAATGCAAAAAAGAAAAACTCATCAAATGTTTAATCACTCATAGGAATCCATTTCTAATAATTTGATGTATTTCCTTCCAATATTTTCTAGGCATATTTTATTTCATGATTTCATGCTGTATTTCACAGATGGCTTTTTAAAAACTTATCTTTATAATAAAAAGGGCATTTAAAATACTCTTTTAAAATAAGGTGTCCAATTCTGAAATGCTGTGTGCATTTGAAAACTTTCATCTTTGAGTTTCTACAACAAGATCTTTAATAGGAAGTAAAATTCAGCAGCAAAACTGACCATAAATTTACAGAACCCATTTGGAGGGTCAGAGCCAGCAAAGTCAGCAGATTCTAAAGCCTCTCCAATTTCTGTGCCTTGCCAAGTGACTGAAGTGGAGAGGCAATTTGACTATTGCCTTCTGACTTTAATTAATGTTTAATACTCAGTGGCAAAAGTGCACTTCCTTTTGTAAGTTCTCATTAAGTTCTTTTTGAATCAGTTAACACTCTGTTTATAAAGATGTGGGTATTTTTCTCTTAATTACTGTAATTTTGACTACTGCTGTAAAAATCAGTTCTCCATGTCACACTGTCAGAGATCATTACAGATGTATACAGGCTTCTCCCCTCCCTCTCCTGGAACCAATCCAGTCATCTCTGGAAATTAAATGCGTTAAAAGGTTTAATAAAGAAAAGGAAAATCCAGACATATCATACCTCATTTCAAACCATTCCAGAATAAAACCAGGATGTATTCATCAGGATGCTGAAATGTATTGTTTAAACATTAAGGATATTGATGCAGAGTTCTATTAATTACAATAAATTATTGTAAATCCAATTCATTCCACTGAACAAGGATGAATTGAGATGACTGATGCTCACGGAAGCACATTTTTGATTGCTGATATTTCCTTTCATATGGAAAGACACCCATAAGGGCATAAACCCTGGCCTCTGTCCACACCTTCAGTTGCTCTTCCCCTGGGATGCAATAAAGTACACGACTGCCAAGTCTGGAAGAAAAACTAGGCAAGCATAGCTCAGCATCTTCCTTCCTCCTTCCCCTTGGGAGCCAGCTACCACAGGAAATATGTGTTCTAGTCTGTTCCTTCCGTGTGGAGAAGGACTGTGATTTTCTAGCACTATCTATGACTGAGTAGGCACATCTACCTAATTTTGTGGTTCAGTGTTAGGAGGTCCACCTAAGTCTCTAACCCAGCCTTTAGAAGTAATGAGGGACTATTTTGATCTCTCTCACACCTCTCTCAACTGACTCAAAACCCATCGTGGGCTAAAGTGGGTGCTATTTTATCAACACCACCAAAACACAAAGGCTAGTTTCAAAATAAAAAAGAATTAAAACATCAGACTTTCAGACATTATTAAAGTTTTTTTTTTTTTTTTTTGAACTAGTCATTCTCTGCTCTGAATTTGCAGGTTTTTGTCCCCCCCCCCCCCCCCCCCAGTGAATTCTGCTGTACTCTTTGCTTTGTAGTATTTAATTCTGGATCTATTGAAGAAAAAGGAAGAGATCTAGCTGTCTGGCCAGAATTTTCTTTGGCAGGACGTTGTTATTCCTCATGCATTGATATTTGTCCTCTGTCATATTAGTAATTACTTTCCCTATTAATGACCACTTGATGAGGTTAAGTGAATCATCCAAGCTTACACAGCCATTTAGCAGCAGAACAGGGGTTTGAACTGTCCAGCTCCAAGGCCAGAGTTTTTCTTCAGGAAAACTTTCACTATATCCCTTCCTACAACCCCTACACCATGCCCAGTCCTTTCACTGTCATGACTGTTGCGGGAAGGGAAAAAAGAAACAGAAAATGGTGCCCCAATTAAAAACAAACAAACAAACAAAAAAACTTGTAAGAGAGCAGTGGGAACCATCTGTGGCCTGAAGTCTCCTGGCTATAAATGAAATCTTTTTTTTTTTTTTTTAGTTTTGGTTTCTTTCTACCCCCAAGCAGGTTAAGCCATATACATCAAGCAGAGATTTAGCACAAATTATCCTACTGCAAGAGTTTAATTTTCTCAGGTACTTTTGAAAACGGAGGAAGATTCCACATTGTTTTTTAAAATGTCTTATGTGATTATGCTATTGACTGGAGCTAACCAAGGCTCTTTTCAATTGCAAAACAAATCTGATGACCTTTTTCTTTTGAATTTGTTTAATGGCTTTACTACAAAAGTCAAAATGTCTTGAGTTTACTACCCAGGGAATTCTCACCCTTGAGAAAGATTCATTTGTGTCACCACAATAATAAAACCCATATATTAGAGAAACATCAAAGTATACTCAATTTTATTTTAGTGAACTTTGCTCATTGTTGATTGATTCACTTGCTTTAAAGTAGTCGATTTTCCTTCCTGTTGCTGTATGCAGCATCAGAGAGAAAACCAAGTTTATACTAATCCATATTGACACAAATATTCTGAATTTCCCTCCTTATCTTCCTTATATAGTTTTACTTTTTCTATCTTATATTTCAGACTTCCTATTCTTGATCATCAAATTATGTGGCCTAGTTAAATGTAATTTTCAAAGCATTACACTTTCAAAGGTAAAATTTAAAATCACATACAAACACACATTTCAGCACTTTTATGCTTGCAGAAGCATGTTGCCGTGGAAAGAGGCCTAAGTGCAGCCACAAGTGAATGAACAAAATATTTGAGTACAGTTAGTGACAGGAAGTTGAACTGATTTGTGGGAGGCCAATTTTTCTGGTGCTGTTTTTTTTTTTAATGTCTTCGAAAGTAAACAACTGATTATCCAAAGGCATTCTTTGCAGGTCTCTGAGCCTCACTGAGAAATTCTGGGATATGTCTTATCTGCTCTCCTGGTTCTGCAAAAACTGGTTCAAGTAGACCAGTGGCCTTGGAGTGTCTGTTCTCACTGTGGTGCTAGTGTCACTAGGCAACTGGGCATCATGACATAAAAAGGCTACATTTTACTGCTCCTAAATTGTTCTGTTTGGGGAGCTTTTTTCAGGTTAAGTAGATAATTGTATCCTCCTCCTCCTCTTTTTTTTTCCTTAAAAATAAAAAAAAGTAATGAAGAAATTGGGGTTAAAGAGTAACAAGCAATTTGCCCAAGGTCATAGGTCTAATGAGTAGCAAAGCCTGGACCTTCTGATTACAAATCTGCTCTTTGTACTGCTCAGCACTGATTCACATATCACAATAGCCTTGGGCCTGTAATCACATCCCTTGTTGCCTGCCTGCTGAGCTACATCTGTGTTTTCATGGACAGATTAGAATTATACCACCATTTAAACCCCATCAGTACCTTGCCCTAGCTATGAGGCCTTAGGCAAGTTATTTTTTCTCTGTGAACCTCAGTTTTCTCAATCAGTAAAATGGGTATAAAGGCACTCAACATTATGAGGGGCTTTTAAAGAAAATGCTCAGTTGTTCATAGGTACCTAAAGACTTCCCTTTATCTTATTAACTTTCTTTTGGCTTATCTGACTCCAGCTAAAATAAATATGTGTCTGATCCTACACTGAACAACTTTCTTACCTAATCCAATCACTGAAATTTCCCCATTCAGGTCAGCATCTGAGCACTTCAGATTCTAAACCTGTGTTGGAATATACATCTCATACATATGACTGATCTTTCCAAATATACTTGAGTTAGCTTTCAAAGGAAATTTAGATGAAGCCCAGAATCTTTTTCTGAACTGAAATGTAACTGCTACTCAACATATATTTCATTTACCAACAGATGGCTGTATTTAATTCTGTTTACTACCATAACAAGCTTCTCTAAACATAGACATGCCAAACTGGATGTAGGTGTGTGATTTTAGGGCCATTCTTCATTTACTTCTGAAAGTGTAAAGATTAAAAAATTATTTTGTAACTGGGGAAAATGGAGTAATGTTAACAAAAAGAGAAAGTTTGAATCACAAACTTAAAATGAAAGTGAGCTCATCAGAAGGGTTGATGGTGGTAGAGATGGCACCCTGTGCCTTGGGCCCTGCCAGAATGACCCAACGGGGAAGGGAGTTGTCATGGTTTTAATGTTTGTCCCCTTCAAAATTCATAGCGAAATTTAATTGCCATTGTAACAGTATTAAGATGTAGGACTTTTGAGATGATTAGGCCATGAAGGCTCCACCTTCATGGGTGGGATTGGTGCATTATATAAAGGCAAATTTGGCCTTCTCTTGCTATTGCTCTTTCTCTCACCTTCTGACATGTAATGTTTTAGCAAGAAGGTCCTTACCAGATCCCAGCTCCTTGATATTGGATTTTTCACCCTCCAGGACTGTCCATTATAAGTCTCAGGTATTGTGATACAGCTGCAAAAATTATCTAAGACAGAAGTGGAGACCAGAATCTCAGGACCTCAGTTATTCAGAAAGTGGCCAGAACAACTTTGCATTGGAGGGTGTAAGGAAGACGAAATTACCCTTTAAACATGGCTTGAAAATAATTTTTGGGCTTTGCCACCATGTAATTCCAAAGTCAGCTAAGGCTATTTGACCCCTTAATATCATTATAATACTGACTCAGTCCTCCATTCTGTACTTGCAGAGGTCCAGAGTCCTACCCAAGATTTCTGTGAATTCTTGGGGTAGGGAGAAGGTAGTGAGAGGCAAGGTATGAGATAAGGATTTACATTTACATGGTCTCCTCTAGCTTCATGGTCCTGATTCTGCATATTCAGCTTAGTTTGTGTGACTTCTCTGTACTTCTCTGTCATTCAAGTTCTTATCCTTTTCCACATGTCATCAACATGGAAATGTGTTTTCTCCCCCCCCCACTATTTGTAACATACACATACCCACTCACAAGGCAGTTGTTTGTAGAAAGTATATAAGGAGAAGAGGGTGAGTTTACCTTGAAATGTTGCAAATAACTTCATATTTAGACATTTTAGTTCTAAAAAGTTTTCTCATCATGTGGAGAGTTTTAATGGCTACTTCACCTCCAGAGAACTATCTCAATGACTTCCCACCTTTTCTCTCTCCCAATTTACAAATTTATAATTTATTAAAAATGCAGAGCCATTTAGCCCTCCCTTTTATTGACTTGGTTCCTATCATGTCCTTAGGGTTTTACCTTCTCTCTAATCTCCAAGTGTATTTTTTTAAAAACAAACAAAAAAACAAAAGTTCTATACCTTAATGCTATAAGGGCTTAAGTTGAGATATATATCTCAGGCATTAGAGAGAGAGAGAGATCTCAACTAGAAATTCCTGTTCCAGGAGTTCAGAATATGGCCCCATAGGCCAAGGCAAATTCTAGACCAGAATACCTAGCCTTTGTCTGCCAATTACTTAGAAGTGACTTCATTGATTTGTGTTAAATAAATGAAGGTAAAATCCGAATGAACCTTAAAAGTGGGTGAGAATTAGTCTGCCTTCTTATTCTCCAAATAGACTTAAATCAGAGAAATTTATAGATGTGTATCTGTGTTTAAATATATCGTTACTTTTTGCTGTTTCTTAAGATCCCAAATTTCATTAAGTCTCAGGATTCTAATTTCTAAGTTATAAAACTAACATATTCTTGAGTACAGAGATTAAAAAAAAAGCTGGGATATCAAGTTTTTCTATAAACTATGATAATTCATACATAATTATACCTGACATCTAGCATTTATATCATGGCAGATGTGGAAAGAATTGCATTTATTTTCAATGGTATTTAACAATCTTTCTATCCATGAAAAATTGTGGGTCTTGTGTGTCTAAGGTAAATAAGTGCAGCTCTTTAGCTCATCTCTGCATTCCACATTTGCATATTTTACTTTTTCCCCCGATTCCTTTCATGATTGTTTGACTTTGCCTATATGGGTAGAAGGGGAGAGGGAAGAACAGACCAGTATTTGTTGTACTGAATAAGTTTCAAACACAGGGAGAACTGTTTAATTTCACTCTCATGACAGTTAGATGGGAGCTGTAAGCATTAGTGATGCTAGTTCACCATGATGCAAATTCAGCTTTCTTCTCAATTCCTGGGATTGGAAGTGCTGAATATGCAGCTGCTGCGATACTAGTCTCCTTTTTTAAAACCTCTAGCATCTTTTGTTTATCTTGGAAAAACCAAATATGTACATGCTGTACTTTCATTTTCTAAAGTTTCGTTTAGAACAGATGACATTTCTATGTGAATTTTTTCTAAGAAAAAAAATACTTTCTTATCTGCTTTGACTTGTTGATTATTTCTAAGTGCTCAATTACCGAGAGCGCTTCTCTGGGTCTAGCTCTCCTACTGATAGAACACCAATGCCCCCTACTGATAAATTTCTGAAAACCTTTCCTTAGAAAATGAGAACATAAACCTCTCACTGACAGGCACAGTATTCACCATCTTCCTCTGAAAAAGATGTGTGCTTCTAGGCTCATCTTAGTGTGCCTTATTAGCCTCTCATTAGTGTAATTTCCTGAATTAGTCTTTGCTAAAGCAGCTATGAAGTTATTTCATGCTTGGCTGGCTTTATAAAAAAATAATTTTAAAAATATCAGCAGAGCTTTATACCTGACAAAATGGGAACCAGAACTATTTGATTATGGTAATGTAATTCCTGTTACATTATATTTATATTTAGAGTGGGAGAGTTCCTCATAATACCTTCATATTTGTCTTACTGTTTCTTCAGTATTTATAGAATTTCTGGTAGAGAGACTTTAAAGCCTGTTATTCTAGGTTTACTTGAATGCCTTCTAATATTCTCTCCATCAAGTAATTACCAGGGTTATGCCTAGTTTTCCCTAGCAATAGAAAACACACTACCTATCAAAGCAAACTATAGCATCTATCTTTAAACAATTCCAAAAAAAGCTTATGCAAATTTTTTTTGTCTAACTTCCAAATACATATTGGACCAATTTTTACCCTCTGGCTGTTATAACAACTTTTGCTATAACAAATCTAATTTCTCATAATTCTTCCAATATTTGAACAGAGGAATCACGTCCTTCTCCTGGAATTCTTCTCTTCCCTAGGAAAAGTAATAACTGTCAGAGAAAAGGCAAATATTTCTATAAATGTGGACCAAAGGACAGAATGCCAGTAGAATATATAATTCCTATTTTTAAATCATAGACTAATTGTTACCCTCTCTCTCTAAACACACACACACACACACACACACACATTTTCTTCATAGTTACCATGACACACTTGAAAAAATGACCATCTTTTTTTTCCTTTTTTAGTTAACATGTAATAACTACATATTTATGGGATACAGTGATATTTTGATACATGTATACAATGTGTAATAATCAAATCAGGATAATTAGCAAATCTGATACCTTGAACATTTTTTTCTTTGTATGTGAACATTCAAAATCCTCTCCTCTAGCTTTTTGAAAATATTATTGTTAACCCTCAAAAGCAAATGCAACAAAACCAAAAACAGACAAATAGGACTTAATTAAACTAAAAGCCTTCTGCACAAAATAAATAATCAGTAAGCAAACAACCTATAGAATGGGAAGAAAATATTTGCAAACTATATATCTGACAAAGGGCTAATATCCGGAATCTACAAGAAACTCAAGAAAAACAAACTCATTAAAATGTGGGTAAAGGACAGGAACAGGTATTTTTCAAAAGACAACATACAAGTGTATCTTTAAACATGTGAAAAATGCTCAACATCACGAATCATCAGAGAAATGCAAATTAAAATCACAACAAGATACCATCTTACACCAGTCAGAATGGCTGTTATTAAAAAGTCAAAAAACAATAGATGTTGGCTAGGATATGGAGAAAAGAGAACACTTACACACTGTTGGTGGGATGTAAATTAGTACAGCCTCTATGGAAAACACTGTGGAGATTTCTCAATAGAACTAGAAATAGAACCACCAAATGATCCAGCAGTCTCACTACTGGGTGTCTACCCTAAGGAAAATAAATCATTATATAAAAAAGATACCTGCGCTGTTATATTTATCACAGTAGCACAGTCATGGAATCAACTTAAGTGTTCATCAATTGATTGAATAAAGAAAATGTCGTGTGTGTGTGTGTGTGTGTGTGTATATATATATAGCAAAAAGGATACATTTAAACACAGATACACATCTATAAATTTCTCTGATTTAAGTCTATTTGGAGAATAAGCCTATATATATATCATATAATACATATAAGGCCATATATATCATATAATACATATATATCATATAATACATATAAGGCCATATATATCATATAATACATATAAGGCCATATATATCATATAATACATATAAGGCCATATATATCATATAATACATATAAGGCCATATATATCATATAATACATATAAGGCCATATATATCATATAATACATATAAGGCCATATATATCATAATATATATAAGGCTATATATATACACACATATAGGCTATATACACACACATAGGCTATATATATATATCTATATATATATATATCTATATTATACACAATATAGGATATATATATATACACACACATAGGCTATATATATATAGAAATATATAGATATAGGCTTATTCTCCAAATAGACTTAAATCAGAGAAATGTGTATGTGTGTATATATATATATATATATACACACACACACCCCCACGTGTGTATGTATATGTGTATATATATGAGATGGAATTTTGTGTGTGTGTGTGTGTATATATATATGCACACAATGGAATACTACTCATCTATAAAAAAGAATGAAAGCATGTCTTTTAGCAACATACTTCGATGGAATTGGAGGCCATTATCCTAAGTGAAATAACTCAGAAACAAAGTCAAATACTGCATGTTCTCACTTGCAAGTGGGAGCTAAACAATGGGTACACATGGACATAGCGAGTGGAATAACAGACATTGGAGACACTAAAAGGCGGAAGAGTGGGAGGAGAGTGAGGGTTGAAAAATTACCTGTTGGGTACAATGTCTGCTATTCAGATGATGGGTAGGCTAAAAGCCCAGACTTCACCTCTGTGCAATATATTCATGTCACAAAACTGCACTTGTACTCCCTAAATATATAAAAATAAATTTAAAAATTATTGTCAACCATATTATACAGAACACCAGAACTAATTCCTGCCATCTAGCTGTAACTTTCTATTCATTAACCAACCTCTCTTTATCCTCCTTTCCTTCCTACCCTTCCAGCTTCTAACAATTGCTGTTCTATTTTCCCCTTCTATGAGCTCACTTTTTTTTTTTAGCTCCTACACATGCAGTGTTTATCTTTCTGTGCCTGACTTAACATAATATCCTCAAGGCTTACTCATGCTGAATAAATAGCTGAATTTCATTGAGTGTGTGTGTGTGTGTGTGTGTGTGTACATACATACATACCATATTTTCTTTATGCATTTATTTGTTGGTGGATATTTAGGCAATTCTGTATCTTTGGTATTGTGATTAGAGCTGCAATAAACATGCGGGTGCAGGTATCTCTTCCATATACTTCCTTTCCTTTGGATGAATACCCAGTAGTGGGATTGCTGGATTGTATGGTAGTTTTATTTTTAGTTTTTTCAGAAACTTCCATACTGTTTTCTATAATGGCTGTACTAATTTACATTCCTACCAGCAGTGTATGAGTTCCCTTTTTGGAGACGAGAGGGAGGTAAGGGTAGAAAAACTGTTGGGCTCTCTGCCTAGTAATAGGTGATGGGATAATTCATACCCCCAATCTCAGAATCATGCAATATTCCCAGGTAACAAACCTACACATGTGCCCCCTAAATCTAAAATAAAAGTTGAAAAAATAAGATTTGATTCCTAAAAAACAGTAACAGTTCATTTTTTCTTGCATCCTTGCTAGCAGTTATTTTTCGATATTAGGCATTCTAACTGGGATGAGAAAATAACTCATTGTGATTATGATTTGCATTTCCATGGTAACTAGTGATGTTGAACATTTTTTCATGTACCTCTTGGCCATTGGTGTGGCTTTTGAGAGATATCTATTTGGATCATTTGTCCATTTTTAATCAGATTTTTATTGTTGGGTTGTTTGAGCTGCTTGTATATCCTGGATATCCCCTTGTTAGATGAATAGCTTGCAAATATTTTCTCCCATTCTACAGGTTGTTCCTTCACACTGTTGTTTCCTTTGCTGTGCAGAAGATTTTGATATAGTTCCATTTGTCTATTATTTGTTGTTGTTGCCTGTGCTTTTGAAGACTTACCCATAAAATAATTTTTTCCTAGACCAATGTCCTAAAACATTTCTCCTATCTTCTAGTAGTTTTATTGTTTCAGGTCTTACATTTAAGTCTAATTCATTTTAAGTTGATTTTTGTAAATGATGAGAGATAGGGGTATAGTTTTATTCTTCTGCCTATAGAGATCCAGTTTTTTTCTGCATCACTTATTGAAGAGGGTGTCCTTTTCCCAATGTATATTCCCAGCACCTTTGTTGAAAATCAGTTTTCTCTGAATATGAGGATTTATTTATGGGTTCTCTATTCTGTTTCATTGGTCTGTATGTCTGTTTTTATACCAATACCATGCTGTTTTGCTTACTATAGCTTTGCAGTATATTTTGAAGTCAGGTAGTGTGATGACTCCAGCTTTGTTATTTTTGCTAAGTACTGCCTTGGCTATTCAGAGTCTTTTGTGGTTCCATACAAATTTTAGAATTGTTTTTTTCTCTTTCTCTGAAGAATATCATTGGCATTTTGATTTGGGATTTCATTGCATCTGTGGATTGCTTTGGGTAGCACAGTCATCTTAACAATATCAATTCTTCTAATCTATTAGGATGACATGAAAAAATTACTGTCTTTGAACTAAGTAAAAAAGAGACAATTTCAGCTTCTATGAAAATGTGACTTGAATGTTCTTCAAAAGATTCAATCTCAAGGTTCCTTCATACATGCCTTGAAATTGTTATCTGACCTCCCTTCTTAGCCCACATATTTTTTAAGCAAGCAGTGTCAGACGAGGATTTCCAATAAAGTTGGGAAATTTCTGAGGTTGGATTAAGGTTTAAGAAAATCAGCCAATGTCTTACAAGGCCAACTGGATCTTTGTTAAATGCTTATCATTCCACTGAGTGTCCTGCCACTTCAGGCAGATGTAGAATCAGGATCCTGGTGCTTTCTGTGCAAGTCGCATTCCCTCCTTTTATTTTCAGTGCTATTTGCTAAGTGTACAGGTAGCCAATAATGAAGGCATTGCCATACTTTACTTCAACACAGTAAAACAAGTAATGACCTTAAGCCATGAATAACGGACCAATAGCCACACAAGTGTTCATGGGCTTGTTTTGCTACCATGTCTTCAAAGTTGCTCTTTGCTATTATAATTTTCTAAAAATAATGCAAGATGGTTGTATGTCTTGTGTTCTTTCCAAAGCAGACACTGAGATGGAATAGGCACATGAAAGGTTTATTGGGGAACATACATGTGAAGAGAGAGGCAGCAGTACTGGGCAAGTGGAGACATTGCTCATGATGCAGACAGATGAAGTCTCCGCCAGCCTCAGGGAGGTGTTCTAGAGCAAAGATTGCTCATTCAAGGAGTCCTCAGTTGTACAGAAATGGCTAGACCAGGGGTGTCCAGTCTTTTGGCTTCCCTGGGCCATATTGGGAGAAGAATTTCCTTGGGCCACACATAAAATACACTAACACTAACAGTAGCTGATGAGCTTTGAAAAAAATCACAACAAAATCTCATGTTTTAAGAAAATCTATGAATTTGTGTTGAGCCACATTCAAAGCCGTCCTGAGCCACATGCAGCCTATGGGCTGCTGGCTGGACAAGCTTGAGATAGACCTTCACACCCCATTTTGGTTAGCCATTGACTGGGGACACCTAAGAATGTGGCGTTGGCTACCATTGCCTTGTGGCAATGGCTACTCAGCCATTGGCTGGGGCCTTATCTGAAAAGAGCAAGCTCACAGCTCAGATATGAGGTAGATGACCCTGAAGGAGCTAACAGCTGGAGGGTGCCGGATAATCACATTCCTTGTAACTGGGCAGCAAAACCTTTCTTGAAGGAAGATCTGAGTGGTACAAGTCAGCTTTTGGCACAATGGTTTATCGTTACCAAATCAGTCAATCAACATTTGTAGTGGTTGCTTTAGCTGTCTGTTTCTGGGTAACAAACCACCCTATTTTAACAGTTAAAAGCCCCAGATGTAATCATTTATTTTTTTAAAATACATTTTATTTTGCACAGAAATTTGTGGATCAGGAATTCAGAAAGAATCTGGTGACTGGCTCTTGCTTAGGCTTTTCATGTGGCTGCAATTATCTAAGTTATCTCCCAGGGAATCCAAAGTGGTTCACAAGTCATTGGCAGTTGAAGCTGCCTCTTAGCTAGGAGTTTGCTGGCACTAACAGCACCAACATGTGTCCTCTTTATGAGCCTTGGGCTTCTCACAGTACGAAAATGAGTGAGTGACTTTGGAGTGTGGGTACGGTACTTCAAGAAGAGACATTCCAAGAGACCAAGGGAGGAGCTGGAATTCTTTTTTTTTTCTCTGATACAGTCTTGGAAACCTTGCCATACCCTTTTAATCCTATGCTATTGGTCAAGCAAACCACCTTCAGGGAGAGGGGAATTAGATTCAACCCCTCAGTGCGAGAAGCAGCAAAGAATTTGTTGTCAACTTTGATCTTCCATCTTTGTGTTTTATTAGAATAAGAGTGCTTGCTCTCAATTCTATTACAATAGATACTGTTAAAATTATTTTTTATTTGTGATGCCTCACCAAAATAATTTCCATTTCTTCAATAATTGCTCCTTTGACATGATGTTGGGTACCTGATTGCTCTCTTAATGTTTTTCAGTTTATATCTGCCTTAATCTAAGAGCAGCATCATACCAAGTATTCTAAATGTAGACTGATCACCCTACAGAAAAGCAGAACTATCACTGCCTATATGTTCTAGAGCTGCTAATGGAGCCATGGGAGACAGAAGCTTTTGTGGAAGTGATGCCACAATATTCATGCACATTGAGTTAACCTATTCCAGAAACATTAATTAAGTGCTCACTGTGTACTGGGAACTATAAGTACTGAGGCTACAATGATAACTAGAACTTGGCAACTTTCCTTGAGGAGCTCACAGTTTAATGGTGAAGACTGTCATGCAAACAAGTAATTATTGTTCTCTGTCATGTACTATAACAGGAAAATAAGGCTCTAAATGAACACAGAGGAGAAAATTTCTAATGCTTCCTAGAAAAGATAAAGAGGCTTCGCAGTGCCTGTGAACACTTATTATACCTCAAAGAAATTCATTAGGCAAAGAAATGAAAGAAAGAATAATTGTAGCAAAAGGAAAAGCATATGAATAGGCACAGAGGTATAACAAAGTGAGACACATGTAGGTAACCTTACCTGAAGTAGAAATGTACGATTCATCAGTTGGATATTTGCAGGCAACAGCTGTAAGATGAAGTTGGAAAGGTAGAGAGGACCCAGGTCATCAGAATCTTAAATTTCACAGTAGGGAGTTGGGATTTTTATCCTCTAGAAAAAGGACATCAATTAACTTTTTAGAAAAAAGATACATTAGTGGAAGTGCAGAAAATGGACTCTTCTGGACCAGAGCAAGACCCAAAGTTGGGAATCTAGCTAGGAGACTTGTGCTGGAAAGAAGTGATGAGGGCCTGAATTAAAGAGCAGCAGATATGAAGAGGAACAGTTTTGAGGTGTATTAAGAATATTAAATTGATCAGATTTAGAGTCTGGCTAAATATGGAGTGGAGAAAATAAAGGAGGACTCATGGATGACTCTCCATTTTCTGTCTTGAATAACTGTATAGATAGTTGTCTAATTTTCAGAGAAGGAAGTACTGTGAGAGGAGGCTTCAGGAGGTGGAGGGAGGGAACATTATGGTTCGGATTGGAAAATATTGAATATAAAGTGCCTAAGAAACTTCTAGGAGATGTTAAGTGTGGATTAAGAAATAAGGGTCTGGAGCTCAAGAGAGTGTTTTGGGCTGGTACTCTAGGTCTGTGAATCATCAAAGTATAGGTGGTAGTGGGAGCCACTGGAAAAGCTCAGTAGAAAGTAAGGTCTAGAACTTAGGAAAGGGGTTCACATGATAAATGAATATTTAAACATACAAGAGATAGCTGAAACCCTGGGAGTATATGACATTCCTCCCAGCACAGTAGGGAAAGAATACAGAGTTGATGGTAGAACCCTGGAAAACATGACCATTTGAGGTGTGCACATGAGGAGAATTGACAAAAGAGACTTGAGAATTCTGAGAGCTAGGAAAATAACCACAAAAAAAGGGAGGCAAGGGCAGAGATATATTCAAGAAAAAATGGAGTGAACAGGAGTGTCAAATGCTGCAGAGACATCAAATAATGTTAGGACTGAAAAGTGCCTAATGAATTTTTCAATTAGGAGGTTATTGATGACTTTAATGAGATGATTTGAGAAGAGTGGAGGAAGTCAATGAAATTAACCCCCATATAGCTTTGCAGTGTAGGAAATGTAAACAGATTGAGTAAAGGCAGTAAAAATTTAAAAGAAAAAAAATCAAAGCATGGCTTTATTTTTTGTTTTGTTTTAAATGTTGAGATATGTTCAGAAGCAGTGAAGATGAAGAGATTCGAGATTCAGAAAGATGAAAAATAATTAATTTTTTTTTATATTTCTGTTGTTACATCTATGCTCTCTCATCATCATCGCCCACTATCTGAGCAACAAATCCTTTTAGAACAAAGTGTTAGGGGTTTCCATTTTTTATCTCTATGGTTTAAAAAAAATTCAGTCTCTCATTTCAGATATAGTATTGACAAAGATAGTAGGTTATTTGTACATATCAAGTCTCTATAATTTGGAGATAATCTTTTTTCTAGGTTGACATACAATAAAATGCATCTTTGATGTAGTGAAAATCATACTGGACAATGGCAAAACCAAGAACTTTTATTCATTAAAAGATGCCATAAAATAAAAAGTTAAGCCAATAAATACCTGGGCAAATTTGTTAATATGTATCTGATAGAAGATTAGTGTCCAGAATGTATTAATAACTACAAGTCAACTAAAAGAAAAATAGAATGCAAAAAAAATATATAAATAGGCATTTTATTAAACAGGAAACATGAAAAGATGGCCAACCTTATTAGTCATTAGAGAAGTGCAAGAATACAATACACCTACTAGTACTATAGTTACTAGCTGAAAGACTACACCAAGAATGGATCCTGTGAGTAGTTAAGAATTCTAAAACCTTGCTGCTAAGCATAGAAAAGAAAAACCACTTTAAACACAATTTGGTGTTATCTTACAAAGTTGAGCATGTATATTAACCTATGTTCCAGAAACTCCACTTGTTATTACTTGCCCTAAATAAACTTTATACATGTCTCATTAGACATGATCAAGATAATTCATAGCAATTTTACCTTATAGCAAAAAATAGACCTCAATTTAAACAATGAAAATAAATGAACTTCAGCTACATGCAAGAATGTGGATAAGTATTGCAATATAATGTACGGTGAAAAAACATGACTGATAAACTATTTTTATTTAAATATATAATTTAGGTAAACATACAATGTGCAATGAAATGATAAATATAAAATTCAGAAAAATGCTGACCTCTTTAGGGATTGTATCAGGTTAGGGTTGCAACAAGATACAGTAGGCTAAGATTAGAGCTGTATATACAAGAAGTCTCTATGTCATTGATGATGTCCTACTTCAAAAATTTGGTGATATATCTAGGTATTTATTTTATTATGTGTCCAACTTACACTATATATTTTTCTAGTGCATATCAAGTATTAAACACTAAAAGAGTAAGAATCCACTGGACTTGGGAGAACTCTGTATTCTTACCCAGGTTCTTTTGCTAACTTTCTCTGGAACCACAAAAAAAGTTACTTGTCTGATCTTTGGTTCCCTCATCTGTAACTGGAAAGACTGAGTAATCTCTAAAGTGCTTTCCAGCTCCAAGAATCTTTAGTCCCATGAGCCAAAGAACTAACATGGTCTGTAAGTCAGGGAACTTCCCCGAGTAGCTGTCAAATTACATATTTTGACATAGACTCAAAATAGGGTAAAAGGACAAAGAATATTAATCTGCCAGGTTATTCTAAATCATGGAAAATCCAAATAAGGAAAGACAAATAAGGTTGTATTTGGTTATTTGAAACTATATTGTTTTACCTGTGGGTCAAAGGGCTACTTAACCATAATCTCCCATATAGCTTTCAAAATTAAATATATATATATATATTTTTCAATTATACATACAAATCCGTATATATATGAAATCTAGGAAAAATTACATTCAAATGACAAAAGTCTCAATAAATATCTCCAGATATGACACAGATTGACTCATAGGAAGAGAGAAGACACTGAGGCCAACTTAACAAACTTCTTGCCCATCCTAAGAAAGCAGTAGTAGCACACGAAATAAAAAACAAAACTCCTTAGAAAAACCCTATTAACATTCCCTAATTAAGAGGACAGGGACAGACTCTGGGACACACAGGCTCAAACCACTTGGCTGACTTTTCACCAGTGCTAATCAACATACTAGCAAATGATAATAGCACATTTATAGTGCATACTATATGCCAGAGATAGTTCTGAGCTCTTCAGGTAATTAGCTTATTGGTAGATACTATTGTTTCCATTTTACAGATGAAGGAACTGAGTTATAGAGGATTTAAGTGATTCTCTACAGTTAGTGAGTGGCAGAGGAAAGATGTAAACCCAATCTCTTTGCTTCTAGAGTCTGGTGCCTTAATCACAGAATTATACTCTCCCTCAACAGCAAAAGAAAGTAGCTATATTTGGTGTCCATTGCCATAATAACACTGTGTAACAAAGCACTCCAAAATTCAGTGACATACAACAGTAGGCATTTATTTATCTTATGAGTTTGTAGGTTGGTTGTCTAGACTATACTGGGCCGTTTTCCTGGTCTTGTCTGGGCACACTCCTAGGTCTTAGAGTTAACCAGCTATTATCTGTGGTGCACACATCTGGGAGTTACTTTGCTGTCACCTGCATGACTCAGCTCTCTTCTATGAATCTTTCACATCCTTCCAGCTAGCTAACCCAGTCGTATTCTCCTGGCAGAGGTGCAAGAGCAGTTATGAACTCTGAAATGCCTCTGCTTGTAGTCACATCAGCACACATCTCTACTGGCTGAAATAAGTCACTCTTCCTATTTAGTGAGAGAAACTACAAGGGAAATGGCATGTGTATATGGAAGGTCTCACAGAAGAATTGAGGCCTCTAATGCATTAATTTACTGTAAAAGCCATGCTAAGAGGTGCCCAAAGCAGCTTCTGCGACAATGACAAGACTCCTTCCTGAAGCCATGAGCAGCAGCTCCTGGAAGGAGGGAGGCCCAACAATGTGTCATTTGGATCCAAGCTTTAAGACAACTGGATTCAGAAACTTGGTCTCCATAGAAGATTTTTCAATGAGAGAGAAAAAAACAGAAGCAACAACACAAAGGCAAATGCAGCAGCCTTCCTCAGGCTTCTAGATGACCCCAATGGGTACTTACATCAACCACTTAGCATCTGAGAGGAGAATTTGCATAGCCACCATAGAAAAAGGAAGGAGGCCTAAAGAGAGATTTATGAGGAAAAGTGTTCTCAGTTTCTAATGGGATTGACAGTTACCACATGTCAATCTACAGAGCATCTCTGGCTGGCAGTTGTCTTTACGCACTTGAGAGAAGGTGGGTGTACAGTAGGCTGGGTATGGGTAGTAGTCTGGTATTACCATCTAGCTGCTAATGTCTGAATCTTGCCTTTCACCCATTTACTAAACAAGCACACATAGAGCAGTTACCATGTACCAGACTGAAAACACATAAGCTGTGCTGTGTTTGCAATCACTGGGGATCTCTTAGTCTGGAGCACTAATTTTTCACTGGCTCCCAGGTAGAGGGATGTGTCTTTCAGGCCCAGGGTATTCCTTGAAATATTTGTAGGAATTAAAGCAGCCTGATTATTGCTATTCTGTTTCCTAAGGCTCCTGAGTCTCTGAACATGCTGAGTGAGTATAACCACCTCTTAAGTATATCCAGCTAAGTTTTTTTTCTGATTCTCAGGGAATAGAGTTCTTATTCTCCTTCACAGAAAAAGAAAGAAACTCTGTTCAGGAAAAGGGTGGCCTAAGACTGGGTGAGCTCATATAGCAATTTTAAGGATCTACTTCTGGAGACAGAGGGTGAGGTATAAGGTGTCAGGTGATGAAGCTCAGACCAGCTCCCTGACTACTCACCCTAGTTATGGCAGTTCTGACATCAAAGATGTCAAAAATGTGAAGACACCATTGAAATGATCTTTCACACACTGAGTTCCCTACCCTCTGGTGGCCATTGCAAGAGGTCAAAAAGCAGGCAGTCAAAAATGAAAAGGTACCCTGTCATGAACAATATTAACTATCTAAGAATATAACTTCCTGAACCTTTTTAGCTCAGCATGCTTGGCCTAAGTCAAATGCTCTAAATGTGTCTTACAAAGTACTTTCAAATTTCATTGAATAAATTTCAACTGCAAATACTGACAAGGCATGCTCAGGCATAAGAATCCTAGTATAATAGCAAAGTAGTTAGAGTGCCAAATGATACGGATTATGCATTGTGCTATGTTCAGAAAGTTTTAAGGAGGAACAATCATTTTCAAAAGAACCAGAAATCAATCTGAGAGGATAAAAGTGAGAAAAGGAGGCTTAGATTACTTTTCAGAACCTCCAGTCAAGCATGGACATCTACAGAGTGACAGTTTTTCATACGAATCAGGAGATTATGAGCTCTGAGATCCTTTCCCCTATCATGTGTATTAGGATAATTGTTTCTCTAATTCAAATCTCTAAGCAGCTTAATGCCTGTTCTTATTTCAATTTAGAGAGAACAACAAAAATGCTGTATCTGTTCCGTGTCTGCTTCTCCAAGTGAAACTTTAAATTACTCCAAGCTCTGAGCTTAAGTGGTTGACCAAATAGGTTAGGCATTCCTTCTAAATATAAAAAGGTGAAGAAAGACTTTCCAAGGCCAAAACTCAAAAAGTGGTCTTAAGATTGTTAGGGGAGTATAATAACATCTTCCTACCAAAATACATCTGGGAACAACTTAATCTAAGATTAGAGGTTAAAAACCAAAACAAATCGGCTGGGCGCGGTGGCTCATGCTTGTAATCCCAGCACTTTGGGGGGCCGAGGCAGGCGGATCACGAGGTCAGGAGATAGAGACCACGGTGAAACCCCGTCTCTACTAAAAATTACAAAAAATTAGCCGGGTGTGGTGGCGGGCGCCCGTAGTCCCAGCTACTTGGAGAGGCTGAGGCAGAAGAATGGCACGAACCCAGGAGGCGGAGCTTGCAGTGAGCCGAGATTGTGCCACTGCACTCCAGCCTGGGTGACAGAGTGAGACTCCGTCTCAAAAAAAAACAAAAAAAACAACAAAAAAAAACAAAAACAAATCTATGCTGCATTCAGTGCTGTGAGTTAGAACCACCATGATTATACCAAATTCCATGCCAAACTTCATGATATGCCAACACTATTAGGTGATAGATTTGGGGACTTAACTGTGGCAAGAGATAGCCATCCTCACTGACACCACAGCACCTCCCCTATTCTTTGGAGATTCTGGTCCTTGTCCATGGCTCACTGTTGCTTTCTCTCCAGGTCTATTCTTGTCATCACCTTTTTCAATCTCATCTCTTGGACTCGTCTTTATTCTATGGGTTCACTAACTAGCTGATCACGTACTCTGATGACCCCCCAAAATGTGTCTCTAACCAAGAACTTTCTTCAATTCATATTCAGCTGCCTCCTTCATTCTCACTTGGATGTCTAATAGGCATATCAAAATATGTTCAAAATTAAACTTATTTAATTTTAAACCCATAGTCCTCAAATTTGTTCCTTTTACAGCCTCTCCCATGTGGACCAAGACTTCATTTTTGTGCACTGTTGTTTCTTTACTGCCTGGCATATAGTAGGTGCTCAGTAAAAGTTTAGTGAATGAATCGTTTTTTATTTTCACAGTAGTTAAAACTAAACTGTTGTAAAGCAGGATATTTCACTTCTGCTTTATTATGAGAGAGTAAACTAGATAGAATGTTGTGAGCTTGCTCTGGAAATGCAATAGCACAGCAGTGTTAGAGGTATTCTGAGTACTTAGTAACTGACGTGTAAACAAACCATTGTACCAAATCTGATTTTTCTGCCTACCATCTTCTGCTCCGGTCTCGTATAGATTACCACCAGGGTCAATCTCTTCAATGACAGATTTGACCATATCACTACCTTGCTCAAAATGCTTTGGAGTATATAAAGAACTTTAACTTCCTCCACCTGGCATCCAAAAGTCTCCTTTTTTGAGTTTCCACCTGTTACTTCTCCATCTTCATCCTGAGATAGGGCCCTTGATACAAGCAGCATCATAACCCTAAAGGTGACTCTGGTCTCTCATGTTCATCAGGACTTCTTGGCTGGAAATGACAGAAATGAGATAGAAGAGAACATATTGTCTCATGTAGCTGTAAATATGTCTCTGTACTGATATAGAAAGATGGTTGGTCACAATGTATTGTTGAGAGAAAAGCAAGCCGTAGAACAGCATGTATACTGTGATTCTAATTTTATATATTTTAAAATCTACCTATAGTTGAGTGTGTTTATATGCCTGAGGAAGAAAAAGTCTGGAAGAATAAATATACACCAAATGTTAGTAATAATTAACCTCTAGTGAGTAAAAAATCTGGATGATATATTTTCCAATTTACATATTTATATATTAGAATATTCTATAGAAAAGGTTTAAACTTATGCTTCGTTCATGGTATCACCCTGCTAATGCAATGCCATCATATGCCATCCAATATGGAGCCAGTAGCTACCTATGGCCACTTAAATTTAAAAGTGAAATAAAAAAAATCCATCCATCAGCTGCACTAGCCACATTTCAAGTGCTCAAGAGCCACCTATAGCTAGTGGCTGCCACATTGAGTGCACAGATATAGAACATTTCCATAAATGCACAGTGTTACTCCCACAATGTGAAACACCTGTCAAGCTAGGTGAGCTAGATGCTCACCTGATTGCTTTCTCTAGTATAATTGGCTTCGTTTAGATGCAGCCAGAGGGAAGCAGGTGCAGGTCTGAACACTTGTGATCTGACAGCCACCAGGAGTTTGACCGAAGTCCCAATCTGTTCATTTACGCAGGATCCTTAAATGCGTTTGGGAAAGACATTATCTTAGAGGCAACCTATTGAGTAATTTCAAAGGGAAATAAGAAAAATCCTTACCCAGTAATTTTTAAAGGAAAATGAGAACATCTGAGTCTCTTTGCAACATTGAGATTTACCTGTTTTAATTAAAAAAACAAACTGCTTGACTCGAGAGAATGTTTCTCCTTTTCATATTATTTGCCTAATTCCCAAATAACTTGGCCATGCTCATGGAGAAAGAAGAATCATGTTCCTTTCTGGCAAGGAAATTAAAACGGTACCATAAGTACTTCTGTTTAAAACTGTTTGAAAGCAAACATAGGAAACTCTTACCATGTTTCCTAAGTTTTTTTTTAATTGGAATCTTTAACATTTGTTCCACATGGCATGATGAAAACTCAATGTTCGTTTTATGTTTTCATTCTAATGTGGAATCATAAAATCATTTTTCAGTACCTAAGTCCCTAATTTAAACACTCATGATGAGAAAATAATTCCTATTATAACCAAAACTCTTTTAAAAAGATTTGAGATAAGTGTGATTTTAATATTTAAATAGAACTTTATTATATCTCTGATCTCCTTTGAAAACTATGAAACAGTAGGTTCATGAAAATATTCCTCATTTTCGGGGGGTGGAGCCAAGATGGCCGAATAGGAACAGCTCCGGTCTCCAGCTCCCAGCCCCAGCGACACAGAAGACGGGTGATTTCTGCATTTCTGCTTGAGGTACTGGTTTCATCTCACTAGGGAGTGCCTAACAGTGGGTGCAGGACAGTCGGTGAAGCGCACTGTGCGCGAGCCGAAGCAGGGCGAGGCATTGACTCACTCGGGAAGCCCAAGGGGTCAGGGAGTTCCCTTTCCTAGTCAAAGAAAGGGGAAGCAGACGGCACCTGGAATATCAGGTCAGTCCCACCCTAACTGCGCTTTTCCAACGGGCCTGGAAAACGGCACACTAGGAGATTGTGTCCCGCACCTGGCTCGGAGGGTCCTATGCCCACGGAGTCTCGCTAATTGCTAGCACAGCAGTCTGAGATCAAGCTGCAAGGCGGCAGCGAGGCTGGGGGAGGGGCGCCCGCCATTGCCCAGGCTTGCTTAGGTAAACAAAGCAGCCAGGAAGCTCGAACTGGGTGGAGCCCACCACAGCTCAAGGAGGCCTGCCTGTCTCTGTAGGCTCCACCTCTGGGGGCAGGGCACAGACAAACAAAAACTCGGCAAGAACTTCCACAGACTTAAATGTCCCTGTCTGTCCCTGTCTGACTGACAGCTTTGAAGAGAGTAGTGGTTCTCCCAGCACGCAGCTGGAGATCTGAGAACGGTCAGACTGCCTCCTAAAGCGGGTCCCTCACCCCTGAGCAGCCTAACTGGGAAGCACCCCCCCAGTAGGGACAGACTGACACCTCATTCAACCCGGTACTTCTCTGAGACAAAACTTTCAGAGGAACTATCAGACAGCTGAATTTGTGGTCTCACGAAAATCCGCTGTTCTGCAGCCACCGCTGCTGACACCCAGCCAAACAGGGTCTGGAGTGCACCTCTAGTAAACTCCAACAGACCTGCAGCTGAGGGTCCTGTCTGGTAGAAGGAAAACTAACAAACAGAAAGGACATCCACACCAAAAACCCATCTGTACATCACCATCATCAAAGACAAAAAGTAGATAAAACCACAAAGATGGGGAAAAAACAGACCAAAAAAACTGGAAACTCTAAAAAACAGAGCACCTCTCCTCCTCCAAAGGAACGCAGTTCCTCACCAGCAACGGAACAAAGCTGGATGGAGGATGACTTTGATGAGTTGAGAGAAGAAGGCTTCAGACGATCAAACTACTCTGAGCTACGAGAGGAAATTCAAAACAACAGCAAAGAAGTTAAAAACTTTGAAAAAAAATTAGAAGAATGGATAACTAGAATAACCAACGGAGAGAAGGGCTTCAAGGAGCCGATGGAGCTGAAAGCCAAGTTTCGAGAACTACGCGAAGATTGCAGAAGCCTCAGTAGCAGATGCGATCAACTGGAAGAAAGGGTATCGCTGATGGAAGATGAAATGAATGAAATGAAAAGAGAAGGGAAGTTTAGAGAAAAAAGGATAAAAAGAAATGAACAAAGCCTCCAAGAAATTTGGGACTATGTGAAAAGACCAAACCTACGTCTGATTGGTGTACCTGAAAATGATGGGGAGAATGGAACCAAGTTGGAAAACACTCTGCAAGATATTATCCAGGAGAACTTCCCCAATCTAGCAAGGCAGGCCAGCATTCAGATTCAGGAAATACAGAGAACGCCACAAAGATACTCCTCGAGAAGGGCAACTCCAAGACACATTATTGTCAGATTCACCAAAGTTGAAATGAAAGAAAAAATGTTAAGGGCAGCCAGAGAGAAAGGTCGGGTTACCCACAAAGGGAAGCCCATCAGACTAACAGCTGATCTCTCAGCAGAAACTCTACAAGCCAGAAGAGAGTGGGGGCCGATATTCAACATTCTTAAAGAAAAGAATTTTCAACCCAGAATCTCCTATCCCGCCAAACTAAGCTTCATAAGTGAAGGAGAAATAAAAACTTTACAGACAAGCAAATGCTGAGTGATTTTGTCACCACCAGGCCTGCCCTAAAAGAGCTCCTGAAGGAAGCACTAAACATGGAAAGGAACAACCAGTACCAGCCACTGCAAAAACATGCCAAATTGTAAAGACCATCGAGACTAGGAAGAAACTATAGCAACTAACGAGCAAAATAACCAACTAACATCATAATGACAGGATCAGATTCACACATAACAATATTAACATTAAATGTAAATGGGCTAAATGCTCCAATCAAAAGACACAGACTGGCAAACTGGATAAGGAGTCAGGACCCATCAGTGTGCTGTATTCAGGAAACCCATCTCACGTGCAGAGACACACATAGACTCAAAATAAAGGGATGGAGGAAGATCTATCAAGCAACTGGAAAACAAAAAAAGGCAGGGGTTGCAATCCTAGTCTCTGATAAAATAGACTTTAAACCAACAAAGATCAAAAGAGACAAAGAAGGCCATTACATAATGGTAAAGGGATCAATTCATCAAGAAGAGCTAACTATCCTAAATATATATGCACCCAACACAGGAGCACCCAGATTCATAAAGCAAGTCCTGAGTGACCTACAAAGGGACTTAAACTCCCACACAATAATAATGGGAGATTTTAACACCCCACTGTCAGCATTAGACAGATCAACGAGACAGAAAGTTAACAAGGATATCCAGGAATTGAACTCAGCTCTACATAAAGTGGACCTAATAGACATCTACAGAACTCTCCACCCCAAGTCAACAGAATATACATTTTTTTCAGCACCACACCACACCTATTCCAAAATTGACCACATAGTTGGAAGTAAAGCTCTCCTCAGCAAATGTAAAAGAACAGAAATTATAACAAACTGTCTCTCAGACCACAGTGCAATCAAACTAGAACTCAGGATTAAGAAACTCACTCAAAACCGCTCTACTACATGGAAACTGAACAACCTGCTCCTGAATGACTATTGGGTACATAATGAAATGAAGGCAGAAATAAAGATGTTCTTTGAAACCAACGAGAACAAAGACACAACATACCAGAATCTCTGGGACACATTCAAAGCAGTGTGTAGAGGGAAATTTATAGCACTAAATGCCCACAAGAGAAAGCAGGAAAGATCCAAAATTGACTCCCTAACATCACAATTAAAAGAACTAGAAAAGCAAGAGCAAACACATTCAAAAGCTAGCAGAAGGCTAGAAATAACTAAAATCAGAGCAGAACTGAAGGAAATAGAGACACAAAAAACCCTTCAAAAAATTAATGAATCCAGGAGCTGGTTTTTTGAAAAGATCAAGAAAATTGATGGACCGCTAGCAAGACTAATAAAGAAGAAAAGAGAGAAGAATCAAATAGATGCAATAAAAAACGAAAAAGGGGATATCACCACCGATCCCACAGAAATACAATCTACTATCAGAGAATACTACAAACACCTCTATGCAAATAAACGAGAAAATCTAGAAGAAATGGATAAATTCCTCAACAAATACACCCTCCCAAGACTAAACCAGGAAGAAGTTGAATCTCTGAATAGACCAATAACAGGCTCTGAAATTGTGGCAATAATCAATAGCTTACCAACCAAAAAGAGTCCAGGACCTGATGGATTCACAGCCGAATTCTACCAGAGGTACAAGGAGGAACTGGTACCATTCCTTCTGAAACTATTCCAATCGATAGAAAAAGAGGGAATCCTCCCTAACACATTTTATGAAGCCAGCATCATCCTGATACCAAAACCTGGCAGAGACATAACCAAAAAAGAGAATTTCAGACCAATATCCTTGATGAACATTGATGCAAAAATCCTCAATAAAATACTGGCAAACCGAATCCAGCAGCACATCAAAAAGCTTATCCACCATGATCAAGTGGGCTTCATCCCTGGGATGCAAGGCTGGTTCAACATACGCAAATCAATAAATGTAATCCAACATATAAACAGAACCAAAGACAAAAACCACATGATTATCTCAATAGATGCAGAAAAGGCCTTTGACAAAATTCAACAACCCTTCATGCTAAAAACTCTCAATAAATTAGGTATTGATGGGACGTATCTCAAAATAATAAGAGCTATCTACGACAAACCCACAGCCAATATCATACTGAATGGGCAAAAACTGGAAGCATTCCCTCTGAAAACTGGCACAAGACAGGGATGCCCTCTCTCACCGCTCCTGTTCAACATAGTGCTGGAAGTTCTGGCCAGAGCAATCAGGCAGGAGAAGGAAATAAAAGGTATTCAATTAGGAAAAGAGGAAGTCAAATTGTCCCTGTTTGCAGATGACATGATTGTATATCTAGAAAACCCCATTGTCTCAGCCCAAAATCTCCTTAAGCTGATTAGCAACTTCAGCGAAGTCTCAGGATACAAAATTAATGTACAAAAATCACAAGCATTCTTGTACACCAATAACAGACAAACAGAGAGCCAAATCATGAGTGAACTCCCATTCACAATTGCTTCAAAGAGAATAAAATACCTAGGAATCCAACTTACAAGGGATGTGAAGGACCTCTTCAAGGAGAACTACAAACCACTGCTCAATGAAATAAAAGAGGATACAAACAAATGGAAGAACATTCCATGCTCATGGGTTGGAAGAATCAATATCGTGAAAATGGCCATACTGCCCAAGGTAATTTATAGATTCAATGCCATCCCCATCAAGCTACCAATGACTTTCTTCACAGAATTGGAAAAAACTACTTTAAAGTTCATATGGAACCAAAAAGGAGCCCGCATCGCCAAGTCAATCCTAAGCCAAAAGAACAAAGCTGGAGGCATCACGCTACCTGACTTTAAACTATACTACAAGGCTACAGTAACCAAAACAGCATGGTACTGGTACCACAACAGAGACATAGATCAATGGAACAGAACAGAGCCCTCAGAAATGATGCCACATAGCTACAACTATCTGATCTTTGACAAACCTGACAAAAACAAGAAATGGGGAAAGGATTCCCTATTTAATAAATGGTGCTGGGAAAACTGGCTAGCCATATGTAGAAAGCTGAAACTGGATCCCTTCCTTACACCTTATACAAAAATTAATTCAAGATGGATTAAAGACTTATATGTTAGACCTAAAACCATTAAAATCCTACAAGAAAACCTAGGCAATACCATTCAGGACATAGGCGTGGGCAAGGACTTCATGTCTAAAACACCAAAAGCAATGGCAACAAAAGCCAAAATCGACAAATGGGATCTCATTAAACTAAAGAGCTTCTGCACAGCAAAAGAAACTATCATCAGAATGAACAGGCAACCTACAGAATGGGAGAAAATTTTTGCAACCTACTCATCTGACAAAGGGCTAATATCCAGAATCTATAACAAACTCAAACAAATTTACAAGAAAAAAACAAACAACCCCATCAAAAAGTGGGCAGAGGACATGAACAGACACTTCTCAAAAGAAGACATTTATGCAGCCAGAAAACACATGAAGAAATGCTCATCATCACTGGCCATCAGAGAAATGCAAATCAAAACCACAGTGAGATACCATCTCACACCAGTTAGAATGGCCATCATTAAAAAATCAGGAAACAACAGGTGCTGGAGAGGATGTGGAGAAATAGGAACACTTTTACACTGTTGGTGGGACTGTAAACTAGTTCAACCATTGTGGAAGTCAGTGTGGCGATTCCTCAGGGATCTCGAACTAGAAATACCATTTGACCCAGCCATCCCATTACTGGGTATATACCCAAAGGACTATAAATCATGCTGCTATAAAGACACATGCACACGTATGTTTATTGCGGCACTATTCACAATAGCAAAGAGTTGGAACCAACCCAAATGTCCAACAACGATAGACTGGATTAAGAAAATGTGGCACATATACACCATGGAATACTATGCAGCCATAAAAAATGATGAGTTCGTGTCCTTTGTAGGGACATGGATGAAACTGGAAAACATCATTCTCAGTAAACTATCGCAAGGACAAAAAACCAAACACCGCATGTTCTCACTCATAGGTGGGAATTGAACAATGAGAACTCATGGACACAGGAAGGGGAACATCACACTCCGGGGACGGTTGTGGGGTGGGGGGAGGGGGGAGGGACAGCATTAGGAGATACACCTAATGCTAAATGACGAGTTAATGGGTGCAGGAAATCAACATGGCACATGGATACATATGTAACAAACCTGCACATTGTGCACATGTACCCTAAAACCCTAAAGTATAATAAAAAAAAAAAAGAAAAAAAAAAAAAAAAAAAAAAAAAAAAAAGAAAATATTCCTCATTTTTTAGAGCAAAATTATTACACTGATATCTGTAATGAATTACAGTGGAGGGTTCCACAGCATTTCATGGTTGTGGACTTTTGTACAAGAGTCAACAGCAATCAGATGTCTTTTTTTAATTTAATAAAAGATTAAGAATGCATTAGTGGCCAGGCATGGTGGCTCATTCCTGTAATCCCAACATTTTGGGAGGCCAAGGCAGGCGGATCATTTGAGGTCAGGAGTTCAAGACCAACCTGGCCAACATGGTGAAACCCATCTCTACTAAAAATACAAAATGAGCCGGGTGTGGTGGCGTACACCTGTAATTTCAGCTACTCGGGAGGCTGAGGCACGAGAATTGCTTGAACCCAGGAGGCTGCAGTGAGCCAAGATCATGCCCCTGGACTCCAGCCTGGGCGACAGAGTGAGACTTTGTCTCCAAAAATAAAAAGAATGCATTAGCATGCAGCATGATTCTTATTTTCTACTCATTCTGCTTCTTTTTCAACAAGTCAGATTTATTGCAACCACAAATTGAGAAAGACAGTAGTTTGGGTCTATTATCAAATGCCACCTTTTATTCAACATAACACCTTCTAAGTCTATACGATGCTAAATATTCATTCATGGGCTCTATTTGGTCTTTGCATCTACCAAATTGAATTAATTATACTGCCCAGTATGTGGTTTAGTCATTTGATGATTTGTCCTCACCATTCCCTATCCTGACTCTAATGTATTTATTATATGCCCTTAAATATGTATATATCCTGAAAAGTATGTAGTGTTTTTAGTACATGTTTTTAACTTAGATAAAAATCATTGTACTATGGGTCTTTCTCTGCTTCTTTTCTGTTTTTCACTTCATGCTTTTAAGCTTTGTTTTTAAGCTTTTTAGTTAGTAGAACATAATGATTAAGAGTAGAAAATCTAGAGCAGCGGTTCCCAACATTTTTGGCACCAGAGACCAATTTTGTGGAAGACAATTTTTCCACGGACCAGGGGATAGGGATGGTTTTAGGATGATTCAAGCACATTACATTTATTGTGTATTTTATTTCTATTATTAATATAACATATACTGAAATAATTATACAACTCATCATATGTAGAATCAGTGGGAACCCTTAGCTTGTTTTCCTGCAACTAGATAGTCCATCTGGGGGTGATAGGAAACAGTGACAGATTATCAGGCATTAGATTCTCATAAGGAACATGAAACCTAGATCTCACACTTGTGCAGTTCACAATAGGGTTCATGCTTCTGTGAGAATCTCATGGCACTGCTGATTTGACAGGAGGCAGAGCTCAGGTGGTAGTGTGAGTAATAGGGAGCAGCTGTAAATACAGATGAAGATTTGCTCACTTGCCTGCCACTCACCTCCTGCTGTGTGGCCCAGTTCCTATCAGGCCATAGACCAGGGGGGTTGTGAATCCCTGATCTAGATTATACTACATAGGGTGAATGCTGGCTCTTCCATGCTGTGTGACCTTATGCTAATAACTTAAACTCTCTGATCCTCATGCTGCTTACCTGTAAAATAGTTACTAATATCCACTTTCTAAAAATATAAGGACTGAATGAACGTGTGTAAAGAACTTAGGCCTCGAAAAGTATTAGATATTTAATAACAGCCACTATGTGTTTATGAAAATCCAATACATTATTTTTAACAATTATGTAATATTCCATCATAGACAGTACCTTTTTACTTATTTTCCTGTTCCCTCCAACTTTTTAACCAAAAATGACACTGTATTGACATCCTTATGTCTTTCCTTGCACAAACCTAAGGGAGGTATACCAACGAGTGTGACTACTGGGTTATAGGGCATATGCACACTCCCCTTCTCCAGGCAGTGCCAGGTTGTACGCCAAAAAGTCTGTGCCAACTTAAACTCTCTTGGCTGTGCATGGTGTTTCCATTTGCCTATATTCTCATCAACACTTATTATCTAACTTTCAAATTTTTGCTAATTTGATTAGACATAAAAATAGCATGTCACTGTTGTTTTGATTTGCATTTCTCCTTTAGTGAGCTCATGTATATGAAAGTCATTTGGATTTCTCTAGCATTTAGCTGGTGAATGTTTAACTCTTGGCTTTAGGGGATGATGAAAGAGAAGGGAGGTTGATTTGTTGAGCAGTTTGTCAATTTCCATGGTATAAATACTGCGGCATGACCAATTTCAAGCTATCCTTTAGCAACTAGCTCATGAAATTTCATAATAGGCTCTCATAAGATGGCACAACACAGCTCCAGGACACTATTGGATTGTTCCCTCTAGAAATTGCTTATTCATAACTTTGCCCATGTAAATATTTGATTTCCTGTCTTTCCCTTCAGGATTTACAGGAGTTTGTTTTATATATATGATGTTAATTACACCCGTGTTTCGAAGATTGCAAATAATTTCTCCCACTCTGCAAGAGTTAACCCTTTTGTTAACTTTATTGAAGAGTTAGTTTACTGAACAGAATGCCTTGAAGTTTGATGTAATCAATTGTTTCCATTTTTTTCCTTTGGCCTTTTGCTTTAGGGATCTTATTTAAGAAACGCATCTTACTCCAAATGTGTTTATCAAACACCAGGTTTCATTCTTGCTGCCTGGGATTCAAAGATGAGTTCCTGAGGAGCTTGCAGTTTAGGGGCAAGAAAACAACATGCAACTGAGTGGTGGTAATACAATATGGAATGTGCTTATTGTTGCTACATTTGCAAATATTTAGATGTGCCTTTGCAAAGCAGAACAATTTTCCCCAATAGTGCATCTATGTGAATGATTAAAGGTCTGAACTTCACGAGCTAGGAGAGGTAAAGTAATAACTCCTTATAACTTCACAAAGCATCCCAGTGTCTTGGGAATTTCATCTTGTCTCCTTTGAGAAAGTTGTCCAAAGATAACAGAACTTGAGATGACCTTACAGCAGTGGTGGAGCCCAGTCCAGCATTCCATTGCTAACCCATTTCTCTGGCCATACACATTTGCTGCTCCTCCTCTTAGTTTCCACTCCTGCTCCTCCCTATGCTTCCTTAAAAAACAACAATAGCAGCAACTCTTGTATTATTGTCCTTTAACCCAACTGTTTGAACTGCATCCTCTCTTTTGAAACTTTCTGCATATAGCTTATAAGAGCTTTAAAACAGGATATATGTGTTTTACATAATAATTGATAGAAACTCAAGAGTTTAATTTTTAAAATATTAGATAGGTGTTTGCTTACACATTCATAGAATGGTGTGATCACATAAAACTACACCCAGATAAGCCTTGAAGAAATATTCGTAAGTCTTTTAGAGATATAGATGGTGATAGTGATGCTGAGCCTGACTGGGTTGAAGGAGAAGAACTATCTTGTGAGGAGTTGAGGAGCTCCAAGCCGAATTTTTTTGAGGGTTGAGAGGGTGAGCGGACTGCCACTGCTGACGGCTTCACCAGAATTGCTCCTAAGCAACCCAGAGATCCAAAAGGGACCTCTGTAATTGCAGAAATTCCAGGGGTGGTACTCATTGTGAAGTATGTTGTCGCTGCTATTATTGTTTGCCACATTCTTTCATTCTCCTTTCTTAGCTTGCTATGACATATGCATAATAGTGAATAGTGTAGCAAAGAACCTGATTTGGGGGTCCCTGTGCCTGAACTTATGAGACGGCATTTGTCTCTGAGTTCCTTAAAATGGTCCAAGCAAAATGTTCCTATTTTGTAACCACAATTGAGGTCAATGGTTCAATGATCAAGAACAGATAGTATATTTATCCTGATAGAAATAAAGATTGTAGCAATACAAAAGGCTTTTATTAAATTTGATGCCTGTAAACAGGTTGCTTCTAACACCCCCAATACAAATAAACAGTCATACTTTTTCTCTCCCTCCCTTCTTCTTTCCAGTTCAGAAACTGTGCCTGCATTTCCCAAATTCAGTTTCATAAATATTCTTTATATTGATAATTTAGTGCACCATGGGTAGAAAGCGGGGGAAGTTCTATGTTCAAATGAGTTTAAATGACTGTATGCTAAAATGCATTTCTGGGAATTCCCCAATACCAGTAGGCCCTGAGAATATTCCAGTAACAAAATGTGTCAAATTGAGTTTAACCCAGGATTTCACAAACTTCTCCTGGCCCCAGATACTTATCTCTCTGTCTCATGTCCCCACACTCCCTCTTCTTTCCCAGAGCACCACTCAGAACACATTTATATTAAACCAATAGTTTAGTTTTAACCAATGTAATAATATGTCCCAAACAGTTTCATATCATATCACAAACTATAGACTCTCAGCCACTTATTCAACCAATATTTTATTATTATGTGCCTGTGCTAAACTGGGGTTACAGATTTGAAGGATCCTTTCCCTTAGGGCCTCACAGCTTGGTTTGGAGAGATTGGGATAGTCACCTCATGCCAGAAGGGCACAGTTCCTGGCAGGTATGCACAGGAACTGTATAGGAGCATAGGAGGGAGACATCACATTATGCTGTGAAGACTTCTGAGCAATTTTGGGAGCTTTAGTGTTCATCTAACCAATGTCCATCCACTTCTGGGTTCTTCTTTATAATTCAACAACTAGTGTTCTGTACTAGAATATTCTAGTGATAGAAAACACATTACATGCTCCCATCCTCAAATAATGAAAAGTACAGCATCAAATATATCACAAAACCCCATGCAACTTAATCCCACTGTAGCCCATGCATAATGACTAGGCAAACTTCTTTTGTTGGGCTAAAATCCTATTCTTAAGTGGATTAATCTATTTTTAAATCCTTAAGTAAGTTATCTTTACTTTGGACTTACAACATCACACATTAGGGTTTTAATGTGGATATTATTATAGCATGAACAGGCCAACAGAATTAATTATAAAAGTTTTCTTTACTCTTCTGTCTAGGTTTAAGACTCAAAATGACTGTTAGAACAAGGGAAAGCCTAAAAGCCACACGTTAGGCAGAAAGTTAAACCAGTCTTCCCAAAGCCAGTTCAGTACTCATTTTTGTACAATGCCTAAAGCTGCACAAGTAGTTAATGGTCCATCTAGTACTGCATCTGGGTCTTAAAATTCCAAAGGCCATACATTTCCATTACACCATAACAACTAGCTCAAATGTCACTGCTGCCACAATACTTCTCTGTCTCTCAGTGAATATTCACTTCTTGATGTCATTGTGGTGTCTGTCCATCCTTCCATCTTTCTCAGCCACTCATCTCTCCATCTGTTAAGGTATAACCAATCGTGGTATAACACTGATAATATGGTCACATCCTCATATCCTTGAAAAGCTAGGAACTTCATCTTTATATTTCTCTCATCCCTCTGAGGGGCTTGGCACATGGTTGGTGTGTAGCAGGAGTTTGCTGACTTCTATTGCTTTGCCAGAGAGACCTCAAGTTAGCACCAAAATCAGTTTAGTTTAACAAAAGATATAGCGGAACTGTAAAATTTTAGACTGTAGAGATCCTTGATGGATTGCATCTATCCCCTGCCCCTCCCTTAAACAAATGAATAAATAAGTAAAATGCACAAGTCATCCATGACCTTCTGTTCACAGAATTCTCTTGGCTCGTCCTCTCACCACTGTCACTTTCTCATGCATACCATGTGTATTCAGCTCTGCCCTTTCCCTTCTTTGAGGCAGCCCTGGGAAAGAACAGAGCTCTTGAGCCTCTCAGGCTCGAGTTCTATGCCTTTTGCTCTACTGATCCTTGCAATTATTGACTATCAGAAACTTGCTGTAGGATTTTATATTTATCCCAAATGTCAGAATCATTTTGAATTTTTAATCTTGCTTTCTGATATTAGCTATGCCTGCCAGTTTTATATCACTATACATTTAACATTCTTCTATGTATTCATCCATGTCATTGAATTAAAAAATCCCTAGCAGCAAAAGATCAAAGAGAAAATTTTGTAGCCCAATTTAGTTTAAGTTAAACCCAATATTTATCCCTTTCTTGATGTAGTTGTAAATCTACTTAGTAATATTATTATATACTCTACATTTCTCCATATCATCCACCTATAAACAACCACTGAGACACTGGAGGAAGGAAATACTAAATGAAGACAAGAATGTACTATTTGCATTTATTCTTTAACGAGTGGCCAAGTAAGAAGGTGAAGGCAGCCCAGGAAGAGAGGTAGACCTATGTATTCTCCACTAGCTAAGGGGCCATGCCTGATGGGATTTGCTGGCTTGGACTCTATTCAAATGGTAGGCTGCTTCTATCCATTACCAAAAAATATGGGCAGGACAAAGGCCAGTGTGTTCAATGCAGAGAAAACTGCTGGATTTACCTAGAATAGCTGTGTCTTAATCTGGGCTGCAATAGCAAATTATAATAGACTAGGAAGCATAAACGACCATATAGCTCACTGTTTTGAAAACTGGGAAGCCAAAATCAAAGAGCCAGCAGATTCACTGTCTAGTAAGGGCCCTCTTGCTGGTTTGCAGGTAGCTGCTGTGAACCCCATATATCTGAGACAGGTCTGAATTTAGGAAGTTTATCCAAGGTTAAAGAGACATGCCTATGATATAGCCTGAGGAGGTCCTGATGACATGTGCCCTAGATGGTCAGGACACGGCTTGGTTTTATACATTTTAGAAGACATGAGACATCAATCAATATATGTAAGTTGTACATTGGTTTAGTCCAGAAAGGCGGGACAACTTGAAGCAGGGAAGGGGCTTCCAGGTCACAGGTAGATAAGAGACAAATGGTTGCATTCTTTTGAGTTTTTGATTAGCCTTTCCAAAGGAAGCAATCAGATATGCATTTATCTCAGTCAGCAGAGGGATGACTTTGTCCACAAGGCAATTCCTTGTGAGGGAGGCATGTAGCTTTTTAATCTTTTTTAAGAAATGGAATGAGAGACAGGTTTTCTCTAAGCAGTTCCCAGCTTGACTTTTCCCTTTGGCTTAGTGATTTTGGGGTCCCAAGATTCAGTTTAGTTTCATACTGCCTCCTTGCTATAACCTCACTGAGGCCAAGAGAGAGAGAGAGATCAGCTCTCTCATGTCTCCTAAGAACACTAATCCTATACGTGAGACTGGGACCCCACCTCCAAATACCATCACATTGGGGATTTCGGCTTTGAAATATGAATTTGGGGAGAACACAAAAATTCAGTCCATACAAAGTAATCACTGAAGATTTTGGAGTGTATACAGATATAATCATAGCTATGCCTTAGGATGGTAACTCTTAGCAGCAGGGTAAATGATGGCATGGAGAGGTTGAGATCCCAAAGGCAGCAAGAGCAGGTCGGACAAGATTTCAATAGTGTAGGTGAGAGAATGTGGAAGCCTGAAGGTGGCAGTGGCAGTTTGCACAAATGAGACAAATGTAAGGAGACCCTGCAGTAAGACTTTGGCAACTGACCAGGTATGGCGTGAAGAGAAAGCTAGGGGAAGGAGGAGTCTAAGATGACACTGAGATTTCTAGCCTGTGTAACTGAGAGAATGGTGGTTGGATTTACCAAGATAGGGAACTCAAGAGAAGCTGCAGCTTGGGGAGAGGAGAAATAAGAGTTCCAGTTTAGACTTGTGGCATTTGGAGTACCTATGGAACACACCAAGTTGGTGGTCAGGAGAAAACCCAGAGCTACAAGTGATGATAGGAGAGTCAATGGAATCAATATAAGAATGGAAGCCACAAAAAGAGATGAGATCTCCCTAGAAGAGAACATAGAAAGAAAATGACAAAGGGGTTAAACATAGATCCTGGGTGGGTACCACCATTTATAGACCAGGCTGAGAAAAAGGGAAAATTAAAGGAACAGTGTTTTCAGATAGTCAAGAAAGAAGAATGGAGGAAGAGGAGACCTCAGTCAACCCCTACTATCACCCCAAAGTAAAAAAGCACTGAAAAGGAAGAGCAAATAGAAATTTAAAAGCAAGAAAAAGAGCTGAGTACTTATCAAGTGCCAGGCATTGTACTAAGCTTTTTATATACATCATGTCATTGTGTTAATTGCAGGTTTTAAGTGTAAAAAGAACAGTTAAATGGCTCCAGAGGTTCAGATTGAGGTAACTCATTATACCTCACAGAGTAGTGTAAGTATCATGTAAGAATATATTTAAAGTTACATAGCTGATTACATGAGCAATCAGTAAGAGTCACTATTATTATTTTTTTGGGCTTACCTTTATAATATCTGTCTTCCCTGACAGAAAACCCCATGAGTCCAAAGACCACGGCCATTTTAACATTTCTGTTGCTCAATTTTTTTAACTAAGTATTCTTGTTGTCTGTGTATAGTAGACACTCAATATTAGTTGAATGACTGGATGATCGCATTTCATCTACATATCCTTGCCTGTGGGTGCCTTTTTAGTCCTTAAAGAAGAGGGGATGAATTCTCATATACACACTGGTACATTTGAAGTCCCTCAGTTTTCACAAGAGGATGTCCTTCTTAACCACAGTTTAATTGCTTTAATTAAAAGATATAGGTCTGTCATGGAATCAACCTAAATGCTCAACAATGATAGACTGGATAAACTGTGGAACATATTCACCATGGAATAATATGCATCCATAAAAAAGAATGAGATCATGTCCTTTGTCGGAACATGGATAGAGCTGGAGGCCATTATCCTTAGCAAACTAATGCAGACACAGAAAACAAAATACTGCATGTTCTGACTTATAAGTGGGAGCTAAATGATAACACATTGACACATAGACGGGAACAATGCACACCAGAACCTACCGGAGGGTAGAGGATCAGGAAAAATAATGGATGGATACTAGACTTTATACCTACATGATGAAATAATCTGTACAACAAACCCCCATGACACACATTTACCTATGCAATAGACCTGTACATCCTGCACATGTACCCCTGAACTTAAAAGTTAAAAAAAAAAAGATATAGGTTTCTATTTAACTAACTGGAGACTTGCTAGAAAAATAGTCTCTAATTCACTGCTACCCATTAGTTCTTAAAAACTAAACTGAGAAAAACTGTACCAAGGAATGAGTCTTGAAAGATACACAGTCTATCTACTCTTCTAGGAAACGATTTTTGTTACGAGTCAGACACTGCTCTAAGTACTTGTTACACAGTCCTCATTTAATCTTCATGATAATCTGAAGCATTAAGTACTATAGTAATATTAACCCAATTTTTCAAATGGAGGCACAAAAATTTAGACCACACACCTAGTAGGCAGCACAGCTGGTTTCCAACCTAGGCAGTCTGTCCTGTACTCTTAACCTTTCATTATGCTGTCTCTCTCAAGTTCATCTGCAGCTGAATCATAATGCCTAACTCTTCCATTCTATTTGAGAGTCTTGTTTTTGTGAGTTTTGCTTATATGAAACCTACATTAAGTTGATATGAGGTCTCATATTAAGAACAGCACCATCAGGAAACAATAGATACTGGAGAAGATGTGGAGAAATAAGAATGCTTTTACACTGTTGGTGGGAGTGTAAATTAGTTCAACCATTGTGGAAGACAGTGTGGAGATTCCTCAAGGATCTAGAACCAGAAATACCATTTGAGCCAGCAATCCTATTACTGGGTATATACCCAAAGGATTATAAATCATTCTACTACACAGACACATGCCCACATAGGTTTATTGCAGCACTGTTCACAATATCAAAGACTTGGAACCAACCCAAATGCCCATCAGTGATAGACTGGATAAAGAAAATGTGGCACATACATACCATGAAATACTATGCAGCCATAAAAAGGGATGAGTTCATGTCCTTTGCAAGGACATAGATGAAGCAGGAAACCGTAATTCTCAGCAAACTAACATAAGAACAGAAAACCAAACAATGCATATTCTCACTCATAAGTGGGAGTTGAACAATGAGAACACCTGGACACAGGGAGTGGAACATCGCACGCCAGGGCCTGTCAGGGGGTAGGGAGCTGGGGGAGGGATAGCATTAGGAGAAATACCTAATGTACTTGACAGGTTGATGGGTGCAGCAAACTACCATGGCACGTGTATACTTATGTGACAAACCTGGACGTTCTGCACATGTATCTCAGAACTTAAAGTATAATTTAAAAAAAAAATTTAAAAAAAGAACAGCACCATCATACTCACCACTTAATCATTGTTTATCCTATTACGTTGTTTACAAGAACCCAAAGGAAGAACTCCTGTCTGGTCACTATATCAGAAGTATTCTGCTTATCCTTTAACCATTGGTTTGCTTTTGATCTTATAGATATTGACCACCATTTCCTTATTGCATTGACTGTTAGACAATTTAGAATGAAGCATGTAATTCCTGCCTCTATTTTATATCACCATATTTATTTCCTTCCTGCTTCCATTCCAACTTCTTGCTGATGCTAGCTTACTTTATTTGATGAAAGTTGATTTTTGGAACAAAATAGGAATACATAAACAACATCTCATTGCATTTTTGTGAGATGGTTATTAACCTTCATACAGATGAGAAAACTGACACTTGGAAACATTTAAAGTGTCCAAGTATTTAACATAGTTTAGTTCTTAATATTCTGCTGACTTATATTTGGAACCTGACTTTCCCCTAGGCCACACAAATTTGAGTGGAGAGAGATATTTATAGTAATCATCCAAGGTTTACCCCGTGAGCTGTGTGACTTCACGCAATCTGTCTGTGCCTGTTTCCTCAAATGTAAAATGGAAATAATAATGTACTTACCACCCACGATGGTTAGGCAGATGAAGAGTTAATTTATGTAAGGTGTTTAAAACAGTTCCTGGGACATGCACAATATAACATTACTATCTCTGCCTCCTTCTCCTTTTCTTCCTCCCTCTCTTCTTCCTTCTCTCTCCTTCCTCCACCTCCTTGGCTCTTGCGTCTGTTGTATATGGAGGACTTCCATCCCCTCTCAGGGGGTCAAACTTATTTCTAAGGCTCCCCAGTGAGATCTCACGGGGGCTATCAATTTATGCGCTTCCCCTCTAGCCTACTACATTGGTTTCCAGTTCTGTCAATGCTACTTGAGGGTTTCCCACCCAAGCCCTTGTGTGCAACCATTGACATTTGTGACTGGGATGCTTTTTCCCAACACCAAAAAACATCCAAATCCTTAAAGTGTGCTATTCCCTGGTGTTCTGGCTAAGACATTGCTTTCATGTCACAACCATGTCAGTTCTTACCACCTAAGCTCTGATGTCATACTCCCTCTGCCCAATATTTCCTTTATCCCCTTGCTCTATGGAATTGAACATACGTATTGATGGCGCTGGGCCAAAACCAATACCCTAAGCAGACACCACACAGCCCTCTCCCTCCACATGCATCCTCTTCTCCCTCATGCAATATCCCCTCTTCCATTGTTCTCCTTCCATCAATTCCCCTCCCAACCAGTTCACCAGGCACCTGCAGCCACGCATGACTCCCACTTGGGATCAGCAGACAACCTCCGTTTTTCCCTGTGTTGGTGGGCACGCCCCAGGTAGATTACAGATTACTTGGGGTTGGAGAGCATGTCTGAGAATTCCTCACCTTCACAGCACTTAGAGTGAGCCTGAGTTCAGAGGCAGCTCACAAGAAGAATTGCTGATTGACTGGCTTTGATAGCTCATGGCCGAACCAGAATGAGAAACTTCTTTGGGGAGGGATATATTGTCTCTGGTTTGTCTGTGCTTGGTTCATTGTTTGTGTTTAGTCACCCCAGATTGCTCAGGGCCATCCTAGTTTTAGCCCTGAAAGTCCTGTGCCCCAGGAAGCCCCTCAGCCCTCAACAAACTGGATGGTTGGTCACCTAGCACTAGGATTCCCCAGTTTGAAATATGCCCTTTACACCTGAGACAAGATGCTTCGTGTATACTCTCATTCCAAACTCTTGCCTCTGTCCTACTGCCCTGGACACACAGGCTTACATGAGTCACACCATCATTATCTGATTCCCTGTTTCCCCAGCTTGTATCAGGACATATAAATTATTGGTCCACAGTTCCTCCAGACTTAACAGCCTGTTGGAAAAGGTTCTCATCCTCTTCTCTCAGCTTTGTGACCTTCACAATTATTGCTCTTCTTGACATTTTTACTTTTCTTTAACCAGCAAAGGGCCTTGGTAGAAACACACTGCTTTCAACCACAGGAAGCTGAATTTCCGATATTGCTGGCTTCTGCCTTCTGAAGCCTCGTGGAATGATCAGCACTTAATGCATTTTTTACTGCTGTATTGGATTGTCATTCTTGGAAAGCAACAGCTGAGGAAAGTCCCTGGTACGTGAGCTCCTTACACCTTGTTATACTCCCACAGCCATAATTGCTTCTTTCACACTGACATCTTCAACTGTTCCACCAGTACTTGCACCCAGCATGGCCTCACCATCTGCTCATGTGACACCAACATTATGGCCTCCCTCCATGCATTCCTAAATGGAGCTGAGGAAGGCAACAGAGATGACAATTGTGCCAGCTGGCACCAGTGACACAAACATAGACAGTGATAAATCATGTCTCAGGACAGGGAGGAAGAAAGGATTATGCTGATGGCTAATTGTGTGGCATCATCAGTGCAGTGAGATGGATCTCTCTGCTCATGGAGACAGAATCAATGCGTGTTGTTTCTGTTCCTGCAGTATGTGCATCAGTTTCCTTTAAAAATATGGTCACAGGAGGCCAGGCGCGGTGGCTCAAGCCTGTAATCCCAGCAATTTGGGAGGCCGAGGCAGGCGGATCACGAGGTCAGAAGTTCGAGACCAGCCTGGCCAAAATAGTGAAACCCTGTCTCTACTAAAAATACAAAAAATTAGCCGGGTGTGGTGGTGTGTACCTGTAATCCCAGCTACTTGGGAGGCTGAGGCAGGAGAATTTTGTGAACCCGGGAGGTGGAGGTTGCAGTGAGCTGAGATCGTGCCATTGCCTTCCAGCCTGGGCAACAGTGCGAGACACTGTCTCAAAAAAAAAAAAAAAAAGAAAGGTCACAGAAGAATGTTCAATAGAAAATCAACTAGAAATCAAAATCTGACTTTTCTATTTCTGCTTCTGTGCATCTCTAAATAGCATTCTTGGGGAACTTATTTCCCAGGGAGTTTGAGGATTGCTTGAAAATGACAGGGAAGGCTGGGCACGGTGGGTCACACCTGTAATCCCAACACTCTGGAAGGCTGAGATGGGTGGATCACTCGAGGTCAAGTGTTTGAGACCAGCCTGGTCAACGTGATGAAACCTTGCCTCTACTAAAAATACAAAAAATTAGCCAGGCATGATGGCATGCACCTGTAATCCCAGCTACCAGGGAAGTGGAGGTTGCAGTGAGCCGAGATCCCACCACTGCACTCCAGCCTGGAAGACAGAATGAGACCCTGTCTCCAAGAAAAAAAGAAAAAGAAAATGACAGGGAAGAGTTTGTGGCTGCTCGGGGGAAGAGCCAAGGCAAGCCAATTCATGCTCGGGGCGAGGGGGGCGGTCAGTTCTGTCACATAAGCTGCTGAAGCTCCCACCTACCACTACCACCCTTTGGGTCTTCAAGGTTCTCTGTCCTTTATGTCCTGCAAATTTTTATAAACTTTTAATTTATTCAGTTCTCTCTGAATGCTGCTTCCAGGATTAAATCAACTAGGCAACTATTCAAGATTTGTTCTATAGATGTCAAATTTAGGCATGTAATGCTTTCTTTGTTGTTAGATATTCATTGATTTCAGTGTATTTGGTGTTAAGATAGTTCTGTTTTAAGAGTTTCCATTCTTTGTGTTTGTCTTGAGTTCTTTTCTTATATATAAGTTTTTGCTTTTATTTACATCATTTTCACTTTTTTTAGAAAAAGGAAGTGGTAGCACAAAGATACCCATATAATACAATCCTCTTCCCACAAAAGAGGAAGCTAGATGTCATTTTGGTTTTTATTTTTTTTTTATCCAGAAGCCCCCATAGATCTTGCCTATTCCCAAGCAGGTATCTCCCAAGAGCTGATGAAGCCGAGAGAGAAAAGTATTTCCAGCCACATGGATGAGACACATGAGACACACAAAAATCCCAGATCAGCCCTGTGCAGGGGGACAGACGGAACTCCAGAGACAGAGCCTTAAAACTGTTGGAAACCTGGTGTTATTATTTCATCTTCAAAACATCAAGTCAACCGGCTAGGTTCCTTTCCATCAGGTCAACTCACTCAACAAGTCAAGCATAAAAGAAACAGAAACTTCATAGCTTTGATTTTATAAACTAGCTGCAATCAGGAGCACCTATTAGCAGGGGTAGCTTTGGAGTATCTCTCTCAATCTTACAGGAAACATATTTATCCAAGTCTTTTCTCTGTTGCTATAAGGAAAATAAATAAACCAATTACTTCAAACAGCAGAGAAGGCTGGCATAAAGGTTGGTGATTTACATGTGGCCCCAATAAACAACCCCAGGCATGGAAAAACACATGGAAGTGTCCAGAGATTACTGCACAGTCCAAAGTTGTGATCCGAGATCCACATCTCTGGGAGCAGAAAATGCTAGATACTAGAAGAATGTAACCCATAAATAGCCAGAAACAAGTCATGTATAAGGGCTAGTGAATGAAGAGATGGTTTGTGGCCTAATTGGAATAAAAGGAAAGGTGGCAATGGATGTAGCTAGAGGGTAAACACCTTTAGATAAGATGGTCAGAAATTTGTACTTGAAGCTGGGTGCAGTGGCTCATACCTGTATAATCCTAGCACTTTGGAAGGCCGAGGTGGGTGGATCATTTGAACTAAGAATCTTCCCTGTCCTTCCAGTTTCTCCTCTTTTGATGCCTTTCCTCTTTGGTATCTCTGTTATAATGTGTCTCAAGTACAAACGTCTGTCTGGTTTGGTTTTGTTTTTGAGACAGAGTCTCTATGCAGCCATAAAAAATGATGAGTTCATCTCCTTTGTAGGGACATGGATGAAGCTGGAAACCATCATTCTCAGCAAACTATCATAAGGACAAAAAACCAAACACCGTATGTTCTCACTCATAGGTGGGAATTGAACAATGAGAACAACTGGACATAGGAAGGGGAACATCACACATCTGGGCCTGTTGTGGGTGGGGGGAGGGGGGAGGAATAGCATTAGGAGATATACCTAATGTAAATGACGAATTAATGGGTGCAACACACCAACATGGCACATGTATACATATGTAACAAACCTGCACGTTGTGCACATGTACCCTAGAACTTAAAGTATAATAAAATATATAAATAAAATAAAATCTTTGATGCAAAAGAAAAAAGAAAATGATGCTATCTGCTACTGTAAGGAAGAGTTGCAGAATTACTATCCCAGAAGTAGAGGCTGTGCTGGTTCCAGAGAATGGTTTAGAGTGGGGCAGAGGGTAAAGGCTGTGCTTCAATGTTGTGGCTAAAGCAATGGATAGGAAAATGGATGAGTATACCAAAAATTACCTCTCTGTGCTGGAGTTTAGCTACTTTGCCTCCCCCATCGCTCTCCACCTTTTCGTATAAGATGCTGTTTTAGATCCTGATACAGCTCAGCTTTTCCTTTTTTCCTACAGATCAGGAAATGTGGGTTTCTAGTCCTGACTTTCACACTAACCAGCTGTGTGGCCTTGGATTAGTCACTCTGGGGCTGAAATAAGAACATTAGTCTTCTTAAGCCCTGAAAAGATTATGATTTCCCTTTACTGCCTTATATGTACTTCAAAATACAAACAACTTTAAGCCATAGATATCTAAAAATGTCCTACCAAGTTCTGAATTTTTTTTTGCATAACTTTGATACCTTTAAACATATCAACATTTAAAAAATATATTTTCTTCATTTTAGTTTCCTTGTTTTGTTAATGCTCAATCTAAGCACATGTTTAGTTTAATTTTTGGATAATCAGGCAGTGGTCAGTTCCACTTTTCTCATCTACAAAATAAAGGTGTCAGACAAGAAGAACTCTAAGATATCTCCCAGCTTAAGTTTCTGTAATTTCATGACCTCAGATGTATTTTCTGTCTACCTTTATCACCATCTTATCTTGGCATTGGTGATTTCCAAATATGAATGGAAAACAATGTTACATTTCCATATCCCCTCAATTCCACATACCTGCTAAAAACTATATCTAAACTTCGGTGAATATCTAGGACATCTGAGTCAAAACAAAAGGATAACTGTGTCTTTTTTTATGTCTAAATCTTACGAGGGCTATATTTCTATAATAAGATGTGATCGTCAGCAAAGTCCTTGACTCACTGGCAGAAACCATTTTGGAAAAAGATGAAAGTTATGACTGATGTAGAATACCTGCCAATAACTTAGGGTGTCGAAGTTTCCCTTAACCCATCTAGGATTTAGCTTTCCTGTTAATTTCTTCATTTGTCCATTTCTTCATTTACTCATGGTTTACCTACCTTTCATATTTCATAAGGTAAGTCTACCTGTAATATTGTATGAAATTGCTCATGAACAGTTCTCACATCTACGTCTTGACAACTCTTTTGCCACTGCCTTTTGACTTTTCACCTCTGTCCTAAACGGCTATAGTGCCTTGGTTCCCATGCATACTCTGAGACTCTGAAAGGGTGGCAGCAGGGGCTGAAGCTCTCTACAAGCCTGACTGGGATCTGCCTTTCAGATGGGAGCTGCTCATTATTTGCTGGAAGGTTTATAGAACAGATGTTACAAGGCAGACAAGCAAGCACACACTCCCAGAGCACGCTGCGCCAGGCACGCACACACTCGCCAATACCAATATCAGGAGAGCCGCTGCTGGGGTGATGGAGGGAGTGTGCTCTGAGGGGCAAGGGCTGCTCCGAAGCCCTGCTAATGTCTCTGTGTGGCCATGCTGTATTTTCAGCTTGTCATCATGGCTGGGACAGTGCTGCTTGCCTACTACTTCGAATGCACTGACACTTTTCAGGTGCATATCCAAGGATTCTTCTGTCAGGACGGAGACTTAATGAAGCCTTACCCAGGGACAGAGGAAGAAAGCTTCATCACCCCTTTGGTGCTCTATTGTGTGCTGGCTGCCACCCCAACTGCTATTGTAAGTACAGAAATAGACTTTCCTCTTTATTGTCAGATACCCAAGAATATTTCCTGTCTGCTTTTTCTCCTCTTTCTTCTCTTCCTGAGCATTCACCGGCAGTTTTATCAGTGGCATCCTATTTCAGCCAAAACAGAGTGAATGGAGCTCTGCAGAAAAACTCATTAAAATAGATCTTGTCTTGTATGGGTGGCTTTTGTTTTTCGGTATCTGAATTTTAAAAAGATGTTTTTTTAAAAAGCATGTGAGAATGTTACAAATCAACAGGTGTGATTGGCTAATGTGTTAAGAACAGCTATTGTCCTCTTGAAAAAATATGCTATGAGTTGCAAGTATTCAAAAGAGATTCTGAATGTAAGTGCTGGCACTGATATAACGGCTGAGATTAGAGTAGAATAGAATCCCTCAGGTCGATATCTCCTGCTGTTCTCATTGAACTTCCAGAGAGGCCAGAGATGAGACAAATTGCTTAACCTGAAGTTTGCTGTGATTCATTCTTGATGGCTCTGGCTCTGTTCACATTATATCACATTAAATTAAGTTGCAACTTTACCTTCATTTATTTCATGTTCCCTTTCATGAGGCAAAAAATTGGCCACACAGTCCTCTAGGGAGATTGCTTGACAGCATAAAGTTTGCAGATCTGTGTTACCTGGTCAAGTGATTTAACACTTAGACATTTTGATTTTTATTTTAAAAATGATATTGGGGGAATTTTAAATTAAGTGTTTCTGCCTAAATATGCCATAAGGTCCGATTAGTCAGGATGTGATCTTAGTTCCCATTCCCCTCCTTCTCTTCTAACAGTTGACCCCCCCCCACTCTCCCTCCTCCCCTACCTGCCCTCTATTCGGCAGTAATAAAAATACTGACTGGCATGCTGAGGAATACAGCAATTGCTCAGATACTCAGTTCAAATATTATTTTTCTGTGCCAATGTTTTGCTTGCTTTCAGATGAGAAATGGAATAGAATTTTGAAGATAAATAATACAGGCGTAATAAATTCATTTGGCTTATTGATCCCAGGCTCTACAAAGCTCTCCCTTAAATGATAAGACTGTGCTGTAAGGACTAAGATCGGCATTGATGAGCCACAACATGATGTATCAGAGAGGCTAAGAAACACAAGCTTTGCTGCTCAGCACACCTGGATTCACATCCTGGCTTTGGGCAACTCACCTCGCTGTTCCCTCCCATACAAAATAAGGACAACTGAATGCTTACCTCATGCATTGCTGTGGGGCTTAGAAATGACTTAGCACAGTGCCTGGCATTTACGAAGTGTTCAGGAATAGGGAAACAAAAAACCTGGCTGGAACTGCTCTTTGCCCTCTTTGGAGTCACAGACCAACTTCCTACTTCTGAAAGGAATGAAATTCCACTGAGAACCCTCATTAAGACCTCTTCTCTCCAGTTCTACAGTGAGGGGAGATATGCCCATTCCTCAGAGGAAGGCTAATCTCTGTATGCCTCTTACCAGCCTACAAAATAAGAGAAAGCATACAGGACACCTTTCCATGTACCTCACAATGTGACACACTCCGCGTAAAACTAGGAGGCCAGACTGGGTTCTGTCTGGTATGGTTTCATGGTGGCTCTACCTGGAGGCCGTGGGCTCAGTCTAGAATTGGGTCCTGGTTTCTTCCTGTCTCATAAGCATATCGTTTTCCTGTGTATTCAGACAGGCATCCCTGAGTGATCCACTGAATTACTAACATATTTCCTCTCTTCTTCCCAGTCCCAGGAAATTTCATTTATCATTGCCTAGGTTCTCCTTTAGCTACTTTTTATAATTATAGAGATTGTTTTACATTTAAAAAAAATGTAAAAAAGGGAAGGAAATGGATTAATAAAAATTGTGAGCAGAAAGTTAAAGTCAGAAAATAGAATTAATAAGTGTACATCTGCCTGGCTAGTCTATAATAGAAAGTTAGACATACAAATACAGTTAAGAAAACATATACTTAAAAGCAAAAATAAATAAAAATATAAACTTAAGACATTTAAGTTGTATGTACAATTCTGTGCCAATAAATGCTTACATCTCAATAGAATTGATAACTATGAAGATATTTACTAGCGATGCCTTATATCACATTTTTTAAAAGATGTAGCAAAGCTGAATATATGAATGCCAACAGAATAAAATTTTAAACATGACAAAATTTATCTTAAAAAATACTACTCAGGACACATAGCTGTGGAATAATTTTCCTCAAACATTTGAGGAACAAGAAATCTCAAATGATATAAAATGTTTCAAGGTCTTTTCATAAATGAAAAGCTTTTCCATGCATTATGCATGTCAAGCACTTAGAAAGCGAGTCCACATAAATACCCACAAAAACATCCTGAATAGTAACAATAATCTCACTTAGCAGTATTGATGCAAACATATAAAAACAAACTGGTAGACTTGCCTACCTAAGAATAAAAATTTCTATCAGAAGTAAAGACTGCAAAAAAGTTTGCCGCAGAGGAGACTCAAATGTAAGTACCCTTAATACTTAAAAAGTTGAGCTTCCCAAAATCAAAATGAGAGAGGACAAGAATAGACAACTAACAACCAGCAATCAATAGACTATGTGCAGATAAATATTTCTAAATTCATCAGTAATCAACGAAAAATCAATTTTTAAAGGATATAGCATTTTTCTCATATAAAATTGGCAAATGTTTTCAAGGAACTTAGTCTATGTTGACGAAATGTAGAGACTTTCATGTAATTCTAGTCAAAGCATAAACTAATATTTTCTTTCTGAAGAGCAGTTTGTTAAAGATGTATTAAGAGCTTAATAAACTTCAGACACAGTCATTAATTACATTTTCCAGATTTATAAAAATACAAAGATTTGTATGTAGGGATGTTCATGTCAGTAATAGTTTTAATAATGAGAAACTAGGAACTAGCTAAATACACAATACCAGACTGGTTTAATACATTATATGCCAGCCATGTTTTTGAAACACCTTAAGTAATGATGGAACATGTTTGTAATTTAATATTAGGATTTTTTAAGGCCAAAAAATTGTATGCAGTATTGTGGGTAAGATCTTTTTCTCTTCTGTAAGAGAATCTGACCTCACAATTTTCTGCCTCTGTTTCCCTAGAAAAAGGTAGTATGTATCAATTATGTCACTAGGTAAAATTGAGCCCTTACTGGTGAATTGCATCTGTTCTCAGATAACTGTTATGACCTGAGAGAGTGCTTCTGCTATGACTTCCAATAACAGTGACTCCGATAACTTGGCGTATCTATTGTGGGTCCCCGGAAACTATGCCTATGGAGTTGTTACACCATATATTGACTCCTACAGGGCATGTGGCTTTTCAGCCAGGGTAATTCTTGCATCCTCTGAACTGTATGTAGCCTCCATGCACCTGAGCTGTATTGCTCTGCTGGACCACTGCAAGGACATGTGCTAAATATAAATAGGTAATGCTACCCTGCCGGCAAGCTGTGGTTTCTTCCAAGTGGACCAGCACCAAATATAGTCTGTAGGTCTGAATATTTAACAGACCCTAAGAAGATACATTGTGGATGTTGCAAGTATAATCCCAAATTTATAATTATAAAAGGAAGAGAAAGAAAGTAAACATTTTCAATGGTAATTGAAACATTCTGAATGGTAATATTAGTTTTTTTCTTCATTTATACTTTTATATATTTCTTTCCAAATTCCACATGAATGTATATTGTTTTTAAACCAAAGACATACTTCTAAAACAAATTATATAGTCTATTTCTTTTGGCAATAATTACGAAATGACCAAACTATTAATAAGACTTGAAAATGGCAATTCTAATAAAAACACACATCACCAAAACTTTACAAAGAATTTTCTCTTCTCTCAGAGTAAAAGCGATAGGTCTTCTTTCATTTTAAGATTTTCAGCAAAAGCTCTTCTCCAGGCTACAGCTTTTGATCTTATCTCTTCCATTAATTCATTTTACCCAAGTGACACAAATTGAAATGTAGTACAACTGCTCCCATGGAAGTCAAGGTGATATGGTCAGTGGACAGTACATTAAGCACCTACAGTTCTACTCTAGTTCTCGATTATGAAATCCTGATTCAGCTTTTTCATTCCTTTGATAATACTGACAAACCCCCCAAATATATTACATAAATGATGGTCACAAGAATAACATGTTTTAATATACTTATATTGTGCAGACATGGCCTAATTTATCCTCAGAACAGCCAAAGAACATAGAGAAAGTGTGTGGTCCAGTTTCTTTCATTTTGAGTTGAGACTGTTGAGACTCAAGTAGGTTAGATGATTTGCTGAAGGTTTCACCTAGTTCTGTACATGATTAGACAGCCACCCATTTGGTTCCACTTATTTTCCTTGCAAATGAGGGGCATTGGTAGGAACCAGGGATGATTGCAGCTGATAGGTCAATGGCAAAGAGCAGTGTGGCCTTGCTACCCTGCTAATGGTGCTTAATTTTCCCTCAAAACCTGAAAATACATAAGCAGCAGCAAGATAGAAAACAGAAGAACTTTTCTAATAATGCTCAGGGAAGTTTCGTGGGAACAGTTTCCTGGGAACAAGGAGCTGCATTCACTTTTCCTGTCCCATCCTGGTGAGGTATGACCTGTTGCAGCTCCCAAGTGCCTACCTCAACACACACTCCTGCTTCTGAGTATGCATCCTCCACTCTCCTCACAAAGCAGTCATGTTTTCCCAGGTTTGATAAGACTAGAGAGGCAGATCTCATGTCACAGCTCTGCCCCCAGTAACTGTGTGACCTCTGATAAGCCATGTTCCCTCTGTGGGTTTAGTTTCCTCATCCGTACCTAAAAGAAAGGATTAGGCTAAATGATCTCTAAGCACCTGCCAGTTCTCAGATTCCATGAAAACTGAAAAAGGAACATTCTCATCAGAAGCTAACATTTGGAGCCTTCCAAACTCCCAAGTCACGACTCTCTTTCTGGAGTTTGATTTTGCACCCCTGTGCCGGATTAAGTGTTTCACAGAAGTGCACAGTTGTTTATTCCTTCTTAAAACCATTTCCTGTTCTCTATGGAGTATAATGAAGTCGTGACTCCCTTTGGGTGATCTATGAGACACTAACTAATATCAAATCTCAAAAGTGTAGCTCAATATGGACTTGTCTGTCCTTGGTTTTCTGTGCTCCCTCAAGCACATTAACCATGGAAGAACCCAGCACCCTACACTGCTGGGTGTCTGCAGATGGGCACTAATGACCCCATTCACAATTGCAAGGGTGCACAAGAAATGCTTGAGGGGAAAGACTCTGCTGTATGTTCAACCTGTCATTTCCTATTTCTTCTTTTGTGCTTTGCTGTCAGAAAAGATCAGCATCATATTGAGACACAGCCACATGGGATAAACCGCAAAAGGCCAAGGCCATTGCTGTCCCAGATCTTCAGGAAAGGTTAGAGCATGGGGGATTTACTGTGTCCCCGTTTAGCCCAAAGTGGCAGCCTATGCTTGAAAGAAATCTGCAGGGTATGTTCTGACCACCTGGAAACCCTGGCTAACTATTGCCTCGGGCCTTCTGAATAAACTCATACACTCAGAGTCAAAGGAAGAGAGCCTGTTTGGATAAGAGGATTTACTCAGCGGAGAATCTGATTTACCCTCATTTTATCTCAGCCCCAGCAGCACAAGGCATGAAAAAAATGGCTATTAAACCTTTTTTCTTGGCCTCACAACGAAGTGACAGGGGAGTATTTAGTATTGAAGTAGCAGAACATGACTTCCAGCCTGAGGATTGAAATAGCTCACATTTTGTATGCAAGTGTGCATGCATGCATTACAAGACTCATCTAGAATTTCCTAGGAAAGGAAGAGACAAACACAACTTGATAGAAAGGCACAATTTGGAGAAAATTGTGAATCTTCATTTGGGGGTTTCTGGGCTGTAAGCTCTTCCAGCAAATGTAAAAACCCAGAGCACAGTGCAGATCACAAAGTGGGCTCTCAATAATGCAAGCCTGTTGGCTAGCTGACGAGGGGTGCAGCTGTCGAAGCAAAGGAGACATTGTAGGGTCTTGTACTTCCTCATAATCTGCCTTTTCCAGGCTCTGAACAACCTCATCTGTTGAAACTCTTTATAACATTTTATAATTCAAATCTTTTTCCCTTTTGTACATTATCACATGACTTCCTTTTTAAAAAAAAAAAATTTCACCATGACTACATTTTCTTTGTTGCTAATATATTCAGTGTTTATAATTTACATTTTTCTGGAAAATATTTCTAGATATGCCCATTAATTATTGTGGATTTTTTTTAAAACTTAAATCCATTTTCTCATTTTCTGCCCATACTGCAGATGACTGCTCCAAATCTCCTTTAGAGATTGTTTTTCCCCTGACATCGTTCCACCAAGAGATATGCTTTCCATCTTCAATATACCTCTCCTAATAATTGATGACTAGATGATTATGTTAAGGAACTTGACAATTTGTTTCTTGGAAAGAATATTGTTTGCCTAAAAATATGTGATTTTCAATGCATTTTACTTTTTACTCTATTTTTACTTCAATGCATTTTCAATGCATTTTACTTTTTACTGAAAGCAGTATTTTAGCTAACTCATTTTAAATTCCCATTTCTCTTGTATTCACTGTTCAGAAAAAAAGATATAAGAGAACACTATGCTTTGGAAATATGATACCGCCTTGGTGCTGTATTTTATATCAAGTGTCAACTAAAAACACCTTCTGAATGGGTGGATGTGGCCTCTGGAGTAAGACCAGTAGAGAGGCTCCAGTTTACAAAAACACTTATTATCCCATTTACTGAACTATTTTCAGAATCATCCAAACAGCCTCAGTTTCATTTAAGCCTTGAGCTTTGAAACACATAGGAAGTGTCTAGAGCTGAATCGCATCATTTACGCCTATGTGTAATAGGCATAATAAAGCAGAAGTCAAGAGCTCTTGAACTAGCCAAAGTTCAGCAAGTAAGGGGACAGGAAGCTCTCTGCAGATCTGGGGTTATCAATGTGACAGCACTCATCAGGAAAGATTAAAGTGGAGCATGGAGACATTGGCAGTTAGGGCTAGCAGCAGGGTCTATAGGCTGAAAATCTCCTGGGTGAGTTTTAAACAAAATCTAAAACAAAAACCATTTCTGCCTTCTTGGAGATGTTTATTACTATTGAAGCCTCCCAGGGAGAATATTAGAAGTATCTAAAAATCCGTAAGATTGAAAGCCCTGAAACTACTTAGAGACTAATATTGGGGAGTATATAAAGAACTCTCTCCTCTTCCTCAGAGTGTTAGAATATCTAGAGTGTGGGCAAAATCTGATCACCAGCCTCTGCTGTCCTTTAAGAACCCAAAGTGACAGAGATATCAGGAAATGTGATGACTTTGGGGTTGGCTGTGTCTACTTTGCTTTCAGGGAAGGTTATTTGGTGAGGGTAAAGGCCCATGGGATTGTAGAAGGAAATGATGGCTGAAGGAAGAAGCAATGCAAGAAATCACGCTGGCCTTAGAGAGCTTAACTGACTGAACTGAGATTGAAGCCCAGTTATGTGATTTCAGTTTCCCTTAACGAGCCCTCTCTTTTTAGCTCCTATCATAATGGCAAAGATGTTGGAGCTAAAAAAGCGCCTTAGGGATCCTGTAGTAAAACTTCTTCATTTGACAGATGAGAAACTGACACCCAAAGAGGTCAAGCAACTAGTCCAAAATTAAACACTTGGTTAGGGCAGAGCCAAGCTACAATTACACTATATTTCCTTACTCCAGGACTAGGCACAATGATTTCTTTCTCCTGTTTCAACACAAATTCTTGCCTGGGTAGACCAACAAGTACAAACAGAAAACGTAGGACATGTATATATGCTTTTACACTGAACCTCAAAAAGTTTCCGTTACTTACCCAAAGTCACACATCAATAAATGAGAGAGCTGAGATTTCAACTCCAAAGCCCGCATTCAGGAAACAGCAATAACTTTGATATCGCCCAGTACTAGAGCCACAACTAGCATATGTATGACCACAAAATACGTATTCTGGGAATTCTAAATGCCCTTTTAAGTTGCAACCACATATAACATGCAGTGAAATTTCCTTACAATATAAAATTATAATACATTTTTCAGTGACTAGTTTTTTTCCACAGACTGTTTATATTCTGAAATCTAAAAACTTCCTCTAAACTTTTTGTATTGATATCAGTTATTTATTGCATATCACATGTTTTTAAAAATATTTGTGAAGAAGAAGGATGGAGCAAGTTGGTGGAATAGTACTATGCAGTAATCATACCCCCTCCAACTGAAACATCAACTTGAACAACTATCCATGTACTAAAATATTAATACCTTCACAAGAGCTAAGGAAACCAGGTAAGAGATCAGAGTAACTTGTTGGAGCACAAAAATAATAAAAGATGCATTGAAAATGTTAGAAAGGAGAGTTTTACATTACCTGTACCAGCCCTCCCCCAACCATCACAACACTGAGAGAGACACCATCCACTTGGGGGAAAGAGAGGGCGTAAGAACAGGACTTTGCCTTGGACCCCAACCCTGGACCCACCACAGTAAAATCCAGCATCAGGCAGGCTGGCAGGCACCCACAGCCCCAGACTCCAGAGTAGTACCCACAGACTGAGTCCCAGTGCTGGGTGGGACCCTGCAGTCCCAGACTTCAAGTCTGTGAGGCAGACTTGATCTCCCAATTGTACTACCGCTGGCTTGACTTCAGTGTCTATAGGATCTGGACAGGCCTAAGCAGCAGGCAGGCCTCAGCAGCCCCAGGTTTTGGGCACACCCCACCCCTGTAGTGACCCTGGGATTCAGAACCAATCTCAGTGGCCTGCCCAAAATCTCTGAATGGGCTGTCAAAGAGCTTTTCCAGACAAAGCTAATCTGCAAACACTGGAATAAGTACCTACTTCTACAAATGTGTATATATTGATACACAGCCCCAAGAAGAATCAGTATAACATGACATCACCAAAGGGACAAAATAAAATGCTGCTAACTGACCCTAAAGAAATAGAGATGTTTGAACTCACTGACAAGGAATTCAAAATAGAACTGTTTTTAAGGAAGCTCAATGAACTTCAAGAAAATACAGAAAAACAATACAAGTAAATGAGGAAAATAGTGAGCAGAACGAGAAATTTCACATTATATTGGATGTTACATTTAGCATTATATAATTATAAAGGGGTTAATTCAGCAAGAGAATATAATAATTATAAATTCATATGCACCCAGCACTGGGACGTGCAGATATACAAAGCAAAAAATTATTAGAGCCAGAGAGAGAGACCTCAATGCAAAAACAGCTGGAGATTTCAATACCCCACTTTCAGCATTGGATAGTTCAGACAGAAAATCAATAAAGGAACATTGATCTTAATCTGTACTATAGACCAAATGGACTTGATATTTACAGAACATTTCATCCAATGGCTACACAATACACACATTCTCCTCCTCAGCACATAGATTATTCTCAAGGACAGGTAATATCTTAGGACATTAAAAAGTCTTAAATTCAAAAAATAATCATATCAAGTATATTCTCTGACCACAATGGAATAGAACTAGAAATCAATAATAAGAGGAATGTTGGAAACTATACAAACATGTGGAAATTAAACAATATGCTCCTGAATGACCAGTGGATCAATGAATAAGAAGGAAGTTAAGAAATATCATGAATCAAATGAAAATAGAAACACAACATACCAAAGTGGATGGAATTGAGCAAAAGCAGTACTAAGAGGGAATTTTTTAGCAATAAACTCCTACAGCAAAAAGGTAGAGAAACATCAAACAAACAACATAATGATGCATCTGAAAGAACTAGAAAAACAAGGGCAAACCAAACCCAAATTATGAGAAGACATAATAAAGATCAGAGCAGAAATAAATGAAATTTATAAAACGATACAAAAGGTCGATGAAATGAAAAGTTGGTTTTTTGAAAAGATAATTGACAAACATTTAGCCAGACCAAGACAAAAAGAGATGACTCAAACAAATCAGAGATGAAAAAACAGACATTGCGCAACTGATACCACAGAAATTAGAAGGATCCTTAGAGACTACTATGAGCAGCTATATGCCAATAAATTGCAAAACCTAGAGAAAATGGATAAACTCTAGACATATACAACTTACCAAGATTGAACCATGAGGAAATCCAAAACTTGAATAGATCAATAGCAAGTAATAAGATTGAAGTCATAATAAAAAGCTTTTCAGCAAATCAAAGCCCAGGACCTGATGGTTTCACTATTGAATTTTACCAAACATTTAAAGAAGAACTAATACAAATTCTACTCAAGCTATTCTGCAAAATAGAGGAGCAAAGAATACTTCCAAACTTATTATATGAGGCCAGTATTGCCCTTATATCAAAACCAGACAAAAACACATCAAAAAAAGGAAAAGTACAGGCCAATATCCCTAATGAACATGGGTGCAAAAATCTTCAACAGAATATAAGCAAACAGAATTCAACAACACATTAAAAAGATCATTTATCACGGCCAAGTGGGATTTATCCCAGGGATGCAAGGATGGTTCAACATATGCAAATCAATCAATGTGATACATCATATCATCAGAATGAAGAAAAAAAATCATCATTTCCATTAATGCTGAAAATGTATTTGATACAATTCAGCATTCTTTCATAATAAAAACCCTCATAAAACTGAGTATAGAAGGAACATACCTCAACACAATAAAAGCCATGTAAAACAGACCCACAGCTAGTAACGTACTCAATGGGCAAAAACTGAAAGCCTTTCCTCTAAGATCTGGAACATGATAAGGAAGCCCACTTTCACCACTGTTATTCAATATAGGACTGGAAGTGCTAGCTAGAGCAATCAGACAAAAGAAAGAAAGAAAGAACATCCAAATTGGACAGGAAGTCAAATGATCCTTCCTTGCAGACTATATGATCTTATATTTGGAAAAACCCAAAGACTCCACCAAAAAAAAAAAAAAAAAACTATTAGAACTGATACATAAATTCAATAAAATTTCAGGATACAAAATGAACCAACAAAAAATAGTAGCATTTCTATATGCCAACAATGAACAATCTGAAAAAGAAATCAAGAAAATAATTCCATTTACAATAGCTACAAATAAAATACCTAGGAATAAACTTAAATAAGTGAAAGAGCTCTACAATGAAACTATAAAACACTGATGCAAAAAATTGAGGACACAAAAAATGGAAAGATATTTCATGTTTGTGGATTAGAAGAATATTGTTAAAATGCCCATTCTACCCAAAGTGATCCACAGATTCAGTGCAATTCCTATAAAAATACCAATGATGCTCTTCAAAAAAATAGAAAAGAAGTAATTCTAATGTTTATATGACATCACAAAAGACCCAGAATAGCCAAAGCTATCTTGAGCAAAAATAACAAAACTGGAGGAATCATATTACCTGACTTCAAATTATACTACAGAGCTATAGTAACCAATACAGCATGGTGCTGACATGAAAACAGACACATAAACCAATAGAACAGAATAGAGAACCCAGAAATTAATAAAATAAGAATAAATAGAGACTAGAAAAACCATAGAGAAGAACAAAATGAAGAGTTGCTTTTTTGAAAAGATAGACTAAATTGACAAACCTTTAGACTAAGAAAAAAGAGAAGATTCAAAGATTCAAAATGAGATGAGAAAGGAAACATTACAACTGATACTACAGAAATACAAAGGATCATATTAGACTATTATGAACAATGATACACCAATAAATTGGATAACCTAGAAGAAACAGATAAGTTTCTGGAAACACACACCCTACCCAAGATTAAATCATGAAGAAATAGAAATGACAAACCAACTAATAACAAGTTAGGGGATTGAATCAATAATATACAGTCTCCCAGCAAAGAAAAGCCCAGGAGCTGACAGCTTTGCTGCTGAATTCTACCAAAAATTTAAAGTAAAACTGATATCAAACCTTTTCTAACTCTCTTCCAAAAAAATTGAAAGGGAGGGACTACTTCCAAATTCATTTTACAAGGTCAGCATTACCCTAATACCAAAGCCAGAGAAGGACACAACAACATACGTCAACATTCCTAATGAACTTAGATACAAAGATCCTCAAAAAACCCTAACAAATCAAACTTAACAGCACATTTTAAAAGACCATTTACCATGATCATGTGGGATTCATCGCAGAGGCGCAAGGATGGTTCAACATACACAAATCAATAAATGTAGTACATTACTTTAAAAGAATGAGGAACAAAAATGATATTTCAATAAATGCAAAAAAAATGATTTGACAAAATTCAATATCCTTTTATTATTTAAAAAACCCTCAACAAATTAGGTATAAAGAGATGTAACTCAATACAATAAAGGCCATATGTGGTAAACCCACAGCTAAATTCATATTCAATGAAGAAAAGTTGAAAGTTTTTTCTCTAAGATGCAGAATAAGACAAGGGTAACTCTCACCACTTCTATTCAACATAGTACTAAAAGTCCTAGCCAGAGCAATTTGGCAAGAGAAAGAAAAGACATTCAAATTGGCAGCAAAAACATTAAATTGTCCTTGTTTGCATATGACATGTTATATATAGAGAACCCTGAAGACTCTACTGAAAACCTGTTAGAATAAACTAGTTCAGTAAAGTTGCAGGATATAAAACAAAATACAAAAATCAGTAGCATTTCTATATATGAACTGCAAGCTATCTGAAAAAAAAAATCCCATTTATAATAGCTACAAAAAATACTTAAGAATTTATCCAATGAGATGAAAAATATCTACAATGAAACTATAAAATATTGATGAAAGAAATTGAAGATGCAAACGAATGGAAAAATATTCTATGTTCATGGATTGGAAGAATTAATACTGTTAAAATGTTTAATACTGCCTGAAGCAATCTACAGATTCAACTCAATTGCTACCAAAATATCAATGACATATTTTTTATAGTGATGGGATCTTGCTATGTTGACCAGGCTAGTCTTGAACTCCTGGCCTCAAGCAGTCCTCCAATCTCAGCCTTCCAAAGTGCTAGGATCACAGCCATGAGCCACCACACCCAGCTATCAATGATATTTTTCACAGGATAGAAAAAACAATCCTAAAAGTCGTCAATCAAAAAAGACCTAGAATAGCCAAAGCAATCCTGAGCAATAAGAACAAATCTGGAGACATCACACTACCTGACTTCAAAATATACTACAAGGCTATTAGTAACCAAAACAACATGGTACTGGCATATAAAGAAAGACCAATGGAATAGAAGAGAACCCAGAAATAAATCCACATTTGCTATTTGATTGTTGTTGGCTGACAGTAATATACCACTTATCACTTTTGACATGAGAGTATTAGGACATTTTACTTATGAATTCGAGTCCCAACTCTGTTGCATAAGTTCTGTTTAGCCTGTTATACTTTGGTGTGCTTTTGTTTAGATCTGTGTGTGTACACACTCATATGTTTTAATGAAGATAGGTTGTGTGTAAATTTTGTCACTATCTTTTTTTTATCCCCTTGTGTAAATATTGAAAAGCCTCACTGAATGGAGCATTTCTAGAATTTGTACTTATTTTCTGTAGAGTAAGAAATGGGCTTCTGAAATGACTGAGACAAGCAATGCTTTTTTATTTTCTGATTATCTTGTGTTTGTCACTCTCCCATCTCCTTGGTTTATTTTTTAATCATGTGTGATTTCACAACATTTCCAAAGGGGGAAAAAAATGTCTTTCCTACTCTTTTACACAGTCAACACAACACTTCTAACCCAGATACGGATATATTTCTCTCAAACGCAAACCAGTTCTCCAACTGCTGTCCTTTAATTCAACTCAGTTCTGACACTGTCTACCCGGAATTGGTGTCAGATTCTATAGATTGAGGGCTTGGTCTTACAAGACTGCCTCTATTTCTAACACCACTTGCAAGTAACAATCTGTTACCTATACTTCTGAACAACCAGCTATAAACTGAGGTTCCCACAACCCCTCCACTGGTTCCAGTAATTTGCAAAACAACTCACAGAACTCAGGCAAACCCTTTGCTAACATTTACCCATTTATTATAAAGGATATTACAAAGGACACAGATGAACAGCGAGATGGAAGAGATGGATAGAACAAGGTATGTGGGAAGGGACACAAAGCATCCATGCCCTCTCAGGGCTCACCACCCTGTGGGTACCTCCCTATGTTCATCAGTGCAGAACTTTCCTGAACCCAGTCCATTTGGGGTTTTCATGGAGGCTTCGTTATGTAAACACAATTGATTAAATCACTGGCTACTGCTTATTGACTCAGCCTTCAGCCCCTTTTTTTCTCCCCAGAATTGAGAGTGGGGCTGAAAGTTCCAAATCTCTAAGCATATGGTTGGTTCCTCTGGCAACCAACCCCTACCCTTAGGCTAGCCAGAGCTCACCAAGTTGTCTCATTAGAACAAAAGATGATCTAATCACTTAGGGAATTACAAAGACCTTAGGAACTCAGTTTCAGGAACTGGAGACAGAAATATATATATATATATATATATATATATACACACACACACACACATATACACACTTCTTACATCATATCACATTATGATCACATTATGATTTATTTCTATTTCCCTACTATGTATCTGTCTACTTCTGTGTCTCCAGTGCTGGTACAATGCCAGGCACAGAGTGGGTGTTCCCCTCCCCCAAATTGTTGAGCACTACATGAATAAATAAGTAAATTTAGTATAAAAGAGATAGTTTATATTTATTCTTCTGATTTTTATTTATTCTTAAGCACTACAGCCAGAATTCTGTGATTTCTGGCACATAGTGCAGTTTTCCTCTAGTGTTCATCTTCAGGGCAGTTAAAGTTGGAGTGTTCTATCCAAAAGTAAATCCTTTAAGGATTCAATGTCATATTTATTCCAACAAATATTTCATTTCCAAGATTAGGCTGTAGAAAACCACAAAAACAGATATTGCCCCTACTGTATACCAGGTTCCGTTCTAGGCATTGTACAAGGTAGGAAAAAAGTTCTGCCCTTGAAGACATCACAGACAAATGGAGAGGGACATACACACAATAATCCCATTCATTGGGTAGATGTCGGGCTAGAGATCCATATAGTACACTATGGCAGTGACAGGACAGCCTCTTAATTTTCCTACAGGGCCTGACAAAGGCTTCCCCACTAAGGCAGTCACATTTTCATTAAGTCTGAAAAGTAATAGAAATCACTTTTTCTTAAGTCTGCGTCATTAAACCTATATTCTCAAGGACCTTCTTTAACTTGATATGCTTATTTCATTCAACACTGAGCAACTACTGTGTTAACTTTTCACTGGTCTAGGCTCAGGACGCAACCAAGAATAAGACAAGCAGGACATCCCGTAACTAAGAAAAACAATAATACGTAATTATTTGTGATAAGAGCTAGAAACGAGAAAGACAAGGTAAGAGATTCATGTATAATTAAAATACCTAATCTAGTCTGCAAGAGCAGGGAAAGCTCCCTCAAGGAAATAGTACTTCATTTATCCAATCATGTGTGAATTTATCCCCATCTGTTCACTGAGATGAAAAACGGTAGTGTAGTACCATCATATATATTAGGGACAAACAAAGCCCCTTGGCACCTTATTTTGGCAGAGATAGTTCTTATATGAAAAGAGAGAGGGCTGAGTTCCAGAAGCTATTCAAAGATTTTTATATGGTAGAGCATCAATTCATTGTTAATTCCAAGGGATATTAGGAACAGAATATTTCTAACTCTGCACAACCATAGGTACCTCCTGCCAAGGTGATCCATGCTGGGTCATTGTTTACCTATTTGACTCTGAATTCTATTTTTCCTGCCTACTTTCCACCCCGGTTCTTCCTTGCTTGACTCCCTCTGTGCCAGTGCCAAGCCACTATCCCTCCTGCAACCCACCTATGCCTTGCTTCTTTCTTGTACCTCACTGGCCCTTCCTTGTGGATTTCTCTCTGATTCAGCCAATAACACCATGGTACCATGTGTTATTTCACATATCTGCCCTGTCTCTGCTGAGGCTGATGCTGAACTCCAAGGAAGTCTTGTTACTTTTAGAGTGTAACAGAACTGTAAAGCAAGATCTTCAGATCTAAAGTCTAAGAACCATTTTGTTTAGTTAAAAAAAAAAAACTGGCTAAGATGTAGTCCTAACAGATTTATGGCTAGACTAAATATTATTACTAAAGTTTTTAAAACAGCATTCTATCAAAATAATTAAAGTAGCTTATGACTGTTAAAATCATCTTAGCCTGTACATTGAGTAACTTTTCTATTTTTCAGTGGTTTTTCTGTTTTTTTCTCCCTTCCCCATTTTCTCTCCAATGTCAATTTCAACCAGCACTGTCGATTTCAAGGTCACATCATCCAGATTTAGGACAATTCCAGGGAAGTTGGCCATGAATTAAGGAGAACTCCAAAAGCCTTGCTGAGCTACAGAGATGCCAAGGGCCTTGTTGCCTGTAAGAGCAAGAATCTTTTAAGCCACATAAAATGTTCAGTCTATTTTTCTTTCCTTTTAAATAAAATTTAAATTAAAATTTAAAAAAAGGAGAAGGAACCAATCACATTTCAGATTCCAGGCAGGGGTAGGAGCAAAAATACAAATATTAATGGCCCTCAACTGGAGGAACTCAATGTCTTTAGGATAGACTGAGATTTTCCATGTCATGGGGTAAGAACCATAATAGATATTTGGTTCAAGTACTCTTGGCAGAGGAGGGAAAAGGCCCTCCTGTAAATAAAGATGGCATCTTTTACATATACAACAAGCAGCAGAGTCTCCTAGCCATGAGGTTCATTTGGCATTAGGGATGAAAAGTGACTTTCCTAGAGGAGAGAAATCCCCTTCTACCCAGGAGCCTTGGCCTCTTAGCACTTTGTCCTTGTAATGTATATAAGACCTAATCTGATTTTCTGAGATCTTTGTATGTGTTCCTCAGTAGATTATATACTCATGGAGGTTATAAGTCTTTTATTCATCTTGCAATCTGCCTCCCCAGTGACATTACATAGTGCTTTGTCATAATAATAGTAATAATGATGACAACAATGTTAATGCAGTTGTAATTGATTTCATAACAACTTCACCCTCTTATATAATATAGTACATATTAGGGTACTGTTCTATCCAATTCATGCACATGCATATATGAGTGTGTTTATTTATTAAACTTACAAATAGACACTGTTATCCTGTTTACACAGATAACTGAGGCATAGAAAGGTTAATTTGTCCAAGATCATCAGAACTAATAAATCACAAACCCCAACTTTGAAGCCAAGAAACCCTGGCTTCAGAGTTCTCCCTCCTTACCACTATACTTGTCCATAGTAGTGACTTAATAAAAATATTTCTTAAATTTTTACTTAATATTGAGGACAGAGAAAACAAAACAGGTTAAATTCAACATGTTTTAAATGCCAAAGACTTAATATGCTGTTAATGTTTGAGGTAGAACAGTGTAGTGGAAATAGAACTATAGGTCACATTCTAGAGATGCTTCAGATACTATCTGTCTGTGTGTGTCTGAGTTCCTGAAACCCATAAAGGGAGGAGAACATTATAAATGATTCCAGTTTTGAAATTTTATACTTTTTAATTTCTGTTATCCATGTGCCTTTCATTATGTCATCATCTTTATCCATCTAAACAGATATTCCAGCATGACAGGAGAAATACAAGGTATGGGAATTAAAACATTAATAAATTTTCTCTAAAATCACAGGTCTATGTACAGCAAAGATGATCATCTATGAGATCACATTATTCTGGGGAAATGTTAAAATTAGGATTAGGAAAATCAAAATGGCATATGAACAGTAGGAAGTGTGGACTTTGGAATCCAATTGACGTGTATACTAATTCCTGTGCCCCATGTGCCATCCATATGCTTTGGAGGGCAAATTACCTGAACTTGCTAAACTGTCACTCCTCAACAGTAAAGCAAGGATAATTATGCCTACAGGAGGGATCTTGTGAGCCTGAAAATACTATGCTGAAGTGCCTAACGCCCAGTATTTAATAGATGACGGTAATTAACCTTTTACTCTTCCTTGATGAGTCTCAATCTTCAGTTATGGCAGTGTCATCGTTCATGAAAACTTGTCTCCTGCCAATTCCTTGTTTTAAATGGGAATACACTGTGCTGGGTGCCATAAGGATACTAAAGAATTATTAAGATGTAGTCCCTGCTATTAGGGGGCTTCCAATCTACATGAGGGCATTTTAAGTTAAAGGGTAACATATATTTATTAGTTTAACAAGAGAGAGATGCCTATAATAAAGAAGGGCTAATCAACCAGTTCAGGGTAGGAGAAATATATCTGAGGCAAATGTGATCAAATAAGAATTTAGAATGTAAATAATTGTAATGGCACATAATAAAGTAATGCAGTTGAGTAAAGTCTTCACTGAATGTTGTGGATAGGTTCTCGGAAACTGCAAGTTGAAGCAAAACAACATTCTATGTAACAAAACTAATTTTACCATAGACTAATTGATATAAACAAGAGTTAAATTCTTATAGCATACAGTATGCCATTTCACTTAAAGTTCCAGTTTTCATGAACCTATTGATATAAAGTGAGGTCTTACTGTCACCTCTTGTGATGTGTGTATATAATGCCTTCTTGGGCACATTGGCTGTCTGAATCATTCCTCATCATTGCAACTCACACAGAAAGTTAAAGAATTCAATCCCAGCATGAACCTTGTCATAAATTCTATTACAACTTATTATTTCAATTTGTTTCCATGTGACCTTAGATTTTAATATTATAGGCTGAAACTCTATCTGAAATGATCAATTATCACTTTCTCTAATTCTTTTGAAGTGTTAAATGCAAATTACTATCTAATTCACCATCTCTCTCCAACATCTTTTAAAAGGATTGTGGTTCCTCAACAGTTTTGTTTTGTTTTTAAAGCCATGGGCCTCTCTTATCAAACAGATTTCCAACTTGACATTTCTTAAACATTCCTTCCCTAGATTTTTATTGGTGAGATATCCATGTATTTCATAAAATCAACAAGAGAATCCCTGATTGCTCAGGAGAAAACAATTCTGACCGGAGAATGCTGTTACCTGAACCCCTTACTTCGAAGGATCATAAGGTTCACAGGTGAGTACAAGATGGTGCTGAACTAAGCTCTCACACAAAAGTAAAATTACTAAAGGCAAACACTTGGTAAAATAAACTATGGAAGTATCAACATTAAAAGCAAGGGCTGCTTTGGGGATTTTCCTGATCCTACTGCCACATCAAATTTTTGACTCTCGAAATGGTACTTCTTAAATTGTCTTATGAGTGATTTCAACTGATTTTCCCCCCACATAGCAGTTATCTGAGATTCCCCTGGACGTATGTTTTAATATTGGCTGGATATTGCTATACACCTTTTAGGAGAGTCCGGCAAGGGGTTGGGGTGGGGGGAGCATAGGGGACGCCAATAAAATAAGTTTAGAAATAATGAAATTTCCTGACAGAGATTTCCCATCCAGTAATTTTGTTATGCAGGGAATTTAACAAAGAGTGGGAAATCTCAGCCATCAGGTTCTTGAAAATAATGCCTTTTCAAAGTTGGAAAACAAATACTTTTATTAGTGTTCATGATAGGGAATAATGAAGGCATATTCTACATCCCTCCTTCTAGGACTTTTATGAAAACTCCTGAGGTGCTAGTGATTAATAATTACAGATATGGGAATAAATGTGTATGGGTACAGGTAGGAATAGAGATCTTACAAAGTTCCTACACATTAAGTACTCTATAAATGATAACGATTACAGTATTCTAATGAGATCCTACAAATATCTACTGACCAGATTTTTAAGGGAGCCATGATACCATTTAAAACAAGAGAACTGACAACTGAGAAAGTGAGGGTCAGAATACAGCATGCTGTCAACAAGCCTTTTGGTAATACTTAATCTTTTTTTCCTGTTGTAGGAAATGATTGAATTTCTTCAAGTAATAAGCAAATACCACATCAAAATCAAATATGTAATAACTTGTCTTGTTGGAGAGGAAATGAAAGAAATAGTACAGTGGGAAATCTAAGAAAATCTAATTTAAAAGAAGTAACCCTTAACATTAAAATAGTCTCAGGCATTTGATGTTATTTGCAGAATAAAAGTTTTTGCAGATTATGGAAGTTTGCAATTGGCTTACGGGGTATACCCTGATCAATATGATGCCACTACTGTCTAGTTCACTCATTCCAAACAATGGTTCCTTCCAAAGATGTCCAGAGTTTGATCACTTCCCAGAGGGGCAAGATAAGAGATCATCAAGGGGAAATGAGGAGAGAAGAGAATATTTATTATACAGAACACTGAAATAGACATTTTACAGAAATTATTTCATTTAATCTACCCAAAACCCTGTAAGGTATTTTATCTTTTAGACAGAGTCTTGCTCTCTCCCCAGGCTGGAGTGCAATGGCACAATCTCGGCTCACTGCAACCTCCATCTGCCAGGTTCAAGTGATTCTCCTGTCTCAGCCTCCCGAGTAGATGGGATTACAGGTGCCTGTCCCTAAGGCTGGATAATTTTTGCATTTTTAGTAGAAATGGAGTTCCACCATCTTGGCCAAGCTGGTCTTGAACTCCTGACCTCAGGTGATCCACCTGCCTCAGCCGCCCAGAGTGCTGGGATTACAGACATGAGCCACTCTTCCCGGCCCCCGTAACGTATTTCATAGTCCTAGTTTTACATATGAAGAATCTTGACAGGAAATGGGGTAAAGTAACTTTTCCCAAGGAGTAATGCATGCACACACATGTATATAATTTGATTCAGGGAAGATTTTATGACCACTGTCTGATCTGTTTCCTGTACATATAATTAAAGCAAGTTATTTAAAGCAGAGATTTATTACAATTAAATTGGAATACCTTTAAAAGTCACTGTTATTTCCCTTGGCAAAGATAAATTACACCTTTTGTGACCCACCCACTTGGAGCAGGGTCCAAGGAATAGAAATTTTGACTGGCACTTGTCATTTATATAGACCTTTATGCATTGGTAGCACAAGTCTCTGTTCATTGAGGGATGCCAGAAGATCCCTACCATCCAGGAACCAGTCCTCTAGATTGTCTGTTGTGGTATCCAAAACTCCCACTTGAGACACCACATTGGAGTGAGGCATGGTTCAGAAAGACCACCATTAAAGTAGAAATTTGTCACACTGGAGGAGCATCAAATTCCCATTTATAATCAATGACACATTAGTCCATTTGGGTCTATCATAAGCTAATAGAGATCTGGACCTTGGGAGGATAAGCCAGCGACATTCAAATAAGGTGAGTTAGAGTTCAGTATCATGAGATTCTGCTTCTAAGGAAGGGATGCTAGAGCAGAGAGATAGCCAAAAGGTAACATTTAAACTTCGGAGAATTAGAGGAAACAGCATTGAAAGGCAAGGGGGATTGCTGGGTTTAGTTAAAAAAAAAAAATAGCACTTGCTTCATGCTTTCCTTCTTTTGTTTTTTATGACTCTAGGATCCACCTAGTTGGTCAAGTAGAAAACCTGAGAGAGAACTTAACGCCATCTGGGAACTTGTTATAAATTCTTAAGCCTCATTCTATACCTGCTAAATCAGAAAATATGGGGATTAGGTCTGATTATTTGTGTTTTCACAAGTCATCCAGGTGATTCTGATGCATGGAAAGTTTGAGAACCACTGGTTTAGGCGATTAAAAGTTCTGTTCTCCCTATATCTTGTTTTGCAATATCATTGCATTCACCCCAGCCCCACAAAGCTACCATCTATTGACCGTTTTGTAGCTATTGAGCTTTTTGAAGCAAAAATATGAGCAAGTCAATTCTCTGCTTAAAACCTTTCAATAGATTTCTAGTGTTCTTAACATAGCCTACAGAGCCCTTCACAATCTGAGGTCCTCACATGTCTCCAGCCTCATCCGGAGCCACTCCCTCATGAGGCCCTCTCCCATCATGCTAAACAGCTTCACATGCCCTCCAAAGGAAAGAGTGACACCTTGCCTCAGTACCTGCGCGTGTGCTGCTCCTTCAGCCTAGAATATTCTATTGCTACCCCTTCACTTTAGAAGCTGGCCAAACCCTACTCATCTTCAGAATGCTGTTTAGACATTACCTGTTTACCAATCCCATCAAGTAGTTGCCTCGTCTTCTAGGCCTCCACTGAGCCTCGCACCTACATCTGTTATAGGCACTTCTCATTACTATAATTACTTAAATCTATTACTCCTATTAATTTGTGATCACTTGGAGTGCAGAAGTTGTCTTTTTCATTCCGTATCAACAGCATACTTCAAAGTACCTGGCACATAGGTTGCCAGAAAATGATTTTTGAGAGTTGATATGGTTTGGCTTTGTGTCTCTACCCAAATCTCACCTTGAATTGTACTCCCATAATTCCCACATGTTGTGAGAGGGACCTGGTAGGAGATAACTTGAATCTTGGGGGTGGTTCCCTCATACTGTTCTCATGTAGTGAATAAGACTCAAAATATCTGATGGTTTTATCAGGGGTTTCTGGTTTTGCGTCTTCCTCATTTTCTCTCTTTGCCCACTGCCATCTATGTAAGATATGACTTGCTCCTCCTTGCCTTCTGCCATGATTGTGAGGCTTCCTCAGCCACAAGGAACTGTGAGTTCTTCATTAAACTTCTTTCCTTTGTAGATTGCCCAACCTCAGGTATGTCTTTATTAGGGTGAATGAAAAGCAAAGATAAACTTTGTTAAATCATAGATTTGCCTAAAACTAGTTTCATAAAAGCTGATTCTTAAGTATTCACTTGCCTTCTGTTTAACTTTATTACTGCTTTCAGCTTAGTCCTAAGAAATTAAAGTGCATAAATGAGGTAATTTCTAAGAGAAAGCCAGAGAAGTCTGTTCTGACTTTTCATGTAGGAGGGGTGAAGGAGTGCATCTATTTATCTTGAGAAGGGTAACTTACTCTGAGTATATGTGAATTTTTTTCACAAGAAAGGGTACTACTTAGAATAAAGACTCTTTAAATGGAAATGCTTTCTTTGGAAAAAATTAGCGTAAAATAAGGGAGTAATCAAAATTACTAGAAAAACTTATTTTGAAGAGCTTAACCATCTTTTTCCTAGCCCCAAAGCTACCAAAATACATACTACGCAATTGACATTGGAAAATGACAACTGTTTCAGCTAACCATTCTAACAAACCTGAAATGGCATGACTTTTCTCTTGCAGTTTATGTAATTATTCTACCGTCTACTACAAATTGTATTTTCCAAGAAATATTATCAGCTTCGCATTGCAAAAAAGGCCAATGAATTAGTTTTTAAGAAAACAAGGCTTTATGCTATAAAAGATGAAAAAAACTTGGGATTCTAATACAATTCTGGTGAAAGTAAATTGATATTTAACCCTTTCTGCATTGCAGTTTGACAGTGTATTTCAATAACCTTACAAATAATGGTCTTTTTTTAACCCCAAATTCCACTGCAAATAATCCATTCTAATGAAACAATCAGAAATGTAGATTAATTTTTGTGGACTAAAATTATTTTGTAAGTTAGATATCTCTATTTTTTAAAAAATGCTGCCATTATAAGTTGCAACCTCAGAAAACGGTATTAAGAATTTTTCATGGAGAATATTCATGATATGTGAAAAGTTAAAACACTATGAATCCATAATTGTTTTTAAATAAAAATAATACAACATTATGTAAGTGTATAAGTGTATTTGTGTGTTATCCATAGCAAAGAGACTGAAGGGAAATACACTAAAAATTAGCTGTTGTCACTTCTGAATTGTAGGATAATGGGCAAATTGGGCAAATAATTTTTTGCTTTCTAATGTTCTGTAATTTTAATTTTTTATCATGAATATGTTTATTTTTAGAAATCAGAAAAAGAACTAAAGATAATTTTTTTAAAGAGTGAAGGCAGAATAAAGGCTATCCAGAATGATGGCCAAGTTCTCTAACAGTCTCCAGTGTGGATAGAAGAGAAAAAATTTCAACTCGCCTCTCTAATTCTTTGTCTCCTCTCGTCTGTGTGGCATGGATTTGAAGGATAGGCTTCTGCTTCACCCCACAGATCCAAATTAAGTTTTAAATGAGACAATGGCAAGAATAGTGACATCGAAGAGAAAACATTCAAATTCAACCATTTCTTCGTTTAGAAAATGCTAATGGTGTTGACTTTGACAGAGAGTATTAAATTCCTTTGATTCACAAATCCAACAATACATTTCTTCCCCCAATGTTCTCATTATAAGAAAGCTGCCTGTCCTCCCAGGTTTTAAGCATAAAACATCATAGCTAAACTTCTCTATCCACTTCTAAACCATTGTATAGTTTCTCAAGTTATATTTATATAATGTGGGAAGGGAGGAAAGAAACTGGCTAAACTAACAAATTTTACCTGTACTTTATAAAAACAAATGTAATCAAATTAGTAACATATATTAAGACTCCTCTCATTTTTCCCTCTTCATTTCTTTTACTTTATACCGTTTCCTTTGCTACTACATTACATTGCATAGTAACAGCAATACAGATTTATGCTCTCAAGGGAGTTAAACGCCCACTTTTCTTTTTCAGTGACAATGACTAAATAAGGAAGTTACATTTTCCAAAAAAAAATATCAAGTTCAGTTCAGTTCTGTTCACAAATATACTTGAGTAAATATTTTTGTAAATGTCAATTATTAAATAGTAACTTTTTAATATTGAAAAGTAATGAATAGACAGCATTAGAATTTGATGAGGGTTTTTGATTTGTTTACCATATAGGAGGAAAACTAAATTAACTTTCCCTTCCTGAATAGCTGCTTTGAGTTAATTAAAAAACTGATCCAAATATGCAAACATTAGACTCCTAGCGCTAAAACAGCTTGTCATCCAGAGCTCTTCATTATAGTCTTTTCATTTGGGGTCACACAGTTGACCCATTATTACTTCTAATAAAAATTTAATTAAATACCAGCCAAGTCTTCTGCCATTTAGGTCCGGTCCCAGGATTAGGTAACACTGGACAGACTAAAAAGTGCCGTGGTAAACAGCGAATTCATGTAACGCTAATTAATTTCCATAAATCAAGTGTGGTCTAAGTGAAGCGTGAATATTTTAAATGCAGTTTCAAAGGTCATGGCGTTTTATGGTTGTAAGAATTGATACCCTGAGACGAGCTTAATGTCAGCCTTTTTGAGAACTAGAAAATCCTCGATTTTGAAAGTCATTTAAATGTACTTTATCAGAAAAAGACTTTATTTGATTCAGTTAGTCTATTTCTGTTTGCATTCAGTATTTATAGTTAAAATACAGCTGGGGGACTGGTCATGTTCATTCAACCTTCAATGAAATACTCATTGAGCACCTACTAGATGCTAGGTACACATTAAGGTGTTGAGAATCTATGAGTGAAACAAATAGAAATGTGCCCTCATTCAGTTTATAGTCTGATAGAAAAAGCCAGACACTAAACAAAATAAATGATAGTTAGAAGATAAGTAGTACAGAGAAAAATAGGGAAAGGAAATAGGGAGTTTGTGGAGGCAGATACATAATTTTAAATGGAGAGGGGAAGCTGTATACCATGAGAATTGTCGAGTTGGCGGTGAATTCATAGCAGGACAGAGCAATCAAGACAGGGATGATCCCAGGGAACCAGATGCCCAGGGAACCAGGCCAGCTCCACGTGCTGACCGAGGAAGTTCAAGCTACCCAGGTAGTCTAAAGATAAGTGACAGTGCCCAGGCACCCAACTTTCTTTCTGAGCCATGAGTCTAGATCATAAAAGAAAAATGTCAAGAGCAAGGCAGGACATGGGCCTATAAGCAGATGGAGATAATTTCTAGAACTCAGCAACAGGAACCGTAGTTGAAGCTCAGGTACACAGGTTAAGAGGAAAGAGCCAGGAAGAATCTTAAGGGAAAAAAATGGAACCCCTGTTTCTGGACCACTTAAGCAGCCAAGCCACTAGATTAGAGACTAAGATGTTTGCTGCTTCCTACTAGGGATCAGGACTGGGTTGTGGCTGGGATTCAAGGATGCAGGGGAGGAAGGATGCTGAAGCTGGTACCATGACTGGCCTAGAAGGCGTAGCCAGGGAGCAACCTTTGCTTGGGTCTCAAGAAATTGTGATGAGGTTACTTTTGATTCCTCTGCTCAGTGCAGGGACTGAATCTATTCCCCTTTGAATATCATCCTTGGTGAGCCAGAATATTACAGATCTGACCAAGACTCCTACCCTAGAACTCCCTAGATTACCCTAATTATCAAGAGGAAAGTTAGAGTCGTATGAGACTCTAGTGATTCTTTTCTGTGGGTCCTCCTTAGCACTAGTGTTTAGAGGCTGGACTCCAATAAAGGACTGAGCAGAAAACCGCTTTCTCTAGCACTTTGCAGGTTAGACAATGCAAATTCATGACACTACAGTGAACTTAATTGCGTAAAACAGTATTTCTTACCCTTGGCACTATCGACATTCTCTGCCAGATAATTCTTTTTTTGTGTAGAAGTAGAATACTGACTTGTGTGCATTGTATTAATACAATGTTTAGTAGTACCCCTGGCCTCTATCCACCAAATGCCAATAGCACTCACTCCTCCACTAGTGACAATCAAAAATGTCTCCAAACATTACAAAAGTTCCCTGGGGCAGGGTCACCCTCAGCTGACAACTACTTTTGTAAAAGTTTTTTTTAAATATATTTCAGAGACTTTTAAGAAGTTATACAATATCTTGCATAACAAAAATACCCATATAACAAAACTAGGCACTAACTGATGACTCAACAGTTAGTAAAGAGTAGTTTCAAAGCTTTCTATAATTATTTTTAAAAAGTAGTGTGTGTTTTGGAAGCAACTTACTTATTTTTATTTTCTGAGACAGGGTCTTACTCTGTCACCCAGGCTGGAGTGCAGTAACATGATCACAGCTCACTGCAGCCTTGACCTCCCAGGCTCAAGCAATCCTCCCACCTCAGTCTCCTGAGCAGCTGGGAGCAAGGCACACACCACCACACCCAGCAAATTTTAAATTATTATTATTTGCAGAGACAGGGTCTCCCTATGTTGCCGAGGTTGGTCTCGAACTTAAGGGATCCTCCAGCCTCAGCCTTCCAGAGAGTTGATATTATAGGTGTGAGCAGAAACTATTTAAGTTATTACATTAGAACATAATGAAATTGTTTAGGAAATGCATCAAGCAGAGGGCAACAGCGCCAGATCTCAGTATCTGTAAACCACCAACAGGGCCGGCAGCTGCCCATGGGGGCTTGATGCTGATCTTGTGGTAGGAATGGGAGTAGATTCAGATCATCAGCTTCAGCTTTAGAAACTTATAAACATGGAATCACAAAAGCCGAATTTGAAGCCTTCTAAAAATCCGGGCCTCAATATTCCTGTATTTCGCTATCTCTTGGTAGCTACATTTTTTCCTCCACATTTAGTTTGTATCTAGGGCATATTTTCTAGACTTACTTGTATCCGCATGTTCCATTCCACTTTAAAGTTACCATAGCCTCTGGCAAACTTTTATGTTTTCCTCTATATTAAGCAGCATTTGGCATTATACCACCTAGAGGGACCGAAAAGATATTAAGAGGCGAGCTGGTGAGAGAGAAGTCTCATATTTGTGAGATACAGCCCTGGGGAATTGTCAAAGGAGTAAAGAGGACATTCTTGAGATAAAATCCTGTTAAGAAGTAGAGTAATTTTATGCTTTGAGGAAGTAAAAATGTATTTGTTTGTTCTTTTGTTTATAAAAATATTTGGTGGGCTTTCTAGTTGATTACTCATCATCTTTATTAAGTAATTATCCTTCATCTTCACTTATCATCATGAGTAATTACAATGACAAATACAGGCTATTTTTTTCTAAACCACCAGCTTATCGCATTGTAAAAGGTGCTTTATTAACGCAAAGGATGAATAACTGAGTCAAATATTTGTTTCAGGTTGTTACAATTGTAGGTTTCTTATCTCTTTCCTGCATTTAAAAAATAATTTTATAATCAATTTATAACCACTTCCCTTAGTTACATCTACTTCTCTCAGTTATAAGAACAATATCAATAAAGGGCTCACAATTTACAAAGTGTTTTTACAACTGTTTTTCATGATTTGAATAATCACCCTGTGATACAAGGACTACTTATAATTCATTTTAACAGATAAATAATTAGGTTCAGATTAATTGACTTAAATAAAGTCTATTCTTATGATTTCAACCATCTGATCAAGAGAAGCAGGCTGTTGTCAGCCTTTGGTGTTTGTGCAGTATCGATAGGAGAAAGAGACTATAGCATTGCTCTGTAAACACCTGAAATTTACTATCCAAGGAACTGATGTATTCAATTTTGCCAGAAACTTATTTTTGAAGCACAATATATAAGGCATATGGATCAATTTGCACCAACTGTGTTTGTGTCATACTAGAAAAAAGTCAGATTCATTGCTAAAGTGATGAGAAAAGTGCCTTATTCAAATGATATCATAGATATTCAATCACCTTTTTGGAAAATTGACTACAAAATTGAAGAATTCGTATTGTGTTGTGGCAAGTGCAATACATTTCACGAGGGACATGCTATAAAGTCCTTGCCTCTTCTCAGTGCTGTGTGTATGTGCGTGTGTGTGTGCTCCTAAGCATAAGCTAAAATATCTTTATGGTCTGATGCTTATCCATATGTATGTTAATAATAAATAAGCTTAGAGAATTATGATTAAGAATATAGACTCTGGAGCCTTACTATTTGGTTTCTAACCCAAGCTCCTCTACTTACTAGCTGTATGACCGTGGTCAAGTTAATTGACTTCTCTGGATTTCAATTTCCTCATCTGTAAAATGTAGAGATAATAGTGTCTACCTCAAAGTCGTGGTGAGCATTAGGTGAACTAATATTGCAAAGCACTTAGAACAATACTTTGTATGTACTAAGCACAGCATATTAGCTATTTTTATTATTACCTGGTATCCATGGCAGTCATAGTTAAACATCTCATCAGGTCAGTACACCTTTATAAGGAAATGGGATGAACATGGTAACCTCAGATAAATTATCTTCATAGGAAACTTCCAGTTTGAATAAAGCATGTTAATGAGAAAGCATTTTACCACTTTTCCTTTTCCTAAAGAAACTGTGGTTTCCTGAAGGAATGGTCTTCAATAGTTGAATTGAGGTACTTTGGCAAAAATGAAATTAGATGGAGATTTTCTACTGGGGGTCCTGATGTGAAAAAGAACAAGCAAAAGTGAACTGTATGTGTTTCTTTAATCTTGTGTTCCATTTCCAGTGGTGATTTGATGAAAGATGCGATCTAAACTAAGAGTTGGTGGTTGAATCAGAATGTGGTTGGGGAAACAGTGTAAGAATTCCTTAGATATCCCTCTTATAGTGTCGAAATGGCACTGGTAAACCCCTGCCATTTGCTTGTACTTGTCTGTGTGGGATAAGATTTTTCATCATTTTTTCTACCAAAACAGGCCAGAAGCTGATGGGAGAGCACGTTTTCTCATTTTGTGGACATCACGGTAAAAAAGCTACCACAAAGCGATGCACAAAGCTGGTTAGATTTTGAAAATGAGAAAATGTTCAAGTATCCTCAATATCATACAACATGCTACTCCTTTCACTATCTTTCATGACATCATTTTACCATAGAGAAACAAAAGAACAGTCCTCTTTTAACAGTTTATCTTTGTTATTATTTTGTTTTTGTTTTTTGAGACAGAGTCACGCTTTGTTGCCCAGGCTGGAGTGCAGTGGCGCGATCTCGGCTCACTGCAACCTCTGCCTCCCACGTTCAAGTGATTCTCCTGCCTCAGCCTCCTGAGTAGCTGGGATTACAGGCACCCAGCACCACTGGCTAATTTTTGTATTTTTAGTAAAGATGGGGTTTTACCATGCTGGCCAGGCTGGTCTCAAACTCCTGGCCTTAAGTGATCTACCCACCTCCGCCTCCAAAAGTGCTGGGATTACAGGGACAAGCCACTGTACCCACAGGTTTTTTTGTTTTGTTTTGTTTGTTGTTGTTGTCTGAGAAGGAGTTTTACTCTTGTTGCCCGGGCTGGAGTGCAATGGCGTGATCTCAGCTCACTGCAACCTCTGCTTCCCAGGTTCAAGTGATTCTCCTGTCTCAGCCTCCTGAGTAACTGGGATTACAGGCATGCATCACCACACCCAGCTAATTTTACATTTTTAGTAGAGACAGGATTTCACCCTATTGGTCAGGCTGGTCTTGAACTCCTGAGCTCAGGTGATACGCCTGCCTCAGCCTCCCAAAGTGCTGAGATTACAGGCATGAGTCACCATGCCTGGCCAACAATTTTTGGTAAGAGATTGAGAACGAATGTTAAGGAAAGTAGGGAGGGGTGGCACAAGCTGCAGTTCAGACTAAGCAACTGCCCACAGAGTAGCTTTTCAACATAATTGCAGAGTATTGTTGGCAATTTAATCCAGATAAATTGTTTTTATGTCTTTCACTATTTTCTTTTTTAAAGTTCCATGTGTTAGTTTCCCCACATGAAAACGTATAGGAGTTATGTGCCCACGTGTTAATACTGAAACTGACAACCATTGTAATTTCTCAGAATCAGAAATAGGGACATTTCTAAGACAGGCATGTCTCAATAAAACTACCCATCAGTACTTCCCAAGTTCATCATGACTTGAGTTTCTTGTGCTTCACAAACATCTCCAATAAAAAGTATTTGTTGTGTATGACATAGATCTCCATACTCTAAGGTTTTTTTATTCTCACTGCATTAGAATAGAGAATGCTTTGATTTGTGAATTATGATTTACTGTTTTCCAATTCATGGGACACTTACGAAGTCCCAATTTTTAATGATCACTTATTTTCTAGTTGCCTAGCACTATGCCTGACTTTGTGAATTTTATAAAAGGAGATATGATCCCTGCAACGTACATGCTAAATGGTTTGTTGTCAACTCTATGTTGTCTGAAATCAGGGATGCAAGGCACCAACATGAATTAGAAAATATGGACAAGTTTCTATGCTCTTTTATCCTCTTCTGTTAATCTCTAAAGTTTCTTCAGCAATTCATTCATTGATCCCACAATTATCTGTTAAATGTTTACTATGTGCCAAGTTTGATGCTAGGTGCTGGGAATACAATGATGAGCAAAAACAAGTGTGTTCCTTGCTGTAATAAAGCTTGCATATTCAACAATTCTAATGCGACAGATGGAAATTATTGAATAATCTATGCAAGTGTAACATTCCTACTGAAACAAGAACATGGCACATGGATACATATGTAACAAACCTGCACATTGTGCACATGTACCCTAAAACTTAAAGTATAATAATAATAATAAATAAAAATAAAAATAAAATAAAAAAATAGTTTTTCAAAAAAAAAGAAAGAAAAAAAGAAAAAAGAGAATGGTACCATACTAGTCTAAAATAGGAGATTTTTCCAACGTCTGATGTGATCTGTGATTATTTCTCCCTATTTACTCTTAAATGGGGCAAGACCTGTGCACGGTCTGTTCATCAACAGAAATGTGACTTGCTCTTGGCCAACTTTTCAGAGCTACAGCTTGAAAGCAGATGTGCACAGCCCCAAGTCCAGTCCCTAGTTAGCAGGCTTCCTACTAGAGCTCCTCAGCTCCAAGGAACTAGCATCTGCTGCCCCCACTGTGTGGCTCATTGGTACTCTATAGAGCGTGCACAAAGCTTCTATAGCCAACAGCAGCCATGCTCTCCAGAACACGTGGATCTAGTCCTCTCAGAATGAGAAATGCCCATGCCTGTGCCCCTGCCGCCTCCTGTTGAGTTCTTGTCCAGGAGTCTCTCTCTAAATACATTTAGAAAAAAACAGATAAGACAGGAGAGTCTTTGGCAAATTCCGAGCGAACTCATCCAGTGGGGAGACAGAAGCCTTGTTTTCTGGGGAGTCTAAATCCTGGATCTCAGATTCAGGGGCCCGATAGTACGAGAGAAAGAAAACCTTTCCCCAGATTTTCTCCTGCAGTGTCTGTAGTCTGTCTTCTGAGGAGAAGCTTGTTTCCCATGAGGTAAAAGTGTGTGTGTATGTGTGTGTGCGTGCGTGCGTGTGTGCATGTGCAAGTGTGTGTATGTGTGTGTGTGAGAGAGAGAGACAGATTAAACATACTCCATATGAAGGTTATCAACAGTGGACCCCTCACTCATCCTCCCTTCAGTTTGGCATCAGTTGGCAAAGTTTCCATCTTTTTTCACTGTCGTCATGTATGATTTTAGTGGATAATGAGAGATGATCCATCAGAAGCTGTCAGCAAAGTGCCTTTTTTGACTGGAGAATTATACATTTATCATTTAGTATGCAACATTTGGCCTTCAGTTTTGAGGCTGTACCCAAGGTCCCATACTTTTGGGGCCTAAAAGGAACATGGTCCTTCCTTTGATCACCCCACCAACCCCTGCTAATTGTTACTCTGTTGCATGCATCTAGGCTTCCTAATGAAGGTCTGCTGTGTGGACGGCACTGAGAAGTCTGGTTCTGTACTTTTCCCAGTTCTGAAGGGATCCTGGAATGAGCCCTATTATTGTTTGTCAGTAGACCAAATATTGGTGACTTTGAAGATCCCCATCATGCACCCTGGTTCTGTCACTGTTTCTACTACATTCTTGGTGGAGTCAAGGGCTGGAGTCCTGCGCTGAGTCCATAGCAGGAATAGGGTCACAGAATTTCACTCCATGTCCTAAACTACTAGGGATCAAAGATCCTAACTTGTCCAAAGACATCCTATCTGAGATCAGATGGGGTCCAGGTAAAACCCTGAGAAAAAAACGTGAGAGACTTTAACACCTTCATCATCCTCTTTCTTCATCCTTTGTTTAGCCCAGTGTGCCTCAGTTATATTCTTTTAGGACACAAAGAGCTCAGGTTTTCTTAGACGATCCATGTTACTGGGACCTGATCATGGCCATCAGCAGCAGACACCAATTTTTTTGTCCTTCCTCCAAGCCTCTTCTCAACTAATTTGACCCTTCCTTGGCCATTGCTAATGCAGTTACCCTGTGCTGTGGTGCCAAGCTGGATGTGAAACTTCTCTAGCAGGTTTGTAGGGTTCCCAATCTACACCCCAGCAGGAACACGATGCCCTTTGTCCACATTTCCAAAAAACCCTTCTGGAGATTTGTATTTCCCAGCCCCTGAAGCTTGACACCAGCCTGAGGCAGGGAGCCTGGAAGTATCTCTTTACTTTTGTAATCAGACCAGGCAGGGCTCCAGCTCCTCCTGTGACACCCACATCTGCTTCCTCCCCTGCTCTGCGGCTGATTTGAGAAACTTCGTAAGACTGTCTCACCCTCCAGGTTATAGCTCTTGATCTTCCACACCAAGCATATTCAGAATTCTGAACACAGCCACAGCAATCACAACAAGCACATAGCTCTGGCACATCAAAAGTGCTTTACTTTTGGACTTTTGTGTCTCTTATAAATTGGAAAATCCATTCAGAAACATAATTGGCTTCTCTGAAGTAAGAAACATCACAGATGGAGCACAGCCTTAAGATAAATAGAACCATCTGAGGGGTGTGGGGTTACAGAAATGAAAAATATCTATTAAAAAATATGATCTCACCTGAAGAATTTCAGACTCCAAGCCAAGATACAGAGACATTTTTAAAACATCTTCAGATCATACCTTGCAATACTGGAGACCAAATGGTGTTTCATCTGACTCTAAGGGCAAAAGTAGCTGTTTTTAGCTTCTGAGGCTTGTAAAAATACACGCAAGGAGCTCAGGGTTAAGTAACACAGAGATGGCTTGAGTTCCTTTAGAAAAGCCCTGTATGATCTGACATGGTCTGTGAGTCACCAGTGCAGGTTCCCCCGTGCTTTGTTGGTGTGGCCTGCACGGGGCAGGTGGGCTTCCCAGGCTGATGCGGTACCTTCTGAAGCTGGATCAAATGCACCAGAATGAAGTGCTTGGACAGCAGATGCTTCTGAAGCCAGCAGAAGAAACAGACACAATCCACAGAAGGCAGAGAGAAGAAGAGAAAGCCACTTTCAGCCCTGGCATACAGGACGGTGGCGTGGAGAGTGGCTGTCATACAGTCGCTGTGACCACAGAGCTGGCACTGACCCAAAGAGACTAGAAATCCTCTGCCAAAGGAAGAATAAAACCTGCCCTAATTGGAAACACTTCTGACAAAACGCCAAAGGGAGATCATGCCACTTTTCCTTTTTCAGATCGTAAATTACCCTAGTTTCCTGGAAAAGTTATGTCTGGACAGACTTGGTGCCCCTTGAAAGACCCAGCAACCTGGTCTTTGAGAATCTTGCTTGAAGATGTAGAAAATCTCCAACCATTCAGACTTCCAGTACCTGGGGGTGAAAACTGCCTCGGATGATCAAAGAATGCCTGCTCTCAGAGGTTAGGGCCAATGAGTATGAGCCAGCAGAAGCTATTAAAAGAGCTAGTTCTCATTAAGATAAAGCACATTCTGGCAAGGCCACAAAAAGAAAGATTATGGCAATCAATACAGACACAGATGAAAAACCAGATAAAGGTTTCAGCCAAACTAGTCTTCACTTCTGCTATAATGGATTAATTTTTGGGTGCTGAAGTCAGCACAATTTGCAGATTCAGAACACTGAATACAGGAGTCAAAATTGGGTAGACATTTAGTTGAAACTATAGCAGACCCTTGACATTTACAAGGGTTAATGCTGCCTCTCACACTTGTCAACTTCTACCTTCAATTGCATATAAGACATCTTCATCTCTTCAACCCACTTATAGCTCTACACAGCCTTTCTCGGTGCATAGATGTAATATACAGGCCTTGAAATAATTCACAGCAAAGGTTTCTGTAAGGAAACCTCTGTATATTCAAGCTTGTTGGGGCTAATCCTCTGGAATTTACCAGAGAACAAATAAAATCCAGGAAGTGTAGCCTACTCACAGGGTTTTCAGACTAACAGCAAAACCAGAATAATGCACCCTTCCCCACCAAAAGATGGTCATGTCCCTGGAAACTGAATGTTACCTTACATGGCAAAAGGGAATGCAGGCGTGATTGAAGCTGTGATAGGGAGACTATCCTGGATTATCCAGATATAATCACAAGGGTCCTTATAAGAGACAGGCAGGAGGGTCAGAGTCAGAGGAGATATGACAGTGAAGGCAGAAGTTGGAATGATGTGAAGTGCTGGAAAGAGGCCATAAGATAAGGAATGACGGCAACTTCTAGAACATATGGAAAAGGAAAGGTGTGGATGATACCCTGAGCATTTAGAAGGAACACAGCCCTGCCAATGCTTTGAGTTTAGCTTAGTGGAACCTATTGTAGGCTTCTGAATTCCAGAATACAGAAGTCTGAAGGGGATACATTTGTGTTGTAAGCCCCTTGGTTTGTGGTAATTTATTATAGCAGCAATAGGAGACTATTGGTCAACAACATTTGTTTTTAACACTTTTCCTTTATTCTCATTATCTGTTTCCAACATCAGATGAAACTCCAATTCAAGCAAAGTTTCTAGAATAATTTTTTTAAAAGATAATTCCATAAGATCCTCCTTTACTCTCACCTGCCATGTTGTAAATAACTCTTCCCAAGATGGTTTGCATTTCCAAGTAGAATCAGGGAGAACGTATTTTATATAGAAGAAGAGAGAACTGATGTTGATTAATTACGTAGACACCATAGCGAGTATTTTGCACATATATTATTCTATTTTCCCCAAACTACCCCCTACTCCATTTTGCAGCTAAGATAACCAAGGTTCAAAAAAGATAAATAACTTACTCTGTGAATGAGTCACCAGTGATGAGTCTATATGACTTCAAAATTCAAATTATTTTCGTTAGACTGTGCTTTTTCTAAACTACTGATACAAAACCATAAAGTGATAACAGTAGAATGTCTACATCAATTTGGAAGAAATGGTGATTTGGGAAGCAGGTACCACTCCTGGGAAGATACTCCGGGGAGTACTTAGAATCATTTTGATAGGTCATCATGGACTCTCACCGCTGTTTTCTCTTAGGAGGAAAATGCAATCGACGGAGTATGTTACCATTCCTAATGATTTTAAATCTTCTTATAGGGGTGTTTGCATTTGGACTTTTTGCTACTGACATTTTTGTAAACGCCGGACAAGTGGTCACTGGGCACTTAACACCATATTTCCTGACTGTGTGCAAGCCGAACTACACCAGTACAGACTGCCAAGCACACCACCAGTTTATAAACAATGGGAACATTTGTACTGGGGACCTGGAAGTGATAGAAAAGGCTCGGAGATCCTTTCCCTCCAAACACGCTGCTCTGAGCATTTACTCTGCCTTATATGCCACGGTGAGTGTGCAAGTCTTGTCTCTCCTAAGTCCAGTTTTTGATAGGATGTGTGTCTCCCTGCCCTGTCTGTCTCCATTCTTTCATTGTCACTTATAGTGACTCTTAAAGTTAGGTATGGCATATTTCTCTATATTATGCTATTGATATACTAGCCCCCCCCACACACACACACTTCTACCCCACTTTCAATCTCCTGATCTACCAGAGGATATTAGTTCTGGAATGTTTTGATAATCACCTAATTACATCCTACCATTTACAGATGTGAAAGCTGGGTCCCACAGTATAGCTAAGATCATACAACAAGAGCAGGGACCCAGACTCCTGGTACTGTGTCTGAGATTTTCTTACCTCCCACACCAGTACTCTTTGTCAAAGTTTTGGTTGGTTTCGGAAGAGCACACCTTCTCACACCTGCCTAGAAATTTGCGAGCATGGGTCTTGTATGAATGGCTGCCCCAACAACATGCAGACCCAGGATAAATACACAGCTTTCCTTTGCTCTGACACTTTTCTCTATGACTTTGCTAGGAGACAGGGATGATCCCAGAAAAACCTCAACACCCCAAAGTATGTTTCTCATTATCCCCCAGATCGCACAGCCATTGACTGCCCCACTGGGGTATAATTTTCTCTTGTTTTCTTTTTATTCTAGTAACAGAAAAACCAAAGTATGTCCCACATCTTAAAGAACAATGGTGTCTCTCTTATTTTCCAACTTAACTGTATTCATTTTGGAAATAACTTCATTTCACTCTTGTCTGGCTTATGCATTCTTAGGACCTAGAATATAGACATGCAGATACCAGCTCAAAGGCTCCACAGGCTGATACGATATTGCCAGTGGACATCAGGTGCATTTACCAGTGGCAGAGCAACTGTCGGCCGAAAACACCCCCTTTCCTTACTTCAACTTATTTTATATTCAGAATATGACTAGTCTGGTGATTCTCAATGGAAAGTGGGGGAAGGGAAAAGACAGAGGGAAGACTCCTTTCAAACTGTCCATTCTTCCCAAACATTCTGAGTATGCCCTCAACCCACCCCCCAGGGAGATGCTACCCTTCCTGTCACTGAGTGTAATTGCAGGAGGCATGTTCTGCCTCTCTGGGAAGAAAATGGGTCTGTGCCATCACCCCTAGGGTGGAAAAAAGGCAAAAACTCATATGGGTTTCTTATACCCCAAATGATTCTTTAATTTGTCACATAAAAACTGCATGTTCTGAATCTAATAATTAATACACAGTCATTTTTTGTGACTGAGTCTGATCTATTTATTTAAAACAACCAGGAGCAGATAGTGCCTTTGTGTCCCATTTATGGGATCACATCGATAGGGTTATTTTGTCAACCGCCAACTACCAAATATAAGTCTTTCTAGTTATTTCTTTTGGATGTACTCTTTAATGAATATGTGACAAAAATGACTTCAGCTGTCCCCACGTTAAAGAAACAAGGATGCAAATAACACAAAAGCCTCAATTTACAAAACAGATTATAGCTTGGTTAAATGTCTTTGCTTTACCAAAAACAAAACCAAACCAAAAAACCTCTATGCAGGTATTTTTTTTAAACAAATAAAGCCTTCTGAAGTATTCAGCATATTTTCAAGTTTTCAGAATGTTGATTTGTCCTAATTACCTAGAATCTAAACAATGTATTCTTGTGCTTTTTCCTGTATTTTTTTATCAGACTCAAGTCATCGCTGTGTGAAATTAATTTTTATAGTGCCATTATAAAAATTATTCTGTTACTTATAATAAACTACTGTTTCAACAATGAGACATGAAGTTCTTTGGGCAAGAAAGAAGTAAATATCACCAGCTTACACAGAATAAATGCGACTATAACATATTCTCAAGGATTCAGATGTTATCCAATTCAAATCATGCCTCACAGACTATAGTCAGATAAACCCTGATATAAGATTCCAGTTGCATAAATCTTCCGAGCCTCTATTACATGTCAAATGCTTTCAGAAATTACTCAACAAGGATTTCCAAAGTACTAGTTAATACTATGAAGAATACCAACTAACCATAGGCTTATACTTTTAACAGTTTTTAATCTTATAGGAAAGATTTATGACAGATATAATTGGAAAACATAATAGCATGAACAACTAAATATATACGGTGTAGATTTTAAGTAACATTTACCACAGAGTCTGAAAATAGTGTAATAATGTGCTGTAATTTATGTAACTTTGATCTAACCAGTTTTATAGGGAATCTGCTACATAGAAGAGATTCCTGTCTTCTGGTATTCTCACCAGTGTTGAGGCATCATTTTAGGATATTAAGACTTTCTATTGTAATACTGTAAAATGCATCTATTTTAACTTATATGTGCTCAGGCCATATACCCATACTATATAAGTATCAGCACATTATTTTTTAGAATTGCTAAGCTCACATAGCCCATTTGTTAAGAAATGATAGACCAATGGTGCCCTCTAGTGGTACTTTGTAACTACTACCAAAGGTTAGCTAAAAAAGTGTACTTACTTGAAAAAGGCGTGGCTTCCTAACTCTAGATCACCAGGGACACATTTGCTAACTGAATCTATAAAACGTCAGAGTCTTACCCAGCACCTCACAACAAACTAATAACAGCCGCCTACATCTCAGGTGTCATAAAGTGTATCATCTTTTACTTAGTTCAGGTCTTCTTGACCTTTTGTATCTTGTGGAACACATAGAAAAGTTTTAATATTTTAAGAAACAGTGGAGTAAATGAATGAGTAAAGCTGATCACAGCTGTCCTAAGGAATGTAGGAGTCCATTTACTAGCACAGCTGAAACCTATTTATGTGACACAGTTGTTGGGAGGTTCTAACTCAGCCTATCAACTAACTTATCAGTCAACACTTTGGTATTAATCGCCCGAAGGTGTGACGAAGCAGCTAGGAACTTTTGGGGACACAAAAAATAAAATGTACGGTCGCTTACAGTCACTGTCCTACCTGGTCTTCTCCACCAAAAGCTTCATTCCTATAGAAGGTTTATTTGGTATCTCAGACTCATATGGATTTCTTATACCCCAAATAATATTTAAACTTGTCACATAAAAACTGCATGTTCTGAATCTAATCGTTGATGCATTCTTTGCGTCACTAATAACTTCTGTTCACATGTCCGCTAGTTTACAAAAGACTGATTAATGTACATCTGTTCACTGTTCTTGCTGCACTGATTTCCTACCTAAATGTTTTATTAAATATTTTAGTGGAGTTATTCAAGGAATACTAGTTAGTGTGGTTGCTTTGACACCAGCCCCTGCTTGTGTGTGCTGGTGTATGTACCTGCTTGCTTGCATGTGTACGCACCGGTACAAGGAGGCTGCCTGGTCACTCCCTAGCCTCTGTCCCATTTCAGATGTATATTACAAGCACAATCAAGACGAAGAGCAGTCGACTGGCCAAGCCGGTGCTGTGCCTCGGAACTCTCTGCACAGCCTTCCTGACAGGCCTCAACCGGGTCTCTGAGTATCGGAACCACTGCTCGGACGTGATTGCTGGCTTCATCCTGGGCACTGCAGTGGCCCTGTTTCTGGTAGGCTGACTTCCCTCTTTTTACCTTTTCCCCCCTCTTCTACTCTCTGAAAAACTGGAGTCAGGTTTCCCAGGCCTAACCATCTGTGTTCCTTTTGTCCCAACCTTGTGAATTACAATTATTCTGCAAGTATTATGCATGCTTTTGCTACAAAAATGATTTCAAAACACCCTTTCCTTTCAGAAACAGGATTGCCAAATTCCTTCTGGGTGGCCAGGAGAGAATTGCTCCTAGAAGGACAGCTGGCTCTACCTCTTTCAACACTGGGCTTGGGACTGGGGCCAAGCAGACTAATGATAAATTGGCATACCTTCAAACCAATCTTCTTTAAGTATTTGTTCTCAGCATACTGGGGGCAAAAGCTAAGTGTTCTTTCAGGGAAGAATAGAGAATGAAGAGCACTGGTAGAAGCAAGCAGCCTCTTCTCCAGCATCCCAAGAAACTCAACTCTAGCTCCAAAGTTGCATCTCCTACTCGGAAATTTTAAAAATCCTGCAGATTATCACACCCACCCTTTTTAGTGGGTCTCTGTTACTATTGGAACACGCCTCTTGGGAATCTTACTTCCACTAACTGGCTTCTCAACCACCTGTCTTCCTGGAGAAGAGTTTGGTTAATACATTTTTCTTGTATTTCTGATTATGTTTTAGTTCCTCAAATAGATGGAGGTCTGGCCACCTGCTCACCTAGGAAATGCATTAAATTGAGTTGCATTTGATAAAAAGAGGTTAATTTTTATTCTTTTTGTCTTCTCCTTCACAGTTTTATTGAAGTATAATAGGTATACAATAAATGACACATCAGGTGTACAATTTGATCAATTTTGGCATACAACTTTCTCTCTCACCCTTCCTTTTCTCTTATCCCCAGGCAACTGGTGATCTTCTGTCATTCTATATTAGTTTGCCTTTTCTACGATTTCATATTAATTGAATCATAATGTATTTTTTCAGGTATCTTTCACCTAGCATAATTATTTTGAGATTCATCTATGTCGTGCAATGTATCAATAATTCCTTTTTATTGCTGTGTAGTATTCCATTGCATGGTCACACCTCAGAGATGCAGATTTCTATTATCTTCAAGGACTTAAAACAGGCCCAGAAAAATTTACAATGAATCATCAGGCCTGGAGACTCTCATACTGTGCATGAAATGAATCCCCTAACAATGTCCAGGAAGCTCCCCAAGGAGAAAGAAGCCATCACAGTCTTGAAGGACCTCCCTCCTCCTATTCTGCCCTCTCTGGTCCAAGATCCATTAGGATTAGCATCACACATAGATGGATTTCAGTCATATGACTTAATACTTCCTTTTCCTAGCCCCTCTTTCTACCCTCCCCAGTATGCAAAATACACACATGCCTCTCCCAGCCTCTAACTTGGTTTTCCAACTTGTAAAAAATCTGCTAAGATATAGACAATGCTCACATTCAGAACACTGATTGGGAAGCTTCTTTCTAATTCAAATTGACAGGCATATCTCAGAGATATTGCAGGTTTGGTTCCAGACCATTGCAACAGTGAATATCACAGTAAAGCTAGGCACACAATTTTTTGGTTTCCCAGTGCATATAAAAAGTTATGTTTACATTATTCTGTAGTCTGTTAAGTGTGCAATAGCATTATGTCTAAAAAAAAAACCAATGGATTTACCTTAATTTAAAAGCACTTTATGGCTTTAAAAAAGTGTTGACGCAGACACAAAATGAGCACGTGCTGTTGAAAAAATGGTGCCAGTAGACTTGCTGAACACAGTGTTGTCAAAAAGCTTCAATTTAAAAAAAACACAATATCTGCAACATGCAATAAAGTGAAGAGAAATAAAAGAAAAATATGCCAGTATTTTGAATGGATCCAGGCATTCTTTCTATAGCGAAAGATGAAAAACTAAAATGCAAATACTCTGGATGAAGTTGCAGGAAAAGTAGTGCTGAAGTGATCATAAGATGTTGATATCTCATTAGGAACTTTCCTGAGGAACACCTTTTAAAAACAACACTTTATGGGTACATAGAAGTTACACACTTTTCAGGGGGTATGTGTGATATTTTGATACAAGCATACAATGTATAATGATCAAATCTGGGTAACTGGGATTTCCATCACCTCAAATACTGTTACTTTGTGTTAGGAACATTCCAAATCTATTCTTCCATTTATTTTGAAATATACGGTAAATTATTAATTATTGTCACTCTACTGTTATAGTGAGCAGGCCTCATTTTTTCCATCTGACTGTATTTTTGTACTGATTAACCAGCTCCTCTTCCCCCTACCACCTACTACCCTTCCTGAGGAATTTTTTTAAGAAGGAAAGAAAACAGGTGACTTGAAGGGAAGAGAAGGGTTTCAAAGGGAGATCAACGGTATATAAATAGACTTCGGCTCAAGAAAAGACAAACAGTGTTGCTGACCATCAGTTCTGAAGCCGCCATCCCCAGTTAGAGAGGAAGAGCCATTCTGAGTGTTCCAAGCAGTTTTGTAGGGTCTTTGTGGGATGATATTGGGGTTTGCTGAAGCCCCATACACAAATCCCGCTTCAACGTTACACTTGTTTTCTCTCCATAACATGCAGCCCTGTTTCTCATCACTCAGTAACTACTTTGTCTGCTAGTGCTTTCAAGTGACTTCCCAATTGATGTCAAAATTTATTTTCCCACAAATGGCCTTTATGTAAGACCCAGATCTGTGGCTGAATTCCTCTGGCATGAGAGAGGGCACCCTGTTGGCATGTGCATGTGAACACACCTCACAGACACACACAAAGCTGGGAAATGGGAGGAGAAGGATGTCCTGGAGGAGCCTGGAGGCATTCCAAAGCAGAGACTTGGAGAAGAGACAGAAAAAGAAGAGCAAACACTGAAAATGGCAGGATATCTACTGTAAATGTTCAATAGTGCTTTGTTTGTGTTCCCCATGAGGCGGACTGTGGGAGGAAGGGGAAGGAAGTTATTAGCTGAACAAGTACCACATGCTGTATGCTTTATAGACATCTAATCAAGTGCCCCCAGGGCAACTCTAACAATATTCCTATCCTCATTTTATAGATGAGGAAAATGAGGCTCAAAGATACGTAACTTACCCAATAGCTACCCAACCAATAACCAGCAGAGGAACCTGGGTCTCTCCACTCCGTTTCTCCAGGTTCCCCTCCTCCCATTTCCTGATGGGGGCAGGTAAAGCACAGTGTAGGGCCGGGCGCAGTGGCTCACACCTGTAATCCCAGCACTTTGGGAGGCCGAGGCGGGCAGATCATGAGGTCAGGAGATTGAGACCATCCTGGCTAACACGGTGAAACCCCGTCTCTACTAAAAATACAAAAAATTAACCGGGCCTGGTGGTGGGCGCCTGTAGCCTCAGCTACTCGGGAGGCTGAGGCAGGAGAATGGTGTGAACCCGGGAGGCGGAGCTTGCAGTGAGCCAAGATTGCACCACTGCACTCCAGCCTGGGTGACAGAGTGAGACTCTGTCTCAAAAAAAAAAAAAAAAAAAAGGCTGAGTGTAAGAGTAAGATGGAGCTGAGCCAGGTAGACAGGATACATGCCAATGTGCTACAGGGTTTGAAGAGTAGCAGGAAAGATTCAAAGATGCTGGATGAAGAAACAAAGAAAGCATGAACGAGGCGGGGAAAAGGAGAGTCCTTCTTGGGTGGAAAAAAAAAAAGCAGGGAAGATGTTAGAAACAGTCAGTTATGAAAAGACCTCAGCAGGAAACAGAAAAGTGGGCAGTACAGGGAAAGTATTCAAAAGGAAGCAATAAAAGAAAACTCAAGAGTTATCTAATCTCAAGCAAATAGTCATAATTTGAAGATGATGATCTAAGGTAAGAGTTAAAGACCAGCTAACATGGACTGAATACTTGCTATGCGTTTGGCACTTTTTAAGGGGCAAACTAGTATAGGGATATGATTTAGGGGCTCTGGAGTTTCAATCTCTGTGTGACCTTGGGCAAGTTAGATAACTTCCCTGTGCCCCCCTATCTAGACTGGAGATAATAGTACCTCCCTTATGAAATTGTTGGGTGGGTTAAGTGAAATTGGATAAAATCCTCAGAGTTGTGCCAGACACATAGCGGCCTTCAATAAATTTTAGCTGTTATTATGAGGTGATTTGCATTCACCGTGTCTTTAATCACTACAAATCTGTGAAGTGGATATTACTATTCTTATTTTACAGGTGAGAAAACAGACCCAATGGGGTGGGGAGCGATTATTACTGGTCATCTGCTGATTAAACAGACGTTTCCTCAGTACTTCCCATAGTTCCCCCTCTCTCAAAGGAAAAAGGTCACTCTGGTGATGATATTCAAGGGGAAAGGCCTGCCACCCTCACAGATGCCAGGCATTGATGGCTGCAGTCTGACCTCATTCTTTTTTCCCTCTTATCCTGCAGGGAATGTGTGTGGTTCATAACTTTAAAGGAACGCAAGGATCTCCTTCCAAACCCAAGCCTGAGGATCCCCGTGGAGTACCCCTAATGGCTTTCCCAAGGATAGAAAGCCCTCTGGAAACCTTAAGTGCACAGGTATGGTAAAGCAGTTTTAGCAAACCAAACCCACAGGCTGAACACTTTGGGAGGTCAGTATCAATCCATGAATACCACTAAATCTACCCAGCATCAAAGAGAATCTGATTCATTTATTGTAAAGGCCCTCACAAAAGGCAGTCTTCACTTTTTCCCCTCAATTATTCCTATACTTATCCTGGGTGTTGGGGCAATCATGAATCCTCAGAGAGTTCTTAGCAATGTCTAACTTAAACCTTAGCTGTTTCAGGATATTTTGACCTACAATATAATATCACATTTATGAAATTTCGACTAATCATATGGAAAAAACCAATTTGACTTAATAACTAGGATAATATTTGGAAAGAAAAAGGTTGTGTTACACACAGTGATGTAAGCTGGAGACACATTTTAAAAGGCTACTAAATGTCCCTTTGGACCTGTTTTTGTGACAAAAATTCAATGCAACAGTACCTCCTGATCTGTTACTCTACAACAGAACCTTGCATCATACCAGGGATACAAAAAATAATTGGACACAGTCCTTGCCCTCAAATAACTCACAGATGAGGGGCAGCCATGGTGGCTCACACCTGTAATCTCAGCATTTTGGGAGGCCAAGGTGGGAGGATTGCTTGAAGCCAAGAGTTGGAGACCAACCTGGTCAATGTAACAAGTCCCCATCTCTACTAAATAAATAAATAAATCACAGATGATCAAGAAAGGTGAATATAAATAGGTAGTCATAATATTACACGCTGAATCAGAGGTGCACGAAGTGCTCTATGAATACAAATGAAGAGGAAAAAATCTACTCTGAGAAGACATGGAAAGCCAGGAAGATGACTTGCCAACTGAAAGGAGCCTGGACAGATGATATGAAGCACTTAATTTTGCCCAGGACAATTGCTAGGAGCTTTATAAATTTATCATTACTTGAACAACCACCCTATTGAATAGACACTATAATTCCTATTTCACAGGTAAAGATAAGAATGCAGAAGACAAGCCGAGCGTGGTGGCTCACGCCTGTAATCCCAGCACATTGGGAGGCCAAGGCAGGTGAATTGCTTGAGCCCAGGAGTTTGAGACCAGACTGGGCAACATGGCGAAACCCTGTCTCTACTAAAAAAATACAAAAATTAGCCTGGCATGGTAGCTCATGCCTGTAGTCCCAGCTACTCCAGAGGCTGAGGTGGGAGGAGTGTTTGAGCCTGGGAGATTAAGACTACAGCGTGCTGTGATCACGCCACTGCACTCTAGCCTGGGTGACAGTGAGACCCTGTCTCAAAAAAAAAAACAAAAAAAAAACTGAAGACAGTGATGTTAGATTACCTGCCCAAGGCCGTATAGGTAGCAAGTAGGAAAACTGGATGAGGAGTTATTTAAGCTGGTAGGGGGACAACTAATATGATTTTCATTAGCATGTCATCTTTTTCAGGTAGCTGAGCCCGGCTAAAGTGTTTATGTTTTGTCACAGTCTGTTTATCTTGAAATCTTGTTTGTATTTGGCATTTTCCTACTCAAGCATTTTTATAGAAGATATAAGAGATAAGCAAATCACTTCCTTTTGTTCCCTTTGGAATTATTATGTACTTCATATCAGTGCAATATAAAATAATATTTTCACTATTTTTTTTTTTTGAGACGGAGTCTCGCTCTGTTGCCCAGGCTGGAGTGCAGTGGCGCAATCTCGGCTCACTGCAAGCTCCACCTCCCGGGTTCATGCCATTCGCCTGCCTCAGCCTCTCCGAGTAGCTGGGACTACAGGCGCCCGCCACTACGCCCGGCTAATTTTTTTGTATTTTTAGTAGAGACGGGGTTTCACCATGGTCTTGATCTCCTGACCTCGTGATCCGCCCGCCTTGGCCTCCCAAAGTGCTGGGATTACAAGAGTGAGCCACCGCGCCCGGCCATATTTTCACTATTTAACGATGATTAACTATCACATCTCTCTAAGATAAACTACCCTATGCTCTTTCCCACCCCTCCCCGAGACGGAATCTCACTCTGTCGCCTAGGCTGGAGTGCAGTGGCACGATCTCGGCTCACTGCAGCCTCTGCCTCTGGGGTTCAAGTGATTCTCTTGCCTCAGCCTGCCAAGTAGCTGGGACTACAGGCACGTGCCACCTCGCCTGGCTAATTTTTTGTATTTTTAGTAGAGACAGTTTTTAGCCATGTTAGCCAGGCTGGTCTCAATATCCTATGCCTTTTTACCTTTAATTAAATCTAATATTATTAATGAACCAGGTTTTGTGGGGGGCGGGGGTTGGAACAAGAAAGCTACCTCCATATCTCCATTTTGGGAAAAATACTTAAGGTTCTCCATTAATACAGTACCAAGTATTGTTTTGTTTTCCCTTAATTTGTATTAAGGCTAACATTTTAACTTGGTCTAGAAATAAAATGTTAACAAAAATATTTCTGGTTTATTTATATACAGCCTGTTGCTACAGGTTAAATATCAAATTAGCTAAATAGCGATACCTTGTAATGAAATACTGAAATAGAATCTCTCTAACTTTTCTTCCCTAATTACAATCCTGTGTTTAGTGAAGTCAGAGAGGGTCTCTATTTTGGGGGGTAAAATGAAAACAAGTGAATTTTAAAAAGAAACAGAAAATATTTGCTGAGTTCCATGGACATACCAGTCTCTGTGTCCTTGTAAATGCTATCCCCCGAATATCCTGATATAAGAACACCCCTTTTGCACACCTCATCCTTCCACCCAGCACTGCTCAAGCATGACATCTGTCTAACGCCTTCCCTAGACTTCTTTCTTTCTTAATTCTCAGGGCCACTGATGGTTGATCAGGCCTAGAGATGTCCAGACACTATTTTGAGGGATTCTACTTAAACTGAAAAATGAAGTGCTAAACAGGGTTTCAAAAAATGCTATTCACAAGATAGATAAAGCATTCTTAAAATAGATATTAATTCATTGTTTACAGGTAGTAGTTGAACTTCTCTCAAACCTGTCAATAGATCTTTGTGATTATGGATGCCACCTCATATGGATACAATCTGAGGCCTTGCCTGAACACCAGGCTTGGGCCAAAGGACCCTCCAGACCCCTCTCATGTGACTGTCACTCATAATTAAAGCCAAGTGTTCCCTCATGTCTGCCTCCTCCAAAGACTTGGGACTTTTTGAGGACCCTATAAACCATGTCTTATTTACCATGTATCCTGGCATCCACTAGGTGTGAAATAAATATTGATGGATGAATACAAACTTGTCCCAAAACCTAAAGTAGACACTTTAGCCAAAACCAGGAACCTCAAATTTGACCATAATCACTATTTGAATATCCACGGAAAGTAGAGATTTATAAGAAACTATGAGAAGCACTTCTGCAGGCTAGCCAGAATGAAGCCACAGAAAGCTAAAGAGAAGTATTGCCTCTTACATTATGCCATCCATACCAATTGTGAAAAATGCAAGTCACCAAGCATCTGTATTTAGTAATAAATGTTTCCACATGGATAGTTAGAAAGATAAACCCTTTATTTGTTGGTCAAGAAAAGAGAACTAGCATTTATTGAGAGTCGTCTCGTTTAATATGCATGATACTGTATTGGTTTTGTTGTATCCTATTTTATAGATGAAGAAAGTAAGGCACCAGGTTTAAGTAATATGCCCAAAGTCACCCAGTTAAAATTAAATGAAGACTCATCCAATACTAGAGGCCCTGCTGGTTCTCCTACACCACACAGTCTGAGATTTCATTCAATGAAAATTCTTTTTTGAAATCCACAACTCCCAGCATTGAATATGAAAACATGCTACAGGGGGCTGGTATATTGAACCTGAGCTACAGTTTTTCAAAAATAAATACCCTCCTGTGGGCAAGAACTTCCCTTGCAACTCCAACAGCCATGGTTTCTGTTAGAAATGGCATCTTTGTAATTTTTGGAACAGAACCATCTTCCCAGCATGTGGACCTTTTAAGATCAGAGATTAGAACCTCTCTTCAGAGCACACATTCATACACATGAAATCCATCCCACTATTCAAAATATCTTAAGGAGAAGACTGGATGGGGAGGGCATCAGTCAACCTCATTTCCCTTTCTCCCAAGACATTCTTTCCCCTTTGCCACATGGAGCCCTCAGAGCCACAGTGCTCTGGTCCCCTCTAAAACATTACCTCAAATTTGAATATCTGCCTTCCGTGATTCCCCTTAGTATAGTTGATTGAGACGGGGTGCATTTTCTAAAATCTTTCCCAAATACCATAGAGAAACCAAAAAGTAAACAATTATAAAACAAAAATAGTCAAGTTTTTCAAAGCATTATTTTATGATTGTATAAAGTTGTTGGGATCCCAAAGGAAGCAATTCTTAATTATCCATGTTCTGCACCCCACCCCGCTCACAATGTACATGAGCAATCAGCTGAGTGTTGTTCAGTTGCGTTCTTGTCCACACAGTTTCTAATAACAAAAATTAAATTAGAAATGAAGCAACTGTGTTAACTCACTCCGGATGTTGGTATAGAGTCTCCCAATGTCTTCCCCATGGGGGAAAAATATATGTAATTATATAAAATATATATTAAATATAGATACATATATATACTAATATATACGTATATATGTACGTATATATACATATACACGTACATATGTATGTATATATACATATGTGTATATACATATATACGTACATATGTACATGTATATACATATATACGTATGTATGTATATACGTATATACGTATATATATATACGTACGTATATATACATATATACGTACGTATGGACACACATGTACATACGTACGTATATATACATATATACGTACGTATGGACATACATGTACATACATATATACATACATACATATTAATTTTGACTGGTGACCTTGGGCATATTACTTAAACCTGGTGCCTTACTTTCTTCATCTATGTATGTATATATACTTATATATGTATACATATATAGTTAAAAGATACTTATACATATTTAATATATATTTTATATATATTAAATTTTTATTGTTAATATATTTTATATATATTAATATATAATTATATAAGTCTATATTCAATTTTAATTTAATTTTATAATGTGTAATTATGTATTATAAGTTATAACTATAATATATATTATTTATATAATATATATTTATTAAATTTATATATTATATATGTTTTAAACACACAAAAAAAGAATTCTATCTGTATTGCCCACAGATACGTAGACCCTCACCCCAGGATATTCTGATTCAGCAGGTGTGGAGTTTAAAAAAAAAAAAAAAATGAAGGAGGTACTCCTAGAGAATTCTGATGGCCCCTTGATTCAGAACTGGTGATATTACAGACTTCGTATTATCAATACAAAAAAAAGACTTGGAGGGACAGTTAAAGTAATCTGCCTCAAGTCATCTACCTAGTTATCTTAGGATATTGAATGGCTTTATCTTTACCATTTACTCTTAAATGGAATCTTATATAAATGACCAAAGTGTTGACCCAAAAAAATTCAAATAGAAAGCATATTATAGAAGAATAAAAAGTAAAGTTATTTTTGCCTTAGGAAAGAAATGCACCAAAACCTCAGTTTTCACAAAGATTTCAGACAAAAGTACCTTGAAAAATACAAAATATTTTTTGTTTCTAAAGTTTCTAAAGATGTGTATCTGAGCTCTAAAGAATATAATGTAAATCCCCAGTGTCCTAAAAACAGAAATCAGTGGCCAGGCACAGTGGCTCACACCTGTAATCCTAGCACTTTAGGAGGCCGAGGCGGGTGGATCACCTGAGGTCAGGAGTTCAAGACCAGCCTGGCCAACATGGTGAAACCCCGTCTCTACTAATAATACAAAAATTAACCAGGCATGGTGGCAGGCGCCTGTAATCCCAGCTACTCAGGAGGCTGAGGCAACAGAATCGCTTGAACCCAGGAGGCATGGGTTGCAGTGAGCCGAGATTGTACCATTGCACTCCAGCCTGGGGGACAAGAGCAAGACTGCAAGACTTCGTCTCAAAAAAAAAAAAAAAAAAAAAGACAGAAATCAGGAAGCCATAATAATAATTAGATCAAAGCCACAGTTTGTTAAAGATTTAATAATTTCATAGACCCAAAGCATTGAGTTTTAAGTTCAAATAAAAGATAAGACCTTAGGTTTGCAAGAAGTGGGAGGTTATATATATATATTTATATTTTAATTGAATGCTTCCTTTTGTTGAACCTGGAGCAGTTACTATCTGCTGCTAAAGTTTCTATTATATTACCAATGCAAGAAAAAAAGTGTCCTTGAGCTTTCTGTCTGATTGTGGCAGCCAAGATTGAATAGAGGAGTAATGGTAGGGAAAACATGGAGAGAGAATTTTTGCAACTGAGAAATAACCTTGTAAACAGTGAAGAGCCCATTTTACTCAAAAGAAGAACCTAAATATCCACCCTCACCTAGTTGATTACATGTATAAAAGCTTAATAGTTAAAACTAATTAAAAGCCAGCCAGTGACAAAAATATTTGACATAATTACAAGGAAAATGGATGAATCCTCAGTCATAGGAGATTGTAATACATTTCTCTTATTAATAAGCAAAAATAGTAAGGATACACATGATCAATAAGGTTGATCTGATGTGCATTATATATAACCCTCCTCAAAACACATGAAACATTATGAAAATGCATCGTATACAAGACCATGATACAAGTCTCAAGAAAAATATTTTAATGCATCTGTATTATGTAAACCACATTTTCTGTAGCCAAAAAAAGTTAAAATAAAAACAAATCCCCCCAAAATTCTATACATTTTGAAATAATAAACTCACTTCTATGTAACTTGTGACTCTAAGGATAAAACATATAGAAAGGTTTTAAACGTTGGAACTGTTTCATATTTAAAACATTACATTAAAAATGTGTGGGATGCTAAGTTACTTTGAGGCTCTTAAATGTTTATATTAGAAAATACTTAAGCATAAGACAGAATTATATAGAGAATACGTTTAGGTGAAGATGCCGGGCACAGTAGCTCGTGCCTGTAATCCCAGCACTTCAGAAGGCCAAGGTGGGAGGGTCAGTTGAGCCCAGGAGTTCGAGACCAGCCTGGGCAACATAATGAGACACTGTCTCTACAAAAAATTTAAAAGTTAACCAGGCATGGTGGCATGTGCCCAATGTCCTACCTACTCGGGAAGCTGAGATAGGAAGATCACTTGAGCCCAGCAGGTCAAGGCTGTACTCCAGCCTGGGTGACAGAGTAAACCCTGTCTCAAAAAAAAAAAAAAAAAAAAAAAAAAAAAAAACTTTAGGTGAAGAAGTTATCCTATTTTGGATGAAAAATCAGGGAAGTTTTAATGAAAGAGGTAAGGAGGCCAGGCGCAGTGGCTCACGCTGGTAATCCCAGCACTTTGGGATGCTGGGGCAGGTGGATCACTTGAGGTCGGGAGTTTGATACCAGCCTGACCAACACGGAGAAACCCCGTCTCTACTTAAAATACAAAATTAGCCGGGCATGGTGTTGCATGCCTGTAATCCCAGCTACTCGGGAGGCTGAGGCAGGAGAATCCCTTGAACTCAGGAGGCAGAGGTTGCGGTAAGCCGAGATTGCGCCATTGCACTCCAGCCTGGGCAACAATTGTGAAACTCCATCTCAAAAAATAAAATAAAACAAAAAAACCAAAAGAGGTAAGGGAAATTGAGGGGCCTTGGAAGAGCATATTAGTGGGAGGGAACAGCCTGTGCACCCTTGAGGAGACAAAACAAGGGAATATTGAGGGACGAGTGAGTGTGCATGTGTCAGGCAACCCTATCTCAGATTTTATCTGCTTGTGTTTGCTCCACAGAATCACTCTGCATCCATGACCGAAGTTACCTGAGACGACTGATGTGTCAGAAGCTGTTTTTTAAAATCATCTTCCAATTCTATACTTCAAAACACACAGTTGCTCAATGTCAAACTGTGATGACAAATATTATGTTTATCTAGTTAGAAGCTAATGTTTTGTACATTTTTTGTATGAGGAAGTGATGTAGCTTGCCCTGATTTTTTTTTTTTTGTTTTGGTCAGCTTTAATATATTTATGCCAGAATTTTAAAACCAACAAAATTTCCTTGTTCAAGCGTGCATTGAAGAACCACATTTATTCAATGGTTGACGTTTTGTGATATTTGTACACAAATTTTCTTTTCTCAGTTTTATAAACACAGAAGTAAGTGTAACAATTCACTTTAAACTGTTATTACCACAGTTGCTGCCTCCTCCAGAATTTTTGAATTTTAATAAAAGGCAAACTTTTGAGCTGCAGGAAGGACAATGTTGGTTAATAATAAATCTCAAAGTCAACTGTAGAAAAAAAATTGTGTTCAAAAAGAACGTTGCACTCTGATCTCTTAACAAATTGTTACATTCAAAGTTTAAAGTGATATATTAACAAAGTCACCTAGTTACACAAACAATTGTCAGAGAATTCCGGATTTGGAGGGTATTGGGGTTATATGATTCTTTCTTAGATAATGGCCTCTACTAAAGAACTCAAGATCTTTCTGGAATGTCTTTTGGCAGGCAGGTGTCACTGTCACCTTTTCTCCAAAAAGCAGCCAACATCAGCCTCCCCTGTCAATTCAACAGTTTTGTATCTCATATTATATGGACTTTATATGAAAATGAATATTTTACAGTTTGCACAGTATTATTTTACAGAAAAGGAATCAGAGAATCTACAACATGGGGCCCCAGAACAACAGTTTCACTTTTGTGGCTTTTAATTATTCTAGAATTTTAACTGCATCTCATTTTTCTAGCATGGTGATAACTAACATGTAACTCCTTTGATTGAAGGAGCTCTTTTGTCTGTACCTATCAGAATGTTTTCTTGACACTTCCATGTTGGCTCTTCTCAGCTTTTTTTTGTACATATTTTTTTTTTCTAAAGAGAAGAAAAAGTTATCACAAAATGTATTCTGGCTCATGTCTTTTGTCTTAAGCTTTATCCACAGGACAAAGGTATTTGAAGAGTCATGATGAAGTGAACTCAAGTGTTTGCACTGTTCAGTTCCACGTCTGCTGAAATAAATTCTAATAGGTGCATAACTGAGGGATAACTTCATAGGTGTGTGTGAGAATATGTGAGCGTTTAGGCAAATAAAATTCTTTAAATTATTAAGATACTCAGAAACATTCTGGATCCCTAGCACGCTCCCTCTACCTTCAGCCTACCCATAGATACTTCTGAGTTGTCAATAAAAAGTTAGACAGTAGTTTTTAAGAACAAAAGTTACCTCTGCTAAAATTTTTCATAATCCCCCATCTCATTCTGGCCTAAGCTTATCTATGCACATACAATGTCATACACATCTTCTGGGTGATATCTGATTACAGTTGGGAGAGGGAACCAAAGAACTTTCACAAACATAATCTGTCTGTTCTCAAAACACTGAGCCCAGTGAAGCTGTGACAAAGCCAAAGGAGTACAATATATGTCAGCAGTAATATCAAAACCCAGGTCTGCTCAACTCCAAATTTCATTCTTTCCACTACATCAAGATATGCCTTTGAACCGAGTCCATATCTTTTCATGGGTTTTCAGTGTAATATACCTACTTATCTGGTTTAAGGGATACTGCTAGAAGAAAAGGAAACAGTGAGAAGAAATAATTTGTAAGCTCTGAGCTCCCCAATCCTGTATAAGCTACCTACATGTAATGTCACGCAATTTCAGAATGATTTTTCTTTTTCTAAACATATTTTAGGATTTTTAAAAAAGAAACAATGAGGGATTCATTTTATTTTATTGTTCATCATAAGACATGCTGAAAATTGCTGGCAGTCTAAATTGCTTTTACATTACCCATTTCTTGTCACAATCTATCTGGCTACCAGATAGCATTTCTAAGAACATAAGTTGGTAGAGTGAGTCATGTTATCCTTCTACTCTTCTTTCTAGTTCTGATTTTAAAGGGACCTATCTGTAGTATGCTAGGAGCTTTGGCCACAGACTCCATTTTCCTGGCCTTGGACTTGGGAGATGTTGGTGTATGACTGAGCCATGCCGAGACAGCACCCTGGTGCACTTGGAGCTAAGGAGCATCTCTGGACTCCTACCCCTGGAATCCCTGAGTCTGATTCCTTACCACTACAGCATGGCAACTTTAGTGCTGCCTCCTATTTAGCCCCAAGACACTTCACAGGCCTCACACTGATCTGTCAAGTCTGTCATTTGAAATTCTTCAGGCTAGAGACTCCTCCATGTGGGTTGTTTGCCAAGGAAAAAGCGGTCTGTCTAAATAGGACAAGTGGTGACTGTAGCCTCAGAGAATGAATTCTGCAGTAAACTTCTCTTTTTAAGGAAAGCCCACAGGTGCATGAGAAAGTCTGACTCACTGGAAGAGCAAAGTGGGGGAGGAGAAACAAAGGAAGCATAGCCAGGTGTGTTGACATATAAGCAACCTCATGAGGCTGTTAGCCCCTGTGTTTATCTATGATTTTTTTTTTTTATTCTGTGCCAAGAACATCACCTGACACAGAGAAAAATCACTTAGTTAAAATTTCTGTAATACATGAATAGATGCCAGACTTCTTCCTACTTTGGCTGAAGGGAGACTATGACTCATTTGGAAATAAAGAGGATTTTGGTGGAGCCTGAAGATAGCTGAAAGACGAATACATTTAGATGCAGGACTAACAATGGTGAGGAAACTGCACTCACCAGCTAAACATGTGGGTGCCCCTTTTGGTAAGTTCTAAAGATCTCCTTATCAGGCTGTGATAGACAGATGGGCTATATGTAGCTGACTATATAGCCCTTCAGGAGAGAATGTGTATTCTGTACTGAATCAGAGAATGCAAGCAGGCAAAATGCTATCCTCAAGATGCAAGAGAGTAGGGATCACTGGGATGATACCAAGAGTGAAAGAACCACAAGTGGCATTTTTGTTTCAAAAAACTGATTAGACTCCCTATTACATGCAACTGCCAGAACCTCTCAAATGCGTTCAGTGTCTTAGAGGTAAATAAATCAAATACCAGATTGCCCAAGTCTGTTTCAAGGAGTAGGTTACATTATGGTAATTATACTATTCCTGCTCTTACTGGGGGAACCCACCCCCAATATTTCAACATAGGTTCTTTCTATTTTTCATAAGTGTCAGCAGGCTGAGAAATAAAGAGAGACAGTATAAAGAGAGGAATTTTACAGCTGGGCCACCGGGGGTGACATCACATATCAGTAGGACTGAGATGCCTGCCTGAGCCTCAAAACCAGCAAGCTTTTATGAAGTGTTTCAAAAGGGGAGGGGGTGTAAGAACAGGGAGTAGGTATAAAGATCACATACTTCAAAGGGCAAAAAGCAGAACTACTACTAAGAGTCTAACAAAGATCACAAAGCAAAGGGCAAAAGCAGAACTACTGATAAGGGTCTATGTTCAGTGGTGCACATATTGTCTTGATAAACATCTTAAATAGCAGAAAACAGGGTTCAAGACCAGGGAACCGGTCTGACCACAAATTTACCAGGGTGGAGTTTTTCCCCATCCTAGTAAGCCTGAGGGTACTGCAGGATACCAGGGTGTATTCTCAGTCCTTATCTCAATCACACAAGATAGACACTCCCAGAATGGCCATTTATTGACCTCCTCCCAGGAATGCATTCCTTTCCCTGGGTATTAATATTAATATTCCTTGCTAGGAAGAGAATTTAGGGATATCTCTCCTACTTGGACATCCATTTATAGGCTCCCTGCAAGAAGAAAAATATGGCCGTTTTTGCCCAACTCCACAGGCAGTCAGACCTTATGGTTGTCTTCCCTTGTTCCCTAAAAATCACTGTTATTCTGTTCTTTTTCAAGGTGCACTGATTTCATATTGTTCAAACACACATTTTACAATCAATTTGTACAGTTAACACAATTATCACAGTGGTCCTGAGGTGAAGTACATCCTCAGCTTAGGAAGATAACAGGATTAAGAGATTACAGGTGTAAGAAATTATAAAAGTATTATTCTGGAACTGATAAATGTCCATGAAATCTTCACAATTTATGTTCCTCTGCCATGGCTCCAGCTGGTCCCTCCGTTTGGGGTCCCTGGCTTCCCGCAACATGCTCTGTTGAATTCAAGACATGTACTAGAACTAGCATGTCATTTACTATCATCCCCTATACTACTATAGGATTTTTAAATAAATGCCAAATCCCTTGCTCACATCCTCATTCTTGATCCAGATTGTTCCAGGATTGATAGATGCATTCACTTATTCAATAAATACTTAATGAGCATCTATTATGTGCTAAGATCATGTGAAGAACTGGAGATCCACAACAAAATAAACAGACCTATTTCTTACCCTTACAAAGCTTAGAGTTGAGTGGGATAAGAGGAGAACCAACACAAAATATTTAATATATAAATGTTTTTAAGGGACTCCTGATTTAGACAGAGAAGATAGAGTTATCAGGTAAGGCTTCTCTAAAGAAGTGACATACATGTTGGGCTATTTAGAATAAGGAGGTAATGAGACAGAAACCCTAAGGAAAGTCATATCAGGCCAAGGGAACAGTACATACAAAAGCCCTGGGGCAGGAAAGAGCTTTATACATGTGAAGAACTGAAGGCTGGCTGGTGAGTGAAGGGGAAAAAGATATTTAATGATACTGAAGATCAGAGATCTTGGAGGACTTGTTATGGACTTTGAATTTATCCTAAAATGTTAAGAAGCCCTCGGTGGACAGGAAGCCCCCAGTAAACACGAGAATGGCATAGTTAGATTTGTATTTTTAAAGGGTCCCTCTGGGCTACATCTGTGTGTAGGAAGGGTTGGAGGCAATCAAGAGAAGTGAGATAATCAATTAAGAGGGTATTGTGTTGGACTAAACATGATTATGATTGATGTAGGGTAGTGGCAGTAATGATAAAGAGAACAGGGGTTGGAAAGATATGAAAAATATCTAGGAGGCAGACTCAACAGAGTTTGGGACCTGATTGTATGTGGTGGGATCATAGCTTTCAATAAACGCTTTCTTCCTAGAGAACACTTTTCCAAATCTGATTCTCCCAACTCACAGGAGCCCGGTGATAGATGAAAAGCTGGAGAGGAAAATAAATTGCATTTGGATTTACTCTCTAGCCCATTGACTCTTAACAGTTTTACTTCTCATGGAAACTCAGGTAACACCACACATACTTCTAACACTAGAAATGACTCTGCCAGGAAAATTAACTTTTGCACCTCCCCAAACTGGTGCCTCTGTCCTCATCCTGGCTTGTCATTTTGGTATCCTGCATCTATAAAAAGTTACATTCTGTGGCTTTCCTATGAAGCCAAGTAAACCCATGTGATCAGTGGAGGGGAGGGTGAGGGTAAAGCTCTTTTCCTTAAAAGCATTCTCTTTCTCTTTAGAAGGAAGATGTGCTTGCATTTCCCTATTAACCTTAATGGAATGTCCATCTATCAATTTACTTCATGTTCTTTGGAACAGGGAACAACTCTTCATTTGGGATGATGTTTAATGCTGTTATACAAAGTAATTTCTCTGTCGAATTGTCCTATAAGGCCAAAAGTTTTTTTCAACTTCAAGTGATGTTTTTTAGTATTTCAGGATTGGATAAATCCAGACTCACTAAAGTCACACAGACTTCTTATATGTATTTCCATACAAAATATGTCCTCTTTTTATTCCCCCTCTTGGCAGCCAAAAGTTTCTTTTTATCTTTGTAGGGATGGTGCAGTCAGGTGTTTTCTCATCTTGGCATTTTTTTGTTCCTCAGCAGCCATAGGGTTTAAGTGTGCTGGTGAGCAGGTGCAGCTCCACCACAGCTGCCCATTGTCTGGTGAAGGTTTCTCTGATTCAGGGCCTGGGCCCAATGAGGTCTGTACCTAGGAATAACTAACTAACCAGTCACCACTTGTGGAATTAATTCATCATTTGAGGGATTTAAGTTAAGTGTGACAACCTTGAAAACTAATTTCTGTACATTTGGTAAAATTAAGTCAAGCCTACAAGGCAGACCCGGGAGCCAAGATTCCAGCAGAATATTGCAAAGAAGAAAGCTGAAAAAAAAAACCCACATTTTATTTTGCTGAAATCAGATCCCTGAAAAGTAAGACCTGGGTGGTGCTGATCCCGTTGAGGGGACTGCAGTTCATTTTGTTTTTTAAATATAATGACAACACCCACAATAGAACCTGGATGTATTCATGAAAGCCATGGGTAAAAGGAGGAATAAGAAAGGATGACATATCTATAAAACAAGAACACATTTTAAGAATCAGATCCAACTATAGAACATGAAAATTTAAAATGATCAAAATAAAACCCAAGAGATTGGCTAAATAGATTAGACACACCTTAAAAACAAGTTAGCGGGTTGAAGGGTTAAACTGTAAAATTCTCCAAGAATGCAGGAGGGGAAAGGAGAGCGAAAAGTAAGAGAAAATTTTAATATTCACGGAGAATGAATCCAGAAGCTCCAAAATCCTCTTAATAGGAGTTCCAAGGAAGGAACAGAAAAAATGGAAAAGGTGAAGTGGTCAGATAATTAACAGAAGCAAATGTCCTAAAGCTGAAGACAGATTGTCTTAGTCTGTTTGTGCTACTATAAAAGAATACAAGCGACTGGGTGCTTAATAAAACAGAGAAAAATATTTCTCACAGTTCTAGAAGTTGGGAGTCCAAAATCAAGGTGCCAGCAGGTTCAGTTGTCTGGTGAGGGCTGCTCTGTTTCCAAGATGGTGCCTTGTTGCTGAGTCCTCAAGGGAAGGAACACCACGTCTTTATGCAGCAGAAAGCAAAAAGACCAAATGCTCCATGAAGCCTCTTTTTATAAGAACCCTAACCTCATCCACAAGGGCGGAAGCCTCATGGCCTAATCACTTCTAAAAGGCCTCAGCTGTTAATACTATTACATTGTATGTCACCCCTCCCAATTTCAGGTGTTGGAACTTAATGTATATTACATTACATTAAGTGTTGAACTTAAGTTTCAACACCTGAAATTGGGAGGGACGCCATACATTCAAACTATAACATAGAAACAAGTTTTTAGTTTGAAATAGGCCATATAGTGCCAGTCAAGATAAATTTAAAGAGTACTAATAACCCTACCCTTAGTCTATCTTGATGAAATTTCAGAACAAAGAGAAAATTGTAAAAAGCTTCGAGAGAGAGAGAAAAAAATCCCACGAAGTAACGAGAATCAGACTTCTCATTGGCAAAAATTGTCACCAAAAAAAAAAAAACCCAAACTGCTGAAAGAAAATAATTGTTAATATCAAATTCTTTCTCGATACAAATTATCATTAACATGTCAGAGCAAAAGACAGACATTTTCAGATGTACTAAGATTCAAATGAATATGAATCTTTTAAGGAATTATGTGAGCTTGTACTTTGAACAAATGGCAAAACAAAAGTAAAGCCAAGAATTTCTTAAAAATGAATTGTAAGAAAGAGCAAGGATGCCAAAGTTATTGCTGTAAATATAAAAAGAAAGAGCAAGGAAATTATTAAAGCATAGTTATTATTGTTAAAAAAAATCTGAAATTAATGGGGAATGCCATGGAGAAAAAGATGTAGTACATGCTAACATTCTTGTCTTTGGGGACAGAAAGGTAAATATCTTGAATATATCTCTTTTTTTAACTTTTTATTATAAAAAATTGCAGGCACACATAAAAATAGAGAGATAATACAACAAACTTGACTACACCCATCATCTAAACTTAATAATTATTCACATTTTGCCATATTTCCATAGTATTTTAAATTACCAGATATCACGACTCTATTATGCTAACAATGTCAGAAAGCATCCCTATATAGTGATTTTTTACAGAACCACAGTAGTAGTATTACACGCAATAAGATAATAACAATTCCTCAGTGTCATTTAATATCCAGTTAGATTCAAATTTCTTGAATTATCCCCAAAATGTATTTTTACAATTACTTTATTAAAACCAGGGCCACACATCACATTTTGTTGATATGTCTCAAGTCTCTTTTAGTTCTGAAGTTAATTGCCCCAACCCATTCTAGCCTTTCTTTTTTTCACGCAATTAACTTGATGAAGAAACAAGGCAGTTGTCCCACAGAATGACCCATACTCTGGATTTGTTAACTTGTAGGGCCATTTACCTTGTTCTCCAGATACCATAGTAATTATTAATTAATTATTAAAGGCTTGATTAGTTTCAAGCCTACTCCTAGGATTAGTTTCACTACTCCTGAAACCGTCGTTAGTAGTAGTTCTAAGCAGTGCTGGGCCTCCACATTACATCCCATCATGAAGCATATGTCACTGACCCCTCCTTTTTTTTTTGCTTTCTTTTTTTTTTATTATTGTTATTATACTTTAAGTTTTAGGGTACATGTGCACAACGTGCAGGTTTGTTACATATGTATACATGTGCCATGTTGGTGCGCTGCACCCATTAACTCGTCATTTAACATTAGGTATATCTCCTAACGCTATCCTTCCCCCCTCCCCCCACCCCACAACAGTCCCCAGAGTGTGATGTTCCCCTTCCTGTGTCCATGTGTTCTCATTGTTCAATTCCCTGTCCAACAATGACAGACTGGATTAAGAAAATGTGGCACATATACACTGTGGAATACTCTGCAGCCATAAGAAATGATGAGTTAATGTCCTTTGTAGGGACATGGATGAAGCTGGAAACCATCATTCTCAGCAAACTATTGCAAGGACAAAAAACCAAACACCGCATGTTCTCACTGACCCCTTTTACAGATGCTAAATTTAAGCAGTGAGTTCAGGTGGTAATAATCTGATTCCTTCATTGCAAAGTGACATTCCTCCCCTCCTCCTAGTAATAGCAAATTATTTACAGGATAACACTTTGTACTTTTGCAAAATCACTCTTGGGTTTAAACGGAACAAAAAGTAAATCAGAACTTTTTTAGAAATTAATGAAATGAGAGCACTACATATCACAAAGCCAGAAAAATACAAAAGCGGCAGCAGAAAATAATTTATTTCTAAAAATCAAAAATCAATGAATCAGTAAAAAACAATTCGACCAAAAAACAAAACCAAAAACTGTCCCTGGAAAAGATAAATAAAAGAGAAATATTTGGCAAATCAGGCTGAGAAGAAAAAGAAAACATGCATATAAACAATAGGGGCCATGTCAAAAATTGTGAGAGAAAAATGTGTTCTAGAAAACATGGGTGCAATTCTGAAAAAATATAAATGACCAGATTGGCTCTAAAACAAATTTTAAAACCCACATTAATCAATATGAGAAATTAATTTATTAAAATTAGATACATAAGAAAAATGAGTCCATTAATGAATGAAATTCACCTCACTAACAGATTGGAGAAGGAAAGCCTTATGAAAATAATAATGGCTAACTCTAGAATAGTAATTGCTGTGTGCCAGGCACTGTTCTAACAGCTTTAAAAATATTAACTCATTTAATTGTAATAAATGCCACAAAGGCATTTGATAAAATTCAATTTTATTAAAATGGTAAATATATATTTTAGGAATAAATAGAAGCATCACTCTTCTAAAAAAAATTAAGACTACTGGAAATCTATAGCAAGCATTATACTTAATGGTGGTTTTGGAACTTTTCATATCAAGTGTCAGAAACGCAATTCAAAATCGTTTAAACAGAAAATGTATTTCCGTCAGTAACTTGGAGGTTCTAGGGAATTTATCTAGATTGGCAATGCCTGGGCCCAGGGTATTGCTAACTGGGGTATAAAAGATTATTCAGTTTGCAAGGGGCCAGGTGTAGTGGCTTATGCCTTTAATCTCAGAACTTTGGGAGGCAGAGGCAAGAAGATTACTTGAGGCCAGCCTAACCAGATCCTGTCTCTCCAAAAAAAATTAGCTGGGCTTGGTGATACACACCCGCAGTCCCAGTGACTCAGGAGGCTGAGGTGGGAAGATAGCTTGAGCCTGGGAGTTCGAGGCTACAGTACGCCATGATCCTGCCACTGCACTCCAGCCTGGGTGAATGAATGTGACTCTGTCTCAACAACAAAAACAAACAATAAAACAATTTGCAAGGGTATCACCATTTTGAAATAATAATGTGCCTTAGTTCGTATAAACTAGGATTCAATTTAAAAAAATTTGAAACACGTACCAATTTATGAGAAATACTTCCCATTAATGTGTGCCTGGTCCTTTGATTTTTGTCTGACCTCCTTCCAGTTGATTCAAGATGACTGTGAATCTAGCCAAACTAGGAGAGCCCCCTCTCCCCACTGCGTTCTTGCCTTATCCTAGTTATCCTCCCACCCGCACTCCAGCCTCTGTCCACCCCATCATCACTCAGCCTTTGCTCAGAGTTTGCTTCTGGTCTTAACGAGGTGTTGCCTGAACAATTTCTGGATCTGCCCCCAGGCGTGCTCCTGGGCTGCCGCATGAGCAGCAGCGTCTCCTCCCCAGAGCAAGGGCCTGGAAATGCCCAGGTTCCAGAACGCGAAGCACAAGAGAGCATAGGGCGGTTCTAGGAGGTGGCCTGCCCCGGGGTACACCGGCATCCCCCCGCTGCTTCTGCCATGGCTCTGCAGCTGGTCCACAGTCTGCTCAGCGTACGCTTTGCTATCCAGGCATTCGTCACTCTCCCCATCGATGAAAAGAATCCAACCCCTAGCCTTTTCAACAGGAAGCACACTCTGCTGATGGGGCTCATCTCGGGGGTCTCCCTGGAGCAGTGGCGGAGGCGCACAGCTCCAGAGATGTGGACCTGCAGGCGCTCCTGAGCTGAGCTGATGGGTGTCACAATCAGATCCCCACATCTGAGTGGAACTTCAAAGCTGGCGTTTGGCCCGTTAATGCAGACGGTGGCGACCACCTGCTTCAGGTAGCAGGCCATAGCCAAGCCAATCTCAGCACCTTTGCACACGGAGATCACTCCAATTCCTGGCCTTTGGATCTAAAGCACAAAACAAAGGGAATCTGTTACAGGTCACAAGCTGAGAAAGAGCTGTCCCGGGCATGCCAATAAACAAGTATGGTGGAAAGAGTCAAAGAAGGTCGAGTCTTGGCACTCAGATTCACCAGCTCCTGGGACTGAGAATGTTACCCACTTACTCTCACTAACCTTTATTATCTTGTAGGGATGATACCGACCTGGAAAGGTTGTTATGAGGATCAAGTGAAACAATAGAAATAAACACTCTTCATCAATGGTAGAGTTTTGTAAGGGCAAAAAGAGTCTAATGCACCAGAGATGCTTGGCATTACAAGAATAGAGCCAGGTAAGCTTTCTGAAGAATAAAATTCTTGTCTCTAGCCAGAAAAAAAAAAGGTGTTTTTCAGGTTCTCTCAAATATTATGTACGTGGAATTCACATTTAAATAGCATTTTATAGCTACAAAGGTTTTGCCCATATATTACCTCCATAAATTCAAGAGCTAATCCTGAAAGCAATGAGAGTATAAAGACAAAAGGCTTGGACTCAGTAAATAATTGAATTGTAGTACCAACAGGAAAAGGTAGTAGCTTATAGAGGAGGATCATTAATTCTCTGGTAGACTGAGGGAGCTGAGGGGACATGAAAGGTCTGAAAGATGAGGGGGGAAAGGAAGGACACTCTGAACAGACAACGACAAGTACATAAAGACCTAGTTTGCTTATTTTGCTCACAATTGTACCCCCAGCGCTTCCTGTCATCAGAATCATCTGATTTTTTTTTAATTTGAGCTTCCTGAAACTCAAATTTTCGAGTGTCTGTTCCCATAGGTATGAGTAGGCCCAAGAACCTGATACTGTAAAATGTCCCCCAAGGAAATTGGGAAACATCTGTGTGATTAATGAATGAGGGAGTGAAGGAGGATGGCTGTAACTGGAAGTAGGAAATTGATTAGTAGGCTAAAACAATCTCAAGGAGGATGAAGAAGGTGTGATGTATTGAGAAAGACAGGAGTAAAACCTAAAACACTTTGTGATTGGTTGAAGACTTGGGGGGAGAGGGAAGAAAATAGATGGGCAAAGATAACAAAGTGGTTTTTTTCAGAGTTTACTCTATGCCAACTGCTATACACACATTATCTCAGTTGGTCTTTCCAATAGCCAAACTGGATTCAGGAAACTTAAAAGATTTGCTTAAGGCCATAACATTATCAAGGGACAGAGGTGGAAATTGAAGCTTATCCCCTGAATCTAAATCTAAGTTGAATATCTGCAGTTGACTTTTCTTCCTCAGACTAATTTCACAAATAGTTAAATCTGAAATGGAAAAAAAAATAATTTGAAAACATTTTAGTTGGGATTTAATTCTTTTTAGGCAAACTTTTAAAAAGACCCAAATAAGCTCAGAAAAATCACACATGTTTTCTCAACACTAAAGATGAAGATGTTGATAATGTCCCAGTAGGAAACATATCCTCTCTCTCCTTGAGAAGAGTTAAGGCTCTCCAGGGTTAGGGTGGAAAAGAATAAAACATTTGAGGAAGTCAAAGATAATTGAATGGTTTGGAGCAAGGACCTTATCAGACTGTATCTGTCACTTACTGCCTATGTAGTTTTGACACATTACTTTAAATATGCTTTCTCATCTGAAAAATGAGGTTGCTGTTGATAGTACTTCATAAGGCTATTGTGAATGTTACATGAGACTGCATATAAAATGTTTATCATAGAGTCTAACAAATAGTCACTCAACAAATGTTGATCCATAAGAAATGGCTGACATTTGAACATTTTGATATGCAAAACAGTAAGTTAAACTTAGTAGAATACCAACCCTGATACTTGATATTGTGATATCTGTTTCTGGGTTTCTTCTTTTTTTTTTTTTTTTTTTTTTTTTGGAGACAGAGTCTCACTCTGTCGCCCAGGCTGGAGTGCAGTGGCCCGATCTCAGCTCACTGCAATCTCTGCCTCCCGGGTTCAAGCAATTCTCCTGCCTCAGCTTCCGGAGTAGCTGGGACTACAGGCGTCTGCCACCACGCCTGGCTAATTTTTGTAATTTTAGTAGAGACGGGGTTTCACCATATTGGCCAGGCTGGTCTCGAACTCCTGATCTTGTGATCTGCCCACCTCAGCCTCTGAAAGTGCTGGGATTACAGGCGTGAGCCACCATGCCCGGCCTCTCTTTTTAATCATTAGCACAAATATCAGTATTTTGGAACTCCTCAAGAGAATAGATCCTAGTTCAACTAATATTTACCTCTTAGAAGAAGCTAGGTTAATGTTACTATTCCAGTCCTTTCAATCATTAATGTGCATAATAATCACCTGAGGATCTTGTTAATATGCTGTTTGCTGTTTCAGGGATGGAAAATGAGATGCTGTATTTCTGAAGGCTTCCAGGTGATGCTGTGGCCACTGGTCCATGAACTACATTTTCAAAAGTAGAAGGACACACTTGACAAAGAGTGATAAATGACCCTTCCTTTTCAGATTCCTTTCTCTAGCCTGGCTGTTGGCATGGGACACTTACTCTATGCATCACTCTGCCCCTAGCTCTGAAACTAACTAAAAAGCTAATTCAGCTAGTCAGATAATTCAGTCAAGCCAGTTTTGCCGATGCTCCCAACCTGATCTTGCACATTTGTCCTGATCTTAGTTCCAGGACTCTTCAGTGTGACTTACTACAGCATTATCCCCCTGCAGAGATAATCACTGAAGTTTGAAAACATGTCAAATCAGAGAATTCATGATTTGAGATGAGTGGCAGTAAAGCATTGAAGAGACCCTTATGAATAAGTTACAAACACTTCAAATGAAAGACATTTTGGTTTTTTTCCACTAAAAAATAATCACATTATGTCCACCATTTATTTATTGTCTTCTATGTGCCAATAAGCACAAAACTGATCACAAATCAACTCAACAATCTTACAAGGCAGCTATTACCATCCCCATTTAACTGTCAGCTCTGCTGTGTCCAAGTCTGCGCAAATTGGTAAAACAGAGCAGACACTGGTGACCTTGTTTTTTTGTAGTTGTCCAAGGTAAAATGGAAAGTATTTTAAATACCTTGGGATGAGCTAGTAGCAAGTTGGCAGCTTCCTCAAAATATTCCAAGTCCACCTCCTGCAGTTTGTCAGGCAAGTCTTCATGGGCAAAATATGCTAATGCCAGCACTGCAAAACCATGGGAAGCCAAAAGACTGGCCCGAAATTCTACTAGGCCCCCAGTGGCCGCAAACAAATCAATGACTCCTGGGAAAGGGCCTTCCCCTGCGAGTGCGAAGAAAGAAGAGAATGGGATCAGAAAGAGCAAAAAAAGGGTCAAATAGCCATGAAAATACAAGGTGAGCAAAATTAATTACACACACACACACACACACACACACACTAGCACATTAGTTTTAAAACTTTATGGGAAATACTGGTTCTCTAATAATTTGATACAATTTGTTATTGTTTTTATTTCCATTATGATATGGTTTGGCTGTGTCCCCAACCAAACCTCAACTTGAATCGTATCTCCCAGAATTCCCAGAGTCAAAGAAGGAATTCTGGGAGATACTATTGGAGGGACCCAGGGCAAGGTAATTGAATCATAGGGGATGGTCTTTCCCATGCTATTCTCGTGATAGTGAATAAGTCTCACGAGATCTGATGGTTTTATCGGAGTTTCTGCTTTTGCTGCTTCCTCATTCTGTCCTGTTGCTGCCATGTAAAAAGTGCCTTTTGCCCTCTGTCATGATTATGAGACCTCCCCAGCCCTGTGTAACTTAAGTCCCATTAAATCTCTTTTTGTTCCCACTTTTGGGTATGCCTTTATCAGCAGCAGGAAAATGAACTAATACACATTAACAGTGGTTTCTGTATCACCAAAGATTAGTTTCACCTGGAGGGAGAAAATGGGCTCCTCACACTCGACCTTCTCGTATCTGCTTCCTCTGTACCCCAGGGCCTGAGAACCAGCGCTGCACAGTCTGGCTGGCCTTGGGCTGAACAGTGGCTGAATCTTGAAAACAAATGGAGTCATATAGGTCCAGACTGACCCAAAAGGGGCTGTTGATCACATACTGCTTGAGCAGCCTCTGGAAAGGCCTCTCAGGCTTCAGAGACCAAAAGACGCCCATTGGATGTACCCGCATGTAGTCACCTCCAAATGAGGGATCCTGCTCCAGGTCCACCTCACCAGCCTCATTAGCCCTGTAGAAGGCCATGGACCGGAACAGATTCCCCTTCTCATCCCTCAGCAAGGCCTTCAGAGTCACGACCTGGGATGGGGGCAGGCCTGTCCCTTGGATATGCGCTGGATCATCTGCAAGGGCACTTGCTGGGGTGGCTGACAGCTGGAACACTGGCAACTGGCAAGGGACCAAGTGGTGCTTCACCCCCTGTAGTAGGAGAGAAGACTTTAAGTTGGAGATTTAAATCCTAAGAAAAGGTCAAGGCAATGTTTATATTAGGTCTGACCAAATTAAACTTCTGGGAACTTAGTGAAAAATGTGCAGAACTTTTGGAGGAGGGAGAGAGAGACATGCAGAAAGTACTCATTGTTCTCATTTTACAGACGAGGAAACAGGTTATATGGCATGCTCCAAGTCTCACAAGTAGTTGATAGTAGAAGTGGGAATTCAAGCTATATCTGACACCACAGCCTCCTGTCTTACCCATTATAACACTAGTAAATCTTAGTTTTGTGGTTTTCAGTACATTAAGGTTTAATCCTTCAGCTGAAATAATACCCATGTGACCTATCTTTACAAGATATTAGGAGCCAAGGGGGACAATACATGACAAAGGGCTCTGAAACAACACTGCTTTTCAGCCCCCACACCTGTTGGGTATGGGTATGGGCACAGAATTACATAAACACACACTCTGTTATTGTCGTCGTTATTTTCCTTTTAGTCTGTCATCCCTACCTGCCATTGTTAGACCTCTAGCTCTTTGCAGATTTTCCATTGTTTGTTCTTTTTAAGGGAAAATAAAACTTCATGCTCTTGTCTTTGCTATTATGCTTTTCTAATAGGGTTATGAATGCCAATGTTGTTTGTAGTAAAGAGACTACGATATACATTTGATTGGCCATTTTGTACCCTACTCCATTATAAGGAAAATCTGGGGTCTTCTTCCCTCCCTCCCTTCCTTCCTTTCTTTTTTCCTCTGTACCCAATTCCACAAAAGATTTGACTCTGTTTACTGACAAAGAGTAAAACAGTTAAAGAGTAAAATTAAATAAAATAAGATTTGGGAAAATATGGACTAGGATTACAAGTATTTGTCACAGAAAACCTGGAACATGAAAAGAAGGGCATTTTGTGCATTGTAAGTTTGGTGCCAATCTACTGATAGCCAAAGGAAAAAGGGCTGCCTGGTCAGTTATGTTGTTCTAACTATTCTCATAGAAAAAATTATCAGTTCCTTAGGGGAAAGGAAAAAGTGAGGCCCTTCCCAAAAAGATCTTTAGCTCTAAAAGATATTTCTCACATGAGACTTTGGCATATACATCTGAACCATTTTTCAACAATATCTTCACAGAAATAGCAGTAATAGGTGTCTCCCCTAAAAGCTTGACTCTCCAAGGGGTCCTTAATTTTATTTAGGGGAAAATTCAAAATAAAGACTCTGGGGTTTGTATTTGTGAGCAGAAAAGCTTCTGTGGAAATAAATAGGCTCAGATAGTGCAGGTGGAGGAAAAGAGCAACTGATGCCTGTCTTAGCTTGTTGTGTATGCTATAAGGGAACACTTGAGGCTGGGTAATTTATAAAGAAAAAAGGTTTACTTGGGGCTCATGATTCTGCAGGCTGTACAAGAAGCATGGCTCCAGCATCTGCTCCTGATGTGGGCTTCAGGCAGCTTCCACTCACGGTGGAAGGAGAAGGGGAGCCGGCATGTACAGCCATCACATGAGAGAAGAGGAAGCAAGAGAAAGAGGGCAGGAAGATGCCAGGCTCTTGCTAACAACCAGCTCTCACAGGAACTAAGAGGGGGAGAATGGACTCATTACCACCACGACCTCACCAAAACATTCAGGAGAGATTCGCCCCCATGACCCAAATACCTCCCAAGAGGCCCCACCTCCAAGAGTAGGGATCAAATTCAATGTGAGATTTGGAGGGGTCAAACATCCCAACTATAGCAATGCCCAATTCTCTACTGTAGAGAAGGGATTGGTCATCAGAGGTAGAAGAGGATCAAGGGGAAATTGTCTTTTTTGCATTTACTTTTAAAAAGTGATTTTCTGTAAAGGACACACTCCCACCTGATCCCTCATTAACAAACAGCACTACTGACCATTTTACACACACTTAAATTCATGGTCAATACAATAATTTTGAATAAATAGAATGATTATGAATATTTTTTCTCAATATTGGGAAAGTTCGTGACAGAAGGTGGCATCAATTCCAACTTCATGAGTCTTTCATTCATGTTAGGGAGATGGGACATGTAATATTAAAAAGAGTGTCTGGTGTCCCCTGCAACATTTCAATGTTCTGTAGGTATTAATATTTTCTGATATGATTCCTTCCTGTAAGCCTCTGTATCTACTGTCCTCTTTGTCCCCCAAAAAGATATCTTTAAGAAGACATCATTGATTCTTCCTCTCCTTGCTATTATTATCCTTCTCTAAACTTCTGTACAATGCATTAGCCCAATACAGCTTTTATTTTTATAGTTAATTAATTTGAATTGCTTACTATAACCACTCCTCAGCATGCATCCTGTATCTAGTTTTATCCTCCCAAATGAGCCTCTCAAGGGTAGTAACTGTGTATGAAAACTTTAGGGATCCTTTCGACATCGATATAATAAATTATACAATGTACATATTTAGGAGTTATAAGGTTCATAAGGGGCAGAATAAAATAGCACCAAAAATGTAATAGAAATAAATATTATATAGTACATTTGTGATTGAAGATTTGAGGCTTTCTTCCCAAGTTGTGGTTCCTTTTTATCTGAGAATAGTCTCCTAAAGCCCAGAGCTATGATCACCCAGGAGCTATGTATGTACCTTGTGGTATCAACCCTGGTGCCATTGCTGATTGGATTAGAGCTGAATTTCAGATTCAAGATGTCATAACGATGTTTTCACCTTGCTAGCTTAGAATTGAGACCCAGAGATCACCAGTCACTCTATGAGGGTCAAGACTAAGGTGAGGCAAGAGAGGCACCTAGAGGACCAAAATTTACTTTCATGTCACTGAGAGACCAAGCCTCTAAGGTCTTCCTGATATTTTGCACCCTTGGAATCTCTCTTGCCTTACCCTGGCCCTGGACTCACATGCAATTGAATCCATAAAATTCAGAAGCTGAAGCTGTATCCGGATAATCCCAGAAAATCAGTCGTAGGGCAAGGATGTGGGAGTTTGAAGGGAGAGGGAGAGGAAGAGGGAGAGGGAGAGGGGGAGGGGGAGGGGGGAGGAGGAGAGTGGGAGAGAGAAGTTATGAATGAGTAAAGTAGATACAAAGATGAAAGTCAGAGAAAGTAGTCTTACTGGATTTCAAATTCCTGGTTCCAACCACTCCTGAAGGTCAACTGTACTTGAGTTCCTTGAGACACTCTGGCATCCTTATAATAGAATCCCTTTGTTTACATTAGCTTGAGTTGATAACTATTACTTGCAATCAAAGAGTCAACTAGTTCAGCTTTGTATTTCACAAGCTCAGGATGATTGATTTCTGTAAGGTCATATCATGGTCAAGAGAGAAAAGGTGCCAAGTTTCCTGACTTAGTTGCATGCTTTTTTTTTACTGGCCAACAGACTATGATTCAAACTTTGGGAAAGCATATGACTTTTACTTTTTCTAAAAAGTTCTACTAAGTGAGAAATTCCTCTAGGATATCCCAACAGTCTGGGGTTTCCTTTTGGTCGTATCTGAGAGTCCACCAACAGAGAAAATCCCAGCATTAAACTCCTTTCTAAAACCAGGCTTGCTGTGCCCCTAGACTGTGTGATAGAATCAATCTCACTCTGTTACGTAAAGGCCTGGTATCCCACATCACTCACCACCTCTCTGTGTTGTCTCTGCTACTCCATATTAGTGAAGGCTACTAATGTTGAGGTACAGAAATGTCCAAATTTTGAGGCCCCAGTCCCAAAAAGAGATCTTTCAATATAATCCCACTTAACCTTTACCAATAAAAAGATATCTAATCTGGAAAAAATGATCTTGTTATCATAAACTGAAAAGACATATTATACATTTTCATGTATAGATTCATTTCTGGTGAATTGATAGCATCAGCACACTGTAAACTAAGGAGATCAGTTGTAGGATTTATTAGTTTAGCTACAGAAAAATCAATCTTTTCCCATAAGTGTGGGTACTTTTTTATTCTCAGCCCACTACTACCAATTCTCATTAAAGCTGGGGTATTTGTTTGTAGACACCTGATTTTCAGTCCGTAAGAAACACAATGATTCCATCATGTTTCTGTCCTTGAATCACCTGTTGAATTGTATATCAGGACAGTGACTGTCTTTAGGACTCTGAGCGTGCACATTAAACAGCCACGAGACATACGAGTCTGTATTAGTCTTTTCTCACATTGCTGATAAAGACATACTTGAGACTGGGCAATTCTGTTCTCCCCTAACAGCAATTATTAAGCATTTACTAAAAGCTAGCTACTGGATAATATTAATTCCCATAGTAAAGCTTTTTCACTTTTCAAGGCTCTTTCAAGGTCATTATTCCCTGTGGGAATGACAACCCTGTAGGAATAAAAATACATTACTATCCTTACATTACAAATTAGGAAATAGAGCTCAGTGAGTTAAATGATTTAGCCAAGTTTGCCTATGTAGTCAATGGTGAAGCAAGAATCTTAACTCATACCAGGTGACCCAACATATAAAACTTAACTATTTTTCCCAAATGAGAGTAGAAATATGAAAACTCACTCTTCTCTTAACCTACCCCTCCTTTTTTTCTTTCTCAATACTTTATTTTTAATTTCATCTTTATTTTTCCTGACTCTGAACCTTTTAGTTAAGTATACACGCTGGTGCATACTTTGGCAGGACAGATAGTGAAATAGTAGAATTACAGCCCACAAACTCATGTGTGCACAAAATGTGTTTTTTTCTATTTTTCTAGATTCCAAGTAAATTCTATTTTAAGTCTTTGTTCTAAGATTATATCTCTGCCACCTGAAGAAACAAAGACTCAAAACAGAAATTACTTGCAATCCAAGTAAGTTTTCTGTGACTTCTATAATGCTGAAAGACTCGGGAAGCTTATACATTATTGTGCATACTTCTGAACCTGCTGTGCAATGTATGCCAGAGGCTCCAAATTCAGATACACATGGGGACCAAGCAGGTAACATAAATTTATAGATAAGGGCCAGGAATAAATGAGATACAGAACTGTAAAGAACTAAAGACAACCTAGTCTTTAGCCCAGTCTAAAGGTATTCAGTGTGCAACAAAACAAGATGTGAACCAAACAAAACATACTCATTTATGACTTCTGGAGTGCATACCAGCCATTAGGATTTTTGTAACTCAAAAACCAAAAGAAGATTTTTTTCCCCTTTCTGATGTGCCACCTTTTTTTAAGGCAATGGATATCAACTGGCCTCCTTTAGGTAGAAGAAGGACGACAAAGTGGAAATGCCAAAATGAGGGGATGAGAAGTGGGAAGTGAGGACCATCTATTAATATGTCCAGTGGTAAAGAACAAGTTGAGCCGGGCACGGTGGCTCATGCCTGTAATCCCAGCACTTTGAGAGGCCGAGGCAGGTGGATCATGAGGTCAGGAGTTCGAGACCAGCCTGGCCAATATGGTGAAACCTCATCTCTTCTAAAAATACAAAAATTACCTGGGCGTGGTGGTGTGCACCTGTAGTCCCAGCTACTCGGGAGGCTGAGGCAGAAGAATCACTTGAACCTGGGAGGTGGAGGTTGCACTGAGCCAAGATCATGCCACTACACTCCAGCCTGGGTGATAATAGAGCAAGACACTGTCTCAAAAAAAAAAAAAAAAAAAAAAAAAAAAAAAAAAAAAAAAAAGAACAAGTTGACACTGGCCTCAAAATCCAAAGTCTTCAAACCTTCTCTTTGCCACCTCTCCCCATGCTTAATCTATATGACTTTTTCCTACTTTTATTACATTTGTATTACCTTATTCTCAGTTGGATCCCAACTAATCCATATACATGGATTCATACCCTTGTTAGTTGATAAGGCTTGTTGCTTCTCAGAGCTAGCTCCTCATAGATTCCAGAGTGTTAATTTATAAGATCCTTAAAGCTTCTCCTGTCCAACACTGCATTGTCATAATCATCAATAAACTACCTACTGTATAAGGGACACCCATCTGAAGAGGTCTCTCCTTCCTCTGGGCCCTCCAGCATGCCTCTCAAAGCACTTAATATATTGAGCCTTATAATCATTTATGTTGGTTTCTCTCTCCTAGTAATCTGAAATTTTCTTGAGGGCAGAATTCTGTTTGATTTATTCATCACTTTTACTGTATACAGAGCCCTTCACATTCCATGTATTCATAAATGATTTTTTTTTTTTTTTTTTTTTTTTGAGACGGAGTCTCGCTCTTTTACCCAGGCTGGAGTGCAGTGGCGCGATCTCGGCTCACTGCAGGCTCCACCTCCCAGGGTTCACACCATTCTCCTGCCTCAGCCTCCCGTGTAGCTGGGACTACAGGCTCCCGCCACCACACCCGGCTAATTTTTTTGTATTTTTAGTAGAGACGGGATTTCACCATGTTAGCCAGGATGGTCTCGATCTCCTGACCTCGTGATCCACCCGCCTCGGCCTCCCAAAGTGCTGGGATTACAGGCGTGAGCCACCGCGCCCGGCCCATAAATGATTTTAACTGTACACTCTTCTTCATTCCCACAAACTCTCGTTCTTTTTCCCAAATCTTTCTTCCTTTTTACGGTTTTTTTTTTTTTTTAGTCTCTACAATATTGTCAGACCGATCTCTGCAAAACTCAAAAGTCAAATTACTCTTCTACTTTAAACTTCCAGTAGCTCCCAGATTCATTTAAGGGTAGAATCTAAATCCTTTGGCATAGCACTTGAGACCATTTCCAAGTGAGTGGCTCTACCATGAAGCCCTAGAGACTCTACATGCGTCTACATGGGATGCAGAGGCAAAGCTTGGACTGCCATATGACCTAAATCTGGGTGGAATGCCCTGTGATCCTCCTAGGAACATGGCAAGGGAGGAAATCTTCAGAGAAGGCTTCACAAGGTTGTTTTCTCATCTGCCTCCATCTTGTGGGATGCTGCCATATACCTCCCAGGTTCCAGAGGAACATGAGACTTTCCAACTTAACCCCTATGCTTCCATAGGGCAGAACTGCAGCTCTATAGCCATTTAGCTGCAGTCTGGAATTGACTGGCCAGCAATAAGCTGCATCACAACTCTTGTTGAAGCCATCTGACCCCTTTTGTTTCAGTGCCGTCCTTTTGGTGTGTGTGATAAGGACTCACAGGGCTGACATCTTTAGCTTCTCTTGTCTTCACTATATATATGTAATAATCTGGTTGAATCTAAAATTAGTTCATTATTTCTTTATCAGCTGAATCTGTAACTTAGACTTGGATGGTCCTTTGTGCTTGGCACCCTTCGTAATCTGATTCAATCAAAGCCTTTAACCCTAATCTATTTACTAGTCTAAACAACTATCTCATTACAAACTTAACATATGATATTGTGAAAGTCTGCTTCTTTATCTGACTATCCATTTTCTGCTCTATACAAGTACAGTAGTCACTAGCCATACATAGCTAATTAAATGTAATTAATTAAAAATAAATAAAACAGAAATCTAGTTCCTCAGCCACACTAACCACAATTTAATTGCTCAATAATCATGTGTAACTAGTGGGTACTATATTGAACAATGTAGATACAGAACATTTCTGCCATTAGAGAATATTCTATTTGATAGCACTGTTCCAGATTGTAAATTCCTCAAGGGCAGAAATTCTACCCTGTTCAACACTATGTTCTTCAGTTCTTAGAATAGGGCCTGACACATATTTACTAAGCAGGTGGCTGCTTAATAAATATTTGATGAATACATGAAAGAATAAATGATATGCATAAAATAAAAACCTTGAGTAAAATTTCTGAGACAATAAGAAAGAATAGAACCCAACTTGACTGTTTATAGTCTACTTCTGAAGATGGGAGATGCTTCAAGATCCAACTGAATATATTTTCCCAGCTTCCCCACTTTTTTGCCCTGGAAGCCAGGACTCCCCACACTGCAGGGTATCCAGGAAACAAAGGATACAAAGCAGTGGAGAACAAGCAGCATTAACCTTGCTGCCTCCCACAGGATTCACCTTGAAGTGGTTGGGGAGGGAGCCCTTAGCATGGAGACAGCCTTACTGGAGGCTGAACATGAAAGCAATGTTATGGAGTCTGGAGGTCCCTGACCACAGTGAAAGGGATCAAGTCTATATCACTGGGAGACAGTGGCCTGTTAGAAGAAAGAGAAGTCAAAAACTGGTAGGGCACCAAAAAGAGGAGGCAGAAAACAAAGAATAAAAGAACAGAAGGTCACCAATGCAGATTAAAATTACTAATCAAGAAACAAAACTCTTATTCTCTTTAGGAGCCTATTGCTTTTGTCATCACTGGCACTTCATCTCTCAGTCCAGGTAGAAATATCGCCCCCAGCTCACCTCCTCCTACTCCCGTGCACTAAATCCCAGAGAAAAGTGTTTTGAAAGTCAAGAAACAATCTCTATAAATTCATATTAGCTGGACCCTTACTACTCTGACAGCCCAGCTGTGCATGTTGCCTCCAAAATAGTCATCCAACAATCTCTTAGTTAGGTTGATGCACCTGACAAAAATCTGTGTTTCAGAGCAATGAACCACCTGAGATGATGATTACTCGTCCCTCAGAGAACTGTGTTTTCCTCTGGGATGAGAGAAACAAACACAGCAAGATGAAAGCAGCCTTTCCAGATGCCCTGCAGGCAGATGTATCAGAAAACAGACCCTCTCTACAAAGCAAGGACATCCCTGACTCCCCAGATACTCACCGTGAGTTCAGCTGCAGGAGGCAGACTAAAGCAGGATGGCTTGCTGAACTTCGAAGCCAACTTAGAAGCACTGGATGCTTGCCTGTTGCTTGCTAATTTACATCATTTAAAACAACCCAGCCTATTGAAAGTTGAAATTGTCTGCACAGAAACCATCCACTACTCCTCTTTTTAAGTTCCCAGTGACAGGGCTACCAGCAGATGCTGCCGAAGGGTCTGGGCAGAGCCCAGTCTCTCTAAAAAGACTAAAAAGTCTGGTTTTATTTCAGGTGTTCACAATGGAGTCTAATATTTCATCACACAGCTCAGGTTTCTAAGCCTTTTCTCTTGACTCACTCAATTCCTGGTTCTAATCTCCTTTGCTTTAGTTCCTTCTGTGTCTCCTCCTCTAAGTCAGTGGTCTCTGGACAGTTTCCTCTGGAACAGTGTCTAAGAGAGCAAGTCCCAAATACCAATTTTAGGAGCAATGTGAGCTGGTGGCATAAGACTCACCTGAGAAGCCTGTTAAGTAAAGACTCCTGGGTCCTGCACCTGAAAGTTTTGACTTGATAGATCTGAGATAAGGTTCTTGCACATGTGTTTTTAACAGGGATTTCTAATGTGTATCCTAATCTGGAAACCACTTTTCCAAAGGACAGCAAAAGCTTTCCCAGACAAAAATGCTACCCAGAACTGGAACTACTGAAATTTTCATTGTCCCATTGTTAATCCCATCAGCCAATGGCCATTGTCAAAATGTATAAATAAGCTAACTTACAGATTGTAGACTCTGCTTTAGAGTGAATTCCTTAAGAGAGGGCCCTTACCTTTTTGTTTTTGTATCTCTTGCAGCCAGTAAGGTATAGTTGGAAGATCACTGGTCTCTGGACTCAGATTTAGATTAGAACCCTTACTTCATTACCCTGTGCGACTTACATCAAACAAATTAACTCTCCATGTGCTTCAGCCTTCTAATTTGTAAAATGGGTGTAATATGATAAAATGGAATAAAAGTGAAACATAAGACTTGGAAAAAAGGGGTTGATCTTGGAACTCAAAGACATATTGGGATGTCTAGAAGAAGAGGGAGGTATTTTGGTACACAGTTCTCATACTGGATGAGAGGTACATTGACGAGATAGCAAGGACCCCATATTAATGACTAATTTCCAGAACCAGATACAAACATAGGAGGTAAAGTGGAGGAGAGGTGCAGCAGAAATAGAAAGTGTTGTTTTTGCTAAGACTCCAAGAGAAACACAGAAAAGGGTAGGCAAGTCATGATGACCCAGGTGGCAAAGTGAAGTACAAGCTAAGAAGTACATCCAGGCCTTCTCCACCCTGCTCCCCAGAACAGAGAATATGGTACTCCATAGACCATCAAGGGATATAGCCAATGAGAATTTAGGACACTGGCAAAGCACTGGACATAAGGTGTTCACCATATACAAGGGAGGTATTTGCAGTTGTCAGTAGTAAGTGTGAGCCACACACACACACCAAAAGTGAGAGGACATCACTCAGCTTTGGTCATGTCACTGAAGAAGGCCTGGAGCAAGTAGAGCTAGAAAAAGAAAAAATGAATGGTCAGCGTCACAGGGAAGCAGATAGAACTTATTGATTAACACATGAGACATCCATAAGGATACCCTACAAATAACTGTCAGGGGTGTTTTCAGGAGAAAAGATTTTCCACATTCTCCAGAAGGATCAGGAACTGTAAAATAGAGGTTAAGGTATAAAGTAGTTGGCATATTTTAGAGCTTAATGACTGTTACTTGATTTTCCTTGCAAACAATTAAAGAAAAATTTAGAGTGCCTGTATACCCTAACATTGACGAATTATTTTAAATAAACCTCTGTTTTATTTGGTGCCTTTGTATTATTCCATTTGGAAAAATTATAGGAAAACTTAAAATATGACACAGCTGTGTATGTGCATATTTGCTTAACTAAAATGTATGCACATGCAAACTGAAGAAAAACACATATGGTCATCCAGATGACATAATCAAGCATACTTGTAATCATTAGCAGCCATCCTTAACTATTGTGAGATATAGTTCCTGATAGTAACCAAGATGACTGTGAATTTGCCAACATCCATATCCATAATGGCAATCACATAGCTATTATGGTATCAGTTCCATATTCATTCAACAATAATTCATTAAGTTCCCATTATGTCCAAGGATGCTTGAATTAACCAGGACCCTGTTCCCACTCAAGAAATTCGTAGACTAGTTCAGGGGTTGACAAACTACAGTCTGCAGACCAAATCCAGTCTCTATCTGTTTTAATAGATAAAGTTTTGTTTATGTGTTATTTACAGCTCCTTTCACTTTACAATGGCAGTCGATGATTGCAATAGAGACCATATATTTTGGAGCATTTCAGATTTCAGATTTCAGATTTTCAGTTTAATGAAACTGCATAAATAGTTTCAGTTTCTTTGGAAAACCCTAATACAGCCTATGATCCTAAAACACTTACTTTCTACTCCTTTACAGCAAAAGTTTGCCGACCCCTGGTGTAGCTGAAAAGATAGAAAAAGTAAACAGGCAATTCTAATGGAGTGTGGTAAGTGCACTTCCAAAAATAAAATCCTAGGAATACTCAGAAGGGGCACCTAACACATAGCAGGAAAGATTCCTGGAAGTGGTACCTATGAGTGGAGCTTGACACCTGGGTAGGGATTCACTGGATAAAGAAGTATAGAAGTGCCTTCTAGAAAGAAGGACAAGTTTATATATAGATATATCCCCTTTGTGGGACTGCAATATAATAAAAGCTTCATGAGGGGCAGGCATTTTTTCTTACTGTTTTATTCCTTAAAGTATCCAATCACCTGGAACTATTCCTGGCTCATTGAGGGTGCTCAATAAATATGCACTGAATGAATTCAAAACATTCAAATGGCTGGAGTACTGGGAAGATGAGTTTGGAAGGAAGACAGTTATATAATCAAGCCAAACAACAAGGTGAGGCCTCAGAAATCATATGCTAGTTTTTGAACATTGATCAGTATTTACATCACTAATGGCAGATTAGTTTGGACTTAGAAAACAGTCCTTATCTGCTGGATTCTGGCCTCCAAACCCAATGATTATTACTTGAGGGATTTTAGAGGTTGAGGTGGGAGGGGATTAATGGAGACTGGGAAATTTATGAATTTTCTCTTTGGAATGTGCTTTGAGACTAGTGCCCAAATCTGTAGAAAGGGGAAAGTTTTTGAAATGACAATTATTTTTAACTCAAGCCTGTATCCACTAATGCATCATCTTTTTTATTTACTTGGATGCAGTAGCCGTGACTAGGGGGTTTAGAGCCAACAGTTTTAATTAGAATGAAATAATAAAACATTGTCCCTGTCTTACCTCATTTGCCAATGGCTGATTGACAAACCTAAGAAATGTTATGAATAGCATGCTCATGGGGGAAATAACTAGCTAGTTTTAAATATGTCGGTATGAAAATACTACTTTAAATGAGAGATTTCAATTGTATAGTGAAGGAAAAAATGATTTCTGGCTAAGGCATAAGTAAGCTCTATGTTTTTCCCTTCTTTGGTCACAATGTAGATTGGTCTTCAATAACACTTATCAATGATTATTCACAACTAAAATTAATCTTCCAGTTATCCTAGAATATTATTTTTCATTTTTGAATCCCAGGAAGTATTTCAGGACTCTTGTTATAACCTACCACACTGAACTGCTCCTGACTACCTGCCATGCTTAGCAAAAAGGTCTTTTTCCTAATATAAATTTTAGTATCAAATTAATTTATACCATGTGTCATGTAACATCTTTTATCAAGGAAATTTTACTTAATAGATTGCAATCTTGGAAGTATATTATTGTGCCCATTATAATCTTTTAAAGTATCTTTTTAAAAAATCTAGAATTATTAGGCCGGGCGTGGTGGCTCACGCCTGTAATCCCAGCACTTTGGGAGGCCAAGACGGGCGGATCACGAGGTCAAGAGATCGAGACCATCCTGGCTAACACGGTGAAACCCCATCTCTACTAAAAATACAAAAAATTAGCCAGGCGCGGTGGCAGGCACTTGTAGTCCCAGCTACTCGGGAGGCTGAGGCAGGAGAATGGCGTGAACCCGGGAGGCAGAGCTTGCAGTGAGCCGAGATTGCGCCACTGCACTCCAGCCTGGGCGACAGAGCGAGACTCCGCCTCAAAAAAAAAAAAAAAAAAAAATCTAGAATTACTGACAAAAAGGTTAAAATTTGGGAACATCTGATTGCTTAAGTCATGGATAAGGAGACGCGAAATGGTAGCAAAAATAAATGATTTTGCAATGAAGGCTATTCTTTTTTTTTTTTTTTTTTTGAGATGGAGTCTTGCTCTGTCACCCAGGCTGGAGTGCAGTGGCGCCATCTCAGCTCAGGCAAGCTCTGCCTCTGGGGTTCACGCCATTCTTCTGCCTCAGCCTCCTGAGTAGCTGGGACTACAGGCACCCGCTACCATGCCCAGCTAATTTTTTGTATTTTTAATAGAGACGTGGTTTCACTGTGTTGGCCAGGATGGTCTTGATCTCCTGACCTCGTGATCTGCCCGCCTTGGTCTCCCAAAGTGCTGGGATTACAGGCATGAGCCACCACACCTGGCCACAGTGAAGACTCTTCTAATGGTTTAAAGTCACCATGTATACTTAGGGATTCCACGAAGTTTCCACATAGCTACAACACAATAAATGGAAACTATGACTCTTTGTGATAGATCCAAGAATGTTCCTAGTCATTAATGGAACCTAAAAAATGTTCTCCATAAGAAGGGTAAATATAGAAATTGAAGTGTTTCTAGCTGTCCTGAGATAAAAACAGCGATGGCGTGTGACCAAAATTTATTTCAAATTTCCAGAGAATAGAGTTTAACAGCGTATGGGAGAAAATCTCAATATAATGGAATGGAGAAAATATAGGGATAAGTCCCTGAATTCTAATCCCAGTCCTGCCATTAAATTAATTGCCAAAAAAAAAACCATTCAAGGCTCTGTTATTTACCTATGTAATGAGAAGGCTGGCTCTAAACAATATTCAAAAAAGTTACTCACTAGGTAGCTATTGTATTTTCCTCTAAATTGGTCTTGGGGTCTCTCTCAGGAGCATGGGTAAAAACTCTTGCCCTATCCTGCCAGGGCTCCAGGGATTCGGTCATGAATGTTTATAGTGTGTCTTTTATGGGACACTTCTATATCAGCATACAGCCTAATGCCTGGGTGTCCAACCCAAGACAGGGTGTTCCTCTCACAGAAAACTTGTTTATACTGGAAGATGCCTTTGGGGCTCTTGTCTGACCTGTGTCCAGTTTATTCCTACCAAGACAGCCCCTCTCTAGGAGAGCCCTGATGGAGAAAGAAGGTAGGTTTGGGTGTGTTGGTCAGGTGAGACTCAGAAGAGGCAACTTAGCAAAACACATGAAATAACAGAAGAGCGTATTACTTACAGATCAGAGACGAGAGGGAAAGAGCGCTAACGGGGAGAGCTGTCCACGATATGCACTCAATCAGCACGTGGGGAGCAAGAGAGAGAGACCTTTGGGCCAAAGCCTTTATTGGGGTTCAGGGTGTTACCCAAGCAGGTTTCCCAAGGGGAGTTTTAATTGATGGGTTTAGAACAAGTAGGCAACAGTTCCAAGAGGTCACAGGCAACTAAGAGGTGGTTGCTGAGCATATCTGCACAGTTCGTATGAGGTGTGGGGGTCAGTAGGCAAGTCAAATAAGTTGTATCTAGCTGTCCCCTAAGGAGGTGGTCACAAAAAGGCATTTGTATAAGCAGATATCTGGATCAGCAACACTGAGGAAGTTGGAAGAGGCAGAGAACTAGAAATTGTTGTCAAGGGTGACTAAGTCCTGCTTCTGGGATGAGAAAGTCCAACTTATACTCAAAATGGATACATTTGAGTATACATGCATATAAAGGCAAGATAAAATTATAAGAATTCACTATAGTAGCATCTTTATAATTTTTGCCATATCTGGGTACTCCCTGACCTATTACTGTAAGGCAAGAATAATATTTAATAATATCTTTCAATGCATTTACAATTCTAAGTAATCATTTTATTGTTCCTCTGAAGCTTTATTACATTAGGCAAAGCCCTGGGGCTTATTGTCCTAGGGAAGAAGGCAACCCTGCCTGGAAAGGTCTAGGCCTTGACCAAAGGTGGGAATGGATTATGAAAAACTGAAAATCCCAGAGGAACCTTTTGTTCTGTTTCCTGTTTGGAGTTCTGGAAAACACAGTAAAATGGGATATTGTGTGTTTAGACAAATAGAGATTCAAAGATAGCATACGCAAGTCTCTTTTTGCTCTCCTGTTCTGTGAAAGGCTTCTGGAAGTTTCCATATTCTCAGTGATGGTCTTGGAAGGCAGCTGAGAGTTGAAGGCCAGTAAGTCTCACCTGAAAACATGATGGCAATGGGTGATCTGGAATCACATAACTGTCCTTGGCCGCTTTATTTATAAGGAAATAACATAGATTCAGTAATTTGTAAGTAATGGAAATTTATTTCTCACAGTTCTGAATGCTGAGAAATTCAAGATCAAGACACTGGCTGGCTTAGTGTCTGATGAGGGCTTGCTCTGTGCTCCACAGATGGCACCTTGTTGCTGCATCCTCACATGGCAGAAGGAGCAAAACCGCTCCTTTCAACCTTTTTAAGGCTGATCCCATTCACGAGAGCAGAGCCTCTGTGATTTAATCACTTCCCAAATGGTTTCACTTCTTAATACCATTACTTTGGAGGTTAAGTTTCAACGTATAAATTTGGGGGATACACCAACATTCAGACCATAGAGTTCTGCTCCTGGCCCTCCAAAATGTATGTTCTTCTCACATGCAGAATGTATTCATTCCATCCCAGTAGCTCCTCAGGCCTTAACTTGTTCCAGCACAAATTCAAAAGTCTGAATTCCAAAGTCTCATTTAAATCAAATATGACTGAGATTCAAAGGTGTGACTCATCCTGAGGCAAATTCCCATTCAGCTGTGAGCCTCTGAAATCGAACAAGTTACATGCTTTGAAAATACAATGGTGGGATAGGCACAGGGCAGATATTTCCTTTCCAAAAGGGAGAAGTAGGAAAGAAGAAAAAGATAATAAATCCTGACTAACTCCAAAACCCAACGGGGCAAATATTAAGGCTCAAGAATAATCTTCGACTTGACATTTTACCTTCTAAACACTTGGGGGATGGGGGGTAGTCCTGTCCATGGCTTTGCTGGGCACAACCCATACAGCATTTCTCACATATTGGAGTCACATGCCTATGGCTCTCCCAGGCTGGCATTGCACACTGGTGGCTCTACCAGTCTGGGGTCTTGGGGATGGCTCTGCTCCCACGGTTTCACTGAGCATTGCCATACTGGGGTGGGGCTCTCTGTGGTGGTCCTGCTTCTGTGATAGTTCTCTGTCTGGGCTCTGAGGCTTTCTGGGGCATCCTTTGAAATCTAAGGGAGGCAGGCGTGCCCTCACGACTTGTGCACTCTGCACTTTGGTAGAGATAGCACTGCACAGACACCACCAAGATTTACTATATTGCCTTCCAGAGAGTGGCCCAAACTGCACATGGGCCTGCTTGAACGATACCTGGGGCAGCTGAGGAGAATTGCATCAGAATGCAGGAAGTGGAGATTTGAGGCCACCTGGCGTCAAGGTCCTACAGGTGCCCAAGCTTCCTCTTTTGATACAGATATGTTGCCCCCAGCCTTGGCACTCTGTGCCTATGATAGGAAGGACAGCACAAATAAACACTGAAAGGCCTTTGGTGTCATTCTTTCATTTATCTTTATAACTAGCACCTGATTTCTGCCTCACCGTACTAATCTCCTTATCAAACGGTTACTTAGCCACACCCTTGGTGTTCTCTCTTGAACACAACTTTCCATTCTATACAATATCACCAGGCTGAGAATTTTCCAAATCTTTAAGTTCTGCTTCCACATTTTATTATAAGTAGTCAAAATCCTCAACATTTTGCTTGGAGATTTCTTCTAGAACATGAACATGATTTGGCCAAGTTCTTTGCCCCTTTGTAACAGAGATCATTTCAGAGATCATAATCAGTTGCCAATAATGTGTCCTTCATTTTCTTCTGAGACTTCATCAGAATGGACTTTACCATCTGTATTTCTATAATATCAACATTTTGATCACAACCACTTAGGTAATCTCTAAGAAGATGGAGGCTATTTCTACAGCTTCTTCAACCTCACCTTCTTCTGAACCCTCACCTGAGTTGCCCCGAAGTCTCCTTTCATGGCAGTGGACCTGTAAACTCTTTCCATCCTTTATTTATTATGCAGTTCCAAAGCTGCTTTCCCATTTTTAGGTTTTGTTATTAACACATCACCCTATCTCTCTGTGCCTAATTCTGTCTTTGTCGGTCTCTGCTGCCATAATGAAATGCCTTAGATGGGGTAATTTACAATAGAAATGTATTTCTCACAGTTCTGGAGCCTGGGAGGTCTAAGATCAAGGAACTAGCAGATATGGTCTCTGGTAAGGGCTACTCTCTGCTCCATAGATAGCATCTTGTTTCTGCATCCTCACATGGTGAAGGTGGCAAGGCACATCCCTTCAACCTCTTTTTTATTTTTATTTTTTTTTTTTTACTTTTTTTTTGTTTGAACCTTTAATGAGAAAAAACATATACTGTCGAGCTCAAGAATATGGTGTGTTTGGTGTGCCATTGGGCCAAGGGTTGGGGATACCCGTGGCAGAATTAGGAAACAGGATATACATCAACAAAAATTCACATGATCATAAGAAGGAAAACTGGCACTTGGCACAATCAACTCTCAGTTTCCTCATCATTCAGCAGCATATTGGGAATCCTGCGGCTGAGGCAGAACACACGTCGACTCTGGGCACTGCAGGGTGCCCTCCAACACATCCACCTCCAGCAGCACATGGTGCATCTTCCTCAGAAACTCTTCATCCTCCTCATATCCCTTGACCAGCCCTTTAGGCACCCCAGTCAGGTGCAAGGTATGTATCAGCTGCCTCCAGGAGCACCAGTCACTCCTAAGGTATCATACTGTGCCACTAAGTGAGGGTTGAACTCCAGAGGGCAGATGCAGACCTCAGTGGCCTGGAGGTGCAGGGGGAAGCCATGGGGCCCCACCCCCGCACATGCAAGCTCAGCAGATTGTCTTCAACCTCTTTCATAAGGGCACTGATCCCATGAGGGCTTTGCCCATATGGCTTAATCACTTCCAAAAAGGCCCCACCTCTTAATGTCATCACCTTGGGGATTAGGTTTTTAAACATATAAATTTTGGGGGCATTAATAGTAAGATCATTGTAATGGGCATATGTGATGTACAAGCCTATCCCTTACATTTGTGGGACCTACAGCAAGAGTAAAAAATGAAAACCTACATACAATATTATAAATATTTACAATGAAAAGCCAGGCAGAGTGACTTATGTCTCTAATCCCAGTTACTTAGGAGGCTGAGGCAGAAGGATTGCTTGAAGCCAGGAGTTTGAGACCAGACTGGCCAACGTGGTAAGACCCTATCTCTAAAACTTTTTTTCTTAACAAAAGAAAAAGGTTTAATTGGACTCACAATTCTACATGGCTGGGAGGCCTCACAATCATGGTGGAAGGCAAGGGGAGCAAGTCACATCTTACATGGATGGCGGCAGGCTAAGAGAGCTTGTGCAGGGAAACTGCCCCTTATAATACCGTCAGATCTCGTGAGACTTATTTACTATCACGAGAACAGCATGGGAAAGACCTGCCTCTGTAATTCAGTCATCTCCCACCAGGTCCCTCCCACACACATGGGAATTATGGGAGCTACAAGATGATATTTGGTTGAGTACACAGAGCCAAACTATATCATTCTGTCCCTGGTCCCTCCCAAATCTTACATCTTCACATTTCAAAACCAGTCATGCCTTCCCAACAGTGCCCCAAAGTCTCAACTCATTTCAGCATTAACCCAAAAGTCCAAGTCCGAAGCCTCGTCTGAGACAACACAAGTCCCTTCTGCCTATAAGCCTGTAAAATCAAAAGCAAGCTAGTTATTTCCTAGATACAATGGGGGTACAGGCATTGGGTAAGTGTAGCCATTCCAAATGGGAGAAATTGGCCAAAACAAAGGTGCTACAGGCCCCATGAAAGTCTGAAATCCAGCAGGGTAGTCAAATCTTAAAGTTCCAAAATGATCTCCTTTGACTCCATGTCTTACGTCTGGGTCACACTGATGCAAGAGGTGGGTTCCCATGGTCTTGGGCAGCACTGCCCCTGTAGCTTTGCAGGGTACAGCCTCCCTCATGGCTGCTTTCACAGGCTGTTGTGGAGTGTCCTGAGTTTTTTCCAGGCGTACAGTGCAGGCTGTCAGTGGATCTACCACTCTGGGATCTGGAGGACGGCGGCCCTCTTCTCACAGCTCCACTAGCCAGTGCCCCAGTAGGGACTCTGTGTGGGGGCTTCGACCCCACATTTCCCTTCCACATTGCCCCAGCAGAGGTTCTCCATGAGGGCCCCACCTCTGCAGATTTGGGTGGGAACACAGAGCCAAACCATATCATTGGGCAAGTCCTATAGGCTGAGAGAAATAGTTAAATAAAGGCCATTTAGAGAAGGGTCAGGTGACCGTAACATCAGAGGGCTCTCAGGAAGATATCTTGGTAAAGACTCTTAAACCTGTCCCCTTGACTCATAGCAGGACCACTCTAGGCCGGTCAACAGAAAGAACTGATCCTTTTCCCTGTGTGCTGTTTTACCGGAAACAGGAGGCTCAGAGCAGGGACACAGATGGGGGTATTTTCCAAGCAAATCTCCAGTTTCCCACTTGACTGCTTTGTGAGGAACCCCTGTTAAGAGAGGATCTGACCCCTGAGCATGACTGGCAGTCTGAAGAGGAGTCTGCAGATGGACCCCATTCCTCACTAAAACCTGAGCATCCGACCTGAAGCCAGTGGCTCACTCCAGTTCTTCCCCCTCTTCCTGTGCCACCTCACGCTCAGTTCAAATATTGGCCGGCCACGATGGCTCATACCTGTAATCTCAACACTTTGGGAGGCTGAAGCTGGCAGATTGCTTGAGCCCAGGAGTTTGGGACCAGCCTGGGTAATGTGGCGAAACCCCATCTAGTTCAAAGTGGCCGGGGAGGCTTCACAATTATGGTGGAAGGCAAGGAGGAGCAAGTCAAGTCATATCTTACATGGATGGCAGTAGTCAAAATAGCCAAAAATTTTTTAAAAAATAATTAGCTAGTCAGATGACATACACTTTTAGACCCACCTACTCAGGAGGCTGAGATGAGAGGGATAGTCACTCAAGCCAAGGAGTTCAAGGCTGCAGGACTGATGATCATACCACTGTACTCCAGTCTGGACAACAGAGCTAGACCCTGTCTCTTAATAAATAAATATTTAAAATTAAGAAATCAAGAAAAACTGTTCAATAAAATATGCTCTATGCTCTTACCTTTAAATATGACTTCATGGGGACAAAATAAAAAATATTTGTAAAACTCTAATTTTTCAGTGACTAGAAGTCAACAAATACCAAAAAATTCCTAAACATAATTATAGTACATATCTAAGTGTTCTTTTGATAGGCCAGTAATGTTTCAAGTGAGTATAAAATAAAGACATTCATAATTTATAAATTATTATATATTTATTCTGTTTCATTTTAGCAAAATAACTGATTATGTTATTATAACCTATTTTCACATAATTTCTGTTCTATTGACAGTCATTTCTAAGGAAACATCTTTCTTTCAGTCATAATAGTTGTTAGGGTGTTTCTTAGTCATTTGAATTTGGAGAAATTTCGTTCTGCAGAGGCTATAGAAACTGAATGGTCAAAACATTTTTATAGTAATACTTAAATTCAGAAATAAAACATGAATATACATATCAAGATAAACTATTGAAAGTTTGTAAATGATAAATTATTATAACTGCAGAAAATATTATAAAATATTTAATTTCATTATATAAATTTCTATCAATTATATTGTGATTTTAACTTTCCAAGTGATACCAACATCAATACATTTATGCAAAGAAGGGACATCACACTTTACACCTATTTATCTAAACACAGATACAGATCTAAGATTAACATAAACTATATGCAAAATGTTCTTTAACTGCCACATGCAAGTATTGCAGATATTACGCTAATCCTGAATACCTCCAGGATCACAAATTTGAACAAAAAGAAAAAAAATACACATTACACTATTGGGAAGAACATTCTGTTACCCAAGAATCTGTTGCATTTGTGCTATCTGAGGGGAATCAATGGTAATTATCTGGCCTTGTCTTTTGCAGAGGAAAACCAAAGATAAATTCTCCTACATCAACACTGATATAGCACAAACCTTCCCAGTACTGGAAAGCTATTTCCTTTTGTTTCATGAACATAAGATAAGCTATGTGGGACCTGAAACTGAGGTGCTAAGTGACATCTCTTGAATGCTAAGTAACAGGGACACCCATGTATTATTTCATAAACTTGTAAGGATGGCGGCAGTGTATGTGATATACAAGGAGGGGGATTGTCTAAAACAAAAAAACAGGTGCCCTTCACAATTTTTCTGTAAATCTAAAACTATTCTAAAATAAAAAATTTATTTAGAAAACATGTTTTTAAATACAGCACATATTATTTGTTTAATTAGTCCTCTACTATTGTCACTGTTAACTACTCCTATTGTTGTTTTAAATAATATCATTTATGCACAAAAATGTAAATAATACAGAATACTGTATACTTTACAAGAAATGCTTATTGTATATATTTTCATGATAAAGTAATAACACATGTATAACTAATATATATCATATTATTCTGGGTTTTTGGTCTGGGTTTCTTTTTCTGAACAGTACTTCAAGGCTAGTGTCAATCCCCTGATTTCATTGATATTTTAAAATAAAACTAATAATTAGCAAGTTGCCTGCATGATATATAAGGATGGTGCTCAGGTGAGCCTGTAAATATTTTAAACCTTTGGGAATTAAAACTTCTAAAATGATTGTTTTGAAGTTCAAATTGAGGTAGAAGGCTGGACTCAACTCCAGAGGTGGGGCTCGGACACCAGACCAAATTGAGGACTAGCTAAAACAGGGATGAGGCAGAAGCAGTTTTTCATAAGACATGCCTAACAATGTGCCATGACAGCTTACCATGGCCATGGCAGCACCTGGTAGTTGCCGCTCCTTTCCATGGCAATGAACTCACGACCCAAAAGTTGTCACCCTTTTCCTGGCAATTTCTGCATAAACTACCCCTTAATCTACATGTAATTAAAAGTAGGTATAAATATGACTACAAAAACTGCCCTGAGCTGCTTCTCTCAGCACACTGCCTATGGGGTAGCCCTGCTCTGCAGAAGCACTCACAGAACTATACCACCACCAGAGCTCTAACACTGCTGGAGCTGTAATACTGCCACTTAAAAAAAGCTATTTTCTTTTACCCCACCACCAGGTTGCCCTTGAATTATTTCCCAGGTGAAGCCAAGAACCCTTGCAGGCTAAGCCCTACTTTGGGGCTCACCCACCCTACATCAAAATGGTATGTAAAATATAGATGATAAGAAGAGTAGTATAAATTCTCACATAATAAATTTTCATATGAATTGAGTGTCTTTTTAGAAATACATTGGAATGTTACTTACAGGAGTTGACAATTATTTAGTATATGAAAGAACCTTTATCCTACATATTCAGGCTATTGTAATGGAAGTGAAATATATTTATTGGCTATATGAAAGAAATATATTTATATGGATAGATGCCCAACTACATGAAGATTTTAGTGAAATTCCTAACTAGGTAATTAAAAATGTACTGAATTTTTTATTTTTTCTCAGTCTTGTGAAGGGAATGACAGTAAATGTTTGTTATTTTATGCTGAAGTTTATTTATTTTCATATCAAAAGTTCTCATTCCTCTATTCAAGTTGCTGAAAGAACTTTAATATCAAATGACTTCATTAGTCTGCGGTAAAGAATAGACAGATCAATTTTAAATTGTTTACGAAAAGGAGAATCTGGCCAGTCATCAGCCAAAGTTAACAAAAGAAAGGGCAAAGCTTAATTGTCTTAGTGTGGACTTCAATAATTGGAAAAGCTGGGAAGATGATTCAGATGAAGACATGTCTAATTTTGATCATTTCTCTGAGATGATGTGCTGAGACCAGCTCGGTTGTGGAGACCCTAACCCAGCGGCACTAGAGGAATTAAAGACACACACACAGAAATATAGCATGTGGAGTGGGAGATCAAGGGACTCACAGCCTTCAAAGCTGAAAGCCCCGAACAGAGGTTTACCCATATATTTATTGACAGCAAGCCAGTGATAAGCATTGTTTCTATAGATTATAGATTAACTAAAAGTATTCCTTATGGGAAACAAAGGGATGGGCTGAAACAAAGATATGGGCTCTGGCTAGTTATCTGCAGCAGGAACATGTCCTTAAGGCACAGATCGCTCATGCTATTGTTTGTGGCTTAGGAATGCCTTTAAGTGATTTTCTGCCCTGGGTGGGCCAGGTGTTCCTTGCCCTCATTCTGGTAAACCCACAACCTTTGGCGTGGGCATCATGGCCATCATGAACATGTCACAGTACTGCAGAGATTTTGTTTATGGCCAGTTTTGGGGCCAATTTATGGCCAGATTTGGGGGCCTGTTCCCAACAATGATGAACAACATGGGTGGTAAGGAGGATGTGGATTTACCAGAAATAAATGGAGCAGATGCCGATTTAAAAGACAGTGATGAAAAAATGCCAGATCTGGAGTAAGGAATATCGTCATCCCCTAGATTTTGAAAAAGAAAAGCAACTTCTCTGCAATATTTTATAATTGAGAGAATACCTGAGTTGACAGCTCTGAAGGCAGTTGCTGTATTTGCCTACTTTAATCCATTTGTCAACTTGTTTGTGTTTTTAAAGGCTTCACTGAGGGTTAATATGTACCATTTGTATGGGGCAATTTGAAGTCAGCTAAGGCAGTAACCTTATGCATGAACATTTCCCACACTTCCATGAAGCTGTTGCGGTCCTAGGCAATTGATGCAGCAGTTGTGATAAATAAAACATATCATCTAAGTCTCCTTTTCTTCATAATGTAGATGCTGATAGGAAGCTCTCAGCTTAGGGAAAGATAACTAAATTTAGGGTATAGAATATGGACTTAAAAGCAGATGAGGCAAATTGGCTGACACCTTAAATTGATAACCTGCTGTTCTTCTGGTGTATACTTCAGGGCTATTCTACTAACAATTAGTGTTCAAAAACTTCACACTATTGTATGTAAGTGATCACTTGTCAGTGTGCCAGATCTATCTTAGCTAAAACTAGTAAATGACTTAACTTAGATGGTTTCTGAAACCTGTACATTTGGTATTGTTTGGCCCATAAGCTTTTAATTCTCTCAGCATGGAGGATGAAGGAAGCTGTACATTGTTGCTTGAGAGTCTGAAGCTTTAGACCAGTTTTATATTTGCACTGGAAGTATGGCAAGTGAGTGAAAAAAATGTTAGTGCACTTTGGATTTTTAATTTCCTTTTTTTTTAAATTATTCTGCTTGTACCAAGGCTGAAAACCTCAATATATGTTAGTGACGGTAGAGATTTTTTTTTATGTCTACATTCTTTCTAATAAACTGCTGGAAGACTTCTTGGCTGTGCTTTTAAGTGTCTGGCTTACTGTAATTTTATGTATTTACCATTGATTGTAATGTATTTTTATTTGAGGAAGAATTTGGGATTTTTCCTCTGTTTGGAAAAAAAGGCTTGCTGCAATGTCATAGGAAACCTTTTAAAAGTGGATCTTTAATAGAAAATTTTACATGCACTTTGCTGCAGTTGGAAAATAATGCATTGTGATTTTATTGAAATAAAACTAAATGTGTTGTCCTCCTCTAAAAAAGATAATAATAATTCAAGATTTGAACAAAATTTGAAAGAGGTGGTGAAATTGTTCATCTCTACAACAGTATTCATGACTTGGACTGGACATGCAAGTTAACATGTAATGCAAATTGATCTGCTTATTTGAACAACCTGAATTTATACTTATAAATCAAATTTATATCAGTCAGTGTTCTCCATACAAAACAACATGAGTATGGCCATTGTAAATCTAGCAAGGTGAACGAACACCTTAATCATAATATATTGGATTCTTTTTATCTTTTGAATTACCAAATTTCATCAGAAGTTTCTGAAAACAATCTATTGTGAAGAGTCATTTGAAAGAGTTGAAAAAAATCAAAGATAATTATAAGAATTTTCCTGACTTTCAGCTCTAATAGGAATATTGCAGCAGCTTAGTTCTAAATTACCCCACTCTTCCTAAAAACCAATCAGAGTTACAAAAAAAGGCACACTTTCGGTGAAACTAGAAGACAGCTAAATCTAACAAATTACAAATATTCACTCCCAGAAAGAGACAACACTGTGAGAAGAGGAAGCATCTGTGAGGAAATCAATCTCCAGGTGAGGCAGAAAGAGAACTGTCAGAAATAGAGAGTGGGACCCATAAGTGGCAGAACTCAGTAAGCCATTATGGTGGACACACTGCTGCTGCACTGAGATCCTCCTTCAGAAATCAAGCATTTGTAATCCAGCTGTTGAAATCACTGCTGGGAAACAGCACTCAGCTGTCAGCCATCTTGAAGGATTACCTTAGCTGAATAAAGCCATCTAAGGTATGCCCCAACACAATGGGTATTATCAAAAAAAGAAAAAGAAAAAAGAAAAAAACACGTGTTGATGACAATGCAGAGAAATTGGAACCCTTGTGTATTGCTGTTGGAAATGTAAAATGGCGGAGCCATTATGAAAAACAGTATGATGGTTCATCAAAAAATCAAACATATAATTACCATGTGATCTAATAATTCCACTTTGGGTATATATCCAAAAGGATTGAAAAGCAGGGCTTAAACACATCTTTATATACCAGTGTTCATAGCAGTAATATTCAAAATAGTCAAAAGGTAGAAAAACCCCAAATGTCCATCAACAGATGAATGACTAAATAAAATGATGAGTAAATACACATACAATGGAATATCATTCAGCTGTAAAAAAGAAAAGAAAATTCTGGCACATGCTACAAAATGGATAAACTTTGAAGACATTACATTAAGTGAAATAAGCCAGACAGGAAAGGGCAAATAAGGATTCTACTTATATGAGGAACCTAGAATAGTTAAATTCAGAAAAACAGAAAATAAAAAGGTGTTTCCAGGAACTAGGGTAAGGGGAAAATGTTATTGTTTAATGGATATAAAGTTTTAGTTTGGAAAGATGAAAAAATTCTGGAGATAGACAGTTGTAATGATAGCATATCAATGTGAATGTCCTTAAAGCCAGTATACAGCATATATATTATAGAACTAAAAATTTTATGTCTATTTTTTGTTGTACCTATTTTATCACAATAAAATGTCTATCTTTTACAAAGTTTTGTTCATAGTTTTTAATTAAGCAAAAATTTATCTAGATTCCTTTTTTTGCTTAAATTTTTTTATTTTTATTTTAGATTCAAGGGTAAGTGTGCAAGTTTGTTATACAGGTAAACTCATATGACAGGGATTTATTGTACAGATTATTTTGTCACCCATGTACTAAGCATAGTACCCAATAGCTACTTTTTCTGTTCCTCTCTTTCCTCCTACCCTCCACCCTCAAATAGGCCCCAGTGTCTGTTGTTCCCCGCTTTGTGTCCTTGCATTCTCATCATTTAGTTCCCACATATAAGGGAAAACTTGCACTATTTGGTTTTCTGTTCCTATGTTAGTTTCTTCCAACTCCATCCATGTTCCTGCAAAGAACATGATCTTGTTCTTTTTTTGTGGCTGCTTAGTATTCCATCGTGTATATGTACCACATTTTCTTTATTCAGTCTACCGTTGGTGGGCATTTAGGATGATTCCATGTCTTTGCTATTGTGAATAGTGTTGCAGTGAGCATATGCATGCATGTATCTTTATGATAGAACAATTTCTATTCCTTTGGGAGTGGAATCCCAGTAATGGGATTGCTGGGTCGAATGGTAATTGTATTTTTAGCTTCTTGAGGAATTGCGACACTGCTTTCCACAATGGTTGAATTTTATACTCCCACCAACAGTGTATAAGCATTCATTTTTCTCTGCAACCTCACCAGCATCTGTTATTTTTTGACTTTTTAATAGTAGCCATTCTGACTGATGTAAGATGGTATCTCATTGTGTTTCTGATTTGCATTTCTCTAATGATCAGTGATGTTGAACTTCTGTTTATATGCTTGTTGGGCATATGTATGTCTTCTTTTGAAAAGTGTCAGGTCATGTCCTTTTCTATTTTAACTCTGGCAACATTAATGTGCCATATTAAGGGTTTTTTTTTAAGATTTTATCATGTAATTTAATTTTAAATATTTTTTTTATTTTCCTGGTATGTGAAAGGCTAAAAAATATAAAGAACTGGTTTGGACTGGAAATATCCACTACAATATAGAAAAAATATATTTTACTAGATATCAATAAAAATCCAGGTTGTCTTTTAAAAAATTACCAGGAATAATTACATATCCAGGATCATACTACTAAACTTTCTAAAAAGGAGATAATTTTTATTGTAATTAAACTATTATATTAAAAAAGAAATTTTTAAGATTCTGTTTATGAAAGAAGTACATTGGTATATCTAACCCAAAAATACCATGAAAAAGGACACAACAGTTTAATCCCATTTATTGATATTAATTAAGAATACATCGTGACTAAATGAGTTTCATTTCTCAAATGCAAAGATGACTAAATACTAAAAAATTATTTATTCCATTTAGATATCCAGAGAAAAACCATAGAATTATTTCTGATGATGCTAAAAAGGCACTTGAAAAATAATTCAAAAAATTCTTAGTTTAAAAAAATTTTTCATAGACTATAAATCAAGGGATATACATGAGACCAAACACCAACATCATACTATATAGGCAAAAACATTCCTCTTAAAGTCCCAAACAGGAAATAAGAAAATTACACCCATTATGACAACTATTATATAACTTTGGACTGGAGGTGTTAGCCATTGCATGATTATTACTCATATAGTCAAAGGAGATGTTCCTATTGACTGGGTCTATTAAATATGACCACTTCTATAACTGAGAGAGGAGGGAGGCTATTAGTCTCACTCAACAAAATGGAATGATTTTACTCTAAACAGAGGGAGTATCAGAAATCAGATAGAAGGAAAAGAGTTTAGGCACACACAACCAAAGTGTCCTCAAGTTACTTCCACTACTCGAATTCTTCACTGGCTCCCCACCTACCTACGAAACGATTAAAATATATTTCTAGTCATCTATCTTTGCCTTGATTATCCACCAATCACCTTCCACTTCCATACATTGCAATTTAGTAGCTCAGAAATATTTGGGCTGTGACTTGCCCCTTAGAGAAAACTCCTCAAAGTTGACCTTGGACAAGGTTACTTGGATTGCACTATGCCCAGGACCATAAAATTATGTCCTGCAAGCCAAATAACCTACAGCCAATTTTTGTACTGCTTGTGGGTTAAGAATGGTTTTTACATTTGTAAATACTTGGAGAAAAAATAAAAAGAAAATTACTATTTTGTGATTCAAAGACTATATGCAAATTTTAGTGTCCATAAATCAAGTTTAATTGAAACACAGACAGTCATTCATTACACACTATCCATAGGTGTTACTGTGCTATCATGGCAGAGCTGAGTAATGGTGACAGGGACTTTATGGCTTGCAATACTGAAAATATTTGCTATCTAATACTTTACAGAAAGAGTTTGCCAGCTCCTAATTTAGAGACAAGATATAAGGCCAGTATCCTTGGAATGCTGCAGAGAGGGAAAGTTGCAATTCTGTGAATTTCATATGGTTCCTTTCTCATTGCTGAGAATGCCAAAATGTTGGACATTTTGAAGCACAAAAATAAGTTTATTTAATTTTATTAGCTTTTGCTGAATTATTGATTGTAGACCCATTCTGTGATCTTAGATCCATATCAACTTCCATATTGCCTTAAACTAATGGATTATTTTCCCAGATCTAGTTTTCCAATAACAATTGCATTACTATTTTAAAATGAGAGATCTAAGCATATTTAATTTGAGTTTTAGGACATCAACAAACGTCAACCTCTGTTTCATTTCATGTCTCTTTTATAAGCCAGGGCATTCTGTAGTATATAGTGGTAGCTTTTTTTCCCTTACATATTGCTATGATTGCAAACTGGAACATTTTAGGTCAGGTAGAACAGTGTATGATATTGGGTTAAGTGGAAACCGTTTTTCCCTTTTAAAGTTAAGGCGACCATTCTCAGTCCTCTTGCCCTTCTCTTGCTGTGACTTCCTCTTACAATAAAAGATCGAAGACATTCCTCTGTGAAGGGCAGGAGTGTAGGAGCTGGTGAAGGAGAGATTGTCCAGAACTTCCCGCTCATGCAGTCGAAGTCTCTAGTGCAGAAGCTGCAGTGCTCCTTTCAAAGACCTTGTAGCTCAAGGACTTTCCCTCTCTGCAGCATTCCAAGGATACTGGCCTTATATCTTGAGGTTGGTGCCAGCTGACCCCATGGATGATGGAGGTCTGAACCTTCCCCAAGTGGGGCATGATGGGCTTTCTTGGGGGACCAACAACAACAAAAACACCCTTCTCCTGTGGTACCGCATCTCTGTTGAGTACAGACTCCATGGAGATAATGCCAAGGAGTCAGGAATACCATTAGAGGAGGAGTACTGTGAGTGTACTAGCAGACTAAATGAGAATTATTACTGCTGTCAACTTCTGTGACAACAAAATGAACAAAAAAAGAAAGGTAGCCTTTGTGGTGTCAGCACTGTGGTAAGCAGAAAATCTGTAAGGCTCCTAAGAACATCCTGGTTGCTGGCAGCCATTTCTTTAAGACTTTATATAGCATTAAAAACTAAGAAAGCCCTAACCAAAATAATACTACCCACTTAGATATTGCTGCAGTCAAAATTTTTCAGTCTTGGTAGACTTCTTGTATTCTGGTAACCTGGTGCTCACAAGCCAAAATAATGACAGTGGCCTATCTTCAAACAAGTGAAATTTCAAACTTGCTGAAATTTTATTAAAGATTCCTAAATTTATTAAAGATTAAATATAGGCATTAAATCAGAAGTTCCATGGGTCTGCAGTTGTGGACTATAATAATAGAAAACCAGGCTGGGCATGGTGGCTCATGCCTGTAATCCCAGCACTTTGGGAGGCCAATGCACATGGATCGCTTGAAGTCAGGAGTTCAAGATCTGCCTGGCATACATGGCAAAACCCTGTCTCTACTGAAAATACAAAATTAGCCAAAGGTGATGGCTCACGCCTGTAATCCCGGCTACTCGGGAGGCATGAGAATTGCTTGAACCTGGGAAACAAAAGTTGCAGTGAGCCAAGATTGTGCCACTACCCTCCAGCCTGGGTGACAGAGCAAGACTGTCTAAACAAACAAACAAACAAAACTCAGTTAATAGAGATGGTCTGTCTTTATCATGGGATCAAAAAATTGCCAATTTTTGGGCAACAATAAATCTTACCAATTTGGCAAGTAATATAAAAACTGAAAATGATGGCTGTAATGTCAACAAGGGCCAAACAGAAAACTACCAAGTGAATGACAATAGTTGGATCCAGAATGCATCTCCTGAAATGGCTGAAAACAAATCCAAAGGTCAAACAAGTGTTTGCTTGGAATAATATGGGCTCTCAGGGAATTCAAGAAACTGGGAAACATGGAGGAAAAACCAAACTACAAGGAGATTTATTTATAATACATCATCTAATAATGAAACAAATTTGGAAGATTATTCAATGATGCAGCCATCTATTGCCTTTTCAGAGGAAAATACGCTGCTCACATTTGAGTAGAAATCTTGGAAGAACCAGATTTGGATGTTGCTTTACTTTCAGGGCCAGATGATGATAAGAATGTATTGGCTGAAGCTGGGTCTAATCAAGATGGAGGTGATGTTAGAACTTCATATGATTTTATAATAAGTATGGATTGATGCCTGGCACTTCAAGTGACTTCAAGTATGAATTGATACCAGATACTTTGATTTCAAATATAGATTATTGCCAGAATCTTGGCCAAAACAAGCAACTTGGGAAAATGGTGAATCATTCGTGTTAGGTTGTTCTTGTGTTGTTGTAAAGAAATACCTGAGACTGGGTAATTTATAAAGAAAAGAGATTTAATTGGATCATGGTCCTGCAGGCTTTACAGAAGCATAATGCTTGCATCTGCTTGGCTTCTGGGGAGGCCTCAGGAAGTTTACAATCATGGCAGCAGGTGAACGGTGAGGAGGCATCTCACATGGCGAGAGAGGAGGCAAGAAAGAGTGTGAGGATGGGGAGGAGGTGCCACACATTTTTAAACAGTCAGATCTCTTGAGAACTCACTCACTATCATACTCTCATGAGGACAGTACCAAACCATGAGGGTCTACCCCCATGACCCAAACATCTCCCGCCAGGCCTCACCTCCAACACTGGGGATTACATTTCAGCATGAAATTTAGGCACAACAAATATCCAAACCATATCATCATCTCTAATCATGAATAAGTTAAAATGCCATCATTGTAGCTATGCAGCCAAATGCAAACAAACACTAAAAAAGCACTTGCTTATTCATACAGGAGTTAGATCATTTAGCTGTGATTTTTTACACTTGAAGAAAACATGTAAGAAAACATTTCTTGGTGCAGAAGAAGGATAAAAATGCAAATATATGGTATGTAAGATCATGTTAGCAGCCAGTGTTGGAGTAAGACATGGATCTTGACCCTATGGTTTTTGTGTAGACTGTACCAATAAATCACAACCAGGAAGGCCAGAAAGTGTAGATGAGAGACAGGATACAGAATCCCTCATGATAAAGACTATGAGGAGAATGAAGTAGGAGAAGCTGATGAAAAGCGGGTTGATGCTGGAGATCAGAATGATCCATCTCAATGAGATGAATTAGCAGATGTTTCTATGTCTCTAGATATTTAACTGACCTACTATATTCCTCAAGGATACTGCATTTGGACATAATACAAATTGACAGTTTGGAATGTTGAACTTAAAGTTTTGCAAAATGTGGTACATGCTAGACGGTAGTTATGTTGCTATGAGAACTATATGATCAAAGCCTTATAGCAAAAAAAATTTTTTTTAATATTTGCAAAGGACTGTACAGCAAACAACCATGTGGTTGAATTATATGGGGTCCTCATATATTCAGTTGGTTATCAAACTAAAGTATTTTTTATTTATGGGATGTACAGTAACTATTTGGGTCTTACGGAAATACAGTACCTGTCCTTATAGAGCTCACATTCATGTGCTACTCTAACATGACTGAAGAAATTCATTGTGGAAGTACAGTGACAGTTGACCCAATCACTCAGTTTATCAAACTCCCCAGGCTAGCCTGTACTAGTAGAGTTGTGTTTCGATTTTTATTTTTTACTTTTATTAATTTTATTTTTAATACAGATTTTCAGCAAGGGGCATTTTCAACCTAATTGGTTCTATTTTCTTGTATTTTCCATTTTAATTTGCTTCATAACTTAAACCAAGGCTCTTCTAGTCTTAGTTATTATGTCTCAATTATGTGCCAATGGGCATGTTTTTAAGAACTGAAGAGGTAATTCATTGCAATGAACTAACTGACTTCCTCCGTTCCTTCTTTCCTTTTTGACATGAATTTTACTACCCCACAAATGAAAAATGATGTTGCAAAGTTACCGTGGTGAAGTTGAAAAATATCACTAAAATGATTATAATTTAGTATTAATTTTCTCCTGCTGCTCTAATCTGATAAATTCTTACTATATAGTGTTTTCTGACACAGTTTTTGGTTTTAGATATCTGTTACTTCGGTGCTATTCTTGTTTGCCTTTTCTTATTTTTGCCAGTGTGCTATACCTCAGTCCTATTTAGAAGAACTGATGGAAAGAAAAGTCATGTAAATAATAAGTAAAATGATTTGTTTTATGATTTATCCACCATGTTATGCATAGCTTGTTATGCAGTATAAGTGAAATATCAGGTTTTTACCCTATGCTCTTTTTAATCATTAAAATTAATACAAAATGTGTGTGGCAGTTGGGGGAGACATTCCACCATGAAAATTGAGAGAAGGTCCTGGTAAAGAAATTTGCTTCTTTATTTTCTAGGAATATCTAGTCTTCTTAGAGTTGACTGGTCACATCTGGAATGAGGTGCTTCCTGAGAAATCTCTGGATCTCCTTCCAAGAATGTTCCTGTGCAGCTGCGTGTGGGATCACCTCTCCTCCCCAGTGTAACCTCAAATCGTGGGTCGTTGAGGCACAGCACAGAGGAGAATAGGGAGGTTCTATCAGGTGGCCTGCCCCAGGGTAAGATAGCAAGGTCCAGTTGTTCTTCCCATGTGTCTTCAGCTGTCCTATGGCTTGTTCAGCATGTGCTTTGCTGTTGATAGTCTTATCACCTTCTCCTACAATGAAGAGGAATTGCCCCTGGGCCTCCTCAATAGGAAACAAATATTGACTGGCCCCAGCTTGAGTTGTCTCAAAAGTGCGATAGAGCTCTAGTAACCCCAAGGCATTGGTGGATATTAATTGTGCAGAATGGGGAAGGGGCTGATGGATCTGACCACGATACACCTGTGGAATGCCAAAAGGAAAGTTGGTCCCATTAATAAGTACCGTGGCAGTGACTTGCTTTAGGTAAATAGCCATAGATAGTCCAATCTGTACTCCTTGACATACAGAGACTACCCCAACGCCTGAGCCAAAGACCTGAAAAAAATAATAGAAATGAGAAATTATTCTAGCCTTCATTTAGGAAAACTCCACAATCTCAAACAACCAAGGACTTCACTGGCTAATCAGAACACAGCAAGTATTAATCCTACCCACATCCCTAGCTATAGAGTTCTGGAATATATAATATGTATTCAAAAGAAATACTCCAAAAATATGTCAAGCTTTACCGACTGTATATTATGGATTCAGTATTGTGTTAGGTTCTGAGTTTAAAATGCCCTAAAGAAATGCAAATGTCGTGAGGAAAATAAGAAATGGCACATGACTACTGTGAATCATGTGGGTCAGGGTATAGATGATTGGTACACTTTCCTCCCTTCAGAGGAAAGGGCACCTTGTAGGAAGAGACTGAGAAAGAAAGTGAGATCAGTAGGATAGAGTTGAACGGAGGATTCTAGATTTGTTTTGTTTTTTCCAAAAGTTTTCTCATTGTGGAGAAAAATGTCATAAAGGAGGCTTGGCTCAGCTTCCTCCCTCATTGTCAGTCATCAAATAAGCATCCTTAAATTATCTACCCTACGGCAAGCACTGGGAGTCACAGAGAGAAAAGGAACAATCTCTTGTCATTAAGGAACTCACTGCCAGATGAAGACACAGGAGGAAAAAAAAAACCACAACAGAAGATTGGAGCATCATAAATTCTATAATATAGGAATGCATATAGGCTAGACTGCCAACCCAGATTAGCAGAGAATAAAGGCAGGATCAAAGAAAGGCTCTCAGAGGAAATGGGCTACAAAACAAATGAGTCTTCATATCGAAAAATGAAAGCCAAGCCTGGTTAACATAGTGAGACTCCATCTCTACAAAACTAAAAAATTAGTTGGATATGGCAGTGTATGCCTATAGGCCCAGCTACTCAGGAGGTTGAGGTGGAAGGATCACTTGAGCCCAGGAGTTCAAGGCTTTAGTGAGCCATGATTGTGCTACTGTACCCCAGCCTGGGCAATAGAGTGAGACCCTGTCTCAAGAAATAAAAATAAAAAGAAAGTCAACAAGAAGGAATGGTATTCTATGCTGAGTATAGCAGACACTGTTAGTTGCCTACACAGGAGCCATTCTCCACAATTTCAAAGCTAATATGACCTTGATTTTGTGTGGCATAGCAATATATCCAGCCCCAAGGGATAAATTCTGATGGATCCTCATCTATTTCCCTTTCTCAGCCTCTCTTCTAAGGCCAACATATTCTACCTAAGGACTTTTTCCCCCCCCGTGCAAAATGACACAGAATCATGAAGAGAAAGCCTATGTTTATGATCATTCTTTTTAGACTAGGATGCTGGCCTGTTGACTTAATTCCTGAAGCTGCCAGAGTCATTTTGTGACCTTCAGAGTAAGGCTAGAGAATTGCAGAATTGTCAATCTAATCTCCTTGATCAAACACTACACTGAGTTTCTAAGCCAGAGTTTGAACCACCTATCACCAAACCTGTTATGTAAGAGAATAAGATACCTTATGTTGATGTTGTTTAAGACACCATCAGCCACTTTTCTGAGAAATGTAGCCAAAACATTCCTAATGTATTCACCATGGGAGAAACTCATGCAAAAACTGAGAGGCAATGAAGAGCAAGGCATTTAGAGGAACGACAAGTAGTTCTTCATGATTTTAATTTAGAGTATAAGGTGGGAAATAACATAATAAGTCTGAAACAGAAAACACCAACTTTACAGTGCATAGCTTTGAAAGATATATTAAGCATCTTCAGTTTTTTTCCTAGCTAAGGAGGAAAATTAGAACAAATTTTATGGATGGGCATAAGATAAGACTGAATAAGTATGCGGAAGTCAGATCATAGGAAGTTTTGTCTAACATGCTAGGAAGCCTGGCCTTTATCCTATAATAAATAGGGAGACTCTTAAGCAAATGAGTAAAATAGTTGTGTTCTAGGAAGGCCCATTTTACAACTCTGACTTGCATAAATGGAGGCAGAAAAGCCATAGCTTAATGCACTGATATAAGCAGGAAATTATACTGTCCTGAACTAAGGTAACAGCAGTAAAAATGAAAAGGAAACTACATGTTCATGAGTTATTTTTTAGTATTGAGTGTATTGCTCCCAGTTACCAATTTGGTTGGGAATTCTAAGGAGGAGTTAAAGAAAATTGTTCTTTGTGCCACAAAATAAAGCTCTGATTCTCCCTGAGCACTGGCTCCTGGCAAGGACAGAGTCCTAGAGAGAAGCATCACTTTTCTAAAACCTTTGTTGACTTCCTGTATTTATTTTAATTGATCTCCTATATTTTAAAGGCATTTTATAAACCAATGTTTGGGATATTTTCCCTACTACTTAGAAACACATGAATCAATATACAACTCATGCCAAGCTGATGAAAATGTGAGAAATTCTTAGGGTAAGGGGAAAAAAAAACTAAACAAATGGAATGAGTCATATATACTCTCCATTTTCTACTCTGCATATTTAACAGGGGTGGCTTGAATCAATTAAAAGTTCCTTTCAAGCTCTGAAATTCTATATTTTTTAATTTTAATTTTATTATTTTTTATTTTATTTTTATTTTTGAGACTGAGTCTCATTCTGTCGCCCAGGCTGGAGTGCAGTGGTGCAATCTCGGCTCACTGCAACCTCCGCCTCCCAGGTTCAAGCAATTCTCCTGCCTCAGCCTCCTGGGCTGGAACTACAGGCACCCGCCACCACGCCTGGCTAATTTTTGTATTTTTAGTAGAGTTGGGTTTTCTCCATGTTGGCCAGGCTGGTCTTGAACTCCTGACCTCAGGTGATCTGCCCACCTTGGCCTCCCAAAGTTCTGGGATTACAGGCATGAGCCACTGTGCCTGGCCTAATTTTTATTTTTAATTGACAAATAATAATTATACATATTTATGGGGCACAATGTGATATTTCAGTGCATATATACATGGTGGAATGAACAAATCAGGATGATTAACATATCCATTACCTCACAAACTTACCATTCCTTTGTGGTAAGAACATTTAAAATCTAATCTTTTAGCAATTTGGAAATATACAATACATTATTATTAACTATAGTCACCATGCTGTGCAACAGATCACCAGATCTTAGTCTTCTTGTCTAACAGAAACTTTGTACCCTTTGACCTACCTTTCTCCCCCACCCAATCCTATATCTTAATATATAAGATAGAGAGCGACAGTTATGGTAAGGAAAGATGGGAACTCAGAGTGGATTTGGCCATGAAAGATAAAGTAAAAGCAAGTATAACATGAAAGAACAAAAAAGCATGACTCAAATCTGTGCAGGCTTTTTAATGTTTCCGGCCCTTGCCAAAACAGTAACTCTTATTACAACTTCTATCACAAAATTTGGGATCAGGAAATTATGAGTTCTTAGTAGTTACTTAAAATCAACACATAGAGAAATAAGACCTGCAAGAAAGATCTCTGTTCTTATCATCCTTCAGAAGAGACAATGTGAAGCAGGTTTAATGGAATTTCTCAGAGTCTGGGGAAAAAAATCTGGTTTCCAGGCCTGGATTAATCATTAACTAGCTATCTATGTGACACTGGCAAGAACAGTGATGAAAAAGTCATGCAGCAAATATAAGGGGAACAAGGCAAAGACAATGAAAAAAGAGAGTCACATAACCTCTCCACTTCTCATCTAAGCCAAGAAGGCTCACAATGATAATACTGACTGACATTTCAAGGGCAGTTCCATTATATGCATCAAAAATAGCCATTTAAAATGTTCACTACATCAGTAGATTGTCAGTAATTGTTGCTTATCTTATTTCTGCAAACCTGATTATATTTTGGTGATCCTTATATAAAAAACCATGGAGATTTAATTTTATTTCAATTCTTATTAAAAAAAAATAGAGGCCAAGGCAGGTGGATCACTTGAGGTCAGGAGTTTGAGACCAGCTTTCCCAACATGGCAAAACCCCGTCTCTACTAAAAATACAAAAATTAGCCAGGTGTGGTGGCACGCGCCTATAGTCCCAGCTACTCAGGAGGCTGAGGTAGGAAAATTGCTTGAACCTGGGAGGTGGAGGTTGCAGTGAGCTGAGATTCTGAGATTGTGCCACTGCTTCTAGCCTAGGCGATAGAGCGAGACTCTGTCAAAAAAAAAAAAAAAAAAAGGAAAGGAAAGAAAAAATATTGGGCAATTAACAAGGTTTAATAAACTCCAACTCTACCCCATATCATAGTAGCAAAGCACATGTTTTAAAATTTTAAAAGGCATATGGATTGGAAAGCACTAATAGTATTATGTTTAAGGGCTCACGAGTAACTAAAAATTCAGACTCATTCTTCAAAGAAATACAGATTATCTGTCCAGTTAAGTATAGTGATGAGAAAAATGATAGCTAGTTAATAATTAGAGCTATAAGATAAGGCTGAAGCAGTATGTAGAAGTCAGATCACAGAAAGTTTTGATAGAAAGTTTTGTCTAACATTTGTTCATCTTTGAGTGCTTAGTATTGCCAGGTTCTATGATAAGCATTTTGCATGCATTATCCTTTTTTCTTTCTTTCTTTTGTTTTTTTTTTTTTTTTTTTTGCTTTGTCACCCAGGCTGGAGTACAGTGGCAGGAACATGGCTCACTGCAGCCTCAACCTCCCAGGCTCAAGTGATCTTTCCTCCTCAGCCCCTGCTAAGTAACTGGGACTACAGGTGCCTGCTACCACACCCAGCTATTTTTTTAGTATTTATAGAGAAAGAATTTGGCTATGTTGCCCAGGCTGGTCTTGAACTGTTGGCCTCTATTAATCCTCCCATCTTGGCCTCCCAGAGTGCTAGAATTACAGGCTTGAGCCATCACACCCAGCCAGTCCCTTTTTAAAGAATAACCATAATATCCTATGACTTCTGTTAACTTCCAAGTACGATTCTCAGTGAACTTGAAATTCTATTCATGCCCATGTTATTTATAATTCACATGATTTATCTCTCATCCAGTGTCTTTTGCTCAGAAAGACAAAATGCATAGGAAGGCAGCCTGTGCACATTGTAGTATCAAAAGGCACTGGCTTCTGGCCAAGTGTCAGATCATGCCACTGCACTCCAGCCTGGGTGACAGAGCAAGACCCTGTCTCTTAACAAAAACAAAAACAAAAAAACCCCAGGGACTCAAACCTACTGAAAAGGCAAAAATTACCTTTGGATGTCTCAGGAGAAAGTTGGCAGCCTCCTCAAAATATCCCAAATCTGTTACTTCTGGTTTGGCGGGCAGGTCTTCATAGTTATGGTAAGCCAAGGCCAAGGAGGCGAAGCCATGACTGGCTAGGAGGCTGGCCCGAAATTCAAGCAGCCCACCCAAACCACCAAACAAATCAATTACCCCTGGGAAGAGACCCTCTCCTGAAAAATAACAAAACAGAGAAGGTGTGGAAAAGATAAGAAAAACTTGAAAATACAAAGCAGAAATGCAAATGATAAGATAATAAAAGAAAAGATAAAATAAAGAAAAGAGTAAAAACATGAGAACACAAAGCAGAAATGCAAAATTACATTCAAGTGTAATTTTGAAATTAACATTTAAATATTTAAATACAATTCCAACACTTTTAGCCTTCTACCTGGGGCAGAATTAAGGCCCATTGAATATATAATGGAACACAATATCTAGACGTTTGACTAGGAACTACATTCACAGACATATTTACTCTCTGCAGCTGAGGAAATGGGAATTCACGGTAGTTTCTACACTCTTGTTGTAAAGAAAGGCATAGAAATTAGGCCAGGGCTTCTTAACCTATAAAGAAGTATAAAAATAAGGTTTAGGAAATCCGTGAAGATCCTGAAATTACAATATATGCAAAATATGGTATATATATATTTATAGGTGAATTTTACTTATGAGAGGTTCCACACATTTAATTTGGTTCTCAAAGAAATACATGGTTCAAAAAAATTTTTTTAAATGATTGTATTAGCTAAAATCCTGACTTAACACTGCTCTGCTACATTCATTTGACTATACAGTGATGAAATCTTACACCTAAGCTTATGTAAATGATGAGCCCTTTTATTCAAAAACACCATGTTCATTTTCTGCAGGCTGACACATGGTAAAAAGTAGGGACGGCCAGAGTATCATTCTACACTCACTCCATATAGGCAGCTTTTTTCTAAAATAAAGCAGAGCGCACACACTGAAAGAAACTTACGATGCACTTATTAGGGATATTCTATTCTTTCATAAGTGGTTTTAACTAAGACAGAGTGATCCCATCCATATTTGAAAGGAGTGGCTTGATTTAAAGGAGTATTGGGAATTTTTTTAAATTACTATAATTAATTACAATGAATAAAGAAGAAATAAAGTGATGTTGAATATATCTTAGTTTTAAATTATCATTTGCATAAATGAATAAGGATATTTTTACCATCTGATTGACAAGAATGGGGGAACACTTAAAAGCACTGAGGCTTTTATCTTGGAAGAATGTTACAGTCAAGAAATATTTGTGATCTGACTCAACCTCCTTATAACCTGACACAACTCAGCTCTCTTTTGTTCCCCCTATAGAAAACACACTTGAAGCAGGAGACCCAGCACATGCAGTGTTCAAGAGGATTCACAAACAGCACACTCTAAACCACTACATCATTCCAAGATGGAAGGCCTGTACCAATAAACAGATTTTAAACTGGGGTGGGATAATAGAGGCACAGCAATTTGTGCCATTTAATTCTTGGTCCCTATACATAATAAAGTGGTCTACATGCTATTTACTGGGTATTTTAAAAATTCAAATTTATCTGAACAAGTACATGGGTTATGGCGAATTTGGAAAGGAAAGGTTTTATTGCTTTTTTTCTTCTGAGAAATTAACTTTGCTTTATGTGGCCCCACAATAAACTCTGAGAAATGTACCAAAAGATGTTTAAACCACTTATTTATTGGTATTTGGAGATTTCTGTGGGAAACTATGAGTGTTCTGATAAGTTTTATAGCCATTAGGAAGCATGCTATATTATTAGATTCATGGAATAGTCTATAAATATGTAATATTTATGAAGCTAGAGGGTACAAAGTTTCTTGCATCCTCTATATTTGCTGCAATCTTTCAGTCCATCTTATCTCCAGCTTATTGTGGCAACAAGGTAATAACCCATGCCTAAACTGAAACTGAACCTGACAGAGCCTGTACAAGGATCTGGGATATGGTTTCCATCACATCAAGATGAGGGTCTTCATATAGCTATAAGATTAGAGCTATAAGATAAGGCTGAAGAAGTATGCAGAAGTCAGATCATAGAAAGTTTTGTCTAACATTTGTTCATCTTTGAGTGCTTAGTATTGCCAGGTTCTATGATAAGCATTTTGCATGCATTATCTTTTTTTTTTTTTTTTTTTTGCTTTGTCACCCAGGCTGGAGTACAGTGTCAGGAACATGGCTCACTGCAGCCTCAACCTCCCAGGCTCAAGAGATCTTTCCTCCTCAGCCCCGGCTGAGTAGCTGGGACTACAGGTGCCTGCTACCACACCCAGCTATTTTTTTAGTATTTATAGAGAAAGAGTTTGGCTATGTTGCCCAGGCTGGTCTTGAACTGTTGGCCTCTATTAATCCTCCCATCTTGGCTTCAATGCAGAAAAATTTAGCATAAATCCAAAGCTATGTAAAGCCCATAATGTAGGGACTCCATAAACTGTATGTAGTCACATTCTTAGACAAGCTTCAGAATTGTTGAGATGAAACTTGAGCTGGAGTAGAATATTACCACATTCTTGTTCTGACCCAAGGTTAACATTGATTGTAAGGCAGGAAGCAGTGCTCTAGGTATTATCCATATTCAAGTTAAATTTCTAGAGGGATAATGCATTTAAAGTGGAAAAACAATAAAAACAATAACCAGAGTAATTCTACAAGCTATTCAAGCTAAATTTCTAGATGGATAATATATTTAAAGTGGAAAAACAAGAATAACAATAAGCAGAGTAATTCTACTCACCTGGAGGGAGAAAGAGAGCTCCTCGAAGGCGGCCTTCTCGAACCTTAATTCGTGTGACACCAGGTGCCACATACCACCTCTCCAAAGTCAGGATGGCCTTTGGAGCACTGGCAACTTTATTGTTCACTATTAACTCTAAGTCATAAAGTTTTACTTGGACCTGGAAAGGCCTATTCACATCTCTTTTCACCAGTCTTGTTAATAGCTTTTCAGGTTTCAGAGACCAGAAGAGACCCATGGGGTGGACTCCCATATAATCCCCTCCAAGTGAAGAAGCATGCTTCAGGTCCACCTCACCAAATTCATTGGCCCTATAGTGGGCTTGAGAATAAAACATGTCTCCGTTTTCATCTTCCAGTGATGCCTGAAAACTCACCATCTGAAAGGGAGTCAGGCCTGTAGCTCGGATATGCACTGGCTCATCAACAAGTGCACTCACAGGGGTAGCTGTCAACTGGATCATTTTTTTAGTGTGGCACCTGGGATGATTCTTCAGGAATATCTTCAGCAAAACCTCAAAATCTCAAAAAAGAAAGAAAGAGGAGCAGTAAAATACAGTAGAGATAAGGGTTGATGAAAGGTGAATTGAATCAGCATTCAGACCACTTAGGAGTCAGTTCTAACCCTCTAGTTCTTTAGAAACTTCCTGATATAGTCTTCTAGTACAGGACACCTGAGAGTTTTCAACAAATTTCTAGAAGACAGTAAGCAAGCTGACAAATTTTATAACAATAATGAACCAGTGTTAAAGAAGTAGCAGCCAAAATATGCATGAATGGTATCAATACATCTAGGAAGATAACATTCTGTATAATCTGTTATACAGAACCTTTAAAAACATCAGGTACAATGGAGGATAAAAATAAGATGTGGGTTTGAAAATATGGTTATTTATTGAACGTCTATATATATATGAGACATTTGACTTCACGCTAATCCCTTCCCCACATCCTGGAAACAGAATGCCTTGCATCCAAGAGTTTATCTGCAACAGAACATAAAAAAATAGAGGGATCATGGAATAGGAATACCATACAGCCATGAAAAAATGAAACCATGTCCTTTGCAGCAACATGGATGCAGCTAAAGGCCATTTCCCTAAGTGAGCTAATGCAGAAACAGATAACCAAATACCTCATGTTCTCAATTATAAGTGGGAGCTGAACATTGGGTACACATGGACAATGGGAACAGTAGACACTGGGGACTGCAAGAGGACAGAGAGAGGGACGGGGACAAGGGCCAAAAAACTACCTATTGGGTACTTTACTTAATATCAGGGTGACAGGTTCAGTCATACCCCAAACCTCAGCATCATCACATAATATACCTATGTAACAATCTTGCACATATACCCCCTGATTCTAAAATAAAAGTTAAAAAAAAAAAAACCCAGAAGGATCTCAAAAGAATGAGAATAAAATCTTTGGAAAGAACAAAAGGGGTGGTGTGTGTATTGCTCTCTAGAGAAAAAACATCCATAGCTTTGTACTTAGGATTTACCCAAAGGAAAGCAAAACTAGAAGCTGACAAGCCCTTCAGGTACATAAAAGTCTTGCTGAGGTTTTTGTAACCTTTTAAAAATTAAGAAATGCCCATCTCCTTTTAATTAGCGTGAAGAAAGCCACAGGAGTTACCACTGTTCTCTCTAACAAACACAACTATCTGCATAAACTACAAAATTAGTTTTGGGGTTGTTGATTTTTTTTTTTGGTCTTTATTTTTGTTTCGTTTGTAACTCATTAGATTACTGAGAATGCAAAGAATCTACATGAATTGAACTCCAGCAAGTGACAAGCTGCTCCATAGGAAACAGGAAATTTTCTCTTCTACATGCTGATTTGCAATTATGATAAAGCAGCGAAAAATAAACCCAACAGAAAAAAATAAGGAGAAATCAACAGAAAATTTAATGCAATTTTAATGGGTATGTGTGGATTGGTTTGATAAACTAGAATTCAAAGAAACTGTAGCCACAGAGTAGGTCTTTCTCTATCTGCCAACTTTCTGTAGAGCTTCACCATATGCTCAGATCGAGATCGGGGTGCAAGCTGAAAGAAATCTGAGGCATTGCAGGCCTTCATGTAAAATAAGGCAGCTGCCTTTCAATGAATGGGGTCAGAGGAGCAGAGTAGAGAGAGAATAGGGAATAGGAAATGAAAACACCCTTGTATCATATTTCATAAACTGTTCTAAAGACAGCAAATTCTTGCTCAGCTGCTTTTCCTTGCTGTAAAATAAGCTACCAGTAATTCTAAACCAATCTAGAATGCATTGTTTCTGGACCAAATATAAGCATGCATACTTAGAAAAACGCTTGGCAATGAGTACTTGGCCTATTTGTCCCCATAGCCATAAAAAGTAATGTGATCATGTCTTTTGTGGGAACAGGGAAGAGTATCAAATAGCTGAGGAAAGACTAGAATTTATTTTTAAATTCTGTGACTGACTTCCAAAAATCCCTTATCACTAGAAGTATTGGCAAAATATCAGATATTAAGGATCAGATTTAATTCTTTGATATAAGCATGAAATTTTTACTGATAGCTTTCCAGGGCTAGCATAAACCATTAAGTAACCCAAGAAGCATGAGAGACAAGAATGAAGTCTAGTATACAATGCAAGGCAGGCTGAACGATAATGATGTTTTGTTTTATAGGACAAGTCAACATTAATAATATACTCCAGAGAAACTATCACCTACTTGGATGTTTTTAACATTATAGCAAACTAAAATGTCAAGCTTCAAAATGACCAAACTTGTAACTTACAGCTGGAACATTTTGCTGAATTTGTTATTATACTATAATTTATAGTGTACAACATCTGAGGACTCAGCACTGTCTTGGCAAACAGACTAACGCCTCCCGCCCATCAAAGGTCTGCGGGGTAGGGGTGAAGCCCTTTTCTCCCCATCAATACTAAACTTTATACCATACAAGAAATCAGTGAAAGGTAAACAACAAGGTACAATGTAATTCTATTATATATTTTGCATCTGTTATTTGTGACATATACAAGTATATTTTTGGTTTTGGAGCTATAAATTAATTTAGCAAGCTTCAAAGCTCATAAATTTTAACTTTTCAAATGAGAAGTAACTTTTCAACTAAAGTTTAGGACTTTATGGCTATTAATTTTACTATCAAAATATCTGAAGGACTCAATTCATTTAATAATTATAATTCTTCTAAATATCATTTGAAGAATTATTTGTGGACACTAGACTCAAGACTACACTAAATCCAAACAGTACACATATGACCTAAGTTTTGAAGTTTTTCATCTCAGTTACCTGTCTTTCAACTTGCTACTTGCTCTCATGCTTTCGTTTAGTAAATACAAACTGTCAGATTCTTAAACTGGACCCTCTCCTCCAAGGCCCTATCAGATAACTTTGTAAATATGCATCTTCAGCCTTTAAGCACTAACATTTTAAGCTGAGACTAATGCCTAGAGCCACATTTCTTATTATAAGTTCAGCACTAAAAATTCATAATTCTGGGGCATTAGCCTAAAATGTACCTGAAAAGTGAACCAAGTTTCAGATATTTTCATAAATCTTAAAACTCCAAACTAGAATTCCAATATTTTTAAAAATATCTCTCATGAAGACAAGGCAACTGTATTTACTGCATCAACACTACTAAAGGATAAGTGACAGCAACAAAGGGACCTACTCATATTTCAGAAGGCCAAGATTTGTCATGATAAAATCTAAAAAAATGGGCAAGTCTCAAAAAAAAAAAATGGGCAAAGGCAATGAGATCCTAAATACCACTAACATAAAAATAATCAATTTCTATGTTTCTATCTTCCTTCTGCTATAAGAGGAACCGAAGAAGTCAAATAGATAATTGTTCTGTCTGAGCCAACAATGAAATCTTTAAGAACAGGTATATTCCCTGTTATTCTCTCAGGGCATTATATTATACTTGCTTTATTTTAAAAAAATAAAACCTTCAAAAATAAAAATGAGTTAGACTTGTGAATATTTTGAAGCATAGTTTCTTGAATTTCTGTGAGAAACTCTTCAAGCAATTCAATTTTTCAGCGTCATCACTCAAAATTCCCTTTGATATGGGATCTATTCCATGATTACTGATATGGTTTGGCTGTGTCCCCAACCAAATCTCAACCCTGAATTGTAATAATCCCCACATGTTAAGGGCAGAGCCAGGTGGAAATAATTGAATCATGGGAGTTGTTCCCCCCCATACTGTTCTCATGGTAGTGAGTAAGTCTCACAAGATCTGATGGTTTTATACATGGGAGTTCCCTGCACAAGCTCTCTTGCCTGCCACCATGTAAGACATGCCTTTGCTTCTCCTTTGTCTTCCGCTATGATTGTGAGGCCTCTCCAGCCATGTGAAACTTTTGAGTCCATTAAACCTGTTTCCTTTATAAATTACCTACTCTCAAGTATGTCTTTATTAGCAGTGTGTGAACAGACTAATACAGTTACAAAGCAGCTTCCTCCTTTGTTGTTTGTCAGAGTGGCTCTTTGTTCCTTCAGGATCCTAAACTTCTCATTCAAAGTCATCTCTGTCTGTTTTCCAGCACAATTTATGTCAATTGTAGGGTTCTACTTCAGGAACTTTCGTTATGTCAGATTGCTTCCATTTTGTTAAAAATGAAGATACAGCAGTATGAATTAATCCTGATTTCTGTGTTGTTGGGCATTGCACTGCTCCAGGATTGTCCAAAGATAGAGTCAAAATTCCTCCGTTTGTGGTGAAAGTGAGACAGCCAGTGGGAAGGAGTCCATGGAAAAACTCCAACCGCATATAAGCACTGGGAGGAATGCACACTGGGGTGCCACCAAAGTTTCTGCCATTTGCAGTAGGGAGGAGCCTGGCCCCTCCTCTTCCTGTGTGGAATCTTGGATTCAAATGGCGAGGCAGGGAGCGCACCAGCAGCGATTCCGGCTTTGCTGAAAGTAACTGCTCCCCCTTTTGTCCTTTTTGCCCAATAAGTTCCATTTTTCTCACTCCGCAGATTGTGAGCCTAAATTTTTGTGGCCATGGGACAAGGACCACATCTTTAGCTGAACTAAAAAGAAGTCCTGCAACAAAAATCTGCCATTGATGAGTTCTCTTTAGTACTACATTATCCAGCAATTGCTGTTGTGTTCAACTGGGTCTGAACCTTCAGGTCTCTTCTGAAAAGAAAAGTTGCCCGACGCATGTGTTTCTGATGGCTTAATTTATTTCCACTCTTGGTAAAATTGGCTGGAATGTTATGTTTTTCTGTTTAGCTGGTTAGGTCCCTTGAGAACTGCAACTGGTTTTTTCTGCACTTCATATTTGTCCCAGAAGGTTTGCCTTCCTTTTTAACACTAGAAAATATTGTTCTATATTCCTGTCAGTTAGAGATGGATGATTCATAGGATTAATTTCTTTGTGAATTCCAGTTGCTTTCCTGGATGCAAGGCCAGTCATAACTCCATAAAGCTGTCTCTTTCCAGGCATTACTCTTCCTCTGTGCTCAGACTAGTCTTACCAAAACCAGAATTCTGTTGAATTCTCCATCATACGCTCATCCTGAATTGCCAGGCTCCAGTTAGAAAATTCTGCTTCTTTCCTCCCTGTCAATTTAGTTTGATGATATCATCCAAAGACATACCAATTTTGCTGAGATTTTCATTGTTGCGGGCTTTCAGTGGCAGCAACGAGGTCACCATGCCTCCCACCAACCAGGTACCAAAATGGTTCATGGCTGGAGACGCCTCACTAGAACAGTCAGCAGAGAAGGCCACAGTTGGAGGCCTGCCACCTCCCACTCACGCACAAAGACTAGCTGCATTGTTGGAGGCCTGCCACCTCCCACTCATGAAAGACTAGGAGCATGTAGGCATGCTGGCCCGGTTTAGTGGTATTTTAAAGATTGTTTCAAAATGAATGGAAGAAATGATATAGATACAACTAAATAGATCTAAAAGTTGGAGAAAGAGAAACATAGAAAGCAATTTTGTAAGAGGGCATTAATGGGCATTAGGTAGATTCCACGTCTTTGAAACTGTGAAAAGCTATTGTGAATAGTGCTGCATATGCATGTGTCTTTAAGGTAGAGCGATTTATTTATATTCCTTTGGATAGATAAAAGCTTTATGGAATTCTTGTGTGGTCAAAAGCTGAGTGAAAGTCAAATCATTCATAAAATTTTATTAAAATTAGATTTACTATTGATAATACTCTAATACAAAGTAAAATTTAGTTTTCTCTTTTGAACAAGATTTTCGGATAGTATTAATGAGAGAATAAAATTTTTGTTTACCTTTTGAGTCTTAATACAACACTATCAAATGTTGGGTGGACCAAAGGGAGTCTCTGCTGGTTCTCCAACATTAAAGAGCCCCAAACCAGTTTTCTATATTTACACGAGATTGGGGAAGTTTCAAAAATCAGAAGGCAAAAATGACAACAAGAAAGCTGATTAATAATTTCCTGGGGCAATGTGGAGACAGGCTAATCAGATAAAGATTGACAAAAAGGCCCACATCCCTTGGCTCAACTCCTTGCTGGGAACCCAAAGGTTTCTTCACAAGAGAGGGTAAAATGGTCTGGGGGTGGAGTACAGAAGTTCCTGAGACTAGAGCATAAAACATAAGGATTGATAGGATTATAAAAGCTAAAATGTTTACAACACCCCTTCATGCTAAAAACTCTCAATAAACTAGATATTGATGGAACATATCTCAAAATAATAAGAGCTATTTATGACAAACCCATAGCCAATATCATACTGAATGGGCAAAAGCTGGAAGCATTCCCTTTGAAAACCAGCACAAGACAAGGATGTCCCCTCACACCACTCCTATTCAACACAGTATTGGAAGTTCTGGCCAGGGCAATAAGGCAAGATAAAGAAATAAGGGATATTCAAATAGGAAGAGACGAAGACAAATTGTCTCTGTTTGCAGATGACATGATTCTATATTTAGAGAACCCCATCATCTCAGCCTAAAAACTCCTTAAGCTGATAAGCAACTTCAGCAAAGTCTCAGGATACAAAATCAATGTGCAAAAATCACAAGCATTACTATACCAATATTGGACAAGCAGAGAGTCAAATCATGAGTGAACTCTCAATCACAATTGCTACAAAGAGAATAAAATACATAGGAATACAGCTTACAAGGGACGTGAAGGACCTCTTCAAGGAGAACTACAAACCACTGCTCAAGGAAATAAGACAGGACATAAACAAATGGAAAAAAAATTCCATGCTCATTGATAGGAAGAATTGATATTGTGAAAATGGCCATATATAAATTCAATGGTATTCCCATCAAGCTTCCATTGACTTTCTTCACAGAACTAGAGAAATCTACTTTAAATTTCATATGGAACCAAAAAAAGAGCCCATATAGCCAAGACAATCCTAAGCAAAAAGAACAAAGCTGGAGGCATCACGCTACCTGACTTCAAACTATACTACAAGGCTACAGTAACCAAAACAGCATGGTACTGGTACCAAAACAGATATATAGATCAATGGAACAGAACAGAGGCCTCAGAAATAATACCACACATCTACAACCATCTGATCTTTGACAAACCTGACAAAAACAAGCAAGAGAGAAAGGATTCCCTATTTAATAAATGGCCCTGGGAAAACTGGCTAGCCATATGCAGAAAATGGAAACTAGACCTCTTCCTTACACCTTATACAAAAATTAACTCAAGATAAAGACTTAAATGTAAAACCTAAAACCATAAAAACCCTAGAAGAAAACCTAAGCAATACCATTCAGGACATAGGCATAGGCAAAGACTTCATGACTAAAACACCAAAAGCAATTTCAGCAGAAGCCAAAATTGACAAATGGGATCTAATTAAACTAAAGAGCTTCTGCTCAGCAAAAGAAACTACCATTGGAGTGAACAGGCAACCTACAGAATGAAAGAAAATGTTTGCAATCTATCCATCTGACAAAGGGCTAACATCCAGAATCTACAAGGAACTTAAACAAATTTACAAGAAAAAAACAAACTGCCTCATCAAAAAGTGGGTGAAGGATATAAATAGACACTTCTCAAAAGAAGACATTTATGCAGCCAACAAACATATTAAAAAAAAAGCTCATCATCACTGGTCATTAGAGAAATGCAAATCAAAACCACAATGAGATAATATCTCATGCCAGTTAGAATGGTGATCATTAACAAGTCAAGAAACAACAGATGCTGGAGAGGATGTGGAGAAATAGGAACAGTTGTACACTGTTGGTGGGAGTGTAAATTACTTCAACGATTGAAGACAGTATGGCGATTCCTCAAGGATCTAAAACCAGAAATACCATTGTTAGGAGGTCTCCAATGCCTGACCTCAGGTGATCTGCCCGCCTCAGCCTCCCAAAGTGCTGGGATTACAGACGTGAGTCACCGCACCCGGCGAGTGTCACATTTTGACATGCCCAGGAATCTCTAGTTATTTGGAAATCTTTAGAAGAATTCACCCAATTTATACAGCTATTGCAGCCTGATGGCAAATCCCTGGCTTTGTTAGCCTCAAGGCTTTAAAAAATCTGAGATTCTTTATTTAAAAGTTTCAAAAAAGCCAATTTTAAAAGAATCTATATGGTCAATCACTATTCTTGCTGCACTTTATGCAAATAATCAGGTCAAGTAGAATGAGACTAAAATTCATTTTGCAAATAAATTGGTCCTACAATAATTTATTCTTGGTAGAAATAGAGAAAATTAGAAAAAAATTGTTTCAGAAGAAAACTATTGTACACCCATGATTAGATTCTAGTCTTAACCATTGTTTTTACTACTTGCCTACAATTTGGACTAAATCCTAAATTATTTTCTGGCTATAAGAAGTCTCTAAAGACAAACCCGGTTTTAATTTTCTTCATGTTGTTTTTGGTTGGCTCCCTAATGGAATAGGTTCTTTTTTTTTTTTTTTTTGTTCTGGCATACAAATTCTCTTTTTGATTGTAGTCCCTTGTGTGCATATTAATGTTATTTAGCTCTCATTGTTTTACTTCATCCAAGAAAATCAAAATCATGGTACTCCAAAGACTAGAGATGATTCAAGAAAGCCTATGCATTTTTTCTCATCTGAAATCCCACTGGGCCTGATCTGTTTCCCATTGCCAGTGCACTGCTGCTAAAGCTATACAATATCAAGCACCCTTCCTCTAAACTCAAGGACCATTGAAGAAGAGGACAGTGTGTGAGATTCTAAGAGCCCGATTAGAAAGCTGGAGTGTGGAGGTTATAGCAACTCCATCTTGTATTCTAATCTGCCATGTTGACATCTGATTAACCCCACTTCTAGGAATGCCTTTAAGATTTCTGCCTAATCTACTATCTCTTGTATAAGAGCACCTACCATAAATCCTACCCTTAGACAAATTCCTACATATTCCTGCTGAAGCATGTATATCCTTTCCCTATGGTATATCAACCCTGGCTCTGGGGAGTAACAGTGAGGGAATCCTTTGTCTCACAGCCGCCTGAGACAAAGCTTCTGTTTGTAAGCCCCTATTAAATGTTGCTCTCTGAGAAACTGTTTTGTCACTCTCTTTGTTCAGTGTCGCAGCTCCCTTGGCCTTTGGGGGTAGGTTTGCATAGACCTGCTCACTTACCACAGAGCAAGCTTACTCACAACATGGTGGCTGGGTTGGAAGGGCAAGCAACACAAGAGAGAAAAAGCTAGGTAGAAGCTGTATCCTTTTTATATCCTAGCATTGGAAATCACATAGCATAATCTCTGCCATTTAATTACAGTCACAAGCTCCCATCAAAATTCAAGCGGCGAAAACATTGATACCTATTAACAGTAGAATGTCAATCACATTGTAAATCTTTTTTAAGTGGATGAATTGTGTATGTGTATTTGCTTTTTATTTTTTAAGATGGAGTCTTGCTCTGTCGCCCAGGCTGGAGTGCAGTGGTGCAATCTTGGCTCACTGCAACCTGAGTAGCTGGGATTACAGGCACCCACCACCATGCCTGGCTAATTTTTTGTGTGTTTTTTTTAGTAGAGATGGGGTTTCAGCAGGTTGGTCAGGCTGGTCTTGAGCTCCTGACCTCAAATGATCCGCCTGCCTCGGCCTCCCAAAGTGCTGGGATTACAGGCATGAGCCACCGCACCTGGCCGTGTGTGTGTATTTGTATGTGTATTTGTGTATATATTTTTGGGAAATGCAATCTGCCACAAGAGGAAAGGAGGAATAAAGGAGCAAACAATAAATGGGATGAATGGAAATGGGAGTTTTAAACCCACACATATCAGTAATTACGTTAAACATAAACAGATCAAACACTCCAATTAGAAGACACAGGACAGGCGTGGTGACTCATGCCTGTAATCCTAGCACTTTGGGAGGCTGAGGTATGAGGACCAGTTGATCCCAGGAGGTTGAGACCAGCCTGGGTAACATAGTGAGATCCCATCTCTACAAAAAAAAAAAAGTAAAAATTAGCTGGGTGTGGTGGGGCAAACTTGTAGTCCCAGCTGCTTGAGAGGCTGAGGCAGAAGAATTGCTTGAGCCCAAGAGGTCAAGGATGCAGTGAGCTGTGATCATGCCACTGGGTGAAAGAGCTGACTCCACCCTGGGTGAAAGAGCTGAAATCCTATCTCTAAAATAAATACATACATAAAAATAAAAAAGAAGACAGATTGTCAAACTAATTGAAAAAGCAAGTGGTTATTTTTCAGAAACACATTGTCAAAAAAAGACAGATTGAAAGTAAAAGAAAATATATGCAACAGTGTTTGTGTTGCATATATATGTGTATATATAGATGAGAGATGAGACAGACACAGACATAAATACATGCTGACAAGAATGAGCCTACAGAGAGAGAAGTCCTGAGAATGATAATTCAGTGGTGAGTAAACATTGAATCTGTTTCCCGAGAAGCTTAAAAATAAGTGATACTATAGCTTCCAAGTACCATATTTCATTTGTTTTCTTGTAATCAAGAAATTGAGTACTTAAGATCATACAGAAATACATGAGAGTCAGAAATGGAATCTACATTTCCAACTCTTAGTCAAATTGATTAGTACTTCAAAAACAATTTATCAAGAGTCTACATGTCATAGTCACTGACAGATAAGATGCAATTCCTACTCTAAATAAGCTTAAGGTATAGTATTTCTTCTACATATTGTTACAGTAGGTAGCTAGTCATGCATGAGTGGGGCAGGAGAGGGTTGCCCCACCCACCAGAATGTCAGGTGACTATCAGGTGATGGTCACTCTGCTTCTCTAAAATAACAATTGGTCACAGCCAGCACCAGGGTGAGGCAGTTTCTCAATAGATAAAAACACCTGAAATTGATAATCGGTAGCTTTCAGGAATTGTGCGAATGAGCTCAAACATGTGCATTAAGAGTCAAAATGGCAGAGTATGACCTTCCAGGGGCATTCCACCAGAATTTGAAAGAAAGCCTCAGATAAGCATGCATAAAACTCCAGTAAACACACTGTGCATGCCCACATCCCAAGCACAAGCAGGGTACCATGCATGTGGGTGGTTCCCCATAACCCTTAAGGGAAGGATGAAGGGAAAGGGGTGCAAGATGCCAGAAGTAGGCCAGCATATAAAATCCTAGGTTCAAGGTTAAACGAGGCACTTGACCTCCAAGATGCCTGCTTGGGTCTCTCCCAAGTGTGTTTTCCTTTCTTTCCTGTTCTAAAGCTTTTTAATAAACTTCTGCTCCTGCTCTGAAACTTGCCTCGGTCTCTTTTACTGCCTTATGCCCCTCAGTTGAATTCTTTCTTTTGAGGAGGCAAGAAATGAGATTGCTGCAGACCCATACAGACTTGCCACCAGTAACTCAGATATTCACCACCCCTAACAATATTATCCATTAAATTTATTTCTATTCAAATACCACATGCATCGACCAGTGTGCCCAAACAGAAATAAGTCAATTAGAAAGTCATTAACTTTAGCTCAACTTATACTTGTTTTTGGAATTTTTTAACATTATATTTCACTACCACAAAGCATTCCTGAATTACATAAATAGGTATAACATATATTCAAAGCTTCAAGAAATATTTTCACAGAATCTAATTCTAACATGGCATTAGTCTTACATTAAAAGAAAATTACCCTTCAAACAAAATATAAATAGGACCACAATACAGCTTCCCAGAATAGGAGGGCTTATTCTATAAAATTCTAGGCAATACTCTTTCAAAAGAGGGAGAACTATTGATGGGGATGGGGAAGACAGAATAAAGAAATTTTAACAAATGACTTCTGATAGCCTTTCATTTTCCTCAGAAATATAAATTCCAGCTCAATATCGTCATAATAGCAAGTCCCTACTGACATCCTTTCTAAGCAAATCAAAATGAAAAGACACACTTATCTGAGCACTCCGGGCAGCTCTACAGCTGAGATTATGAAATGAGCAAAAAGACTATCTGTCCTCATGAACTGCTAAAATTCCAAACACTGAAGTAAATAAACTAACTGATTTAATTCAAGAGCAGAGATTTTAACTTATTTCCAATTGGCCCAAAAGAAATAGTCCTGATTAAAATACAAAGTACCTGGATTCTTCCTCTTGAGACTTCTTTTCCAGCAGTAAAGGGAAAATGACAGACACCCTACCAAAAGTTGCCCAGAAGGCCAAAACCTCAAATATGCCTTTGGAAGTATAACAGAGCTAACTTAAGTGCTAGTTACCACATACTTCTTGCTCTAGTTTCCTATTAATTTTTAACAGTTATTGAACCTAATAAATATATCACTATTTTCCCTCTTCATTTTCTGTTCTCTCTAAATCCCTCCCTCTTAGGGATTGCCACTACATTTTACTCACATTATTTTAACGATTTTCTTTATAGAAGTTGTTTGACCCCTATTAGCACCATTAGGGCATATTTTTCTTCTGCAATAAAATACTCAAGGTAACTTCTGAAGGGCTCTGCATTTGCAAATGCTTTTCTTTCCTGAGACAACAAAAGATGAAAACTACAAATGTGATCACAGTAATGACTAATAAAATACTCAAGCCCCACTTTCAGAATTTGGGGAGCACCAAATCTCCTACTAATCTTCCTCAACTAATTCACACGGTTTCTTGAAATAGCTACAGAATGGAGTGTTAGTAGGATTTTACATGACAATAAAAGGACTATCTCCATAAAAGTACTGGATCTTTTTTGAGGTGATAGAGCATTTAAAAAGTGCAAACTTAAAGGAAACTATTGGTAAATTCAACTTAATTTTAAGGAAGTCTGATGAGCCAAATACTCCATAAAAAACTTGAAAACTATAAGCTACTACCTTGCAAGACTTATGCTACAGATACAACTGATGAAGAATTATTAACTAGGATACATAAAATATTCCTAAAAAAGTAATGTCTAAAAATCTCAGGTGAATATGAGAAAAAGTCTTAAACAGGTACTTAACAGACAATAAGACACAATCATAAGCATATGGGAAAAGGCTTAATCTCATTTATTATCAAAGAAATGCAAATTAAAATCATGGTGTGTATTTCATACCTATAAGGTTGGCAAAAATTAAAAATTCCAAAAATAAGAGTTGGTTAGGAAGTGAATCACTCAGACTCAAGCCCTACTAAGGGAATATAAATTGGTACCAGCACTTTAGAAAGCAACAGGACACTGTCTAATAAATGTGACAATATGAATAACTTTTGACCCAGCAATTCTTCTTCTAGAGAATAAAAATAAATGAATTACAACTACATGCAATAACCTGGATGAATCTTATAAACATAATGTCGTTAGAAACTAGTCATAAATACACATAAATAAATCTTTCAAATTTGTATTTGCTGAACTAAAACTATAGGCCACACTTTTGGAGTAAATCTTTAAACAAAAGCAAGGAAAGGATTACTGAGAGTCTGGATTGTGGTGAAAAATTATTAATGTAGTTTACATTAACAGAATGCAAGTAAGTAAATGAAAAAAATACATACCTATCAGGAGAACCTGCCCCCAATATTTCAACGTAGGTTCTATTTTCCCTAAGTGTCGGCCGGTCTGAGAAATAAAGAGAAAGAGTACAAAGAAAGGAATTTACAGCTGCGCCTCCGGGGGTGACATCACATATCGGCAGGACCGTGATGACCCTGAGCCACATAACCAGCAAGTTTTTATTAAGGATTTCAAAAGGGGTGGGGGGGTATGAACAGGGAGTAGGTCACAAAGATCACATGCTTCAAAGGGCAAAAGGGAGAACAAGATCACATGCTTCTGAGGCCAATAAAGATCACAAGGCAAAGGGCAAAGCAAAGATCACAAGGCAAAGGGCAAACTTAGAATTACTGATGAGGGTCTATGTTCAGCTGTGTATGTATTGTCTTGACAAACATCTTAAACAACAGAAAACAGGGTTTGAGAGCAGAGAACCAGTCTGACCTCATATTTACCACGGCAGGATTTTTTCCCCATCCTAATAAGCCTGAGGGTACCGCAGGAGACCAGGGTGTATTTCAGTCTTTATCTCAATCACGTCAGACAGACACTCCCAGAGTGGCCATTTATAGACCTCCCCCTGGGAATGCAATTCTTTTCCTAGGGTCTTAATATTTAATATTCCTTGCTAGGAGAAGAATTTAGCGATATCTCTCCTACTTACATGTCCGTTTATAAGCTCTCTGCAAGAAGAAAAATATGGCTGTATTCTGCCCGACCCCACAAGCAGTCAGACCTTGTGGTTGTCTTCCCTTATTCCCTAAAATCGCGGTTATTCTTTTTCAAAGTGCACTGATTTCATATTGTTCAAACACATTTTGCAATCAATTTGTACAGTTAGATACAATTACAGTGGTCCTGAGGTGATGTACATCCTCAGCTTATGAAGATAAGAGGATTAAGAGATTAAAATAAGACAGACGTAAGAAATTGTAAGAGTATTATTTGGGAAGTGATAAATGTCCATGAAATCTTCATAATTTATGTTCAGAGATTGCAGTAAATACAGGTGTAAGAAATTATAAAAGTATTAGTTTTGGGAACTGATATATGTTCATACTAAAATGAAATCTTCACAATTTATGTTCCTCTGCCGTGGCTCCAGCCGGTCCCTCCATTTGGGGTCCCTGACTTCCCACAACACATACCATGCAACATTAAGCAAAAGAAACCTAAAGTAGTAATGACTAAGATTATAAATATCATGTATCTATATGACAAGATCATAAAAATCATAAATCCGAATAATGGATTTCAAGATTTATGGGGCAAAAATTGACAGAATTAAAGGGAGAAATAGGAAAAATAACAATTCCATAACCATGAGTGAAGGTTTTTAAATCCCTTTTAACAATTGGTAGAAAACTTGAAAAAAATCAGTAAAGGCATAGATTTGAACACTATAATGACCTTACCCTAATCACCTCAACAACTTCAAATGTACATGGCATGTTCAACAAGATAGGCCATAAGTTAGGCACAAAATCTCAATACATGTAAAAATATTGAAATCATATATTCTCAATGAAATTAGAATAACATTAAGCCATCTAGAAAACTCCCAAATATTTGAAAATCAAACATATTTAAAATAAGTCATGAGTCAAAAAGAAATCACACTAGAAATTAGGAAATATTTCAAAGTGAATGATAAAGGAATAATAATATAATTTTTAAAATTGTAAAATGAAGCCAAAGCTAAAAAATTGATAAGCTACAACTTAGACTGATTACATAAAAACAAGATAGGACACAAATAACAAATAACTCAAAATGAAAGTGGGCCTATTATTATAGATCCAACTGACATTAATTAGGGAATAATATTATGAACAATTTTATGCTAACTAATTTAGTAACTTACATGAAATCAATTACTTGAAAAAATTTACTGAAGAATAAATAAGACCAAGAAACATAATAATTAACGACCAACTAAATAAACCAGGATTGGATCCTGGATTGGAAGTGAAATTGCTATTAAGGTCATTACTAGGACATTGGTGAAATTTGCATATGGACAGTATATGATTATTGTTACATCAGTGTTACATATTTTGAATTTGGTATTTCATGATGGAAAGCAAAACTTTGATGATTGCTCCAGTGTGTTACTGTACAGCTAAGATTAACTTTGGAATTCTATGGGATCAGAGGTTACAGACTATTTTTAAATTCAGAAACCTTTCAAGTAAAAGCTTTAGGATTTTTGCACTGTGAAACAACCTAGTGAAAATTTCAAGGTCCTTGTCACTTTGTGTTTTAGGATTCACAGAATACATGTTAATGGGATTATGAATCAAAGAAGTAGGACCAAATTGTTCATTCTTAGGTTTGGGGTCAAGAAATTTACAATACAGTAGCTTCTACTTCTGAGTAGAAAGATTTATGGCAGACTAATTCTCTAACAACTAGAAAAGCAGGATTAAAAAGACCAGAAAAGCAAAACACTGGGAACAATTTAAATATCCAACTGAATATTGGTTAAATAATTGCATAACATCTAATTATACAATAATATGCTATTAATCAAATTTGTTATTCTTGTCTTTAAAAATATGGGGAAATGCTTATAATGTGAAGGGGAGCATGATGCCATAGTAATTGTAAAATACAGGAAAATAATTGTTTTCATTTGGAAATACACCAAAATGTTAAGTAATTATGAGCAGCAAGATAGTTTTTTCATTCTTGATTTTGCTTTTTTCTTTCCCAATTTTCTAAAAGGAATGTGCTACTTTTGTAATCAGAAAAATGACACATTAAGAAGAGAAGGAGGAGTCTATTTTATGCTGTTTAAAACATATATTACATATGTAAAACCATTCTATTGAGTCTGAATCTATTTTATTAGCAGGCTTTATTTAAGCATACCTACTAAGCTTATAGAAGTTCCATCTAAGTAAAATTAGTTAACTGATACCCTTTTTATGTAGCAATCATTAAATTTTTAAAAATATAAACCCTTTAAAATTATATCATATATTTGATTATCTCATTAAACAAGTTAGCAAGCCTAATTTAATCTTTCAGGAAAACTAAAGGCCATTATTCTGAGATATTTCACTGTATTGAACTATAAACCAGTGATGCCCTCTAGCGGGACTGATGGACGTACAGTTTACCTTCCCTGTTGGGATGTGTTACCCTCCTTGTTGGCTAAATTTACCAAGACTGTTGTTTCAGGTGGCAGTACTTGTCTCCCACCTCAATACTAGCATCTAGATCCATGTTCTCAAAACATAATCAGCTTTTGAAGCATGCAGAAGCTCAGGACCTACTCCAGACTTACCAAATCAGAATTTGCATTTTTAAAAGATGCCCACATGAAAAAATGAATAAAAGATCCCCAAATGATTAACATGCACATTAAATTTTGAGAATATTGCTCTAGGCTACAAAGGAGAAATTTCTTCTGTCCTAACAATCACACGAAGCTGCTTGGTTTTTGCAGTTACCACTCCAGTTGTAACTGTTTTTCCACATAGACCCTCTCATCCCTTATTTCCATCTTGCCCTTTGTTTTTCTGTGTCTCTGGATCAGAAGGAAAAATTGTATAGAAAATCAGATAATGAAATCCTGTACATAAAATTCCAGTGACGCCATGCTGAATCTTTTACACAGCAGAAGCAGCAGGACATACAGCAGGCCTTCTGTATGTAAACCCTTTAAAATTACATCATATGTTTGATTATCTCATTAAACAACAGCAAGCCTAATTTAATCTTTCAGAAAACTAAAGGCCATTATTCTGATATAGTCACTGTATCGAACTATAAACCAGTGATGCCCTCTAGAGGTACTGATGGATGTGCAGTTTACCTTCCCTGTTGGGATGTGTTTACCCTCCTTGTTGGCTAAATTTACCAAGACTGTGTGTTCCCCATCTGTGGATTTGACCAATTGTGGATCAAAAATGTTCAGGGGCAAAAAGGATGACTGCATCTGTACTGAATATGTATACTTTTTTCCTTCTCATTATTCCCTAATCAGCATAACTATTTACATAGCTACTTACATTGTATTCACTATTTACATAGCTATTTACATTGTATTCACAATTGTGAAAGCTATTTACATTGTATTCACAACTGTGAATACTATTCATATTCACAACTGTGAATACTATTTACATTCACAACTATAATATATAACATAGTATTCACAATAGTTACATTCACAACTATTTACATAGTATTCACAATTGTAAATATTATTTTATAGCTATTTACATAGCTACATGTTTACATAACTTTAAAATTTACATATTTACATAACTATTTACATTGTATTCACAACTGTAAATACTATTTACATTCTATTCACAACTGTAAATACTATTTACATTCTATTCACAACTGTAAATACTATTTACATTCTATTCACAACTGTAAATACTATTTACATTCTATTCACAACTGTAAATACTATTTACATTGTATTCACAATTGTAAATACTATTTACATTCTATTCTGTATAAGTAATCTAAAGATGATTTAAAGTATATGGATGTGCATACATAATATGCAAATACTACATCATTTTATAAAAGGGGCTTGGGCATCTGTGGACTTTGGTATCCAAGTAGGTGTCCTGGAACCAATCCCCAACGGATCAACTCTAATGTCTAAGCTCTAGAGCTCCAGGCACTCTGACACCTGAAGTTCTTGAATGAAGTGCCTGTGGATGATATTTGTAGGGCATGTCTATACTGTTAACTAATTTTCTTAATGAAGATTCCAGAATTTATATTCCCAACTTAATTTTGCCCTCTTCAAAGGAGTAACCCTGGGAAAGAGAATAAATGCAATTTCTTTTGTTAAAAACCCTTCTATCACTTTTCTTTAGGAATTGTCAGCAGTCAAAACAATATAAGACATTCCTTCTGTCTCATTACTCTCCAGCTGTATCTAAAGCTTGAAAAAAAAATCCCGAATTTAACACCTTTGTCATTCAGAACCATCTGATAACCTGCTATTTAAGTAATTTCCACAAATTAAGTGCATTAAAGTACAAAGACTTGCCACTCAAGTGAATACTCAACACCACTTTTTAAAAGTTATAGAGAAAAAGGTTTAAAATAAGCATCATCTCCTCTGAAGAGAATACGCAATGAGACAGAATCTGGCACTTCTCTTATGAGGAAGAGTCATAGCACTCAATATTTGGCACATATTCTAATTTTTTCAAAGTTATACTTACTGGAAAGAAATGGCAAAGCAGAGTGCAAGCAAATTTCACTGAAAAAATTTACAACACAAAATACACTTTAACAAATCTACTTTAATTCTAAAAGAAATTAATCTAGAACTGTCAGTAATATACAACATACTTTTATGTTTCTTTTATAGGTATCTAATAAAAGTTTATTTGTATATGTGCAATGCATAACTCTATCTTAGATATGAATCCTAACAGGATGAAAATACTTTCTTGCAACTACTTTATGCTTATGAACGGTGTGAACTTGCAATGTCCTCCTGTCGTAAACCCAAGTTAATGACAGTGCCCTCTCAAAACTTTTCATAAATGACCTAATTTCGTTTAAAAAATGGTTTCAGCAAATATGAAAATAGAAAGTCCACTATTTGTCCATTTGTAATGAGACAAAAAGAGATGATACATTCCTCTACAGAAAAAGTGGGTTTAGAGAACAGTTCTGGTAGTATTTTACATGGTAAAGTATCAAAAGGTCTAATGAGCGCACCCTTTCTCAGGGAAAAACAGTGATTTCAACGTGTTTCTCTTCCAAATTGCTTAGTAACTCCAAGTGATTTTCAAATTGGGGGGCAGATTACTGGAACTGAGTTCATCAAATTTAGATCTATCTTGAATAGGGACATTATAGAAATCAAGAACATCTCTAACCCTGCACATCTGGTGGAGTCTGGAGTTAGGGACTACATGACCCAAGTCATCAGCTAAATGAGCCAAAAGATTGAACTTTAGATGACTATCTTCCAGGGAGATGTCTTGCCAATTACTAGGAAGAGATGAACCAAAAACTTCTTTAACGTAAGATTCCAAACGACTCTGGAGATCTTCAGGTGGTGTGTATGCTCGGCTTCGTAAGGGTGGACACACTGGGATAGGTTCCTTTTTCTCTTCTACTGTCTCAACAACCACTGGCTCTTTCTCTTTTCTGGAATGATCAAAAACAAACACACAAATCCATTAATGAAGCTGACAAACACCAGACCAAATGTTGCCTACCAACCAAAATCAACAATGGCACACTGATTACCGCTGGGGACCACTGAGAGTAGGAAAGAATATGGTAGGCCCCTGCCCTTGGAACGTTCATGGTGGAACTGAGTTGGGAGAGACAGAAAAAAACTAAGTACAGATTTTACATACTGTAAGAATTCCTAAGAATGGGTGAAGAAGTAAGGTAAATCATTGTCTGGGATTCCCCATCCTCCAAGATCCCACCCCAATCTACCTTTCTGGTCTTACCTTTCACTGATTACCTACATATACTCCATGTGATACTCTATATCCTGTGTCCCAAGCACACTCCCACTTTCCTGACACAATGTGTTGGCTCAAGTCACATCTTAAAATGCCTGTTTTTTATCTTCACCTATGGAAATCTTGCTTATTCTGTAAGTCTTAGGATAAAATTGTTGTCTTCCAAGAGGCTTTACCTAATTTCCAGAATCAAATATAATTGCGATTTCATGTTATCTCTTCAGCAGTCTATACTGCTCTCAGAGTGTATCACATCCTACCTGACTTTTAATTTTACTTACATTCTACTTCACAGAAAGTGAAGAGATGGAAAAAGATATTCCATGCAAACAGAAACCAAAAAGAACAGGAGTAGCTATACTTATATCAGATAAAATAAATTTCAAGTCAAAAACTATAAAAGAGATAAAGAAGGTCATTATATACTCATAAAGAGGTCAATTCAGCAAAAGCATATAACAATTATAAATATATATGCAACCAATATTGGAGAACCTAAACATTTAACACAAATATTAATAGATCTAAAGGAAGAGATAGACTACAATACATTAATAGTTGTGGATTTCAACACCCACTCTCAATAACAGATCATCCAGACAAAATCAACAAAGAAAGACTGGAATTACATTGTACACCAAATGGACTTGACACTTACAGAACATTTCACCCAACTGCTGCGGAATACATATTCTTCTCATGAGTACATGGTACATTCTCCAGGGTAGATTGTATCACAGAACACAAAACAAGTTTTAACAAATTCATAAAACTCAAAATCATATCAAGGACTTCTCTAACGGTACAACTAGGAATCAATAACAAGAACTCTGGAAACTATACAACTACATAAAAAATAACATGCTCCCAAATGACCAATGAGTCAATGATGAAATTAGGAAGGAAATTTTAAAACGTCTTGAAGCAATGAAAATGAAAACACAACACATCAAAACCTATGTGATACAGCAGAAGCAGTAGTAAGAGGGAAGCTTATAGTAATAAACATCTACATGAAAAAAGAAAAACTTCATATAAACAATCTAAAGATGCACCTTAAATTAGAAAAAGACAAACCAAACCCAAAATTAGTAGAAGGAAAGAAATAAGATCAGTGTAGAAATAAATGAAATAGACTAAAAAAGCAATAAAAAAGATCAATGAATTAAAAAGTTGGTTTATTGAAAAGTTACAATCAACAAACCTTTAGCTAGACTAAGAAAAACAGAGAGAAGACACAAATACATAAAATCAGAGGCAAAAAAGGAGATATTACACTGATATCACAAAAATTTAAGGGCTAATTAGAGATTATTACAAGCAACTATAAGTTAATAGACTGGAAAACCTAGAAGAGATGGATTAATTCCTAGACACAGACAACTTCAATCCTAGACACAGGATTGAATCATGAAGAAAAAGAAAACCCAAACAGAAATAATGAGATAGAAGCTGTAATAAAAGTCTCCCATCAAAGAAAAGCTTAAGACCTGATGGCTTCACTACTGATCTCTACCAAGCATTTAAAGAAGAACTAATGCCAATCAATACGAATTCTACCAAAGCTATTCCAAAACACTGAAGAGGAGAGAATATTTCCAAACACATTCTACAAGGCCAGCATTACCCTGATGCCAAAACCAGAAAAAGACAAAATAAAAAAGGAAAACACATTCTACAAGACCAGCATTACCCTGATACCAAAACCAGACAAAGACAAAATAAAAAAGGAAAACTACAGGTCAACATTCCTGATGAGCACAGATGCAAAAATCCTCAACAAAACATTAGCAAGCAGAATTAAACCACACATTAAAATGATCATTCACCATGATTAAGTGGGATTCATCCCAGAATGCAAGAATGGTTCAACATATGCAAATCAACAAACTCGATACATCACATTGATAGAATCAAGAACAATAATCATGTGATCATTTCAATAGATGCTGAAAAAGCATTTCATACATTTTAACATCCTTTCATGATAAAAACTGTCAATAAACTGGATACTGAAGGAACATACCTCAACATAATAAAGGTTATGCATGACAAACCCACCAAACAAGGACACAAAACAAGCTAGCATCATTGAATGGGAAAAAACTGAAAGCCTTTCCTCTAAGATCTTGAACAAGACAAAGATGCTCACTTTCATCACTTGTATTCAACACAGAACTTGAAGTCCTAGCCACAGCAATTAGACAAGAGAAATAAATAAAGTAGATCAAAATTGAAAAGAAGTCAAATGGTTCTTATTTGATATATGATCTTATGTATCATATGTAAGATATATAATCTTACATATCTTGTTGATGTATCTTGTATTTAGAAAAACCTAAATATCCACCAAAAAACTCTTAGAAATTATAAATTCAGTAAAGTTTCAGAATACAAAAATCAACATACAAAATCAGTAGCATTTCCATATGCCAATAGTAAACAATCTGAAAAAGAAATCAAGAAATCAATTCCATTAACAATAGCCACCAAAAAAAAAAAAAATCTAGGAATAAACTTCAACAAAGAAGTAAAAGGTCTCTACAATAAAAACTATAAAACACTGATGAAAAAAATTGAAGGGGACACACAAAAAATGGAGATATCCCACGTTCATGGATTGGGAGAATTGATGTTGTTGAAATGTTTATGCTACCCAAAGCGATATACTGTCAATATAATCTTTATCAAAATACCAATGATGTTCTTCAGAGAAATAGAAAAAAAATCCTAAAATTCGTATGAAACCACAAAATGCCTTGAATAGCCAAAGTAATGCTAAGCAAAAAAAAAAAAAAAAAAAAAAGATCACACCTAACTGACCCCGCCTTGCTTCTAACCTTTAAGCTGTCCTTGTTCATTCCTGGGCATAGGCCAAACTAACCTTGGGAAGAAATGAGTTTATGGTTTGACTCTGAAACAAAATTGATAATAGCCTTTTTCTGAAAAGACCTCCTTCTTGCCTGGGAACCAGTTTGCTTTTGTAGGACTAACAAATTAGCTACAAGATTAGAAATTATGGTTAGGGGTCATTCAGACTCCGGCTGCAAGAGTCTGATCCTCCCCAAATTACTCCTGGGATAACACTGCTATTGTAAAATCCAAGGTCAGTGCTTGAGATATTTTGCAGACCCTGAACTCAATGGATTAGCTTACACCACCAAAGCCAGTAATCTGGCTCAATCAGTTCTGTGATCCTACCCAGGAACATAAGTTGGCAAGAACTCACTTAGACCCCCTATGATTTCATTTCCAACCCAACCAATCAACACTCCCCATTTCCTGGGCCCCTACCTGCCAAATTATCTTTAAAACCTCCGATCCCCAAGTTTTCGGGGAGACAGATTTGACTAATAATAAAACTGCAGTCTCCTGCACAGCCGACTCTGTGTGAATTACTCTTTCTCCATCGCAATTCCTCTGCCTTGATACATCAGCTCTGTCTAGGCAAAGTGAACCCGTTGGGCAGTTACAAAACTATGACACTACTAGAAGAAAACATTGGGGAGATGCTTCAGGACATTGGTCTGGGCAACGACCTCTCGAGTAAGACCGCAAAAGCACAGGCAACAAGAACAAAAATAGACAAATGGGATTACACTAAACTAAAAAGCTTCTGTGTAGAAGAAAACATTGGGGAGATGCTTCAAGACTTTGGTCTGGGCAATGACCTTTTGAGTTAAGACCTCAAAAGCACAGGCAACAAGAACAAAAATTGACAAATGGGATTATATCAAACTAAAAAGCTTCTGCATAGCAAAGGCAACAATAAACAAAGTGAACAGGCAACCTAGAGAACAGGAGAAAAACTGGCAAACTATCCGACAAGGGATTAATAACCAGAATATACAAGGAGCCCAAACAACTCAGTAACAACAACAAAAAAAACCTGATTTAAAAATAGTAAAACATCTGAATACATATTTCTCAAAGAAGATACACAAATGACCAACAGGTAAATAAAAAAATGATCTCTAATCATCAGGGAAATGCAACTCAATAACAATGAAGTATCATCTCACCTGAGTTAAAATGACTATTATTTAAAAGACAAAAAATAACAAATGCTGGCAAGGATGTAGAGAAAGGGGAACACTAGTACACTGTTGGTGGGAATGTAAATTAGTACAACTGCTATGGAAAAAAGTATGGAAATTTCCCAAAGAAATTAAAAATAAAATTACCATATGATCCGGCAATCCCACTGCTGGGTATATGTCCAAAAGAAAGTTAATCAGTCTAACAGAGATATCTGCACTCCATGTTTATTACAGCACTATTCACAATAGCCAAGATATGGAATCAAACTAAGTTTCTACCAATGGATGAATGGATATTAAAAAAACCGTACATATACTCAATGGAATATTATTCAGCCATTAAAAAGGATGAAATCCTGTCATTTGCAGTAACATGGGTGAAATTGGAGGACATTCAAGTGAAATAAGCCAGGTGCAGAAAGATATCGCATATTCTCGCTCCTATGTGTGAACCAAAAAAAAAAAAATGACCTCATGGAGGTAGTAATAAATTGATGGTTACCAAAGACTGGGAAGGGTAGTGAGGAGGTAAGGTATGAAGAAAAATTGGCTAGAGTATTTGTTAAAAGGAGTAATACAGTTAGAGAAGAGGAATACAGCTAAAAAGAGTAAGTTCTAGTGTTTGATTTCACAATTGGGTGACTATAGTTAGTAGTCATTTATTTATATTTCAAAATAGCTATAAGTGAAGATTTAGAATGTTCCCAAAACAAAGAGATAAATAACGTGATGGATATGTCAACTATTCAGATTTGGCTATTACATATTGTGTGCTTGCATCAAAATATCATATGTACCCCATAAATATCTACAACTATTATGCATCCATAAACATTAAAAAAAAATTACAAATAAACATCACCTCATACCCATTAGGATGGTCATTACCAGAAAGACAAGTGTGGTGAGGACATGGAAAAAACAGCACTCTTATATGCTGCTGGTGGGAATGAAAACTGGCATAGCCATTATAAAAAACAGTATTAAGGTTCCTCAAAAGTTATAAACAGAACTATCCTAACTATCCTAAGATCTAGCAATCTTACTACTCGGTATATATCCAAAGGAAATGAAAGCAGTATCTCAAAGAGGTATCTGCACTCTCATCTTCATTGCAGCATGTGTGTATACATGTAAATGTATACATGTATATAAACACACACACAATATTTAAGGCTGAATAAAATGCCATGTGTATATATGTATATCCATTATGAATATATGTACATATTATGTGTGTGCATATATACACACACATAAAATGGCATTTTATTCAGCCTTAAAAAAGGATATTTGTAACACATGGATGAACCTGGAAAATATTATGCTAAGAGAAATAAGCCAGACAGAATAATACCACATGATCTCACTTATATGTAGTATCTAAAAAAGTCAAATTAGGCCGGGTGCAGTGGCTCACGCCTGTAATCCCAGCACTTTGGGAGGCTGAGGTGGGTGGATCATAAGGTCAAGAGATCAAGACCATTCTGGCCAACATGGAGAAACCCTGTCTCTACTAAAAATACAAAAATTAGCTGGGTGTGGTGGCGGGCACCTGTAGTCCCAGCTACTCGGGAGGCTGAGGCAGCAGAATCGCTTGAACCTGGGAGGCAGAGGTTGCAGTGAGCCGAGATAGCACCATTGCACTCCAGCCTGGAAACACAGTGAGACTCCATCTCCAAAACAAACAAAAAAAAGTCAAATTCATAGAAACAGAGAGTAGAATGGTAGTTACCAGGCGTGGCGGAAATGGAGAGACATTGGACAAAGGTAAAATTTAAATTATCTAGAATGAATAAGTTCCAGAGATCTTAAGATCTTATGTACACCATGGTGACGATCATTAGTAATACTGTACTGTATACCTGAAATCTTTTGAGAGTAAATCTTAAGTGTTTTCACCACACACACAAAAATTCTAACTGGCCAGGCATGGTGGCTCACCCCTGGAATCCCAGCAATTTGGGAGGCCAAGGCAGGAAAATTACTTGAGCCCAGGAGTTCAAGACCAGCCTGGGCAACATAGTGAGAACTCCTTTCTCTAAAACAAAACAAAACAGAAAGTATGTGAAGAGATGAATATGATAATTAGCTTGACTAATAATCAACATCAAGTTTTATACCTTAAATATATAAAATTTTTAAAATAGTAAAGAAAATATAATCATCATTCTCAGTAATCTCTTATTTCCCCTAGTTTTCTTCATAATTTACCACTTCCTGAAATTACATTACACATTTATTCATTTCTTCCTCCATTAGAACATATGCCCTACGAGAACAAAAATTTGGTCTGTTTTAGTAACCAATGTGTTCTTACGACACCTAAGATACAGCCTGGCCTATAGCAAACAGCCTAAAAAATATTTGTTGAGTGAATGAATAAAACAAACTTGGAAGAGATTTGAGAGATAATAACAAATATTAACCAAAGAAGAGGGAAAGCTAATATATGAACTGATGAAAAAGATCTTTTCTAATTGTAGTGGTTTTTGTTTGAAACCTAAGAGGGCATACATTGTTCCCTAGGGTTCCTACCATACGTTTTGACTTCCTAAACACTATCTAAGTCAAATTAGATTTACCTTTAAACAATTACACACGGTGCAGCCGTGCAGCGGAAAAAGCAGTAGATGGGGAGTTAGCAGACGTATGTTCTAGATCCAGCTTTGCAATTAACTTGCTTTGTGACTTTGGGAAAATCACTTCCCTCCTGTGGGTCTGTTTCCTCATATGTTGGAGTACCTCGAGGATGAGAATGGATTTTGTTTTTCCTGCTGTATCCTAGGCGCTTAGAGTAATGCTGGCCCTAAGAATCTGTTGAATGACTGAATGAATGAACAAACAAAATGAGGAGGCAGTACTTCATTACTGAACCTTGCTTGTGAAGAAACACAGCCGGCAAATTAGTTTAGTTTACCAAGCGCTTTCATGTCTTTGCAGACAACACACTCGGTGTCTCGCACACGAGGTTAATCCTGCTTGCTTAATAAATAAATGAATGAGTGAAGTGAAAAGGAAAGGGGGTGGTATTTTCGTTATAAGATGAGAAAGCTAAGGCTGAGAGTGGAAGAGACTGGGTCCCACCACTCAATGAGTGCTTCTCAACTCGGGACCCTAACCGGACCTCCTTGTCCTTGCTCTGATCAGGCGCGGGACCACGATGGCGTAACACTCTCTTTTGAATTCGTCCCTAATCCTCCTTAACTTTCCTTGAACATGACCCACCGTCCACCATTCAGCTTTACCTGAATCGAGACCAAAATTCTCTACGTGGTGTCCCTGAGACTGTCCACACGAAGACTCTTCTGGTAATGCCCGACACAGAGCGCGCCGCCATCTTCGATGAGATCCACGGGCCTGAGCACTGCCCTCAGCCAGCAGTGACGCGCTCAGACCAGCCAATCGGATACAATCCCAGTGGCAAGAGCTTTTTTTTTCCTTTAGGCTCCCTCGCCCTTTGCACTCTGGGAAATGTAGTCCGATAGCTGTTGATGGCGGCGTGTGGACCGCGGCGCTCTTTCCGAGCATGACGGGAGTTGTAGTTGAGGGGGCCCCGGGAAGAACCTGGGTGACGCCTTCTGGTCCGGGGGCGGGCGGTCATAGCGTTACTTGGCTGAAAGGAGGAGGAACTGGCAGCGGGGAGGAGGCTCTAGCGAGGCCTGAAAGGCTTCGTAACCAGGCAGGAGTAGGGGTTGGGGTTCGGGGTTGGGGGACAGCCAGGGATCGCGTCTGATATGCTGTTGGGGTCGTGACCGCCTGGGGGCCGAGGCAGGCACTGGCCAGACCCAGCCAGGGATCCTCGTCTTCGTCGAGCCTAATTTCCAGCAGCCGGGTAGGCCTCACCAGAGGCTCCTTTCCGTGAGGCCGCCCCCAATTCCTGCCCCTATTCCCTGCCTGGGAGATGGCTTCCCCGAGCCCCCCGCCGGAGTCAAAGGTAAGTAAGCACCCCCCGGGGATCCCGGTTGTCTCGCCACTACCCCAGCTAGGCCGCACCACTGCTTTCTCCCCCAGGCCCCCCACCAACCTCCTGACCGCCTCTTTAGGGCCAGCGCCTTGCAAGGAACTCCCCACTAGTGCACTGGGGTGCGGTTCGCGAACAAACTGCCCACTGGCTCCCTTTTTTTTTTTTTCTTTTTCTAGAGAGACTTGATAAATCGGCCTGAGAAAATAAGTAATGCTCCAGACTAGCTCTCTCATTTGTGAGTTCTTCAGGTGAAGCACCATTTTTGACCTTCCCTTGTGTCTTCTGTTCCTGGCACAGTGCCTGGACCCCAAGGTACACCCTTAGAGAACCTCAAGGAATTGAATTGAATTGAATTGAGTCACAAGCCAGTGCAAATGGAAAATTGAAGTAGGCAGTGAGGTGAGGGAAGCTTGGAGAGGCCTTGGGGGCAGTTTACTAAAATTAAACTCTTAGGGCATAATAAATCAGAAAAGGCTTATCCATAGGTCCTTTCTAGTCTGAGATGTCTGTCAGTTACAGTTCGTTCCCAGAATTGGGCAACATATGGAACTTTCAGTTATCATGTTCCTCCTAGCCTACTTGGCCACAATAAGTGATTGCCTCTGCCACTTTTAGTGGTAGAATTGTCCTTGAGACAACAGGAACTGACTACAGAAATCATACTATTTCAGGGGTTGCTGACATTTGAGGATGTGGCTGTGTTTTTTACCCAGGAGGAGTGGGATTATCTGGACCCAGCTCAGAGAAGCCTGTATAAAGATGTCATGATGGAGAATTATGGAAACCTGGTCTCACTGGGTAAGAATCTGCTGTTTCTCTAATTAAAATATCTAAGAAGGTAGAGACAAATTAGACTAACAGAACATTTGGACGGAAACCAGTACCAAAACTGCTTTGTTCCAAAGTTCTGATTCAAACCTTTTAGCCATTAATTGTTTCCATAACTCTCATCCCTAGCTTCCTTGAAGTGACCAAACTGCAAGCCTTTCGGGCATCCTGTCTTCATAATCTCATTCCCATATTGTTCTGTACTTTCCGTCCTGGCTCATCCTCCCACAGCTTTCCTCCCACCCCTTTTCACTCTGCCTTCTGGAGCCCCTGTTCATCTTCACATAATGTTCCTTCCCTCCTGGCCTTAACTGAAACCTGGCACTTTCCCAAGGACAACGTTTCTCTGGCAGTTTTTCAAGTGGGGGCTGCTTATTCTCCCACATCCGCCTCCTTCCGCATCCTTTGTCTCAGTGTTGGAAGGGGGAAGTTATTGTTCACTCAGCTTTTAAATGCTGTCCCCAAAGCATTAGTTTTCCACCTTCAAACAAAATCTCTCCTTCTTTGAGGTCTCAGCAGTCTTGCTTTTTCCAGTCAATTCCTTTTCACTTATCTGTCAACTTTTAGTTTGGTCCTTCACACATAACTTTGTCACATGTTTCATAGTCTATTTTAACTCGTGCCTGGATGACCCAGTTAATACTTCAGCCTCAGTGGATCTTACTTCAGGGACCTTGCTTTCCACTTTTTCTCAGCACCTTACATCATTGATCATACTAGTTTTGTCATAACAGGCAAATCGTAAATCCCAATACCCTATTCTCTGACCAGTTATTCGGCAATGGAAGTTTATTGACTGTGACTAGACAAGGGTAACCAAAACAGACAGGCTTTCTCCCCTTGTGGAGCTTACTACAAAGAAAGAGCTCTCTATCTTTCCTACTCCTTTCCACCTAAACCCATTCATTATTAACGATGTTTCCTGTCCCTTGACATCTCTGTTTTTTCACCAAGGTGTCCAACCTTTCTGGGCTTGTCTCCCCATCTAATCACCAGCAAGCTCTCTTGCTAGCTTGTCATTATTCTCTACCCATTCTGCAAACTTCAAATCCTGTATTTGTTATAAAATGCACCTTTCCCTCTTTCCTACCCAAATTGCTAAACATAGCAGGAGAAATTGTCTAACCAGAAAGATTGATATCCTGTATATACGTATGGCCTTTTTCTTCTACTCTCCACTGGGTTTTTATATCTTAGCAATATTTTTTGTCCTTGATATGCTCACTGCCCTGTTCTTTTTAGTGACTATTCCAAAAGCTTATCCATCATTCAGTAGTGAAGCTCACTTTCTATTTCTCAGAGAAAATAAAGGCCAATAAGCACGAACTCTCAACTTCTCTGCCTCTTATCTACACACTTAAAGCTGCTCTCATCTTCTCACGTTTCCAGAAACTAATCAGTCATTCTTTTTTCCTTTATAGTTTCAGTCACTATTTCTTCTCCCTTGGTACCCTTATTCTGATGATTGGTATGTTCATAACTCTTCAATAGGAGAAAAGAGAGGAAAAAAGAAAAAAATCCCTCCTATGAGTCAGACTCTCCCTCTTGCTGCTGCCTATAATTTACTACTTGTTCTCTTCATAGTCAAGATTTTGTAAGAATAGTTAATGTATGTTCTGTACTTCTTTACCTCCCCTTGTGTCTGAGCCCCTTTGTCTTGCCTGTAATACTCCCTTTAAATTGTTTAACAGTGATCTGTAACACGTCATTGTCAAATGCAGTAGACTCTTTTGGGACCTTATTTTATGGTCCTCTCTATGAATATGTGAAACTCTTTATTGTTTCCCTCCATTGGCTTGCATTCTCAGACTTCCCCTCAGTCTGTACTCTTTTCTTGGGGGACCTTACCTACACTCAGGTCATCAGCTACCACTCTGTGAAAATAAGTCCCAATTTTTTTTTCAAGACGTAGCCTCATTCTATTGCCCAGGCTGGAGTGCAGTGGCATGATCTCAGCTCACTGCAGCTTCCGCCTCCTGGGTTCAAGAGATTCTCCTGCCTCAGCCTCCTGAGTAGCTGAGATAAACAGGCATGCACCACCACACCCAGCTAATTTTTGTATTTTTAGTAGAGAAGGGGTTTCACTGTGTTGGCTGGGCTGGTCTCGAACTCCCGATCACAGGTGATCCGCCCACCTTGGCCTCCCAAAGTGCTGGGTTTACAGGCGTGAGCCACCGTGCCTGGCCCAAATCTTTATTTCCACCTAAGAAAGGTAATGTGGAGCCTAACTGCCTAGGTTTAAATCCTCATTCCACCACTTACTTAGCCTGGTGACTATAGTAATTTAACCTCTCTTTGCCTCAGTTTATTTTTTTATAAAATGGAAATAATAATAGCACCTACTTCATAGGGTTATTGTGAGCACTGACTGAATTAATATATGTAAAACACTTAACACACTAACATGTAGTAAGAACAATATAAATGTTGACTTATATTGTTGTCATCATCTTCTCTGTTGAATTTCAAATTCCTAGTCATCTTTTGAAGACCACATGAGTAACTCAAACCTGGCAAGTTTCAATCCATTAAAATCAAGGGCCTTCTCTCCAGAGTTAAGCACTCCTTTCTTTGTTTTACCTTGTATATACTCCTGCTATTGAATTTATCATACTATACTACAATCATTCTATATATGTTACTTTTCTAACCTCACTGATTACCGTGAGGATGGTAAATATACCTGTTCGATTTGATTTCTCCAGCACTTAGCACAGAGCCAGGCCTATATTATATGCTTCTTAAATATTTATATGACTGAGTAAGTACAGTTAATTTAAGACTCAGTATCTCTTAACTGGATTATTGCATTAACCCCTAAACTACCCCCTTGCCACTAGTCTCCTTTTTTAAAATATATTCTCTCTACTGCCACCAAAGTGATTTTGTATTAGTTAACTGTGTAAAACTTCTGATGGTTCCTGATAGCTTAAAGGATAAAAATGTTAATTTCTTATCATATAGGACCTTTCAAGTATAGCCTCTGCCTTTCTTGCCTCACCTGTTTTTTCCTGCACACCACTTTAGTCTTCAGCCATATCAGCTGCTGATGTGTGTGTGTGTGTGTGTGTGTGTTTTAATATGCCATATGCCATGTTATCTCTCAGTCACTGCCAGCTTATCCATACATACGGTATTCTGGTTGATAGAACCAAGTAAGTGCCTGGCCCTGCCTTCTCCTAGAACTGGAGCATGTAAATACCATATGGACAAGGTGTGACAGTGTGCCCATAGATGATCTTGTACTTGTAGGCTGTCTTCTTTATTTCAGCTTAAATACAGCTTTCCCTCATTCATCATTTCTCCTCCCACAGTCTTTTCATCTTCCTCAATAGACCCTATCTCCATCCCTTTGGTGAGAGCTCCCTTGATGAGAGATCACTATTACTCTACTGTTGCAATGCAGTATTCTCTTCTACATCATCTTAACTGCTTTTCATAATGCAACTCTTGTCTAGCTTTATAGTTTTGGCTTTTCATTCACACTTTGCCTTTTCAAGCTTATTTTTAAAAAACTTTAATAGCTACATCGATGATACGGATGATAGCTTAATTTCTCAGATCTTTGACATCTTCAATTTTAATGACTCTTTCCACAATGACTTGCAGATTGCCACCTTATTACTGTGTCTTCACATGGCAGAAGGGGAGAGAGATAGAGCAAACGTTCTGGTCTTTGTTCCTCTTTTTATAAGAACACTAATCCCATCATGGGGGCCCCACCATCATGACCTCATCTAAATTTAATTACTTCCCAAAGGCCCCACCTCCAAATATCACCACATTGTGGATTAGGGCTTCACCATATGAACATTTGGTGGGAACACAAACATTCAATCTATAACACTGTCTTATCTCTTTTTTCTCCTTGACAGTTTAGCCTTTCCTTCTTATGTTCACATACTTCTGTCCTTTTGGCTTCTGGTTTGATAGGTTACAATTCTAGCTACCCTCCGAATAACTAGCATTTTCAGTTTTAATTCCAGGTTCTTTGGCGAAACCCACTTTGAGTCAACTATCTGTGTAGAAAAATTGGCCATGACCACAGGATGGGAAGATATTGCATAAGCATTGCCAAGCCCAGATCTAATGGATAGTCACTTCAAGGCTGCTCTGTGTGGAAGCCTTACACTTGTTTTCTTCACCTGCCCATCCTGTTGACCTATTTATTTTTATGCAAATGTCATTGTTTTATTCGTTTTAACAATATATTACATGTTATGTCTGGTAATATAAGTCATTCTTTAATAATCTTTTTCAGGATGTACTTCACTAGTCTGCCTTCGTCTTTTTTTTTTTTTTTTTTTTTTTTGAGACGGAGTCTTGCTCTGTCGCCTAGGCTGGAGTGCAGTGGCACAATCTCGGCTCACTGCAAGCTCCACCTCCCGGGTTCACACCATTCTCCTGCCTCAGCCTCTCCGAGTAGCTGGGACTACAGGCGCCTGCCACCACGCCTGGCTAATTTTTTGTATTTTTAGTAGAGACAGGGTTTCACCGTGGTCTTGATCTCCTGACCTCGTGATCCGCCTGCCTCGGCCTCCCAAAGTATTGGGATTACAAGCGTGAGCCACTGCGCCCGGCCCTAGTCTGCCTTCTTCTGAACTTTAGATTTATTTACTTTTTTATTGGTTCATATGATTTTTGATTGGAATGTGATTAGTTTCATAGATTGAAAAGAATTGAGATCATTATAATATTGAATCTCTTTAGCCATTTGGTTGACTCTGTTTAACTGTATCCTTTTGTCTTTCAGAAAAATTTTATGGAATATTTTTATGGACCTTACACATTTCTTATGTTTATTCCTAGGTTTTATGTTTTTTGTTATTATTGTGAAGAGTTTATATCATTTCTGTATAATACTTACTAACTTTTTTGTACTAAGAATAAGCTTTTTAATCTTGTTATGATTATATTTTCATTTGCTTCTTCCAGGAATTTTAGGTATATATTCATATCATCTTCAAGTAATGATCATTTTGTCTTATTCATTTGAATGAAATTGACAGAACAGTATCCACTAATCCAACTAATATAACTGAACAAATATTCTGAAGAGACTGCCTTCTCACAAAGAATTTACAATCTAGTGGAAGAGACAAACAAATAACAAACAGTTAAAAAATGCAGTGTAATCATAGCAATAATAGAATTATGGTGGAGGGCTGGTAATAAAAAAATAGAACACCTAAATCTGTCTAGTGGACTTAGTAAAGGGTTTGTAGAGGAACTGTAGCTTTAAACTTAAAGATTGCTTTGAATCTTAAAGTGAAACCAAAAGTTTGCCAGGTAAACAGTGTTGAAGGACATTTAGTAAATGAGAGATGTAAAGATAAGACATGAAAGACTGTAACACAAACAATTTGCCTACATAAAGTATGATAAAGTAGGTAGGAACATGACTTGAGGCTTAGAGACTGTGTCATGAAGAGTTGTATCATAGCAAAGAGCTTGATTTGATCTTAAAGGTGATGGGGAGCTGCTAAATCTACAGGTGATGACATGAGTAGAATTCTGTTTTGTAGAGCTCTCTTCTAGAATCAGTAAGGCATATATAATGTGTTGGCAGCCTGAAGACTGGAGCCAAAGATTATAAGGCAGCTACGTGATTGTGAGGGATGAAAGATAGGTGCTAGAGAGAAATCCAGGATTTGGATGATTGATTAACAGTAAGAAGAAGGGAGAAATACAGGATGATTCCTGCTTTGAGACTGTAGGGTAATGGATGATGGTGCCTTTCAAGAGATAATTAAAGGTGGGGAAAGGCATGAAAGCAGATGATTATGACCATGTTAATTGTGAGCCCTTTGTGAGGCATTGAACTGGAGATATCTGGAGGGTGTATATACAGAACAAGTAAGGATATAAATGTGGGTAACAATAACAAAAATCAGTTGACAAAGGAAAAGAAATAAATGGGCCGGGCGCGGTGGCTCACGCTTGTAATCCCAGCACTTTGGGAGGCCGAGGCGGGCGGATCACGAAGTCAGGAGATCGAGACCACGGTGAAACCCCATCTCTACTAAAAATACAAAAAATTAGCTGGGCGTGGTGGCGGGTGCCTGTAGTCCCAGCTACTCAGAGAGGCTGAGGCAGGAGAATGGCGTGAACCTGGGAGGCGGAGCTTGCAGTGAGCCGAGATTGCGCCACTGCACTCCAGCCTGGGTGACAGAGCGAGACTCCGTCTCAAAAATAAATAAAAAAAAAAATAAATAAGGGAAATTTATCAGAAAAGGCCAAAGAAGTAGGGAAGGAAATAAAAGAATGTAATAGCATAGAAACCAAAAACAGATAATGTCAAGAAATAGGGGTGATCAACAATGTTAGATGCTGCTGAATAACATAAGGACTGAAACATGCCCATTTTAGGCCAGGCACAGTGGCTCACTCCTGTAATCCCAGCACTTTGGGAAGCTGAGGTGGGTGGATCACCTGAGGTCAGAGTTCGAGACCAACATGGTGAAACCCCATCTGTACTAAAAATGCAAAATAGTTAGCTAGGCACGGTGGCGGGTGCCTGTAATCCCAGCTACTTGGGAGGCTGAGGCAGGAGAATTGCTTGAACCCACGAGGTGGAGGTTGTAGTGAGCCAAGATCACTCCATTGCGCTCCAGCCTGGGCAGTAAGAGTGAAACTCTGTCTCAAAAAAAAAAAAAAAAAAAAAAAAATGCCCATTTTATTTTTATTTGAGTCCTTGGTAATCTAATGAGAAGTTTCTCTAGATGCTGGAAACAGAAACCAGATTTCACCATAGGTTGCAGAACAGATTGAATAGGAAGAGGTTGGGCATGGAAAACACAAGAAATAGAAAACCTCGGTGTTAAGATTTTTTTCTCAATGCTTGGCTTTCATAAAGAGAAGGATTTCAGGTTCAAGATAAAATTGGACATATTTATGTACTGGTAGGAAAGTGTCAATAGAGAGTGTGTATTGAAGAAAGAGGAAAGATGGGATAATTAAGCAAATGCCCAGAGGTGAGTGGGATCAATAAGTGGTGGCTGGATTAGCTTTGCATAAGAATCAGATATATCTTTTTGTACTATTGGCAGATAATTTTATAGGTAGAGGACAGAAAGTTGAGGGAGTTCTTTCATGTTTTTTCATTATGTGAAAGACAATACAGCCCACTGAAAAATTTGAGAAGGGACACTAAATAGCCTTAGAAGAAATAAAATTTCTAGTAGTTTCTTAGGGGAATAGGAAAAGATTATTTTAGAATAAAATAATGAAGTAAGCAAATAGAAAATTCAAAGATGACTCCACAAAAAGTTGAGAGAAAAGAGGATGTATGAAAAAGGAGCTTGTTTAGGGCCAAATATAAATATGGTCATTATTGAATCTTCTAGCGGAATTATCTAATATCTATTCCAGCAAGAGATGGAAAATCAGGAAGATGTCAGAAGCAGGCCTAAATGTACCATATGACGCTCCGTTATATCATAGACCACTGTGTTGTCTTTTCTTCAACACATGCAAGATTTTCATTTCTCAGATGTCATGCAGCCTCTCAGTTGGAACAAGATGGTGAACCTTGGGTCTTATATTGTTAGAGAGTTTAGAATCACTTGTACTTGAGGTATGATTTGTGGTAGGTGAAGTCGTAAGCTACCACAGACTGTCCTTTTTGGTTGTTGCTCCCATGAACTCTGACCATGTTTCTTAATACTTATTTTATTCTGCATCTCGATATCATAGACTCTCTGTCACCTAACCCTTTATTGTTTTTAAAAGCCATTTTGTCTCTTTATACAGGAACTGCTTTTTACTTAATATTTTCTTTATCATATTATTTTCTTTCCCCATTTTTTACTTAACATCCATTCCATTTGGCAGGGGGGCTTCATGCCTTATCTCTGAATACTGGCTGATTACAATGTTTCTGGAGTGTTTTTGACGCGAGTAAATGCTTGTTAATGAATGAATTATTGTTTCCCCTGGATCTTTGTCTTTTATCCTTCTTAGCATCTTTTTTTATTTTTATTTTTATTTTTTGAGATTAGGTCTCACTCTATTGCCTAGGCTGGTGTGCAGTGATGCAAACACGGCTTGCTGCAGCCTCAACCTGTTGGGCTTAAGTGATCAATCCTCCCACCTCAGCTACCTGAGTAGCTGGGACTACAGGTGTGCACCACCATGTGTGGCTAATTAAAAAAAATTTTTTTTGTAGAGATGAAATCTCACTGTTGCCCAGGCTGGTCTCAAACTCCTGAGCTCAAGTGATCCTCCCACCTCACTCTCCCAAAATGCTAGGATTACAGGCATGAGCCACTATGCCTAGCCATTAGCATCTGGTCCCTTCTGTTAATTATTTGGTCTGATCATATTCCAATAATGCTTTCTCATCCTAAATTTTCTTGAACTTAGTGGAGTTTTTTTTTTCATCCTACCCTGTTTTCCTTGATAGACTGATTAATCCCACCTTGACTTGATTTGTTTCTTTGTTTGCCCATCTTACTTTGTTTCTCCTTGCTTCAAAGACCTTGATTGATCTTTGTATTTCTTTTTTATTATTCCAGATGTTTTGAACAGAGATAAAGATGAGGAGCCAACTGTAAAACAAGAGATTGAAGAAATTGAGGAAGAAGTGGAACCACAGGGTGTAATAGTTACAAGAATCAAAAGTGAAATTGACCAGGATCCTATGGGTAGAGAAACCTTTGAACTTGTTGGTAGGTTAGATAAACAAAGAGGGATCTTCCTATGGGAAATACCAAGGGAATCTTTGACCCAGGAACAGAGAATGTTCAGAGAAAACACTAACATTATCCGTAAAAGACCAAACTCAGAAGAGAAATGCCATAAATGTGAAGAATGTGGAAAGGGTTTTGTCCGCAAGGCCCATTTCATTCAACATCAAAGGGTCCATACTGGTGAGAAACCTTTTCAGTGCAATGAATGTGGGAAAAGTTTTAGTCGCAGTTCATTTGTTATTGAACATCAGAGAATTCACACTGGGGAAAGGCCCTATGAGTGTAATTACTGTGGAAAAACCTTTAGTGTGAGCTCAACCCTTATTAGACATCAGAGAATCCACACTGGAGAAAGACCCTATCAGTGTAATCAGTGTAAACAGAGCTTCAGCCAGAGAAGGAGCCTTGTTAAACATCAGAGGATTCATACAGGTGAGAAACCCCATAAATGTAGTGACTGTGGGAAAGCCTTCAGTTGGAAATCACACCTTATTGAGCATCAAAGAACTCACACTGGTGAGAAACCTTATCACTGTACCAAATGTAAGAAGAGCTTTAGTCGAAATTCATTGCTTGTTGAGCATCAAAGAATTCACACTGGGGAAAGACCCCATAAATGTGGTGAATGTGGGAAAGCCTTTCGATTAAGCACATACCTTATACAACACCAAAAAATTCACACTGGCGAGAAGCCTTTTCTTTGTATTGAGTGTGGAAAAAGTTTCAGTCGGAGCTCATTCCTTATTGAACATCAGAGGATCCATACTGGTGAAAGACCTTATCAGTGCAAAGAGTGTGGGAAAAGTTTCAGTCAACTTTGCAACCTTACTCGTCATCAGAGAATTCACACAGGAGACAAGCCCCATAAATGTGAGGAATGTGGAAAAGCCTTTAGTAGAAGCTCAGGTCTTATTCAGCATCAGAGAATTCACACCAGGGAGAAGACTTATCCATACAATGAAACTAAGGAAAGTTTTGATCCAAATTGCAGTCTTGTTATACAGCAGGAAGTCTACCCTAAGGAGAAGTCTTATAAATGTGATGAATGTGGGAAAACTTTTAGTGTTAGTGCTCATCTTGTACAACATCAAAGAATTCACACTGGTGAAAAGCCCTATCTATGTACTGTCTGTGGGAAAAGCTTCAGCCGGAGCTCATTTCTTATTGAACATCAGAGAATCCACACTGGTGAGAGACCCTATCTGTGCAGACAGTGTGGAAAAAGCTTTAGTCAGCTTTGTAATCTTATTCGACATCAGGGTGTTCACACAGGTAATAAACCCCATAAATGTGATGAATGTGGAAAGGCCTTTAGCCGGAACTCGGGTCTTATTCAGCATCAGAGAATACACACAGGAGAGAAACCTTATAAGTGTGAGAAGTGCGACAAAAGTTTCAGTCAACAGCGCAGTCTTGTCAACCATCAGAAGATCCATGCAGAGGTGAAAACCCAAGAAACCCATGAATGTGACGCTTGTGGTGAAGCCTTTAATTGCCGCATTTCTCTTATTCAGCATCAGAAATTGCACACAGCATGGATGCAATAAATGTAGAGCAATACATAAGCTCAATTTGATTTGAGACTAGTTACCCAAGTGCAGTTTTAGTATGGCTCAACATGGGTCAGATTTAGTGATAAAGCAAATTCTCCTTGGCCTCAGGCAAATAGTTTCTAAAGATTCTGTGAATAGTGGACAACTGCCCATGAGCATCTGACTTCCCTTACTCTTTGATGATCATAGAGAAAGACTTGGTAATTTATCTAAGTATCTTTAATAAATCTTTCGGCAGAGAGATTAAACCTAGGTTCAGAGCATGGGTGCTCTGAGGGACAAAGTTGGATTAGTATAAGGGAGCTGGAGCAGCCAATAGTGGAAAACAGAATAATGATTCAAAGAGTCTTCTGTCACCATGTCATATTGTGGTTCTTTCAGGTCCACGATATGTTTGGCTCTGCATGCCAAAGTCCAGTGATTAAGCATATATAAATTGTCAAGGAAACAAAGCCCAAATGTTTTTAAAACAAGTATACAGTTTTTGTCATTGTTTAAGGAAGCCAGTTGTTTGGCATGTGAGTTAAAGGCAGTTCCAATGCCTGATGGTTCCCAGATCTATGAAATGAGTGGACCATTAACCTTACATGTAAAGATTATGTTAGTAATTAAGAAACCTAACAAAGGTGTTACCAAGGAACCTTTGGGAGTGCCTTTTTTGTTTTTCAAGATGGACCCAAAAAAGTGGAGGAAGATATTGTTCTTTTGTGCCCTCCTACCTGTGAGAGATATTTGTAGTCCTATGTGAATGAGCTTATCCCTCCACAACCAGGTGCATATACAAGTGTACATATTTTGACTGCCAAGAATTGGAAATGAAAAGACCTGGAGTCTATGCTAGGAAGCTGAGATATTTTGGTATTGCATTGGTTTTTATGGTAACTAGGTTTTGCATGCAATTAAAAATCCTTATTTCTTGTTCTAGGGCTTCCCTTAGTTAATGGTTATTATAAACCTATTAATTCATCTGTTTTAACCATTAAAACCTGTTTTGTTTTTCGCTTTGTGTAAGAGTTGTTACTTTAATGTAAAACCAATTCTGTCAAATGCATTACTGTGTTTTTAAAATTAGAATCAAAGATAGGAAGGAAATAGCCATCATTTGTTCTGTGTGTGACTAGTTAACCTTTTATGGAGTAGCTCAGTTAAGCCCAGGTTCTTTAGTTTCTTTGTATAGAATTCCAAATTACCAGAATTCTGTAATTCCAGCTTCCTAATAGTGTGAGCAAATGACCCCTCCCTTTCTCCTGTACCTCATTCTAAAAATTACCTCCAGACTTTCATCTTCCCATCTCTTTATGTGTGTACCTGCATGTGAGTGTGGAGATTGTGGTACATGTATAGAAAGATACATATCTTTGTGCACTCCTTTATTCAAATTAGGTACTCATAGTTACTATATAGTTGACATTTCAAAACAATTTGTAGTCCAAGGAAAAGTATAAAAAACAACATACTGTGCCTGACTCATATAAAATTATCCTGCCCTGGACCTTCCCAGTTGTACTTATTTTATACTAGTGGTTCCCAGATCAGGATCTCAACTAATGAGGTTCTTAGACCTGTTCTCAGTATTTTAAAAATCTATTGTGTATGTTTTCACTGCATGTACAGTGAAACACATTTCTTTGCTTTTTATTGAAGTCACATCAGTTTCATGTATGGTTATCTTCCATAACAGAAGCACTGGCTGCTGTTGACCTCATAGTAGTTTGAGGCTATGGTTGTATGAAGTATTCCTACATAATTCTTAATATCCTTGGACATGAATCTGGAATTTATAGAAATTTCATAATTTTAAAATCCTTGGACAACTCAGAACTCCAGTAACAGTGAACAGTTCTTGACTGCATATACAAATCATTGCTTATAAAAAACATAGAACCCTAAAAATTCATTTTTTTAAAATTATACTTTAAGTTCTGGGATACATGTGCAGAATGTGCAGGTTTGTTACATAGGTATACATGTGCCATGGTGTCATTCTGCATGGTGCCGTTGCAGAAATTTTCTTCCATTCTGTAGGTTGCATGTTCACTCTGATGCTAATTTCTTTTGCTGTGCAGAAGCTCTTTAGTTTAGTTAGATCCTGTTCATCAATTTTGGCCTTTGTGGCTTTAGTGTTTTAGTTAACTTTGGTGTTTTAGTCATGAAGTCTTTGCCCATGCCTATGTTCTGAATGGTATTGCCTAGGTTTTCTTCTAGGGTTTTTATGGTTTTAGGTTTTACATTTAAATCTTTATTCCATCTTGAGCTAATTTTTCTATAAGGTGTAAGGAAGGGGTCCAGTTTCCGCTTTCTGCATATGGCTAGCTGGTTTTCCCAGGACCATTTATTAAATAGGGAATCCTTTCCCCATTGCTTGTTTTTGTCAGGTTTGTCAAAGATCAGATGGTTGTAGATGTGTGGTGTTATTTCTGAGGCCTCTGTTCTGTTCCATTGGTCTATATATCTGTTTTGGTACAAGTACCATGCTGTTTTGGTTACTGTAGCCTTGTAGTATAGTTTGAAGTCAGGTAGTGTGATGCCTCCAGCTTTGTTCTTTTTGCTTAGGGTTGTCTTGGCTATGTGGGTTCTTTTTTGGTTCCATGTGAAATTTAAAGTAGTTTTTTTCTAGTTCTGTGAAAAAAGTCAGTGGTAGCTTAATGGGAATAGCATTGAATTTATAAATTACTTTGGGCAGTATGGCCATTTTTACGTAAAAATTCATTTTTTTAAAAAAGCAGTGCCGGGCGCGGTGGCTCACGCCTGTAATCCCAGCACTTTGGGAGGCCGAGGCGGGCGGATCACCTGAGGTCAGGAGTTTGAGACCAGCCTGACCAACATGGAGAAACCCCGTCTCTACTAAAAATACAAAATTAGCCAGGCATGGTGACACATACTTGTAATCCCAGCTACTCGGGAGGCTGAGGCAGGAGAATTGCTTGAACCTAGGAGGCTGAGGTTGCGGTGAGCCCAGATTGCACCGTTGCACTCCAGCCTGGGCAACAACAGCAAAACTCTGTCTCAAAAAATAAAAATAAAAATAAAAAAAGCAGTTAAGTGTCCATTTCTGTTTCCCAAGAAAATTATAAAAGTATGCAGAAGGCTCTAGAGAGGGAAATGAAGTATCTAGAAGAGAAGGGAAGGAAAAAGTTAAATCAAGAGGATACTTAAGATGAAGCTAAAAGATGAGACCAGGGAAGATGAATAGTATCTGAAGGCAGGGGAATTGTGAGATAACTGGTAGCTACAAATTGAACTCCTGATTGCTTGGTGAATTGGGAATGTGACAGGAGGTAAGGCTGCCCTTCTGTAAAGGCAGATCAAGAGTTGTCATGCTAGGGAGACTACTCTGCCTAAAATTCTGGGGTACTATTTTGTATTTAAGTATGCTGTGTACATTAAAAGGATACATATTTGAAGTGTTCAGCTCTTAGTTTTCACTACTAGACACCTATGTAACCAGCACTCAGCCTAAGAATAACATTACTAGTACTACAAATACTTCCCTTGTGCAACTTTCCAAATATTAAACCCAAAAATCCTGTGTTCCATAGGGAGGGAAAGATTTGGGACCAGGTTTTTTGGTGGTTTGTGTTTTTTGTTTGTTTTTTTAAATTTTCACCTGGTTCTTATTAAGTGTGCAAGGACCATGGTTCTTGACCTTCCTTAGATTTGTGGATCTTAATTCTCAGAAAATTGCGTATGGAAAATATTGTGCCAGGGCCTTGTTTCTGTGTAAAAACTTCAACAGGTCTTTAAAGTAGTACAGTTGAGAGATTATGGTGCTTCAACTAAGGCAGTGGGAATGTGAGAAAGAGATGAATTTGAGAAATATTTATAAACAGTGAGATTTGGTTGCTAATTGGATGAGAAAACTAAGGAAGAGTAAAGATTCAAAGTCAGTTTGGGTTATTGGTGCTCTTATTCAATGAGACAGGGCAAAGAAAAAGTGTACCTTGTATGGAATGAGGAGATCACTAACATTTTGAATGTGTGTTAGTCTGCCTGTGAGATAGTAAAGATGTCCAGAGGCAATTGCAGATATGGATATGGTGCTCAGGAAAAAGAACTGGGCTAGAAATTGATTTAGGAATTCACCAGTGTTTAGACATGAATGGATTAAGCTTTAAGGAAAGAATACAGCAAGAAAAGAAGTCCAGAGATGGAATCCTAGGGCCTACTTTGTTTAGTGGGTAGGCAAGGTGCAAAGGAGACAGGAATAACCAGAAGTGTGGGAAACCCAACATGTAGTGATAACTTCTGTTGGAAAGTGATCTAGAAGCGTGCTGCAGAGAGGCTGAGGAAGGGTTGAAGAGTGTCTTTTGGATTTGATAATTAGTCATTAATGGGTTTCCGTAAGAACAGCTTCTGCAGTTAGGAAGAGCCAGTTTTCAGGTGGCTAAATGGTGTCTGGAGAGTAGATCATCAGCTCCCAAATACGGTCAATTCTTAAAAATTATTCTACATTCAAGTAGCAAAAATAATGATAATATAATATCCTTGTTTAAAAAAAATTGATTATTAGAGACCTTTGTTCTGAAAGTATGCTCTTTTCTAAAAAAAAAAATTAAGTCTTTTTTTTAAATAATACTGATTTGGGAGGATAGTCTGTTACATTTGTGTCTTTACTTAAAAAAAATGGCAACCCTTTATTGGTTATTCTTTTTACTTGCTTAATTTTACTGTTCTATAAAGTTAGAGAATAAAAGTAGATTACTTGTCTGTGAGTATAAAGAGGGCTGTAGATGGAGATTAAAGAAAAATTTGAGTGGATAGCCAGTTGAGGGATAGGTTGAAGATAGAGGAGAACAGAAAGAAAGTTGATTAAGTTATTAGATATGCTGAAATGAGTACTAATAGTTACGGAAAGATTTTCTTCAGGGACCTTCTTCAACTTGGGAGAAAATGAAAGAGGACAAATTTGGTGTCTGGTTGGGTGAGGGGAAAATCGAATTCACTTGAGATGACCCATTAAAAAAATAATAATCAAATCCATGTTTTGAGGATCAGGGAAGGAAGATGGGTGGACATGGTTAGGGGTAGAGTTAGGTGTCTTGTCAATAATAAAGGTTTGAAGGAGCAGCTGGAGATAGTTGGGATTTTATTTAGAGCCCAGCCGAAGTAAAACTTTTAAAAATTATTTTATATTTTTTACTCCTATGGCATCATAAGAAGTAAAACTATGAACTTAATGAAATTACTCATATTTCTTCTGGGTATTAACATATGAGACAATTTTGAAAGAAAATTGAGCTTAAAGTAGATGAAGCAAATTATTGATTAGATAAAATTTTAAAATGAGCAGGTAAAAGGGGTCTTTGGTGGCAAAAAGAAAAACAGGCAAAAATATTCTATTTCTCTGTAATTTTGATGAGTGAGGCATTTCACATTCATCTGTCTTCCTAAAGGAGGATGTCATCAGCAAATCTAGGGGCACACAAAATACACCTAGTTGAGCACAGTGCTTGCAGAATAAATTTCAACTCCTTTTTTGAAAACAGTCTAGTCCAGGTATTCCAATCATTTTTTTAAAGTTGCTGTTCCCAGTCAGTATTTGATACATTTGACATTATTCTCCCTCATTCAAAAGTGTTTTGTGGCCCCAGGTGGGTAGTAGCGGTGGGTTGATTGGTTTCTTTAAAATTAAGTCCATCTATAACCATAATGCACAAATAGAAGAGAGACACATTTGCTTTACTGCACAAGTGGGACAAGATCAATTAACATGTATTTAAAAAATTTAAAAATACCTGCTAGGTGTTATGTTAGGTTGATAGTTGCTTCAAGCAGCCCTTTATAATCAAGGAGACTTGAAGACTTGAGGAATGCATAGTAAGCCACATGTGTTACATGAGACGGGGGAAAAAATCACCCAGCTTTCCAAAACACTGAGTTTTGGTTGTGTGATTTCATTCACACAAATAAAACATGGTGTGTGTGTCTTCCCTGTGTTGTTGCCTATCTGGGAGCCATGCTCTAAGAACAGGTTTCTCATGTTAGTCCACTGGCTGAGGTAAATCCTCACATTACATGACAGTCATTGTGTCCCTGCAACCCAGAAGTGCACTCTGAACAGGACAGAGTAACAGAGCAGGAGAAGGAAAAGTTGTACATAGCTGCAGAAGGCTGCCTTGACCTTGATTATCTTAGGAGGGCAGAATACATTTCTCTGACACCTGAGACCCTGGGCTACTGCCTAGCCCTGGCTGTTCTGAACTGCTCAAAGAATTAGTGCTATGTTTAGAAAATGCCCTATTTTTCTTTTTTTAAAATTATTATTATACTTTAAGTTCTAGGATACATGTGCACAATGTGCAGGTTTGTTACATATGTATACATGTGCCATGTTGGTGTGCTGCACCCATTAACTCATCATTTACATTAGGTATATCTCCTAATGCTATCCCTCCCCCCTCCCCCGAGGGCCCTGAACAGGCCCCAGTGTGTGATGTTCCCCTTTCTGTGTCCATGTGTTCTCATTGTTCAATTCTCACATAGGAGTGGGAACATGGGGTGTTTGGTTTTTTGTCCTTGAGAAAGTTTGCTGAGAATGATGGTTTCCAGCTTCACCCATGTCCCTACAAAGGACATGAACTCATCCTTTTTTATGGCTGCATAGTATTCCATGGTGTATGTGTGCCACATTTTCTTAATCCAGTCTATCACTGATGGACATTTGGGTTGGTTCCAAGTCTTTGCTATTGTGAATAATGCCGCAATAAACATATGTGTGCATGTGTCTTTATAGCAGCATGATTTATAATCCTTTGGGTATATACCCAGTAATGGGATGGCTGGGTCAAATGGTATTTCTAGTTCTAGATCCTTGAGGAATCACCACACTGTCTTCCACAATGGTCGAACTAGTTTACAGTCCCACCAACAGTGTAAAAGTGTTCCTATTTCTCCACATCCTCTCCAGCACCTGTTGTTTCCTGACTTTTTAATTATTGGCGTTCTAACTGGTGTGAGATGGTATCTCATTGTGGTTTTGATTTGCATTTCTCTGATGGCCAGTGACGATGAGCATTTTTTCATGTGTCTTTTGGTTGCATAAATGTCTTCTTTTGAGAAGTGTCTGTTCATATCCTTCACCCACTTGTCGATGGGGTTGTTTGTTTTTTTCTTGTAAGTTTGTTTCTTTGTAGATTCTGGATATTAGCCCTTTGTCAGATGAGTAGATTGCAAAAATTTTCTCCCATTCTGTAGGTTGCCTGTTCACTCTGATGGTAGTTTCTGTTGCTGTGCAGAAGTTCTTTAGTTTAATTAGATTGAAAATGCCCTATTTTTCATCTGCCACACTACTCAGCCCGGCATGTATGTAAGTCTTTTTGAGAACTAGGTAAAGAATTTTGAGCTTTCATTTGTCCCAAGCACTTGCCTATCAGGTTGCAATGAAACAGACTTTATTAAGATGGTAAATGGCTATGCTACATACAAGGAATTGTTTGTTGTTTTCTCTAGTCTAAAGATGTCATGTCTACTCACCTACCCCACCAACAAAAGGCCAGGTGCTACATTGGATTGCTATTATAGACACTTAGCTGGCTCCTGGTTCCCTCCTGATCCTCTACATTCTAGAAAGTAATTTTCAGCACTGCTGTTATGTTATTCTTTCCTTAAATGTCATCCACAGTTCCCTATTTCTCATCACTTCAAGGCAAGACTTTCTAAAGTATCTCTGCCCATCCATGTGCCGCTCCATTATGGGAAATCAGCCTCACCATTCCAGGTTGATTTCCCATAATTCTCTCAACACATAGTTTGTACTCTAGTAAGGACGCACAATTCATGTTCATTCTCATGAGCCTTTACCTTTCTTCAAGAGCCAGCTGACAGGGAAAACTAATATTTATTCCCTACTTATGTATCTGGCACTGTATATAAAATATTGCCATCAAAACAAGCCTCTTTTACAGATGTGAAGACTGAGGCTCAGAGAGACTATGTTTCCCAAGATCATATAACTAATAATAAACTGCCTTCATCTAATCCTCCCTCTTCCATAAAATGTTCTTTCCCTTTTAATCTCAGCATCTAGCCTGTGCCACTGCAATTTAGCACATTATTGTGTACCATTTTCTTTGTTTTCTAACTGCATGCTTGTCTTCCTCATTTCCATGGTAAGCATAGAAGGACTATGTAGTATCTTTACAGTGCTGAGCATACAGTAGGTGCTGCAACAGTACTTGTCTGATTTTTATATATGTTATACATATTGATGCCCAGTACTGAGTGCTTTAGATTATTTCAAGAGGCTTAGACTGCTTTCCAGCCAGAATACCATGTTTATATGAGCAGCAGTAAAAGGGCTGTGACTCGCTGTGTTGAGCTTTGCATCACTTTTCTCTCTTAATTCATCCTGTCTTCAAAATGGGCTTTGGGATTGGTAGCATTGCATGAGCCCTCCAGGCTGCATTGAGCATGGGCAATTTATCTTTTACTCTAGAAATGTGGCAGATATTGTTCCAAGGGCAGGTTCACAATTCTTTATCTGAAAGCCTTGAGGCCATATGTGCTTTGGAAATCAGAATTTTGTCAGATTTTAGAGAGTAAATATATTGCTTATACAATATATTGTATGTATCGTATAACTCCCTCTGCAGGGTCTCAGGAAGCACCTGAAATCAAGCACATTAATATTGCTGCATCTCATCAAATGGAGTAAAGATGACAGATAGGTTCAGGTCAGGTTTTGCCACCAAATAATTTACTAAAACTTATGAGAAAACTTTTGGTCTTCAGAGTTTTTAGATTTCAGAATTGTGAATAAGGGATTGTGAACTTGTTATTGAGATGTATTAACTCATTTATTCTTACAACAATATGTGATCATGTACTTTTTGAAGTGATGAAGAAACTGAATGACAGAAAGGTATAATGTGTCCAAGGTCACATGGCTAGTAAGTGACAGGGCCAGCATTTGAATCTATGCTGTCTGACTCCAGAACCTGTGCTTTGAAGAACCCTGAGTACTCCCACCCAACAGGACTTTGTAAATCACACTAGCCTAAATCTCACCACCAACTGGTTATGTGACCTTGGAAAACTTCCTTAGCACGCTGGACCCCAGTTTTCTCCTCTGTCACTGTGAGTGACATCTAGACGGCAGCTGGAGTCTTTCATTCTAGCAGGGCTAAATCAGATGATCTGGAAATCCCATTTCTGCTTTGCCTAAAGCTCACTCCAAGATTGCTGCAAGTTTCTAGAGCTTATCTTCTCACTGTCACAGTTGTTTTTTGCTTCTCCTAAATTAATTCACATTATGAATCATCTCAGTATATTGTTTTTATAAAGCATGCTGTAGACTCAAATGAGAAACTCAGTTCTTCCTCACAAGAAGACAGTATCTTTAGATTGCTTAATAATAGTTCTCCTCCTTCTCAAAAGCCCGTCACCTCCCCACAATTACATATTGCCCTAGCTTCTTTCCTGCCTCCTCCTTTTCCTTCCTTTCTCATTTCTTCTTCTCTTCCCTCATTTTCTTGCCCATTCCCTTCCTTCTTCCCTCTTCCCTCTTCAGAGAAAAAACAAATGCCTCTTTTTATTCTTTCCACAACTTAGTCATTTGTGTGTGTGTGTGTGTGTGGCCTTGGCTCTTGATAGCTTCAAAATGTCATCTTCTCCCAGTGACTTATGAACGTATTTTCTTACACACAGGCAGTATCCTCTCTCTGAGTTCCTTTCCTTTTTGTTCTCCTGTAATGTCCAACCTAAATGCCATCTCTCCCTTTCCTACACCCAGACATCTGATTCTACACCCTGACTCTCCACCCCACTTACCAACCCCCAGTCAATGGTTTGTGTGTTTCTTGCTTAGCTATTTAAGCTTAATTGTCTGGTGTGCCCTAAAGCTGAAATTTCTCTATTTTTCATGTCTAGTACCAGGTTTTAGTTTTAGTAGGTGTTTAATAACTACTAAAATAAATCTGACAAAGTAACCAAAGCTGGGAAGTCACTAAATACTCACTTAGTAATCACAGTGAAATTAAACTCTGTAGCCTTATAAAACACTTGTCTGCATATTACCCTGAAAGGAGGAAATTACTGGAATTAAGATTTCAAAGACAACAGTAGTCCTTTAATAGGGAAAATATATCAGATGACAGCCAGGAAAATGCATTATATAAATCCTCATTCCCAGTAAAATGTAATTCAGCCTTGAGCAAAATATATAAGTAACTCATCCTTGATTATAAATTCATGGTTAACTGATAAGAATCTAAGAGGTTTCTTTAGATACCTCTTAAAATATCTAAAGAATTCAGCGATGCTGAGTAAGATCTGGATAAAAACTATCTGGCAGAAAAGCTTTGTCTCACAAGGTGTTACCTACCTGCTTTTAGGACAGCTTGGCACATAGTAGGAGATGAAGTGCTTGATGATTGACTGAAATGTACAAGGAGAAATGTACAAGACCTACACCACGGGTGGCAGAGGTACTGAACACAGCCTGTCACCTTGCCCTGTAAGATCTCTGGCTGTGTATCCATTTTTTGGGCGAGAGACCTGAGTTCAGAAGACCTGAATTTTAATCTCTCAGCTCTGCCATAAATGTGTGACCCTCAGTAAGTAATTTTACTTCTCTGGACTTGGTTTTATCATCTGTAAAATGAAAACCGTGGGCTTAATAGATCTCTAATATAGGCTTGAGTTGCTTGTATGAATGTAGTTGTTTTTAGAAAAGTAATGACAAGTACATGGAAATAAACATTCAAATACTGTAGAGGGCAGGTAATAAGGAAATGTCATCTTTCCTGTGCCCCGACTCCCAGGTCTTAGAGTAAGCCCCTTTGGCTAATTCTGTCTTATTCCTCTAAATAATATGTTAAGCCTCTGTTTCTTCATTTGTAAATCTACACAATACCATTTGTCTTTGTATTATTCCAGGTAAGAAATTTAGCATACTACCATCAATATTTTAATTTTAGATATATATTTTTATGATTTACATCCATTTCTTTTATTACTTAAATAGAATTAAAGCACTATTTCTTAACCCATCAGTTTTAAGTAGTATTCTTGACTCTCTTTGCTTTCCTCCACTTCTCCTCCCCCTTATATTTCCCAGCTTCTGTCAGTTAAATCATCACTTTTATATTGTCCAAAGTTATAATATTTAAATTCCCTTTTGTAACTCTGGTTGTCTTAAGTGCTGTAACTATAGGTTAATTCTGAAAATTGAAAGTCAATACAGTATCATTATGTGAATATTATTTACTGCAAAACTACGAAATGTGCCTGGACGTGCAGATGACAAGGTAGTCCTGTTTCACCAAACCTGGGCCACTTGAAGAAGAATGCTCCAAGCATTGAAGTCACATTAATTCTCTTATTATACTCCACAAGTTGCTCAAAATCATTCTACATTTTTAGCTGGCTTCATATTGTGAATGGCTTTAATTTTCAAACACCCTCAAACTTGAAATTTAGATTGGTAGTTCTCAAACTTGACTGTACATTGGAATCATTGAGGGAGCTTTAAGAAATCTAATAGTTAGAGGATCCCAGGTCTAGGGTTTCTGATTTAATTGAGCTGGGGTGTGGCCTGAGCCTCTCAGTTTTTAAAATTTTGTGGCTTGATTCCAATGAATAGTCAGAGTTGAAGACCTTTACTGTTGAAACCCAGTCATGTCTAGTAGAGTCAAAAGTAATGAAATACACTGAGTCTTTGGACAACAAGAGCAGAAAAGTGAAACCTGATAGCAGCCAAAGGTTTATAGAATATGTATTTCTTTTTTGGTTGCAGCTACCTCCTTCCCAACCTACCACTGCTAAGACTGTTTCATAAGATGCACTTCTCTACACTCAGCTAATGAGGTGTTTCAATCAGCAGTTGTTCTTTGGATAAGGAGCCGATATTGTTTTAAAGCCTATTATTTTCTTGGGTGGGTATTCTGGAGCACGGGGAGCTGAAAGTGTTGCAAGGAAACTGCTGTGTGAAATTTGATCAGGTCCTTGGTATTCATTTTTATGTTTCAATAACTGATTTATTTTTCCCCCTTGTACTTAAGATTTAACATGTGTTGTATTTCCAGCAGTTCAAATCTAATTGTGTTGAATTTCTAGGATTGGAGGAAAAGTTGCTCCCTTTCAGCCCTCCTACTAGAAGCACTGGAGCTAGGCTGGCAGGCATTGGACCCTAGTAGGTATAGCAGGCTGTGAAGAGCGACTGGGTGGAAGCAGCCCCAGAAGAACCCGTGTGAACGTACTGTCCTTTGGCCGCCTGGCAGTTAGCCTAGAAGACAAATATGAGAGAGGAGACCGGTTAGAGTAAATGTGACCCCACCTTGACCCTGTCTACTTCTCATGGGAAACCAGCCAAACCTTCACTCAGATTTTCTTCTTTTTACAGCAATGTTGCTGAATATTGCCGCTGATACCATCCCCTTCTATAAAGTGTCTCCCCTTTTTATCCCAGTTTTCTGAGCATTTCTTTGGTAAGCTTGAGGTTTCTGTCAGTTACTGGGGAAATCTCTGTTCAGTACCAACAATATTGTGGCAACAGTACTGGCAACTAAAGTTGAGAAATTTCTCACTAGTATAGTACACTATACCAAAAGAAAAACATGTTTATTTTAAAAATATTTCCATTTTCTACCTATATTGGTCTAGAAGAATATGTAATTTTTATTTAGTTGTTATAGTATCATTTGCTTTCCTGTATACATTCCAGTTAAAGATAAATTCAGAATTATGAAACTTATGACAATATTTGAATGTCACTCAGTGGTATCACTTCTTCCAGTCAGTGTTGCTATTGTCTGTTCTCTCCAGGACTTATTTCTACATTTTACATCAATGGTTCTCCAACTGTGTTTCATGGTCTACCAGGATCCCTTAGGAACATGATAGAAATAGAAATTCCCTGGCCTTGCCCCAGACCTACTGAATTAGAAACTCAGTGGGTGAGACCCGTAATCTGCATTTTTAACAAGTGCTTCAAGTGGAGGTAGGGGAAATGAAAAGAGGTTGGTAATGGGTACAAAAATACAGTTAGACAGAAGGAATAAATTCTAGTGTTTGATAGAACAGTAAGGTGATTATAGTTAACAATGATTTATTACATATTTTAAAATAGCTGGAAGAGAAGATTTGGAATGTTCCAAACCCAAAGAAATAATAAATATTTGGAGTGAATACCCTAATTATCCTGATTTGATCATTATACATTATATGCATTTATAAAATATCACAGATACCCCGCAAATCTATACAATTATTATGTGTAAATATAAAAGATCACAACAACAAAACCAAGTCCTTCAGGTGATTCAGATCCACACTAGAGCTTGGGAAGCACCATCCTTGATGATAAACTCAGCTTCCCTTCTTCTGTGTGGATGTCCCTTATGACCTGCGCTTTCACAATCCTTCCATCACGTGAGCTAGGTCTCCTCAGTCCATCAGCCACGCAGCAGCACCGCTGCACCCTGCTTTCCACAGTCAAGGTAAAGCACTACTTTGAAAATCTCATACCTCTCTTACGCCTGTGAGATGATGATTTAGCTTCCCTGGGGCCTTCCTTCCCTTTAGGGCCTCATCACCACACTTCTGACTACTCTTGATTCCTTGCCTAGCTTCCTCTATGGTCAACAAGCTAACAGGGGCTATCGCTAAAATTTGTCACTCTTCTATCTTCCTATTAAACTTTCACTCTTCTACCCCACTATTTTGCATTCTGAATCTTCCTGCATGCTTTAGACAGCTGTTAGGAAAACTCAGGAATGAAGCTACCACACACTCACTCTTATTTCAGCTGCCCCTTACCTGATGCTTGGCTATGTCTGGCCATAATGTCCCATCAATTTCCTAGCAAGTTCCTTTAACTGCTTTTCTACCCTTTCCAACTGTCAGTATTGAAATTTCCATTTCTTCATCATTCTCAGCAGATACCCTCAACTGTAATCAGTCATCAACTGCTACATCTCTTGACTTATATAGAGCTGATTCCAACCGTATTCTCTTTTCTGCCTCTTCCCTCCTTTTTGTCTTACACCAGCTGTGCCACCTATGCTTAATATTGAGTCTCATGCAGTCCCGCTCCTCTAAGTTCTTCTCCACTCAATTATCCCCACTCTCCTCATCTTTACTGTCTCCTCTGGCTCCTTTTTCTTTACATTTAAACATGCCAAGCTCTCTCCTATTTGGCTAAACTCCAAGCTTCCTGGAGGACATAGCTATGTCTCATTTGTTCACCCCATAAAGGGTATTTGAAAAATTTTGTTTATTATTTGAATAAAAACTTTGTTGGTCCCCATTTCTCCTGGCAACCTTTCTGGGTCTTTTTCTGAAAAACTTCTTGAATGGGCACCTTTCCTTTCCTCTTTATTGAAACTGTTTCAGTGAGGGTCACTGATATGCTCCTAAATGCCAATCTCAGGGTCTTTTCTTGGCCTTTGTTTTGAATCTCTCTATAGCATGTTATAATTGGCCCTTTGAAATTGTTTACTTGGCTGGGTGTGGTGGCTCATGTTTGTAATCTCAGCACTTTGGGAGGTTGAGGTGGGCAGATCACCTGAGGTCAGGAGTTTGAGACCAGCCTCGCCAAAATGGTGAAACCCCGTCTTTACTAAAAAATGCAGAAATTAGCCAGGTATGGTGGCGCATGCCTCTAGTCCCAGCTACTTGGGAGGCTGAGGCAGAAGAATTGCTTGAATCCAGGAGTTGGAGGTTGCAGTGAGCCGAGATTGTGCCACTGTACTCCAGCCTGGGTGACAGAGTAACACTCCATCTCAAAACAAACAAACAAATAAACATGAAAGAAAGAAATTCTTCACTCTTTATTCCCAGAATGCTTGGTTCACCCTACAATATAATCACTGCTTTTCTTGGTTGCTTCTTTTCTTCATCTTCCCAAAATAAAAAGTATCTTAGATTCAGTTCTTGGTCCTCTTATCTCCTTCCCTCTGAAGTGTTTCTGTTGAAATTGTCCTTCACTCTCCTGTCATCAACTATACTCCTAGTGTGGATAATTCAAAATTCTCTCTAGCCTCAATCCTCATACTGACCTCTACTGCCACATTTTCAAATGCCTAATAGACACTATCTGTAGATACCTTCTTGGCCCAAAGAAAACAATGCTTCTCCGTGTTGGAAAGTCAAGCCCCAAATGTGAACATCATCAAGTAAATAAGAGGTGGCAGCATCTTACCACGGCCCGCTTCATAAAAGCCTCCTGGGTTGCCTCCTTGTTTGCAGCCTTGCCACCCCAGGCAGCCAGTGCACTGGCCTGCAGGGCCCGTCCATAAGAGAAACTTAATTTCCAGGGCTTTGGTAGAGGGCAAAGGTTGATAGCATTGAGGTTGAGAGTGGCATCCTCTTCACTCATGCCACCAGACAAAAAGCAGATGCCTGGTAGGAGAGAAGCCATTTCACTCTATTAGTCCCACCTTATGTACCCTGCTTGAGAAAGCAAGCAATGAACCTACCAGAAAAGTAATGTCTCAGTCTTTTCTCTGCTTAATTTGCCTTAAAGCAAACTGAGAAATCGGTTTGCTTTTGCTGAAGCTAGTTGGGCTAGAGATAAGTGCTTTAAATACGTAAGGAAGGCAGTGAAATGTTGAAGAAATAATGGATTGTGGGCATTTGGGCAGACTTGGGATGCTTGGTATTCTGAAGTGGGAGGAGAAGTGCTGGCTGCCTGTGAGATAACAGAGGTTTGTTTCATGAATAGAAGCAGATTTCTGGACAAACACAAAGCTTGTGGCTCTCCAAAGAATAAGGGCTAAGACCTTGAGTTAGAGAAGAAAGAAGGCCTTACCAGGAACAGCTGCAGGAACAGTACGGTGGAGAGCTGTTACGGTGGCCATAGCCACTTGTTCTGGAGTATACTTCTTGGTGCAGGCATGTCCAGCAGTCACCATGTTGGGCTTTAGCAGGGTGCCCTCCAGGTAAACATGATGGTCATTCAGGGCCTTGTAGACAGCAGCCAGGACCTGAAGGACAAGAGGTCCCACCAGGTGAAACTCAAAGCTAGTCATAGAGTCACCTGACTTTGGCACATTTACACTGCAGGGAGGCAGGATGAAGGAATTCTCATTTGTTGCTTGGCAAAAGTTTCTGAACCAACCTCCAGGCCTCATTAGACCAATGTGTTGCAATCCATAGCCACTGCGCACAACCAAACTGGCCTGTCTTCATCACCCCTAATCTAGCTTCTCATTCACTGCATGAATGACAGGCATGGCTCTGCTTCCTAGAAGCCCTTCATTCCTTCCTTTCTGTTACTCCCTTGGTCAATGTCATTCCTTATTGAGACTGCATTGCTTTAGCTATTTGGGGTCATCTAAACAGGCCTCCACTGTCCATGTTTACAGAAGCTGAGTAGTCATAGAAGCATACATTTTAGAGGTGGAAGTGCTTTTATATTGCATTTCAGTCCACATAATTTTCCAAGTAGAGAAACTAAGGTCAGGTGACATTATGACTCCTACTTTCTCACAGTGTATGAATAGAACCACCCTCTTTCAGATCTACTGTGGCTAATTTAGAAAGTCAGATGGAATAAAGTACTTTCTAATTACATCTTCTCATTTGAGCCACATGTCTTATTTTAAAATTTCTTTGTGTACATGTAATTGAATTGAAGTCAAAAGAGATAATATGACTTGCCCAAGATCCCACAAGTGGAAAAGTGGATTCTCCAACCCAAGTCTTGGTACTGCAACTCCTGTGCTTTTTCTGTATGGAGCATACCATGTGCCAAAAAGGTGAAGGGCTGTTGAGCACCTCCCTACCTTCTCAATGCTATCCATCCTAAAGGCTACTTCAGATATAACAGCTGTTTTATGTTAAGTAACACCTGTTACCTAAAGCTAAGATTTTTCAACTAGAATTGGGGCCTTCATATTTAAAACTTACCTTCTCAGTAACATACTGGCAGTGTTCCAGGTCATGGTCTCCATCAGGAATTACCTCTGGTTCAACAATAGGTACCAGTCCATTCTAAAAAGGAAAATCAAGGAAGCAAAAGTGAAGCTGTGCTCACTGTTATCCTTTCCTTAGGAGGAGATCCAACAGTTGCAATTGGTATAAATTGAAGCCATTATGGAGCAATACTACATAGATGACTTAAAGGCAGTAGAATTTTTCAGAATGAGGTAAAAAATAAATACAACCCCCTAATTACTGTATTTCTTTCTAGAGATTATTCTAGCTGCCTCAGAACCTATCTACTGCCTTTTTAGAGCATCTAAGCATAAATCATTAAGAAAGATGTCTCTAAGTTGGGTTAATGAAGAAATTCAAGCAGTGTTTAGAGTTCTAATTGGGAATCTCCAGCTGTCCACAACTCTAGTAACCCCAACATAGTACTCACAGAAGAAAATCAAACTTAACTCAGACCCAGAGACATTTTAGTATGTGTTGGAAACTTTAGCATCTGGTCACCATCCTCCAAGGAATTATTTGGATTGGAACTCGGTCAGAGCTGTCACTCTTCAGCTAGGAATCTAAGAGGATCGTGTCTTAGATGTTACGGAGTATAGACAACCAAGTTCCCTGGCCTCAAAAGCCTGATCACTTATAAGACAACTTATGGAGCTTTGACAGGGCAGCAGTTGATGGCATTATCCTTTGAACGCATAGCTTAGTTGGACTCCTACTGGCTTGTGGGACCAAATCTTTCCCTACCACAGTTGGCTGTAGCAAAAGTTGTGAAAAATGCCACTAGGATATACTGGTGAGGGAAAAGGAGGTCCATTTGTAGTTATAGTATAATTGAAAAGAAAAGCTCTGAAGAAAGCTCTAGCCTACTCTTTTTCAGCCCAAGGAGAAGACAGAGCACCTGCTGACAGATGCTGGCGTAGCGAGCCAGGGCGTTGGCGTTTTCCTGGATAGCGAGGCTGGATGGACACTGGTCGGCAATCCTCAGCACAGCACGCCACTTCCCAAAGTCAACACCATCTTTCTTGTACTGAGCACAGCGCTCTGAGAGGCCATCAAGCCCTGCAAGTCACAAAAGAGAGAAAGGCTTCTTTGTACCTTTGTACCTGATCCATGGGGCTTCTAATAAAGGGAAGGAGTTCTCCCTTTGCTTAGCTTTCAATCCACTGAGCTTGAGGATTGAAAACAGCCAAGCATATCAGCATTAATCACAACACTGAACCAGAAGACCTAGATTTAATAAATAGTGTTTTGACATACATACAATCTACTCCATATATAGAATAGAAGAAACCAATAGTTAATATGATACTCATTTTACAAATGTGGAAACTGAGGCTCCTAATGGTTAAGTGACTTTACCAAGTTTGAATTGCTCAAGAGTGACAGAGCTGGGATTCAAATTCTGCTTAGCTAACCCAATGTTGTGAGCTAATGCTTGTCTACTTGGGCAGAAGTAGCTTGCAAAATTATCTAGGTAGCATGTGATAGAACCAGGATTCAAACCCAGGTGTGTCTGACCTCAAAGTGTGGGGACTTTCCACTCTACTGCTGCTAATTTTTTTCTAAAAATAATACTTCCAGGTGCAGAGTTTAATCTTCTTTGTCCAAGGTATTGTGGTAAGAACCTTATGTACATTGTCTAAGTTAATCCCCACAACATTTCGAGAAATCCCCATTTCGAGATAGGAGAACTGAGGCTCACAATATTTCAGTGACTGGCCCAAGGTCACAGTTGTTAAATGAAGGAGCTGGTATTGAAAACCAGGTATGTGTGGCTCTAAGACCAGTGTAATAGTTATGTTTTGTTTTCTCTTGCTTCCATCTTTACTTGCCTTCATTTCTAGCGTATACTGGCATGATTCATCTCAGTGGCCAATATCCTTACCTTGAATGGTGGTTTCTTTGTTTGTTCCTGCAAGAGGAGCACCTCCTTGGTCTAACTGTGGATACAAATAATTAACAGGTGTCAGATGTCAGGAAAACACAAGCAGAACTCTTGGAACTAACTAACAGTTTGCATCTTTTACAGATCAAGGAGTTGAATTACTAAAGTGTATCAGTGCGAGGGACCCAGTTCAGTCCATAGCAGAAGGGAAGTTACCTGGAAGGTACACTGTGAGAGTGTCTACCCTAACATTTATTGAGCACCTGCATACACCAGATATTGTGTTAGTACAGGAGGTAAAGAGAATTAAGGATACATCCTGTACTCTGTACATAGCAAAGGCAAAAGTCACAAGCTCGAGAATTAGCCTAAACTGGCTCTGACCTTGCCTTGCTGTGTGGGCAAGTTGTATTACTCTTCGTAGTTCAGTTTTCTCACTTCATCTCTAAATAAGGGTAATAATTGAGTCTACTACCAGAGGTTAAGAAAATTAAATGAATTCTTGGAATGGTAAAAACTCCTATTCAATGGATACTAGTTTTCACTTTTGAGAAGTTTATACACTATTGGAAGACCTAGTTATAAGATAGAATAGTAAATGCTTCAATAATTATAATAGTTACTATTAACTGAATAATTTTGCAATATAAACTTTTTCTTTTCTTTTTTTTTTTTTTTTTTTTTTGAGACAGAGTCTCACTCTTTTTTTTGAGACAGGGTCATCCAGGCTGGAGTGCAGTGGTATGACCATAGCTCACTCCAGCTTCGACCTCCAGGGCTCAGGTGATCAATCTTTCCACCTCAGCTTCCTGAGTAGCTGGGACTACAGGCATGCACCAACACACCTGGCTAATTTTTTTTATTTTTAGTAGAGACAAGGTCTCGCTGTGTTGCTCAGTCTGGTCTCAAACTCCTGAGCTCAAGCGATCCTCTTGCCTTTGCCTTCCAAAGTGTTAGGATTATAGCCGTAAGCAACCACGTCCAGCCTAGAAACTTTTAGTCATTTCATCCCTGTAAGAACATCATGAGGTAGATTCCCATTTTAAGAAATGAGATTGAGATGCAAAGAGATTAAGAACGTGTAGAAAATTTGAGTGAAAGAAGACGGCATTGGAGGAAAACTCTAGAAGAGGATCTTGTTCTCTGTGGGAAGATGACGATGGAAAAGGGTGAGAAGAGAAATATGATGAGGAGAATGTTTAGAGTGTTGGCCCCGTCCTTGCCAGTGTGCTTGGAGTTTGCCTAGGACAAAGCAGAGGTGAGGTGTGAATGGAGGTGTTCACCTTGATTCCCACCACGATCCCCTTTTCCTTGAGGATGTTTCTGAACAGCTTTCCCTGGCTGTCCTTCTGGTAGAGGGTCTCGTGGAAAAGGATCACACCCCCGATGCTCTGGTTGATGGAACTGTCCACAGAGAAGAGGATTTCTCGGAACTGCCGGCGATTCTCTTCAGTGTTTTCCACCTTGATCCTCTGCAGGCGGTTCCCCATGGTACCTATGGTAGGAGGGCCAAGGGCAGCATAAGGAGCAAGCCAGGGCTTTCCTGTCACCCTTCTCCACATCATCTCAGAGACCCTCACCACGGTGGAAAGCAAGACTCCCTTTGTTTTTTCAGATAGTCAAAGCTCCTGCCTCAATTTTTGGTGTTCCAGGGAGAAGACCCTGGTTGCTATCAGGTGACTGGTTAGAGAGTGTGTGGGCTGGGCATGTAGAGGTCAGGGTGGAAACCACCATCAGGTCCAGGTGGATATGGAAGGCACCCAGGCCTCTCTAGCCTCCCTGATCCAGTTCTCAGTCTCGCTGGATGTACATGCAGAAGGAGGGATGGGGCATGCTCTTGATTCTCAGGGTTCTGTCATTTTATGGCAGGCTGTGCAACTCTGCCACAGCTCTCCCTTGTGCCATCCTGAGGTTCTCCTATCCATAAGCCCTGTCCTATTCCAGATGCAGATACTTTCCTGCCCTTCCTGACTCAACTGAATTTAAACTGACTTTAAACTGACTTCTCACTAGTAGCAGATGCCTGTGTATCTGACCTTACGCTAGTTACTAAGTTTCTGGCCTTACTACAAGGCTGGATTCAGAAGACCCCTGGCTTAAAATGAAGGGCTTGAGCCTCTTTCCTTGGCTTTCAGGAATGTGCCTACTACTTACAGGACTCAAAAGCTCTATGCTTACTGAGTCTTCTGCTCCTACTCCTGTGTACGTAAGCCTTTACTTCCATAAAGAATATGATTATCAAGTTGTTTTTGCTAAGTGTAGAAAAAAATAATATGTTGTTATATGATGGGACTGCTTTTTACACTCACCTACAGATTCATCTGCAGCCAGGATCCCCTTCCCATTGGCAACAATGCTCTGGGCAATTTCTGAGAGCTCCTTCTTCTGCTCCTGGGTGAGGGCTGGAAATCGGTGGGCCATGGTGACAGGTCTGGAAAAGAGTGTGCGAGAGTTGTGCACAGAACCATGGGTGGCTCAGATGGATGCATGATCAAGACAGTTGGGGGTGCAGACATGCTGTGCAGACCTTTGTGACACCTCTGACCCATTTCCCCAGGTGGATAAACAAATGAGGTGTGTTTTTCCCCCATCATTTATTAGTTGCAATTAGCTGCAATGAATGAAGGTGGGTTACTGAATGTTCGTGGTGATCCTAGACAGAATACTTTCCAGCAGACCTTTGGAATCACTAATCAAAACACTGAACCAGCTAATTAGTGACCCACTAAAATATGACTAATAGAGGGGACTGCAGTAATGGACTGTCTCTCTATTCTGTGGACTCCTGGTGCCACTGGGTTTCCTTAATGGCTTGAGGCCAGGACAATGACACTCTTGACCTCTGCAGTTATCGTCCACTTTGCTCTGTTAGTCTGTATTTCCAACAGATTATTCTCCAGGCAACAAACTTGAAAGGAGAAATCTATACATAGTCTTAAAGCTAACTTCCACTTGGCCTCGGGCTACAGAGGGTTGGGTGCAAGTTTCCTTTTCCTTATATTCAACCCTCTAGAGAGGATGTTTCCTAAGTGCCTTTGGGCTCAGGTTTCTCACTATCTATGAGGATGCTAAAGTTGTATGGCAGTCCCTGCTCCAGCTTCACTGCTTTAGCAAGGGGAGACTCTGGCTTGAAAACCCCCTAACCAAGCAGCCTCCACAGTGGTGGTGCTCCGAAGGAGATCGTTGCCCCTGTTCGGCTGCCACTTTGGGTTAATCTTGAAAATGCAAGCTCAAAGAGCCCTCACTTTGGGTGTTACAAAGAGTGCTTTTTGCATAGGTTGGGATACCAAAGAAAAAATGGTAATGAACATTATCTTGGGTAACTTCCTATCCAATGCCGGGGTCTCCTCCTTTCTCTAATCTTCTCTCCCTCCAATACATTCAGCACAGGGTAGATGCTCCATGTCTACATATTACTTCCTGGAAGCCCAGGGACACCTCAGGTCTCATTTGATCCACTGGCAATGAGGTAATTATAGCAGGTATTATCTTCATTAATTAATGAGCAAGCTAAGATGTAGAGAAGCTAACTGACTTGTTCAAGGTCCCAGCTAGGAGGAAACAGAGTCCCTATCCAGTCCTATCCTCATGACAAATATATTTCTCCACATTTTCTGCATCCCTTCGGGGTAGGCTGTCAGTACTCTGTCCCTTGATATAAAAAGTCAGTGGCCACTGAGCTAATTCATGAGAAGGTATAACTGATGACCTCATTGTTGCCTCTCCATTTCAACAGAGGTTCTTGTCTTACCCCAAAAGAATGAAACTGCAATGCTGTTACTGGGGTAATAGGACAAGCTAGTGGGCAATAATTTCTAGAGAAGATGACCTTCCAAGGCCCATTACGTCCCAGCCACCAGCAGAGCATGTTTGCCCTGTTTATATATTAGCTGTAATATTGGAGTCAAAGATTTTTAGCTTTGGACCTGGCCTCCAGATCATCATGCTGAAAAAAGCCAACGTGGGGGTGATCTTCAGAGCAAGGTGCAAACTTTCTCTCTCAGTTTAGGCATTTGCACAAAGGAGTTGACAATTACCAAAAAAGAAAGATGTTTTCTTAATGAAACAAAAGAGAAAATCAGCCCAATAATAATAATAACAACAAGTGATCATGTATTATCAAGCAGTCTGCTAATGGCTTTACATGCAGTATATGATTTTTCTTCAAAATAATCCCAGAAAGTGGTTGGGCTCTTTTTCCCTCCCATTTAATAGATTAGGAAAGAATATAAGAGAGTGTAAATTATTTATCCATGGACAAGTAGCTAATAAGGCATCAAGTTGAGATAAGGGGTAGTACTCCTTTCCATTCAAGGGAAAGAGTGAGCTTGATGAAAAAAAATGGCCTTTGGATGACTCCTAATGTCCTTGATGACACCCCAGAGTACCTTAGGCTGTGGGTGATTACACCATGGACATTACTTATTCGTAAACATCTGACACATTTATGTAGAGGTTTGCTGATAGTAGATCAGACAGACCTAGGTTTAAGAACCAGCTCTGCCTAATCTAGCTGGAACCTCAGACAAGTCAGGCAGCTTCCTGAGTCTCAGTTTACGATGGATTAAATGGTGATAATAACTGTTCTGGTTGTCTCTTTGCCAGGTAACTCAAATGCCATCTGTGAGCACCCTGCTCATTGTAGTTGCTCAAAATATATTTGCTAAATTGCATGATAAACATGAAGATGCTTTACAAAGCACTATAAAATGCAATGTATTACTAATTCTTTTTAATGAAAAAAATTACCTAAGGGACCTCCATTTCTCTATTTACTGCCTATTTCCAAACTATTTTCTTCAATCTGGGTATGCTGACTCAACCAGAATAACAGTGAAAAGGTCAATTCAAACTAATACTGTTTACAGGGAGTTAAACTTCTACAGCGGGATTAAAGGTCTGTACCACGTTAGCACAAATGTCACCTCTCTGTTAATCATAAAACAGGGTCACAGGCCAATGTTCACCACAGGGAGACAGGAGGCCAGCCTGGGATGGGTAATGATACAGAAGGATTTCCGTACTCCTAAGCCTCTGCTCTCTCAGATCTCAAGCCAACTTTTTTCAGTGTGATGGAAAGTTGTTCACATTATATTATTAAATGAAAAACAAGTTTCAGAGAAGTATACAATATATACTATCCTCCTATTTTTTAATTAAAAGATGATATATACCCATACTGTTTTTGTGTCTATATAAACAAAAAGTAACAACTCTGGAGTTACCTCTGAAGAATGGGGTAGGGTGGAGAGATTCTCACATTTCTTTTCTTTTTCTTTCTTTCTTTTTTGTTTTCTGAGTCAGGGTCTTGCTCTGTTGCCTAGCCTGGAGTGCATTGGCACAATCATGACTCACCGAAGCCTCGTCCTCCTGGGCTCAAGTGATCTTCCCACCTCAGACACCAAGCAGCTGAAACTACAGGCGCCTGCCACCATGCCCAGCTATTTTTTTTATTTTTGGTATAAACAAAGTCTTGCTATGTTGCCCAGGCTTGTCTTGAACTCCTGAGTTCACGCGATCCTCCCACCTTGGCCTCGCAAAGTGCTGGGATTACAGGCGTGAACCACTGCACCCGGCCACATTTCATTTTACACATTCTTTATCACACACTTTATTACATATGTGTAACAAGTGTGTATATAAATCTGGAGGAAAGTTGTATTAACAACAGAAGGTAGCCACAGAAAAACAGAGCTACAAATGACCTCAGATATACTTGCATCAACCCAGTCACTTTAGAGATGAGGAAACTAAAGCCAGAGAGACTATGTCTGATGTGCCTTCTAAGTTGTGATGTTCTAGGATTGCAAGTTACGTCCTATTGGCTTAAGACTTAGAATTCTATTTCTAATCCTTTGGCAAAATAGCAGGTAGAATCCTATGGTATGGTTCTTTCTGCCTTCCTTGAAGACGTTCTGTGAAAACATAATTATTTGTAACATGGATATTTAATTCCTGGAGAAATAGAAGGCACCAGAAAGTTCATTTGCTTCTCTATGTACAAGGCAAATGGATTTTTAAGGCGAATATGAGGAGGCTTATTTATTGAAAGCCCATGATTTCTAGGCACTGCATGCAGCACTTTTGTATATGATGCTTAAAGATGCCCATAGCTTCATTATCCACCCCAGTGTCCCAGTGACAAGTACAGTGGGATGATCTAGGGCAGCCCTAGGACAGCCTGATTTCCAGTGCCCTTTAACACATGTGGAGCAGCCCAGAATGAGTCCTGAATGGTGCTCTTTCCTCTAAACTTGGACTGAAGCCCAAGGACCTCTCAGATATTCAGCATTTCCCCATTCCCTGCCCAGTATCTCTGGCTCTAACCTGGGCCTGGGTGCTACCCAGATGTGCCTTAGCTAAAGTGATGAATAGCAGGGCAGCAGAGTTCAAGCTCTGGTGCATCCAAATTGTCTAATGGAGACCTAGGTAACTATTTAAAGAGAAGTTATTTTTTAAAAAGGCAACATATTCTCACAATGCCTATTTTTCAGATAGTAGAGCAAATGTATCAAAATACACAACCTTTTGATTCCTACTATCTTAAGCTGTAGGGTCTTCACAGTGTCTGGGGCCAGCAGGAAATGTTCTAGAAAGTGTCAAACATGAAGGGTTTGGAAATTCATAATCAAATGACGACTATGCTCTGTGAAGTTTCCAACCCTGTCGCATTTCGTCATTTGAGCAGTGGGTGAAGGAAAGGGCAAAACACTCCAAGGGTTTGTTTCTGTGACAAAGAAACTTCAGTGTCAGTACCAGTAGGTGTGGGAAGAGAATGTAGAAAATGACATAAGGCAGTAGATATGTAAATAAATCACTAAAATAAGCAGTTGTTATGAAAAGAGAGTTGAGAGTTGAAATGAACAGGAATCTCAAAAACTGATTAGAACCTAATGATAGGAGTGTTCAAGTTGTTTTTCTTAGATCAGAGACTCACAAGGGCCTCATTCAGGTAACATATGTAACTGGCAATCAATCTTGGGCATTTTGCCACCTCTCAAAAAGCCAGGAAAGGTGTGAATGAGCATTTATACTTAGAGAGAGGAAAACAAGCATTTCCCTCCAAGCAGAGCCATCATGTTTTCAGCCACCATCAAGTTTTTCCCGAAAACAAAGGCAAACCAATCTTCCCTTCTATAAGCTTAGTACTGTTACTAACCCCTTATTCACTGGTGCTGTCCAGGTATACAAAGGAAGCTTTTTTACTTACAGTTTGGGAGAGAAGAGTCCTCCTAGGTATCAAAAGCTGTGGGTGAGGCAGCAGCTGCCAAATAAGACAGATCTTTGGTAGCACACAATTTTTATAGACTTCTCATCATGTTTTTTTTTTTTTCCAATGTTTGCCCTCCCCTTTCTACCTTGACCTAGTAGGGAGGTGTTTATTCAACACCTCTGATTGGCTCATAAACAACCAGTCCTTAAAATCATGCCCATATACTCCTTATGCTCATAGAATGTTAAAGCTGCAAGGAATGTCTTTAGACCGTGGAGTTCCTAATCCAGACCCTCCATTTTACAGATGAGGAAACTAAGGCAAGGAAGATAAGGAGGTTCCCCTAAGTCATACAGCTAGTCAATGACGGAGCTCTAGGGTCCTTTAAATGATACCAGGAAGAATGTTAGCGTAGCTGTAACACTTACAAAACACATGAACTTGGTGATGGGTTTTTGGTTTTGTTTTTTATGTGTCTGAGCCGTTATTTTCTTCTCTGTAAAGTGGGATCTCGATTTCACAGGAACATTAAGTGAGTTTGTATAGTGTCTGTACGCAGTAGGCATTCAAGAATTATTTCCAAATTAGGTAATCAATGCTATATTTTCATTATTTATCTTCAGTTTATCATTACTAGTCAATTCCAACAATTTATTCTATAATTTATAGTTAAATTTAAATAATCTTTCAATAAAAGAAATTGATTCTGAATCCTTGAATTTCCCATGTGTGAATTTTGTCCAAATCGGAATTAAAATTGAAAACATTCTGTTTTTAAAAATCATTGTCTTTCCCATCTTTTCCAGTCCTCCAAAACCCAGCTGGGCTTTCTGATGTATTTAATGCCAGAAATCATTGTTTTTTATTCCCATTCTCTTTCAATCTTTGTACTTTTGTCTTCAAATTTGGTTAAAAACTAGAATTAAACTCAAAGTGATTGAACTAAGCCATCAGCACCCCTAAATATGGTACTGTCTGGGTATGGGTTCATTCTGCAGGGCTTTTTCCTAAGTATGAAACCCAAATTTAATTCCAGAAAAGGTAAATAAAAATGTTATATGCTTCCAGAGGCAAATGATGAATGAGGCAAATAAATGAGGGAAATCTAAAAGTGATGGAATGACCATAATTACAAAAAAGGGTAAATTCTCATGAACATGTTCCTCTGGAATAATTCATAAAATGGAAAACAAAACCAAGATGCTTGATTGTGCAGAGTGTAACACCAGAATTTATGGATGAAAAGGTGAAACGTCAACAAAATGAAGGAAAAAACAAACAGAACTAGGTGATCTAAAAAGTTTTGGTTCAGTCCGCTTCTAAGAATGGTAAGTATTCATCATTGAATGTGAATATTGAAGGAAATTGAAGCATTTGAAACACAATATTGAGGCTCATTTGGCTAGGGAAGTTCCCACCAAGCCCTGTCCTGAGGATAGTAAAGGGATAGACCAGGGAAAGGTCCTATCAGCTCCCTTGACTCTACTGATGGCACATTTCCTGGTTTCCCCATCTTCAACTGGGCTCATTGAAGCACTTGCTACCGGATTTGTCAGACCAATGTGACCAGCTTTGGGGCTATGTGAGGTTTCATCCTCTATGATTTTTGGTAAAGGAGAATGGAGGAACAAGAGGTGAATGGTGATGAAAGAAGAGAGTAGGTGTAATGAAAGTTGTTGGGAGTCGGGGCTGGGGTAGTCAGAACCATAGCTAAAACATTCTACCTGCTGAGAGATGCTACTAGTACTAATTATTCTTGTTGTACAACAGTAATAGCTATCCTTTTTTTGAGAGTCTATGATGTACCTGGTTCTTTTCATAAATTATCTCCAATATCAGTGCCTCTCTGAAAAAAGGCTTATTACCCCCATTTTATGCATAACAAAACTCTGGTTCGGAGAGGGCAAGTAACTTGTCTAGAGTCACAGTACAGGTAGCTGGAGAGTCTGTCTCATTCCAAGACAGTGATCTAAAGCAGAGCTGCTTACATTTTGGTAACTGCAGACTCATAAATTAGCTCCTTCCCTATTGCCTTCTCAGCAGTTTATAACCTTGGACATTAAACCTTCATTAATCAGGGAGGAATGACTTGCGTCGGCAGACGTAGGTGTCCTTGGTGAGCTGGGCATGGCTCCACGTGAACAACAGCCTGGCTAGGAATGTCAGAACAGCATGAGTACTCCTGCCCTGAGTGCTGCCACTTGCTGCTGTTCTTGTAGCATCAGCGTTTGCCCACCACTGGGGCTTGATGTGCAACCGACACTCAAAGTTCAGGAAAACAAAGCTAAGGGCTTACTGGGCTTTAGAGAAACAGCAACTCTTGACCAACATACACTGCTTGCAGGGTTTTTGTTTTTATTTTTATTTTTTTAAGTCTCCTAACACAATAAAATGTTCAAAATTGAGTATTATATGTGGAAACAGCATTGGACTTGGAGGTTGTGAAACACTGGGAAGTTCTTCAACCTTAGTCCACAGTTTCCCCATCTGTAAAATGAACTAGGAATGCCTCTGTCAGAAATGTATTATGAAGCATGAATGAAATAATAGATGAGTGGCGCTTTGTACAGAATAGGTTTTCATTAAATTGCTAGATCTGAATGCATAACTCTGGTTTAGAGGCCTTTGATTGCAGGATCTTAAAATAGGCAATATAACAACAATACTATTCATGATCGTTACAGTCAATACTTCCAACAACAGCCTCGCTTATTCTCTACTCCCTGCCCAACTCTAGATATGTCTTCTGGTTTGAATGTGGTATCTATATAAATCAATCCACAGGCCATGAGATAAATGTGTTATTAATGCATAACATGAGGTCTGAGTCATAAGCAAACTTCTACATGCAAATAAATCTCACATATTATAGAGCTACACTTACTGTAGAATTAGCAATATTATAGAGAAAGAACTTTCATAAAAAGAGACCACATTACACAACGCAACTGGAAGAATCACGACTGGCATTTTAAAATATATTTTCCAAACTGTGGTACAGATATTTCCTTATCATATTGCAATCTGCTTTGGTGGCTGGAATAGTTTCAGGACCCCAAAATCAGTAGTTATTACTTTGGTCTAGAGATGGAGCTATGTTTCCTCAGCATGATTCTCAAAAGTGTTTTGCTATTATGTGCATAAGGCATTTTGTTAGCTATGGAGACTTTTTGGGGATACGAGGTGAGTAAGACTGGCCTATTCTCAAGAAACCTGCATTGTAAAAGGAAGAGAAGATTGAAGTTGAGAATCAAATAAAACAAACCAAATACAAGAGTGTACATAAAAACACCAAGAGATTGTTGTTGTTGTTGCTGTTGTTACTGCAGCATTCATGAATGACTGTGTGAAGTAACATGAAAGAAAAGTCCTATGAAAAGCCCAAATATTCAAGATTTTTTTGCAAGGCCAAGTCAATTGATTCAATCTGTCAGACTGTAAGACCTACGGGGGTAGGGGGTAGTAATGTCTTACCAATGTTTCCTCATTATCCAGCACCATGCCTAGAATGCATTAGACACCCAATCAACTTTTGTGGAATAAATGAATCAATAGATATATGAGTATCAATATGGGTGTATATTAGTATCAATCTCAGAAAAGTCTAGAGTAACTGGCTTATAATTCTCATCCCAGAGAACTTTGAAATAAATAATAAGTAGACTATGAACATTCCTTTTTCTAAAACTATACTAGGTTCTGAAAACTCTTCTATCATTGCTCATTTGGAATTTCACAGGAATGCAGGCTGTAGTGCCTTGCAGTGGTACACAAGAATCACAGCCTCCCTAATTTCAGCAAATTCTGGGACAACACACATAACACAAAATTCACCATCTTAGCCATTTTTAAGTGTTCAGATTAGTAGCATTAAGTGTGTTCACATTGGTGGGCAACCAATCTTCAGAACTCTTTCCATCTTGCAAAATTAAAACTCTATACCATTAAACAACAACTCTCCATTCATCCTCCCCACCACCCCCTAGCAACCACCATTCTGCTTTCTGTCTCTATCAATTTGACTACACTATGTACCTCATGTAAGTGAAATCATAGAGTTGTTGTCTTTTTGTGTCTGGCTTATTTCACTTGGTACAATGTCCTCAAGTTTCATCCATGTTGTAGTATGTGCCAGAATTTCCTTCCTTTTTAAAGCTGAATAATATTCCATTGTATGCTGCATTTTGTTTATCCATTTGTCTGTTGATGGACACTTGGGTTGCTTCTACCTTTTAGCTATTGTGAATAATGCTGCTATGAACATGGGTGTACAAATATCTTTATTTAGACTCTGCTTTCAGTTCTTTCATGGTTTTATTGAGATAGAATTCACACAGTTACAATTCACTCACTTAAAATGTACACTCCAGTGCTTTTTTAGTCTGTTCATAGAATCAGAGTATTAGATGTCAGTTTGTGAGAGAGATGGGTGGGTTTTTAAGATGCTCCAAATCTGATGGTATAAATAGTTTTAAAGCACCACCATGAAGTTCAGGAGCAACAGCCACTGGGGTGCAGCAGATATGAGAATGAAAGAGTCATGGGTCCCATTTCATTTCCTTGTGGTAATTTTTTTAGATGCTCTTCATCACTAAGAAATCTGAACTCTGTGTATTCTAGGAACACTAGAGTGCCTTTTATATTCAAGTATCCAGGGTAAGTAAATTCAATAGTATCCAAATTGTGGGGCTTAAAAATACCCCTTTGAGACTAAAGAGTAAAGCTGATGCTTGAAGTATGTTGAAGAACTGGAGGATTTCCTTGTCTGAGGAAATATGGACATGCAGTTAGGATGTTGCAGAGGCAGAGTGAACAGGAAATAATTCCACACTCAGTGATGAGTATTTAGCTGACAGGAAAGAGTTACACAGTGGTCTGAAGTGTCCACCAACCCCTCATTTCCCCATATGTCTTTGAATTGGGTTGTTAACTGCCTTGTCAGTGTTTTCTCTTTGCCTTTTGCTCAATCATCTCAAAGTTCAGTTTTTCCCTATCTAATCAGGTTGTTAATTACCTAGGTCAATTATGACCCCAGCACAGTATTTATTTCACTCTTCCTTATAACAGCTTTTCAGAAACTCTTTCATAAAACTTTCATAAAACTCTTTGGCATTAAGGTGAGCTGGGCTTGTGCTAGGGTGGAAAAATCTCTAGATAAGGAGGCATGAGGTATCTGGGTGCTGAGTCCAGTTCTGCTGTTGACTGGCCATGGGGCTGAACAAAGTCAGCTTCTCCCAGCCTCCCTTCTCTAATGTGTAAAGTGGCCTGATAATATCACTACTGCCTATTTTTACTGTGCTGTTGTGGTGATCAAACGATATCATCTAAATGAGTGCTCTGAAAACTACGAAGACTTACATAAGCGTAAAACATTATAAAGCGAGCATTACACAGCTGATGCCTGTGTATGCACACACACACACACACACATACGCATGCACACGCAAGTTTGAGAATCAGAAAACAAGGTTTTGGCCCTAGCTTTGCCTTGATGACATTGCCCACTGGAGCGTATTCCCATTAGTTGAGCACGTACTGTTAGGGAGACTCTTCTGGGCTCTAGAATGTGTCATTTAATCTCCACTACCTCAGCAGTGTAGGCATTGTTTTGGAAAGGAGGGAGATGATCTGGTATCTTCCCCAAGGTCCCACCATTAGTAAGCAGCAGGGTAAGGACTGAAACACAGATCTATGACTCTTAAGCCACCCAGGGCTTTGAACTCTCATCTATACAGCAAAATGGGGGTCTCTTCTAGCTATGATATTCTGTGGTCTTTGCTGCCCAAATTGCATGTTTTTGAGATATATGGTTACTCTAGAAAAAAGAAAATAATTTTAAACAGTAATATAATAAATATAGATTAGAAGATAAAATGTTTTCAGGCCAGGTACTGTGGCTCACACCTGTAATCCCAGCACTTTGGGAGGCCAAGGCGGGTGGATCAGCCTGGCCAATATAGTGAAAACCCATCTCTACTAAAAATGCAAAAATTAGCTGGGTGTGTTGGCGGGGGCGCCTGTAGTTCTAGCTACTCGGGAGGCTGAGGCAGGAGAATTGCTTGAACCCGGGAGGCAGAGGTTGCAGTGAGCGGAGATAGGCCACTGCACTCCAGGTTGGGCGACAGAGTGAGATTGCATCTCAAAAAAAAAAAAAAAAAAAAAAAAAGGAAGAAGAAGAAGAGGAAGAAGAAGAAGAAATGTTTTCTGTTGAGAAGTGCTGTTGGTATGGATTATTTATTCACTCTTACCTAGAAATCTTCAGAATGCTGTTAAGTATGGAAGAAACGGGTAGTTCTAATATCCTGCCTCTTTTCCTCCAGCTATTTGGATTTCCTGCATCCCATTTCAGCACGCTTTAGGAATGAAGAATGCCAGCCTGACCAAATCCAGAACTACACTTTCCTGGAAGCCTGGCTAAAAGTCCCAGACTGGCAAGGGGCAAGCAGCCAGCAGCGTGTGCGGGTGGCAGGCCAGTCAGTGGCCACCTCAGTGCCACCTGCTCGAACACAAAATGAAGAATGGAGCCACTCCGCTCCCCAGGTTATTAATCCAGTCACCTACAAATTCAACTCTCTGCCCTTCAGAAGGTTCAGCTATAAACCTTCTTGGAGTGTCAATATAATTTAGTTATTAAGAATGTGGACTTTGAAGTCAGATCAAATTTGTTTCAAATTCCAGCCCAGAGCTTTTAGGCTGGGTTACTTTGGAAAAGTTCTCTAACCTTTTTGAACCTCAGTTTCCTCCTCAGCAAAAAAAAAAAAAATAATAAAAAGTACCCTACAACATTGTTGGAGGATTAGGTTGAATAATGAATCAAAGCCTTAAGCATATACCTAGCAAAGGTAAGTACCACATAAATAACACGTCCTGTGATGATCATTGTCACTATGCCTTTCTCCTTTCCACATTCTCCACATTCTTCTCTCCCTCTCTGTCACCAAAGGGAAGTCCTTTCAAAACTTTTGCTCCCACAGTATTCAATCTCATTATCTCCTGTGTCCTTCATCTGGAATCTTCCATCCCACTTCCACCCTCAAAAGATTTCTCCATTTATTATGTAGAAAATGAAGCTGGACCCTGAGTTCATCTCAGAGGTTGTATAACTGCATCCAAGAAGAGTATCCCTGTAGAAGGCAGTGGGGAGCTATAAATAAAGGAAGACTTCATCCCCTGTTACATAAACCGAAGGTGAGTATAACTTACATTCAGAAAAGATGGAGAGAAGTAGAAGCAGGTTTGAGGAAAATAGAGAAAATGGCATTATTATTTGTCGAAAGTGTAAAAAGGAATGAAGGAGGGAAGATAAATAAGGAGACAAGGCCTTGCACCCATGTTTCCTAAGTTAGAAGCAGATTGGGCAGCGGGAAGACCCAACCTTCCAGGCAGGCAGACAGCTGACCTCGTTAGCACCCCTCCGCCACATCATTCAAGGTGTGTGGCTGGCCTGTACCAGAGCACGCCTGTCCTCTGTGGCACAGCTGACTTTTAGGCGTGCTAGATCCCCCACTGGGGTGCCAGATGGAGGTGTAAATAAGAGGCTGGAACAAGTTATCTCTGTGGCAGGGAGCCCAGGAAAATTTGTCCAATTGCTGGCACTCCAGCAGGAGGCTGCATGCTCAGTGATCATGAGCAGGCAGCAGATGTCCTGGCTTCCTTGAAGGGGAGAAAAGGAGGATATTCATGCTCTTGCAATTTATTTCCTACCCATTCCCAGGGCAGGCCTGCCCTTTTTGCCACTCCGTTTAATGGCTCTTCTTTGGGTTATTTGCCAAGTGAGAACAGAGACCCTCTGATCCTAGGGAGGAATGGAAAAGCTGTCAGTTAAAAAAAAATGGGAAGAATAGAAAGGCAGTCATTTATTAAAAAATAATTATGTTTTTTACCATATGACCCAGGAATTCCACTCCTGGGTATCTACCCAAGAGAAATAAAAACATACATCCACGTAAACACACATCCTAGTATGCACAGCAGTATCATCCGTAACAGCCAAAAAGAGGAAACAACCCAAATGTTCATCAACTGGCAAATGGATAAACAAAATGTGATATATCCATACCATGGAACATTATTGAGTCATAAAGAGGAATGATGTACTGATACAAGATACAACATGGATGAAACGTGAACACGTTATGCTAAGTGAGAAAAGCCAGGCACAAAAACTCACATATTGTATGATTCCATTTATATACAATATCTAAAATATACAAATTCACAGAGACAGAAAATATGTTAGTATTGCCTAGATCAGTTAGGGCAGAGGGAATGGGGAGTAACTGCTAATGTACATTGGGTTTCTTTTGGAATGACAACATTTTTCTAAAATTAGATAGTGGAGATGCTTGCTCAACTTTGTAAATCTGCTGAAGACCGTTGGATTTTGTGCTTTAAATAGATGAATTTTACGATATGCAAATTATGTCTCACACAGCTGTTAAGTAAATGAATAAGTAAAAATATAATAATTATATTCTGGGATGTTGTGGTCAGAGAAAACAAGCAGCTACCTTTTGCTCACAGTGTGTGAAGGTAAATTTGCCAGTCATTTCTCCAGTGCCCTCTCCCCTCCTCCAACCCCAAAGGCACAGTCTCTGACATCTTCGTCCTCAAGATGCATGTACTCCCTTATCCATCCTGGACCTATGAGGGAAGTTGCCTATAGAGATTCTGCAAAAGTGAGGGTCGCTTTTGACTCAGGTCTAATAGGGAAGAGAAAGCAGGATCACACATAGGTATGTATAGCTCAGATCTCAGCTGGGCTCTCCTTGCCTTTTTAGATCCAGAAAGGGCTGGCTCAAATCTTCATTCTACAACTTCCGGAAAGTTCAATGCCTTCCCCTAATTTGGGGGAACTTCCCAAGGGAGTTATGATATTAATGTCACTTTGGCTCAGAGCTTCTCATTTCACTGACTCAGTTCAGTCAAGTACCTGGCTCATCACAGCAGACCCATGTGCCAGCCCTGCCAGTATCATGATGGGAAATTTGGTTCCCTTTATTTGATTTCCATAAAACCCCCAAACAAACAAACAAACAAAAATTTCACTTTCAAAAAGCCTTTATGTAGACATAACTAAAAGTTTACAAAGAGAAATGGGAATTACATGGTGGCAATAGATCAATTTAAAACTGAGCCTTAATCCTGTCAACTGATCATAGGAAGAGAAAAAGAAGAAAGAAAATAAACAAAATTGAGCATTAGTCATCCTTATTTGTAGAAGTCCTTTGAAATACCCCACCATGTATGAGATACCATGTATGGTGTGTTCCATTCACTGCTTCAAACTCTGCTTCTCTTCTCTCCTTTCTCATCTCTCCTTCTCATCTATTTACTCACAGATTCCACTCAGAGATCTGAGTTACTTTTTCTCCCCTGGGCAGCAGTCTTCAACTCACCTTTAAACTTTATATTTCCAAACAGATCAATGTACTGGCCTATTGACAGGGCTGTCTGCTCTGCTAGCAACAAGTTGACTCACAAAAACTATTTTCTTCCTTTAACACATTCCATATTCTTTAAACAGTACTTTTGGTATTGCATCACAATTTTAGTTTCTCTTTTAAGTATATTCCAAGGTTGTGTTGTGAGGCCACAGGAGAGGCAAAGGGGAATGCTGTAAATGAGTTCAGAGAAAAGGCAGTCTCTTTTCCTCTGATACTGCAGGAAAGAATCAAAATAAGGAAACTGCAAACAGGTTGGGAATGTGTAGAGTGTTTCCACTCCGAGATAGAACTCACAGTGTGTTTGTTTGTATGAAATGGAGGATGGAGTTGGATGCTGAGCTGTGATGAGAAGCAGTCCTTCTGTGTATCTGTTTTCTCTCCTGCCCCTTTGCCCTGTGACTTTGGGGGTGAAATAGACAAGAAAACACCAGAGAAGAATTAACAAAGGACAAGCATTCCTTTATACTCAGATGATGTAATTTCATTTTCTTGAGCTAGACATGACCAGAACAGACACTGGCCTTGTTAGTTAGCTAATCATTGCCCGGAAGAAAGGCAAGGGAAGGTACAGGAGATTTTGAACCTGAAGATATTTTTTAAATAGACATCCACCCTCTTTAAACTGGGTTATAAAACTCAAAGCCCACACGAGAAAAGACACTTACACATTTGCTTGCTAAAATCAAGAATAACACTGCTTAAAATTAGGTATGTATCAATGTTTTTATCGTAGGCATGTAGGAAATCTAGCCAAGACTAGAGCTACTTAGTTAGTAATATACAGACTGTAAGAATCTGGTGTTTTAGGCACTCATTTGAAATAAAGTAAAGACAATTTTTGAAACAGAGTAAAACAATGCTTGTTTCAGCTTCCACACGTGTGTTGTTGTCTGCTGAGTAGAGGCTGAATGGTCTGGCTCCTTAATTTTCATCAGACCAATGCTAGGGGAGAGTCTGAGCTTCACAATGAAGAAAGGCTTTGTGTTAATCTGGGTTGTGTATTAGTCTGTTCTCACGCTGCTAATAAAGACACACCCAAGACTGGGTAATTTATAAAGAAAAGAAGTTTAATTGACTTAGAGTTTGGCGTGGCTGAGGAGGCCTCAGGAAACTTACAATCATGGCAGAAGGAAGAGCAAACACGTCCTTCTTCACATGGTGGCAGCAAGGAGAAGTGCCAAGCAAAAGGGGGAAGAGCCCCTTATAAAACCATCAGATCTTATGGGAATGCACTCACTATCATGAGAACAGCAGCATGGGGGTAGCCGTCCCCATGATTCAATTACCTCCTACCAGGTCTTTCCCATGACACATGGGGATTATGGGAACTACAATTCAAGATGAGATTTGACTGGGGACACAGCTAAAAGGAATTGCTACAGAGGAATATCTGAGACTGGGTAATTCATAAAGAAAAGAGGTTTATTTCAGCTGACAGTTCTGCAGGCTGTACAGGCATGGCACCAACATCAGTTCAGCTTCTGGTGAGGGCCTCAGGAAGCTTTTTAGTCATAATAGAAGGCAAAGGGGGAGCCAGCATACCACAAGGCAAGAGGGAGCAAGAGAGAGCAGGGGGAGGTCCCAGACTCTTAAATAACCAGATCTTGAGTGAACTAACTGCACGAGAACTCACTCATCACCAAGGGAGTGGTGCTAAGCTATTCATGAGGGATCTACCCTCATGATTTAATACCTCCCACCTGGCCCCACCTTCAGCATCAAAGATCACATTTCAAAATGAAATTTGCAGGGGTCACACATCCAAATCATATCAGGCCTAATATTCATTTTGGATGTTATCACCAAATGAGTTTTACACAGTTATTGCTTCATGCATGGATTCAAAGCATTACTTTACTAAACATATAAATCCAATTTATACCACAAGTTTTGGTAACTCTGGTTTTGCCATTTCTTCACTTTTATTATATTTACTGGAAACTTAAAAGTATGGAAGTAGCCTTTGTGTCCCTTGGCCTTTGAAAGGCCCTTTCTTTCACCTATCTTGATTGTTTATATACATATGTATCTTATATATGAATCACACACACACACACATACATACATATATATATATGTGTATACACACATATCTTTATTCCACAGCAAAGGAAAATAAACTTGGCGTCAAGTTCCCTAATGATTTAGCAAACAATCACTGCAAAGAAATATTAGGGGAAGATTGCTTGAAGAAGATGCAGTCCACCTAGTTTGAATGATCTCAGAGGTATCAAGAATGAGAACCTTAAATGCTTGTGCCTACACCTTTCCTACTGGAATCATCTTGGAGGAATAGCATTTGTGTGCTTTTGGTATGACACCATCTGATTTGTCTGAAGGTCATCATCAGAAAAAGATCTATTCAACTTACTCTCGGGCTATTGTCCAGTAATCTCTTCATAGGCTATGCTCTTTATGAAGTGCTCAGAGATCCCCATCTGATTAGAAAATTAAGAATAGTTGTGCTATTCTTAACACTGTTTTATTGATTGTAGCTTTATGATGCATTTAGACATCTGAAAGAATATATTCCTCACAATCTCCTTCCAATATTTCTTGCTCTTATTACCTCTTAATTTTTTAAACAGTTTAGAATGATTTCATGAAGTTCCCAATTTGATATTTTGATTGAAATTATACTAAACTTATAAACAAATTAGGAAATAATTGATATGTTAGTGAAACTTGCCATCAAGAAAAATAATATGCTTCTCTATTCACATCTTAATTTTTATAATTCACTAAATGTTTGTATTTCTTTTGACAACTGGCCCTGTGCACTTCTGAAGTTTGTTTTAAGAAGATTTCTGTTATGTTAAATTGGACATTTTCTTATTACATTTTTAACCTATTAATGCTGTTGGAAAATCTATTTTTTTATTATAGGAAAGCTTGAGCCTAGGAGTTTGAGACCAGCCTGGGCAACATGATGAAACCCTGTCTCTACTAAAAATACAAAAATTAACCAAGCGTGGTGGCACATGCCTGTAGCCCCAGCTACTTGGAGGCTGAGGCAGGAGAATCGCTTGAGCCCGGGAGGTGTGGCTGCAGTGAGCCGAGCTCACGCCATTGCACTCCAGTCTAGGCAACGGAGTGAGACTCTGTCTCAAAACAAACAAACAAACAAACAAACAAACAAACAAACAGGAAAGAATAAAAAAAGAAAGTAAAAAGATACAAAGGAAGGAAGGAAGGAGACAGCGAGGGAGAGAAAGAAAGGGCAAGCAAACAAGAAAGAAGAGAGGAAGAAAGAAAAGAAAGGGAGAGAAAGAAAAAGAAAGGAAGAAAGAGAGAAAGAAGAAAAAGTTGAAAGAAAGAAAGGAAGAAAAAGATGGGAAGGAAGGAAGAAAGGAAAGAAAGAAAAGAAAGAAGAAAGAAAGAAAGAAAGAGAAAGAAAGAAAGAAAGGAAAGAGAAGAAAGAGAGAAGAGAGGAAAGCAAGAAAGAGAAAGAAAAGAAAAGAAAAAAAAGAAAAGAAAAGAAGGCAGGCGGGCAGGCGGGCAGGCAGGCGGGCAGGCAGGCGGGCAGGCGGGCGGGCAGGCAGGCAGGCAGGCAGGCGACTGACAATTTTAAAACATTAAAATAACAGCTGAACCGCTGTGGACGCAGCTGCTCCAGCCGGTGCGAGGCAGCGGCGCCGGGCGCCTGCAGGAGGTGCTGGCGGCCCAGGTTGGAGGCGGGGATACAGTCAGAGCCGGGTGGGGCATGCCGAGGTGGGCTGTTTAGGCCGGGACGAGGGTGCAGGGCTAGGGCGGGGACCCTGTCCCAACTGGGTCACTCTCGTGGGAAGAGGGCGGCCGCTGTGTCCTGCAGTCAGGAACAAGCGGCTGCGAAGGAGGAACGAAGCGCACAGAACCGAGAGCTCCACAGGGAGGGGACTGACCCTTTGCTAGTCCCCGATGCCCGCACTAAACGCGTCACCAGGAGGCGCACGGGTACCTGGTGGCCGAAGAGGCAGCGGTGTCCAGTGAGTTGGATTCTGGCGGCGGTGGGAGCCAACACTTGCTGCGCATCAGTGAGCAGAGCCACAGTCAAATCCATGTGACCTTCCGAGAGCAAGCACAATTGTCCTGTGCAAATCCCAGACGGATGTTCCAGAAAAGAGAAATAGCAACATAAAAACCATATGTCTCCAGGCAGCTTACTAAAAAGTATAGTTCGTAAGTAACCATAATTCTGGGCAACAGCACAGTCTGCTGAACTAACCTTACAAGTACAATAAAATGTGTCACCTTAGCGTATTAAAGCAACATATTACCAGGCAAAGAACAAGTGCTCAGACATATATAAATATCTCCAACGACAAACGGAAAATGCATCTTTATAAAAATCATTTCCAACATCATCAAACAGCATAAAATATTTATAAATAAACCTAGCAAATAGGTAAGATCTCTATGGAGAAAATTAGAAAATCATTTTAATTTTAAAATTTAAACATAATTAAAAATGTAGTACCGTAGTCACTCTAATCTCATTTCAAGTGCTTACTAGCCACGCGTTGCTAGTGACAAGAGTGTTGTGCAGTTCAGTATTGGACCTCTAAGGTTATAGAAAACCCAGGAAGTTTTTAGTTTGTTGCAGAGAAGTATGATATGGTTATCAATAAAACTTCCAAGCCTAAAAATATATTACATTTACATAAAGTTCTGTGAGGGATATGGAACCGAATAATGTAAATGTTCTGAATTTTAACATGTAATTATCTTGTTTAAGATTCCATGATTTGTACTTAAAAGGGTCACCAGTGTTAAAACACACTGGATATGTCATCCTTTGGAATTATTTACATTTATAATGAAACATAGATACTCATTTAAAATGCAAAAATGTATATAGTCTCTCAAAATTATTTTTGAGAAGAATGCAGGTGTTTTTGTTTTTGTTGTTGTTTTTGTTGTTGTTTTTTCTTTTTTTTTTAGAGCTGGGGGCTTGCGATGTTGCTCAGGTTGGAGTGCAGTGGCTATTCACAGACACAGCCATTGTGCACTACAGCCCCAAACTCCTGGGCTCAGGAGTGATCCTGAGTGATCCTCTTGCATCAGGCTCTGGAGTAGCTGGGACTACAGGCTCGGGCCACCACTCCCAGCTTGAAGACTGCCATCTTAAGGGTACTTAATAATTTTTTTTCAGTGGATATATATATCTTAAATGTTTCATCTGTCAAAAAGAAAAAAAGAACAGATGTTGAGTATTATCAAAGTCTTTGGGGCCATTACAAATAATTTTTTTGTTTTTCACTGCTAATATGAAGATTTTGATATCATTAATTACTTTATATCATTTGTATCCTTGGAATATTACTTGATTATAAACCAAAGTCCCATGGAATTCAGTCCTGCCATGAACACATGCAAAGTCATGTAATCAAAAGTAATGAAAAAATAATTTAAAAGCATATTTGTGTTTCTCAAGGGACATTAACAAAGATCAGATTCATAAGCACAGTAACACTTCTTTATACCCACTTTTCTTTGATTTTTCACTCCATAAATACTCCAGAGTCTCTCACTATCTCAAGCCCTCCCTTTCATCTCTTCCAAAGGTCACCCAGATAAGTCTTTAGAACAGATTATTTTCGGTATTCCTTCCCTGTGCCACACCACATCTCTTCTCCACAGGAAATTGAAGCCAACACTAGTATTTCTGCTCACAAGCTGCACCAGGGCTCCTGAAAACAGCTGGAGGACATAGAAGCTCTATGCCTCCATTTGTCTGTAATTCTTTACAGAGAGAGGTTAAGACCCTCTAAGAAATGTAGTTGTTGTCTCACTCTGGCTGCTTTTCTCAAAAAATCCTCTTGGAAAATTCCTTAAGAATAAAACCATCTATTTTTTTGCTGGACTGAAATTTCCTTGGCCATGCTGTATTATCATCTCTATATATTTATATCATATATATGGGATGATATATATAATTATATATACATAGATATGCACACACACACACACACACACACACACAGTGTTTTGGCTGTGTCCCCACCCAAATCTCCTCTAGAATTCCCACATGTGGGAAGGACCTGATGGGAGGTAATTGATTCATGGGGGCAGGTCTTTCCCATGCTGTTTTCATAGTAGCAAATAAGTCTCATGATATCTGATGGTTATCTAAGGGGCAGTTTTCCTGCACAAGCTCTCTCTTTGCCTTCTGCCATCCATGTAAGACGTGACTTGCTCCTCCTTGCCTTCTGCCATGATTGTGAGGCCTCTCCAGCCATGTGGAATTGTAAGTCCATTAAACCTCTTTCTTGTATAAGTTACCCAGTCTTGGGTATGTCTTTATCAGCAGTGTGAAAATGGACTAATACACTAAATTGATACCAGTAAAGTGGGGTGCTGCTGAAAACATACCTGAAAATGTGGAAATGACTTTGGAATTGGGTAACAGGCAGAGATTGGAACACTTTGGAGGGCTCAGAAAAGACAGGAAAATGTGGGAAAGTGTGGAACTCCCTAGAGACTTGTCGAATGGCTTTGACAAAAATGCTGGTAATGATATGGACAATGAAATCCAGGCTAAGGTGGTCTCAGATGGAGATGAATAACTTTTTGAGAACTGGAGCAAAGGTGACTCTTGTTATGTTTTAGCAAAGTGACTAGCAGCATTTTGCCCCTGCCCTAGAGATTCATGGAACTTTGTGCTTGAGAGAGATGATTTAGGATATCTGGCAGAAGAAATTTATAAGCAGCAAAGCATTCAAGAGGTGACTTGGGTAATGTTAAAGGCATTCAGTTGTAAAAGGGAAACAGGGCATAGAAGTTCAGAAAATTTGCAGCCTGATAATGTGATAGAAAAGAAAATCCCATTTTCTGAGGAGAAATTCAAGCCAGCTGCAGAAATTTGCATAAGCAACAAGGAGCCAAATGTTAATCACCAAGACAAAGGGAAAATATCTCGAGGGCATGTCAGAGGTCTTCACGGCAGCCCGTCCCATCACAGGTCGGGAGGCCTAGGAAGAAAAGATGGTTTCACTGGCTGGGTCCAGGGCCCCCCTGCCCTGTGCAGCCTAGGGACTTGGTACCCTGCATTCTAGCCACTCCATCCATGGCTAAAAGGGGCCAATGCACAGCTTGGGCTGTTGCCTCAGACTGTGGAAGCCACAAGCCTTGGCAGTTTCCATGTGGTGTTGAGCCTGCAGGTGCACAGAAGTGAAGAATTGGGGTTTGGGAACCTCTGCCTAGATTTCAAAAGATGTATAGAAACGCCTGGATTCCCAGGCAGAAGTTTGCGGCAGGGGTGGGGCCCTCATGGAGAACCTCTGCTAGGGCAGTGCAGAAGGGAAATGTGGGGTCAGAGTCCCCACACAGAGTCCCTCCTGGACAGCTCAAGTGGAGCTGTGAGAAAGGGCCACCATCCTCCGGACCCCAGAATGGTAGATCCACTGACAGCTTGCACAGTGTGCCTGGAAAAACTGCAGACATTCAACATCAGCCAATGAAGGCAGCCAGGAGGGAGGCTGTACCCTGCAAAGCTATAGGGGCAGAGCTGCCCAAGACCATGGGAACCCATCTCTTACATTAGTTTGACCCAGATGTGAGACATTAAGTCAAAGGAGATCATTTTGGAGCTTTAAGATTTGACTGACCTGCTGGATTTCAGACTTGCATGGGGCCTGTAGCCCCAATGTTTTGGCCAGTTTGGAATGGCTGTATTTACCCAATGCCTGTACCCCCACTGTATCTAGGAAGTAACTAACTTGCTTTTGATTTTACAGGCTCATAGGCAGAAGGGATTTGCCTTGTTTCAGATGAGACTTTGAACTGTGGACTTTTGAGTTAATGCTGAAGTGAGTTAAGACTTTGGAGGACTGTTGGGAAGGCATGATTGGTTTTGAAATGTGAGGACATGAGACTTGGGTGGGGCCAGGGTGGAATGATATGGTTTGGCTGCATCCCCACCCAAATCTCATCTTGAATTTCCATGTGTTGTGGGAGGGACCTGTTAGGAGGTAATTGAATCATGGGGGCAAGTCTTTCCCATGCTGTTCTTGTGATAGTAAGTCCCACAAGATCTGATACTTTAAAAAGGGGAATTTCTCTGCACAAGTTCTTTCTTCTCTTGTCTGCTGCCACGTGAGACGTACTTTTACCTTCTGCCATAATTGTGAGGCCTCCCCAGCCATGCAGAAGTATAAGTCCAATAAACCTCTTTCTTCTGTAAATTGCCCAGTTTGGGGTATATCTTTATCAGCAGTGTGAAAATGGACTAATACACACACACACTCTCACACACATATATATACACACACACATACAGTTTATGTCACTATTATACCTCATTGTAAATGAATAACTAGTCTTCTGGATCTATGTTTTTATCTTATGATCCTGGTTAAGATGATTCACCCTGAGAAATGTATCTGTTCTGAGCCTATAAATAAAATCCAGATATGATGCTGCAGGGCTGTAGTTCAAACCACATGCCATGAGAAACTTACCCTGTGAGGCCTGTAGTCTTGTCCTTTTGATCCCTGGATAAACCCAGACACTACCCCCATAGTTGAAAAAGTGCCACTAAATTGCATTATATGTAGGGTTTTGCATTCTGCTTTTTTGTGTTCCATTACATCTTGAACATTTTCCTATGACATAATCATAGAAAAACCATATCTGAGAATGTAATTTTTAATAGGTCTATAATATTCTAAGTCAAATATATATGCGTTTATTTATTTGACTGGTAGTGTGAGAAGTCCCCCACCAGAATACTTAAGGGTATATGTCTGCTGCCTGAACCCTGAAGACTGGGCAGTGACTCACAGTCATGATGCCCTGCAGAGAACTAAACAAGTGTCCCTGAAAACCCAAATATCCCGGAGAGTATCTGAGAACCTACCAAGAAAAACAGTCTCATTGCTCAAACACAGCAGGCAAAGAGCCAGAAAATAGCTTAAAAGCAGTTTAGAGATGGGAGGTGGTGTGGATCTCTAGAGCTGTCCCGCCACCATCCAGGAGTGCCCTATGCATAAGTCCTAATAAACTCATCTACTCGTTAAGCTGGACTCGTTCAAGTCATTCTTTGGTCTCTTCATTCCTTCTCAGTTTGGAGGGGACATTAAAGTCCCAAGTTTTTCTTGTAACAAACCAACTTCTGTTATTGGAAGTCTGCCTGTTTCTAATTGTTTGCTGTTATTATACATAAAGATGCAATGAATAACCTTATAGGTAAAGCTTTTTAGACACTTCTACTTTTTTCATTCATAAACTTCTAGCACCAGAAATATTAGATCAAATTGAATTAATTCTGTGGCCAGCTGCAAATTGTTCCCCAATATCCATTTTCCCCTTCTAAAGTAGTAGAGTTTTAGCTGGGTCTATAGCTACTTCGTTAATGATATTTCTATATAGCCAGCCTGGCAGCTAGATGTGCCTGTGTGACAGGTCTGGCTAGTGGGATGTTAGTGTAATGAAATGATGTGGGCCCATTAAAGAATTATGCTTTGCCAGGCATGGTGGCTCATGCCTGTAATCCCAGCACTTCGGGAGGCTGAGGTGGGAGGATCACGAGGTCAGGAGTTCAAGACCAGCCTGACCAACAAGGTGAAACCCCGTCTCTACTAAAAATACAAAAATTAGCCCGGCGTGATGGTGTGCACCTGTAATCCCAGCTACTCAGGAGGCTCAGGCAGGAGAATTGCTTGAACCCAGGAGGCGAGGTTGCAGTGAGCAGAGATCGTGCCACTACACTCCAGCCTGGGTGATAGAGCGAGACACTGTCTCAAAAAACAAAAACAAACAAACAAACAAAAAGAGTTATGCTTTAATTCCCTGTCATTGTTTTTTCCCCAGCTCTTTACTGGTGAGAAGATAGCAAAAGCTGAAGCAGACACAGAACCCACAAGTGGAAAATACAGCAGGGCTGGCTACATAATTTGTGGGGCTCAGTGCAAAATGGAAATATAAGCCCTCTTGTTCAAAAAAGAGGGGGGAGGTGCCATTAAAGGTAATCAAAGATAAAGTTTATCTTTCTTCCAAGCCCTTTATTTTAATTTCTTATAGGATTTTTGTTACTTTTTAATGTTGTTTTAAGTAAAGAAAACTAAAAGTTTAAATCGGTATAAATTTTCATTTTTATATTGTGCCACACCCATTTTAAATGTAAATATAAGAGCATTTAATTCGTGTCGAATCACAAAAATTACAATCTGTATTTTGTGGTTCATACATGCATATGTAGTTCATTCTTACCAGAAGAGTAGGAACAATGCATACACAAAAAATTCAACTGTTTTTATTTCACTGCTTGATAAAATATATTCTATCAACATGCTTTGCCTTCCACCTACTGATGAGTAAGGAAGGACTGACAGGAAAAGGAACTACAGGTTACCCTATTGTTCCCTTTCTGTGTTATTTTCAAAGTAAGTTGCTGGCTGATACAGGGAAGTAGCACAAGTAATAAAGGATGTGGTGGGGTTCCTTGGTTGTTCACGTTTCTTACAATGCCATTGCTTTCTTTCTGGAACAGAAGCAAGTCTAGTTTGAATGGAAAGCGTGGCCTTTTGATATCTGTCAGTACTCTCTCCCAGACCCTTCTTAGTCATAGACATAACACACTTAACTTGTACTCACTTGGATTCTCTCCGAACTCCCATGCATCGTGGGTCCACTGGGATTCTGTGGTCAGAGAGCATTGCTGTTACTACATTCAAACATGGTGGCATGACATGATATACCTACTGTGAATGACAGGTGTCACACGAAGAAAGGACAGATGCACCTACTGTGTATTCCTCTGTTTATGTGCATGCTTCATTGTCCCGTTGGATTTGACTTACAAAATACAAATTCAAAGGTGAAATTATGAAGAATTTTGAGATGGCAGCAGCAGAGTATTAGGCTACACATTGGGCCCTTCTGATTGTGGGGCTCTGTGTGACTGCACAAGACAAACCCTCATAAAGCCAGCTCTGGGTGGCAGAGCCCTGGACTGCCTGCCTACTGGATGTTAAATGAGATTGAAATAAATTTTGACCTAGTTTAAACTGTTGTATTTTGAGGTCCCTTTTATACACTTTGCATCCTGACTAATGAAAACACTTTTAGTTCTCAAAACATACTGCCAATTGTATGACAAAGAGACCATGTCCCTATGTTTAGTTAACACCCCCATGAGCAGTATATGACCACAAATGTTTCCCTCTGCTCTTGCTATTGTCTCTATTTTGCTATTTCAACAGCATGTCCAATTCAAAATGCCCCAAACCAAACTCTTCTCTCCTCCAATATCAAACACAGACACAAACGCAACTATTATTTATTTAGCTTTTAACATGTACCAAGCATTTTGCAGGCTTATATCATGTATTAGGTATCATCATTCATTGTGGCCATATTCCAGATCAGGAAACGGAAGCTTATGTAACTCACTGAAGGTAATACTCAGCTGAGATATGATTTCAGTATTTAAGGCTCCAAAGCCTATGAGCATAACCACTTCTCTCTCCTTTTCTATGATGGCAAGATAATTTCTAAAACAATGGTGGTGTGATTCGGAAAAGAAATGTTTTTCTTTACATCTTGCAGCAAATCAATGTCTACAATAAATTCAGAATTCTAGTATCCTGTCAGATCACTCTGTTCCCATCATTTCTACCATTGCCAACACACTCTGAAAACTAGTGTATTCACCTGGGAGAGTTTGCTCAGGGAAGCAGAGGGTTTTTTTTTAATCCCCCTAGTGACCTCTTGTGGCTGACGGACACCCTGCTGAGACCCTGCCTCTAGAATATACCTGGCTTGCTGCTTCATGTTCACCCCTCCCTGGGCTACAGAAAAAGGGCTCCAAGGAAATCAGAGTTAGGAAATGGGTCGTCCCTGGTTTCAAACAAAGGGAATCATTCCAATGTGTGTCCAAAATAAGCTCAGAAAATTTGTAAGAGAGATGGGTTTTCTGTTTCCTGGACTTGCCTTTCATATCTTTTTTTTCTTTCTTTCTTGCATCCTCTCTCATTTTTCTTAATTTAGGTGAGGAGAAAATGTTGTAATAACATGTAAATCAGATTAGGTAATGATGCTGTAACAAGCCTGGTGGCTTAATAGTATATATGAAGGTGTTTACTGAAGTAGTGATTTTAACAGAAAATCTGTCTATCTATCTATCTATCTATCTATCTGGAGGAGATTTTAAGTGATTGTATTACCTTTATACAGTGAAATACTATAAAGCCATTAAAATGTATATATGAGTACACACTACAGATATACAGACATACACACACATACAGGTGAGGAAAATGGTGCAGGTAAAGAAACTAAGTTACAAAACAACTTGTAGGCTATCCACTGGATGTATGCTTCAACATAAAGAGAAGATAAATTCACCAAAATATTAACTATGGTGGTCATCTCAGAGTGGTGGAATTACAGATTTTTTTTTTTTTTTTTTTTTGAGACTGAGTCTTGCTCTATCGCCCAGGCTGGAATGCAGTGGCATGATCTCGGCTCACTGCAACCTCCGTCTCCCAGATTCAAGCAATTCTCCTGCCTCAGCCTCCTGAGTAGCTGGGATTACAGGTGCGCACTACCACTCCCGGCTAATTTTTGTGTTTTAGTAGAGACAGGGTTTCACGATGGTGGCCGGGCTGGTCTCGAACTCCTGACCTCAAGTGATCTGCCCGCCTCGGCCTCCCAAAGTGCTGGAATTACAGGCGTGAGCCACCACGCCTGGCCAAGGAATTACAGATTTTTTAAAAATTATTTACAGTTTTCTGTATTGCAGTGGTTCTCAATTTAGTACATTAACAACCTATGAGAAATCTGAATGCTCAGCCCACTCTAGACAAATTAAGTCAGAACTACTGGAAGTGAACCCAGGTTCTAGTAATTTTAAATATTACCCAGATGATTCAATGTGCAATCAAGCTTGAGAATGAGTATATTATTTGAATGCTTTACAATCAGTGATCATTTTATAAAGCAGGAAGAAGGGAGAGCCAGAAGAAGTTATCTTCATTTTGCTGATTTATGTGCAGTGTGCATGTGTGTATAGTGTGTATGCAGTGTGCATGTGTGGCGGTTGCACACAAACTAAGGCTAAAACTGGTAAAAACACAAAGGAACACAGTAAAGTCACCTAGTTGATCATGAAATCTGGTCAGAAAAACTTGGCTTTGTTTCTTTGTTCTAATACTTCCTGGCTATGTGACCTTAAGCAGCTCGCTTCACCTGTTTGAATGTCAGTTTTCTTTTCTAGAAAGAGCAAAAGGGAAATTCTATTCCCATAGAATTGTAGGATTCAGTGTCATATTGCATGAACAAGGGCTACGTAAGTTGCTAGTTATAACATATGATGGAGTAAAGAAGTAGAAAAGAAAGCAGGAGAAATAATTGAGCACTGAAAGACAAAATATTAACATTCCAGGAATGTTAATATTTTTTGTTTCTCATGAATGCTTTCATTTCCCTAGCAAACACAGTTGCCGAGGGCCCGCTTTGCACCAGACACCATTTTAAGGGATAGAAGAGAAAACCTAATGACAGCCTGATTGCCGTCAAGAGGCTCACATGTGTAAGGGAATGATGAGCTGCAACAAATAGCACAATGCGGTAAGTGCTGTAAAGAGGTGTGCCCAAGGCAGTAAGAGGCCCCTGTGCCTCTTCCAGAGAAGGGGAGGCAAGACTTGTGAAGCCTACGGAGAGCTAAGATCAGGAAATACTGGCTAAATGCTTTGTCCTCTAGGGGGAGCTCAAGGCTTTCTCCTTTGATATCTGAATGGTATTAGTGCTTCAGTGAGAAGGGTGTAGATAGATATGTTGAATTGGGTTAGGATAAATGCTCCAATGCTACTTGGTCTTGGAGTTCTCTCTTGTTATGTATTTTCTATTGAATGGCTTCTTACTTTACTCCCGTGAAGCTGGTGCTATGGAAAGACATTGGGTTATTCCTCCCAGTTAAAAACGTTGCTCCCTCCACTTAGAAGACTAAGGAAGAACCAGAGTGAAGGAAGCCCCATGGGCAGGAAGAGGACTCATTTGGGCTCAAGACATTCAGTCCAGCCTAGCTCACAAGGTTAGATAAGATCATGATTCAGGACCATAACTTGTCACTTGTGCACATACTCTAAACGGTGGCATTTTTCAAGGTATTGAAAGGAGGTGGCAGGATAGGATTAAGAAATTTGACCCAGACAGGCTTCTCAAACTCACTACAACCAACAGATGGTTCTAGATTTTTTTTTCATTACTGTTTCATGACTACGTGCTCTCGATTTGAAGTTTAAAGGTCCTCTTGAAGTTTGTTTTTTTGTTTTTTTAGACAGGGTCTTGCTCTGTCACCCAGTGCAGTGGTGTGATCATCATGGCTCACTGCAGCCTCTTACTCCTGGGCTCAAGTGATCCTCCCACTTCAGCCTCCCAAAGCATTGGGATTACAAGCATGAGCCACACACACCTGGCTCAAAGTCCTCTTGAATCTGGCAAAAACTTGATTTGGAATTTTCTAAAATTTCTCTTGTTTGTTGTAGCAACTGTATTTCATGGGAAGATATTTCTCTGATAGATTGATGCTCTTCTTTTTTATCTCTTTGTATTACCTATAAATGCTCCCATTTGCACACTCTTAAAGAAGTAAGCTTAGGATAGTTTCTGATTGCCTCACATGGAAAGTTAAAATGTAATCTCTCAGAGTTTTTGTGATGTCTAAATGAAGGCTATATAGACAATCTTGATTTTTAAGTTGTTTTCCTTTGGTACTTTTGGAATCAAACTGGGGATGGCGTGGAAACCACCAGTTCCTGAGGTAGTTGTGGCTAGGAAATTCACTTGTATACTAAAGAGCTTCATTTTTTTGTTTGCTGTGTAATTAGAAAGTAACTGGGTCTATGCCTTTATTCTTTGCATGGCAAGGTTTGCCTTGTTAGATACCAGCCAAGGTAGCACCCTGGGTATTTGCTAGGCATATTTATCCTTGTCAAAGGCACATTGGCGGTAAATGACACTGAAGGATCCTGCTTGGTATGACTGCCGGTATCAAGTAAACTGTTCCAGAATTGTTGGGGGGATCCAGATATACCCCCAGATCATCTCTTGCTTCACCCTCATCTCTGACCCTAGCCCCTGAGTAAATAGGGGGGTTCTGCTGGGGTCCACTTCTTGGTTAGCTGTTCCTTCTTGTGACTGAGTTGCAATAGATACGACTGGCCACTTTTTCAGACTAATCCCATCTGTATAGCATCTTGCAAAAATTCCCGTCTGTAGCATGTGACCGACCCTTTTCGTTGATTTCTAGCACAGTGTAGTGTTCTTCGTGCTTTTATCTTTTGTGGCTCATAGAGGGAATCTAACCGTTTGTAGTAGAGATTAGATAAGACTGCTGATGTCAATATTGTGCTCAGAAGATGTTTCTTCTGAATCTCAGTGGGGGGTTCAGAAACTTGTCACCTCTCCAATAGCTTCCCATCACACTGAGAAAAAAATGCCAGCTCCTAACTGTGACCTAAAAGAGCTTCCTTCTCCCACTTCATCTCTGACCACTCCCTCTTTCTCTTTGTACCCCAGCCATGCTGACCTTATTGCTCTTTAAACAGGCCAAGCTACATCCTCCTCAGGAACTTATGCTACTTGCTGTGCTTTCTGCCTGGAATGCTACACTCCAGATTTTTATATAGTTTACTTGTTCATATCATTCATATCCCTGCCTAAATGTCATTTCAGAGAGGTGTTTATAACACCTTATCAGAAATAATCCACACAACTTCTACATCCTTAAGCAGCTTTGCTTTTCCTTATAGCACTTATCACAATCTGAAATCATATTGTGTTTTTTGTTTTGGTTTTGTTTGAGATGGAGTCTCACTCTGTCGCCTAGGCTGGAGAGCAATGGCACGATCTCGGCTCACTGCAACCTCCACCTCCTGAGTTCAAGTGATTCTCCTGCCTCAGCCTCCTAAGTAGCTGGGATTACAGGTGCGCACCACCATGCCCAGCTAATTTTTGTATTTTTAGTAGAGACGGGGTTTCACCATGTTGGACACGCTGGTCTCGAACTCCTGACCTCAGGTGATCCACCTGCCTCGGCCTTCCAAAGTGCTGGGATTATAGGTGTGAGCCACCATGCCCGACCCATATTGTGTTTTATCTGTATACTTTTTAAACATTTGTTTTCTTGCTAGAATGTAAGCTCTGTGGGGTCAGGGACTCTTATCTGTCTTGTTTCTTACTCTGTCCCCAGACTCTAGAATAGTGCCAGGTGCCCAATAAGTTTTTGTTGAGTGAATAAATAAATGAATGACAGTTAGCTTAAATTCTTAAGAGTTAAATGGGATTTTGGCTATAACCTCAACATCTACAAAGCCTGGGAAAAGAAAAAAAAAACTAGTGCTGAATCCAGTGTTTAGGGTTTTAGTGTATTGCTTCTTCTTTAAAGGAAGGAGACTAGCCCGGATGCTGAGACCACAACTCAGGCAACTTAAGTTTATGAAGGCCGATCCCACCCACCCCTTTCCAAAACTCTAGGACTACTTGCTGGAATGTGTATTCTAAAACCGTACTTCTGAATATTTTTGAAATTGAAATGCATCTTATAATAAGTATACTCTTATTTCTTTTGCTTTTTTCCCCTAAAAAGCTGTTAAGGAGAACTAGGGATATGGTGTGTCTTTTATAATTGAAGGCATCTTCAGTTAGAAAAGACAGTATTTTACAAAATTCCTCATTTATAGAATCTTAGATTGATAAAATGTTACAGCTAGTAGGCATTAAAGATCCAGTGAATTTTAAAGTCTTTTCCATTTTTTTCCCCCTTAAGCCTGGTCTTTTTGGAAAAAAATCTTTAGAGAAACTATAGACAAACCAGTGGATAAAAGCACAGTGGGGTGATAGGTGACTCAGCACGCTCACCCCTCCGCTATACTGACCTACACTTTCAAGGGAGCTTCCTGGAGAGTAATTTGAAACTTAATGGAAAGATACAAGCCGGTTCCTTCATCTTTGGCTAGTGCAAAAACCACTGTTAAAAGTCTTATTAAACAACAACTTTATGAGATATAATTGACATAATAAAGTGCATATATGTAAAGTATAACATTTGGTAAGTTTCAACATGTGTATACACTCATGAAGCCATCACTGCATTCAAGACATTGAACATATTCATCATCCAGAAAAGTTTTCTTATGCACCTTTGTAAATTCTTCCTCCCTACCCCACCTCACCTTATCCCCATCTCCAGGCAACCCTTATTTGCTTCATGTCACTGTAGTGATTAGTTTGCACTTTCTACAATTTTACATGAATGATATCATACACACTTTTTTTTAATCTGGCTTCTTTCAATCAGCATAATTATTTTGAGATTTATCCATATTGCTGCACATATCAATAGTTTTTTCTTTTCATTGCTGAGTAGTATTCCATGGTATGGGTATTCTCAATCTGTTTGTCCATTTGCTGCAGATGGACATTTGAATGGTTTCCAGTTTTGGGCTATTACAAATGAAGCTCTATGAATATTGCTGTATGAGTCTTAATATGGACACATGTTTTCTTTCATTGTTTTTGTGTAAGTACCTAGAAGCCGAATGGCTGGATCTGATCAAATGGTGGGTATATGTTTAACTTTTCAAGCAATTGCCTATTTGTCTTTCAAAGTGGCTGTACTGTACAATAGTTTCAGTGGCTATATAACCTCACCAACACTCAGTATGTTCAGTTTCCTAAAGGTTTAGCCATTCTAATGAATGTGTGGTAGTATCTCATTGTGGTTTTAATTTTCATTTCCCTTATGACTAATAATGTTAAGCATCCTTTAATGTACTTATTTGCCATTGTTACTGAGCAAAAGAGGCTCGTTTCCCAATGTGCTAGAAGCCAATGCTATGATGATATTGGGTTTTTGAGAAAAGAATAACTTTTTTATTTTTTTTTGAGACAGTTTCGCTCTTGTAGCCCAGTCTGGAGTGCAATGGCATGATCTCAGCTCACTGCAACCTCCGCCTCCCGGGTTCAAGCGATTCTTCTGCCTCAGCCTCCCTGGTGGCTGGGATTACAGGCACCCACCAACATGGCCAGCCAATTTTTTGTATTTTTAGTAGAGATGGGGTTTCACGATGTTGGCCAGGTTGGTCTCAAACTCCCAGCCTCAGATGATCCACCCCCCTCAGCCTCCCAAAGTACTGGGATAACAGGCGTGAGCCACCGTGCCCAGCTAAGAATAACTTTTGATTGCAGGTCGACCAACAAGCAGACAGGAGTCCAACTCAAATCTATCTGCTCATGCTGGCTATAAGGCAATACTTTTATGAAGGTTTAGGGGATTGATTCTGGGATTTACCCCGATTGGTAGAAGGAAAGGGGAGGTCTGGAAGGTCCTCTGGCATGCAGTTATCTCTTCATGCTACCTCATGGAATACATGTGCAAATTTGGGGGAAGTTAGTATGAAACATGCAGTGGAAATTCAGGCTGTGATGTCAGCAAGCTTGTTCTACACAGACTCCAGTTGGCCATAATGGTTCCAACCGATTTCAGCCAGTTGTTATCCTACAAGCAGAGAGAGTTTTCGTGTTTCAGTGAGTTGTTCCTTTTCTTATTTGCCACCCTGAAAACTGAAGAATTTCTGTGTCAATTTTTTCTTTAATCATTTGAGACACTGTTCCACAATATTCTCTGGTGGCGTGTTTGTAATCACTACTTATGTTTTTTAATTGCCCTCGTTTTTCTTTTCATTTTTAAGATTCTGCAGTAATGACGAGTTTTTGAAGCATTGTCTATGTTATTTGTCTATTCTAAAATTTTGTTGACAGAACTACTAAATAAATAGCACAGTTAATGGGAAACGAAGGAGAACTGTGTTAGTCTAACAGAGAACTATCACAATAGGTTATTTATGGCACAGACAGAGGCTGTTTACACTTATTCAGGCTGGCAGAAGTGACGGTGAATGGGGAGAAATGATGGCATATTATTGGGAGGCAATGGGAGATAGCGAAAGAAGCCAGAAAGGGGAATATTGATTCTTGCCCCATCCAAAGTCTCCCCTCCCACACTGCCTATATTATGCCAACCCTTCATAGTCTTTCCCCATCTCCCCAATTTTTTCATTATTATGGATTTTTTATTTTATAGCAAATATGTTAAGGAGATGAAGACTAGCTTAGCAGCAGAATCTAGCTATTGGCTATTCATTGTGATAAGCTTGCCAAGAATTTTCAATAGTGGACCACATGATCAGAAATCCATGTGTTGGCAAAATAAAGTTCATATTGATTTCAGTATTAGTGCATAGCAAGTTTCATATTAAAAATAAGAAGAACTTTATACAAAAGTGTGGTTATAAACCTCGAGTTTGAACTTGTCCTCCAGGAAGCACATAGTAGAGTGAGGACACAGATCTAGGTTGGGGACAAAACTGTCATTTTGTCATGGAGTAGAATGAATGTGATCCTGGAGAAAGGACTGAAGGGCTTGGGCAAAGGGGAGGTGAAGATTCCATTCAAAATGAATAAGAAGAGCAGAAGCCAGCTCTCCTCCCATTTCCACTTTGGTCTGGAGAGGAAGAGGCGTTTCTGCCACCCCCGTCCCCTCTGTCTTCCTTACTTTTTAGCTTCTTCCAGAGGGAGGAGGAATTACTCAAGTACTCAAAGCACAAGGCAATTACCAAACCACATTTCACTAGAGGGCAAGGTCTCTAAGCTGATGTTCCCTCATTGGCAATTACAGGCCATTTATTGCAGCACACTGGGAAAGGGTGTGGCCGTTCTCTGTCCTGTGCTTATGTATTATGTGCATAAATTGTATTTGGTCTGTTCCAGACCTTTTCATCACCCAGGGTGGAAGTGAGGGAAACCTTCCGTAGGATTCCAAACCTACATGGTATAATCTGATTTGGTTTAACAAAGGCCTCTGCCCTGGGAGAGAAATGGGTGCTTAGTTAATAAAAAGATATTTTATTTTCTATTTGGTATTATTCTCATGTGCATATTCCTTACTTAGAAATCCCTGAATGGTAGGATTTCAGTTCCTAAACTGAATCCCTGACACTAACATAATTAATCTTAAACAAAATTTCCATCCAAAGGGAGCTGAAAAAAGAGGCAAAAATTGTATCTAAGCCAGAAGGACTACAACTAGGGTCAAGATAACAGGACAAGTTCATAGGGTAGATAGTGAAACCAGGTTCCCTTTGTTGCATCATCTATGGATAGAGAGGACTATCATTTATCCATTCACCCAGTCATCAACCAATCCATCCTTTCATCCATTCAGTCGTTAGCACATTTCTGAATTCCAGGCACTGGGCTAAGACTTCATAATACAGTAATAAACAAGTTGGTTATTGTTTGAAGGAGGATGGAAAAAAATGGGGAAAGAGGGTGTATGTAAATTTGTCATGAAATATATATATATGAGTCAGAGAGAATGGCTCATGGCTCATACATATATATTATATATATATATAATGACTCATATATATAATGACATACATACACACACACACACACACACACACACGAGTCAGATAGAATGGGAAAGATGGCACAGCCTTTCCTTCCACCCTTGACCTGTGTTGGAGCCTACAATAGAGTGTACTCATGAGAAAGTTTTTGAGATTCTGGACGTAAGCCGTACTGATTGGAAGATCAAGTGACAAAACAAAGCAACAGTTAGAAAGAGGGTCATTGTTTCCACTTTCCCCCAGGACCAAGTACTGACCTGTAAAGTAGATATCACTAGTATTCACCAAAATCTGTTCTTCTCCCTTTTCATATACATGAACCTCTCTGCACTTTTTAGCTCTCTTGCAGTTAAAGTAGAGCCATATTGATTAGTTCCAGCATTTGCAGCCTGAAGCAAAGAGCTAGTGAGTAACCACCATCAAGTTATCAATTTAAACCTGCTTAGTTGACCAGGGAGGCTTCATGGAAAACAGCTGTCCTAAAGGGTTGCCCAGATCTCTGTTAGGTTTTGCGTCAGCGAGAAATAAACTTTTATCATGGTAAGCCACTGAGAAGACACTGGGTCTTGCTGCCCCAGTCTACCCTAGCCTGGAGAACTGATATTTGGGGAAGCATTAAAAAATAGTACCTCTGGCATAGGCACTGGTGGTTTCAAAATAGCTACTATAAGTTGGGGTAAAAGAGAGGCCTTTCCAGTTACTTTGCAAGGCAGTGTGGAGCCAGAACAGGAAAGATAAAATAGATGCTCTGTAATGACTGTAGCTAGCAGACTTCTTTGTGCGTACATATATGTAAGGTAGCTTTTTGCACACTCCCAGAAATATTTAGTAGGACTTTTGGGGCTTGAGAAAGAGTGTTATCAACAAAGGAAACTCTGCATTATTTAATCTTAACATGACTGCTTACATCCAAAGACTGGCGACACATGGCATCTTTAGGTGCTAACTGAGCTGTCGGATCGATTTCATTAGGGAGAGGTCACAATTCTGTTTCCAGGTGGCAGGAATGATTTTAGTTCCTATCTTCATCCTTACTCCTTTCTTGAAGAGTAAAGCGTCACATATTGCTCAAATCTCTAGAAATTTCAGGATCGGCCAGGCGCGGTGGCTCAAGCTTGTAATCCCAGCACTTTGGGAGGCCGAGGCGGGCGAATCACGAGGTCAGGAGATCGAGACCACGGTGAAACCCCGTCTCTACTAAAAATACAAAAAATTAGCTGGGCGTCGTGGTGGGCGCCTGTAGTCCCAGCTACTCGGAGAGGCTGAGGCAGGAGAATGGTGTGAACCCGGGAGGCGGAGCTTGCAGTGAGCCGAGATTGCACCACTGCACTCCAGCCTGGGCGACAGAGCGAGACTCCGTCAAAAAAAAAAAAGAAATTTCAGGATCTCCTGGGATTCATGTAAGACCCCCCCCTATATCTTTTCTGGGATACTGTGTTTTTTTGGAGAACATAATTTAATTTCATTATCATAGTTTTTTTCTTGAAACTGAATATGGACAGGAAAATACTTTCTGATGCAGATGTATTAACATTTGCATGCCAAAAAGAGCTTCAGAAATTTACAGCATGGTTTATACTATACATCAAAATCCATATGACTACTTTCTAAAATTGTGAATTTATTTTCAAAAAAATAAAAAGCTCTTCATGGGCCCCAAATCAACAATTCAAGACAATTCCACAATAGGTTGAAAATAAGCACAAGCTTCCGTTGCTATCTGGTCAATCCCATGTCCAATCTGAATTTGATTATCTGTACTTCCTTGAAAGTAGCAACAATGATCTTATTGTTTCCATGATGTTTCATGTTCAGCTGTTCAGATGTTCTATCATATGAGAAAGAAAACGCAATCTTATGGGCCGCCAGGAATCTAAGAAGCTATGCCTCTGAAAGCCCTTTGATATCTTCAAACAATTAATCTTGCAGCAGCTAGAATATATTTTCAGTAATGTGCCTAACTTAACTATATGACCATATTAAAATAAATCTCCATGTTACTTCAATTTCTAAATAAAATGGCATGAGCAGAAAGGGTATTAAAAATCTTGATCAATTCCCCCAGCAACAGGGCAGTTGCTGTTCACATTTTACCCAAGAGCTATCTATGTGCCTCTTCTTCCTAGCCAACAAAAGCCCCATCTTGTTTAGGTGGTGGGTAGGGAGCCACTGAGATCATAGAAGGTGGGCCCCTATCCAAGCCCCAAGAGAATTAATTGCAGCTGGGCTTGTTCTGTTTTCCTTTGCCTGTGATTGGTCTAGGAGTGGGCATGTGGCCTATTTCTGGCCCTATGAAGCAAAAGGAGAGGTCTGCTGGGAGACCTTCTGAAACTGCTCTTCCTGGAAGGAGGAAAACAAACAAAACAACAACCAGAGAACTTTACAAGAGGAAGCTTTTTATCCCAGCCCCTTCCTACTCCCATGGAATGCAGCTCTGTTAGGACACGATATTTGAAGCTGCAGTAGCTGAGGTGGCAAAAGATGGCAGAACAGAAGAGCAGACAGAATCTGGATCCTAGATCACTTCATTGCACTGCTGCAACTGCCTTCTCCAGACAGACCCCTTGCCAGGTGAGAAAATTAAATGTCATTATTGCTTAAGCCCCTGGGAGACTAGATTCTGTTACTTGCCACTGAATGCGTCCTAATGCTGTAACCATCTCTTGCACTGAAACCAGCTTGCAAGATTTACAGCACAAACTCTGCCCAGGTATGAAGAGAATGTAAAAAAGCATTCCAAACATCTCTTTTGGGAAAATAAATGGATAACATCATTTTTTCTTTTCATTTGAGTTGTCCTATCTTTGGCAAGTGAAAGCTGAAAAGCAGAATTTTCACATATAAATCAAATTTTCCCATTTCCCTCCTGGCAAGGGATAAGAAACTCTTAGCTCATACATGCTTTCTAATTAATTAAGAATTGGATTTCAAGCCCACTCTTATTGTTCAGTTTATTCTGCTTAGTTCATACAGATAAGAGAATCCTTGAAGGTAAGGTTTAGGGTAGTCAAACAGTTATGAACAATGGTTGTGAATTATGACATATTCCAGCATTTTGGAGCAGCAGCTTAGTCAGCTGTCCTCAGAGCCAGTCTGAGGACTCTGGCCAATACCAGTATGGGTAGTCTAAACAAGTTAATTTTTAAAAGTAAGGAATGTGTCTTCTCAGGCCTGTGGGTCCCTATGGAAACACTGACAAGAACAGGTGGAAGAAATATGTGGTCTTCAGTTAAAAACTCTGCAGGGTTCAAAGAAGGGCACTCTCACATCATGTGATGGGTGAGCTCTAGTCATTCTGTGAGGGGAACTCCAGGAGACCAGATCCAACTCACAATCAGCTATAGAGAAGTTATGATATGCATAACTTCAATATGAAGTTATGATATGCATAACTTCAATATGAAGTTATGATATGATATGAAGTTAAGATATGAAGAAGCACCAACTTGGCACAAGACTTGGGAAAGGCAATGAGGCAGGAGGCAAGCTTTAAGGGATGACACTTACCTTGAGGGAGCAAGGACAAGTTGTGACCTTCCCGGTCCTCTCTCCATTTGCAGATCAGCAAGCTTCTGTCAGCAAGGAGGAGTGGACAATGAAACTGTTTGGGTTCAGCTTGATTTGTTTTTTGAGACAGGTGTGGCAAGGGGCTGCCAACAAGGTAAGTCATCTTTGGACAAGCCAAGTGCTTTGGAAGACAATTGTTTCTGAAAATAAGTGTTTGTGTCAAACATTCTCTTTGTTAGTAGGAGACATTTTTGTTGGATCATGTTGTCCTCAGCAAAAGAGGTTGCAGAGAAGTTAAGGAAATTGGGATAACTTAGAGTCTCAGTGCTTTGGGGCAATTTACAGACAGCACTGTGTGATCCTGCCATCTCAGGACTTACCTCATGTTGCTAACTCCCCCACTGGGGGCCAAGGTTCTGAAAGGAAGAAAGCATGTCTTATTCACTCACCTTTGAGTCTCCAGCACTGAGCACAGCACCTGTCACTCAGTAGGCACTCAATAAATGTAAATTGATATGAAACATGACACGTGGTGCCTTTTACAGAACAAAAATTAATTTGTCCCAAAGGCCTCCTGGGATGCAATTCTGAATTTTAGTATGTGTCTACCTTGGGGTTGAGGTTAATGTTTAAGTGTGACAAGAAGGGATTAGTTTGGCTGAAATAGTTCTTCCTGTGGTGTCAACTGGCAAAATGAAATATAATGTCATTCTAATCTCTTCCAAGCCTTTCCTGATTCAAACATGGAAATGTGTTCTTGCAGATTGGTGCATTTCAGCTAAAAGTTCAACGAGATTAAAAAGGAGAAAGCTTGAGTCATTTGAGTCAATATCGCAAACAGGATTTAGGTATTCATTAAGATAAGGATAAACTGCTAAATTTAGGTTTACTCATGATTAATTTGTTTGATGTATTTCCTTGCAGAATAATACATGAACTAGATTTTGAATATGATACAGACACACACCATTTTTTACATATATAGCTTTTAAAATTTAGATGTATTCTATGTGTACAATCCAGAAAGGAGATGAAATCTTGCCTCCTCTTTTATAAACTTATTTGGAGGGGGAGCTAAATGGAAGCCAAACTTTTGCTGAACTCCAATTGGCCATGGATTCTGGATACACTGGGTCTGGAGAAAGGTATGGTTGAGAAGGACAGGAGGCATTGCGCAAACACATTCCTGGAAATAAATCTACACAGACTGGTTGACTTGAAAACTGGTTAATCAGAAATTTTGCCCTGCTTGGGGTAAAGCTAGAAACATTGAATCCCAACCTCTGTGAGTAACATGCCTAATAGGAAAACTGAAAATTCTGTGTATTTCTTTTCCAAAATTAAATGGCAGCCAAAGTTTGCAAGAAAAAAAAAAAAAACCACAATGGGGAATTAGATTACGGCTGTTTGCTTAAAAATTGATAACTGATTTTGTTGTTTCTTTAATGGAAACATTTACATTGTGCATTCTTGTTGTTGTTTGAAGAAAAATGGTGAGAATATTACAGTGTGACTGCAGAATACAAGTTTGATAGAACTAATCTAATTTACCTTAGATATATTCCTCATTTGGGAGAATTTATTTAACTGGTAATTTAATTTAGGTGGAGAGGTACTTTAATTGGAGTTGACTACTGTGGGATTTTTATATACAGTGATGCACTGTTGAGTTATAGCACCACATCATGTAAAATTGGGTAATTTTAAGCCACTGGATATTTTTATCCCAACTATAATAGAATTTGCAGAAAAATGCTTATTAACTGAAACTGTTTTCTAGGTTGGATACTATTTGGAAAATCTTTGGGACTATCTCAAAGATGGTTGGAAATTTAATAGAGCTAGCAGACCAAAAAACAAAACAAAACAAAACAAAAAGACTTAACTTATTAGGACTGCAGTGGTGATGTGTTGTCGCTTCAGGACACCCCACTACCTGAATTGCAGCAGTGTTGCGAATCATCACTCTGCAGTGAATGGGAATTCTTGGTTTAGAGTTTAACAGATTTTCCTGGTCTTTCTCCTAGCGACTGACACAGAAACATGAAAGAATAAAATGATTCCAAAAAAAGGCACCTACGTTAACCATTTGGGGGTAAAAACGATGAAAATGTAAAGGCAAATGATGAATTTATCAAAGAGAATGAAGGAACAGATAGCATATGTATGTAGGAACACAGTAGCTTTAAAATATCAGAAAGATGAAGAAAAGGACAGAGATGCCAAGTGAAGCAGAGGGTTTCTACATTTGTCATCTGCTCTTCCATGTCCCACGTTCCCTTATGTAATAGATCTTTAATGGATTCCCTACTGTCATAGAACCTTTATAAGACCAGCCTATGGAGAATGCAAAGGAACTATATAATGGACAGTTAACGTTCTGGAAAAGCAGTTTATTATCTTGCTAGGAGCTGGCTTCTCATTGCATTTAGAATAAACTTTAAACAGCTATATCATCTTCCAGGCCTGATATGATCTGGCCCCTGCAAACTTACCTTCATGTCTTACCACTCCCATCCCCATTCTTCAAGCTCTAGCTACACTGGCTTTCTTTCATTCTTGGACTTTTTACACTGATTCTTTCTGCAAGGCCTTTGCACTGCCATGCTCTCTCTCTGGAATGCTTTTCCTTTGGCTAAATTTTTCCATGTAATTCAGGTCTTAGTTCAATTTTAATCTCCCCCAAGAGATTTCCCATCCTATCTAAAGCAGCCCATGCCCTTCCATTTCCCTAGGTCCCACTATCACATTACCTAGTTAGATTTCCTTCAAACCTCTTGAAATTCCCTTATTTATTCTTTTGAGTTTTTTTCCGCTTCACCTTCCCCATGGAACATGAGCTCCTCAGTGTCAGGGGTCTTCTGTTTCGTTCACTGCTATATCCCCAACACCTAGAATAGAACATGACACATAGTGAGCAATGAATGAATGAGAAAGAGTACAGGACTCACGGTGGAACTGCCTACGAACAAAAGGAATACTGGACAAAAAGAAATGGACTAGGGAAGAAAATCAGGAAGAAGAGGAATAAAGAATGGGGTCTAGGGACTGAGAATTGATTACAGTGTACAATTTTAGCCCCTATAAAAAAGTTTTTTACATGCATTCCAAGCAGAGGGAATGGCAAGTGCTAAGAGGAAGTCTTTCCATCACCACACACAGCTGTTTTTTACTTTGTTGTTAGTGGTTTTGTTTTCAGTGTGTGTGTTGGGAGTGGGGGGAGGATGGGTGTGAGGGATCCCTGTGTGTTTCTCTCAGGGGAAGGCTGGGTTTTCTCTTTCAGGCTACAGGTGTTGCTGCATGTTCTTGCGGTTGCCAATGGAGCACTAGACAGGAATACTACCCATGGCAGCTCTGCAACTTATTCTAAGACTTCTAGGGCAAGAGGCAGGAAAGAGTGAAGGAATGATCACCACATTGTACCAGGGGTATACCAGTGAGAGGTAAGATGATCTGGGTGGTAGCGGTGACCCCCAATTTTTTTACCCAGAAAAAGATGGATAAATGCTCTGACACTGCTGTGACCCAGGGATCTGTGGCCACGGTTGCTTGTGCAGGCAGCAGCCAATACTTCTGAATGGTTCCCTTGGGACTACAAAACTGTGTGTGGGGGCAGGGAGCCCATACTATTTGCCACATCAGAAAAATCCATTCATGAAAAAGAAAGACAGAGAATGATAAAAGTCTTCTCAGAAAGTCTTACCAAAATGAGTGCTTTTATTTTCACAGACATGTCTATGCAAATACACTCAGTCACAAGAGAGAGCTTCTTAAGCCTGACCATAATTTAAACTCTGAAAGGTGAGTGAGCCTGTTAAGAGACCTCCACCCTTCTAGTAACCTATGTCCCATGATATGGGAAGGATATCTTAGTTCTCCCTAGCCCCTAGCTTAGGATTAAATGAGAGACTTCAGCTTTGGTGTAAAGCTGTCAGCTGCCCTAATCAAGGACAATACACAGAAATTAGACTCCTTATAAGAATAAGGGATTAAACGGAGGAAGATCTAGAAGTGGGTGGGAACAAAAGAGCAGAACTGAGCCTGCATATGCAGAAAATGTCCAAAGACAACTGGCAGAGTTCAGCTCCATGGGGAAAAGGCATGTTAGTGTGTAGGTAGAGAAACTGGACAAGGAAGGATGGCCTTAGCCTTCCATAATGGAGAAGTCAGGGGAGGGGATGTCTGCATGCAATAGACAACTGAATTAGAAAGAGCAGATATATAAACCAGCAGTGCTTCCCTATCTTGGGCCTGGCTAGCTTATAGTGGCTCCACTGTTATTGGTCAAAAAACTTTCATGAGGAGATCCAATCACTAATGCAACAAACTCTAATGAGTTCTAAGTTGGAGACAGTTCAGTTCTAAAGCTTGGGGGTAGACAGGTCACTGAGAGAGAAGGAATGCAGGAGTGGGATCTGAACATTGTAGTAAGTCATCTAGTAGCTCTTATCACTTTGGACATTGCTGGGGGATACATAACAGCTCACTATAACATTACAACACATACTTATATCTGTTTGTTCCTCCAAACTAACATGACAATGTGTTTCTGCCATCTTAGCTTACAGAGACATGATTTAGTCCAGGTTATACTCAGATTTTACAAAAGAGACTTTGACCACATAGATATTCATAAAATTAATGTGGTTAAGAAAAAAGTGCAGGGGCTTGAAGTCAGAAGAGCTCTGTTCCCATTCTGGCTATGCTGCTGTTCAGGTTTGTGACCTGGAGAGCAGTTTAGCGTCTCTGGGTCTCAATTTGTTCATCTGTAGACAGTGGGTGATCAACCTTTATGTAATCCTTCTGTGTTGAGTGGGTCTCAAGATGGAAGCTCACTGTGGGAATTTAAAAGCAAACTGTGGCATTGAAACAAACTGGACAACTGCTTGAACTCTAATATCATTATCCATCCTCATAAAGGAACTTGTTGGTCACTAGTCTGATAGTACTGTTAAAATACATTTATTTGTAACTTTTGAGAAAAGTAATTTTCAGACTCTGATCTTAGAATAAGCTCATGAGGGGTCTCATTTCCAAGCTGGAGATCATTTCCAGTTTGAATGAACAATTCTTCTTTTTGGCTTGGCTGAAGGTGGGGCTAGGTGAAAGCTGAGCTGCACATCCTTCAGAGGTCACAATGAAAAGTCAGTCTTTATTCTATCAGGGCTTGGTCGTCTGGAATAGCTGGTACATAGGTGGCAGCCCCATGCCCTATCTCATACTTTAAACAACATCACCAATATCTTTTTCCGAAATAAGCTTCAGTTGTATATGTTTATTATAGGAGAGAAAAGTTTGCCAAGTGTCTTCTATGGAGTAAGCACTTGCTAGGTGTTTTCCATATATTCTGCCATTTAATCCTCAAGGCAACTTTAACGGGTAAGTATTACTGTCCTCATTTTACAGGTGAAGAAATTGAGACCCAGAGTGATTATATGACCTGCCCAAGGTGGTCACATCATTAGGGGATGGCAGAGATCTGAAATAAAAGTTCAGGTCTTCTGACTTCAGTCCATGCTTTTTTTTTTTTTTTTCTATAACATCATGCTACCTAGAAGAAAAAGAAATGAGGGTAAGCAGTCAGCCAGGAAAGTCAGGAAAAATTATATGCAACTTGTAAAGAGCTCCCCTATACTGTATCATTCTGAAATGTCCAATTTTCAAAGAGTCAGAGTAGTACAGAAATGTTCAATGTTAAATCACTACTTAACATAAGCAATCTGACTTTGATGGTTCAGAAGCTCTTCCAGGTCTTGTCGTGCCTTAAAGTTCTCACTAACAATATCAATTATCAGTGCACTACAGATATATAGGACAAGAAAATGTCAGGTAACAGAAAAGCCAGATCATCTGCCTCCAAGATGCCGGGCACTGCATGGCTTTTATCAGTTTTTATTACATCAGGTCAAGGAAACAAATGGAATCTATCCACATGGTCCTGCCTCGTTGGGCATATATTCTAAACATACATCCATTTTCATACCCAATGAGAAAGAACTCAATTCCAAAGGATCTCACCTTTCACAAAATTCTACCCTTAAGATCCTAAAACAGTCATATCACTGTGCACAAGATTTTTGGCAGTCACAAGCTCTATCACAAAGCAGAGCTTAAAACAAATGGAGAATATAACCAGTGTTCAAATGCACCCTCACTGGGTGGGTCAGACTGCATGAGGCAGTGTGGCTGTGTGGAGGGAGAGGTCCGGACCTGTGGCAAACTGCTGCTCCTGCCAGGAGGCTACCAAAGCCAAGGCTCTTAACTTATTGATGGTCCTCAGCTGCCCCAGTGCCTATGTCTCTAACAACAGTAAACTGTGAAGTACCTGCAGGCAACCATGTCTAAATAAGGAGATCGATATTTGAATCTTCAAGAAGTGGCCAACTTCAGAAAGGCATTTCTTGGCACCCTAGAGGAGACTGGGATGAAAGTTGTACCGGAGACTGGAGAAGAGCCCGATGTGTTTCACGAGGTTCGGCTCCACTACATAAGCCCTCTCTCCCTTGGCCCTCAACAGCGAGTACAGTGCCATGTCCTTGCCAAAGCCCTTGTGGCAGTACACTTGGGACAGGTAGGTGAGGGTCCGGCGGGCCGCAGGTGCCGGGAAGAGCATGGCTGGGGTGCAACACTGAGAGGCAGGAACCACGCTGTACAGGGAAGGACTCAGCCGCCGCAGTTCCAGGAAATAGTGCCGACCCACCAGCTCCACCAGACCCATGCTATACAGGGAGAAGAAGAGCATTACAGGCCAGCTAAACCCTGGGCGGCTGGCAAACCTCATGTATATCCAGGTTAGTAAGGGCCCCAGCAACATGCCTACACCAACCCACTCCAGGATCCGCATGGGCTCTGGGTTGATGTAGTGCTGGAGCCTCTCAGGGTGATAGAGCTTGAGATAAAGGGCATCTCTGAGATGTGGCTCAGAGAAGCGAGCCCGCAGAAGGTGCTCCAAGACTGGGAAGATCTGTTCTTCTGGAACAGCATCGTCTTCTACCATCAGGACATAGTCTGGGTTGTAGGTCTGCAGGGATGACTCCAGGCAATAGACATAGTCCTGCTTCTCTTTCTCAAACGAGTTGGTCGAAGGGTCATCACCATAATCATCCTCAGTGCCCTCATAGCGATTGGCCACAGGGACGTACTTGGAGAGCAACTTGGCATCAAAATGGCTCACACTACGCTCCACGTTGCACAGGAAGAGTTGGTGCCCCTCGCACTGGGGGCCACATTGCTGAAGAAGCCGGTGGAACTGGGACACCACTTGCAGGACGTAGTGGAAGCCAGGCTGCCTATCCACGGTGATGATGGTGATCACCAGCCAGGGCCGCGGGGTGGCCTGCCAGACAATGGGCACTGAGCCATTGGCAGAGGGAAGCTCCTCAAAATAGTGGAGGGCAGCCTCACCCTCTTTCAAGCTTTGCTGCAGGAACTCTTGGCTCATTTGGTTCAGATGCCAATGGCGCAGATAGAAGTAAGAGTGTAGAAGTCGGTGACAGGCCAGGGGGGCCAGCAAGCCAAATGTCACCACTGTTAGGATGAAGAGCTGGACAGCGGTGCTGCCCCAGGAGAGTCGCCGCAGCCTCCGGAGAAGCATGGCAGCTGGAGAGGTTGAAGTGCTCATGAGGTCAACTTTTGTTCATGTCTGGTCCCAAGAAAAAACCATCCTGGGACTCAGGCCAGAGTCATCAGAAGTCAAACCTAAAGAGAGAGGAAGTAGGGAATGGTAAGGGTAACTTTAAAAAAAAAAAAAACAAAGGGACAAGAACTGAACTCAGCACATATCAAACCAGAAATTATAATTCAACGTTCTGTAGCTTCTAGACACTTTAAAGTATTTTCTGCACTAAACCGTTCTTTGGTTGTGTCTGCTAACAACTTCTGGGATGTTTTTATTATTTCCATGAGTAATACGATCTTGGTGCATCCAACCAAGTCTCCATGCCTAAAGATACTTACTTAGGTTTACAATGTGCCAGAAAATCTCCAGGTAGGCTGTTAGGATCATTATTCCTATTCACCAGCTACACAGACAATGGGTTCTTAAAACGGGGGCAAAAAAGCAAGGCTTGGCACAAAGGAAATATACACATTTAGAGCAAGTTCCAGCATAAGGGCCCAGAAAATACTTGTTGATTAACTGTGCATATAGCAATCTCCAAAAAAAACTTGTCCAACAAGAGAAGGAATACTTAGGATTATCTGAAGTATCTTTGTTATTTAATGTCATTTTCCATTCATATGCTTCTAATCTCACACAACTATACTTAACATTGCACATTAACTTAATCCTGATTGTTCTCCCATTTTATCTTTATAGATCATGGGAACCAATGAGAGGAAGTATTTCCCATAAACAAGCAAACTCTAGAGCCCCAGGCTTGGGGGGAGGGAGGAAACATCTGGAGGAAGATCCATGAGTAGCTTTTCAATGAGGGAGTGGGGGGAAGGGCAGAGGTGAATATGGAAGAGACAGTTGCCCTCAGTTTGGTTCAGGAAAAAATGCTGTGTGATATGATGATTCAGAGCATGGGCCTGAGGCCAGTCTCATATTGGTGTGAATCCTAGCTCTGCCTCTCACTTGGTGGGAAGTCAGTTTATCTCGCCATATCTTAACATTTCTCAACTCTAAAATGGAAATAATAATACCTGTCTCATAGGGTTACTGTGAATACTAAATGTGTTAGAAAACAAAATAATGCAGAGTAAAAATGCCATTAAAATCTATCCATGTGTTCAAATTCACAAAAATATTTTAGAAGTAAGCAGGTCTAATGTTCTGATGGAAAACAGACTAGTGCCAAAAAACAGAATTAAAAGGGCAAAGCCAGTACAAAATAATAATTGCTAGTAAGGTCAAGGCATAACTAAAGAGTGTCCGCAGTACAGAAAGCAAATCTCTTGCCTCAGAAGCATAATAAGGTTTACACACATTTGGAGGAAAACTGTGTAGTTTGTGAGTTATTGCAAAGGGAGGATTGCCCAGGAACCATATGAGGCTGCTGTGGAGCAGACTCAGCCAGTGCTCTCATATCCATGGTCTCCCCTTGGGCACACAGAAAGACATCATTTCCTAGTTTGCCCTCTCCAGGTGGAGTCATGTGACTAGGGCTTGTCAGCAAAGTGACAGGTGTGACACCTGGGACAAGGTAGTTGAGAACAGATGTGCCATCTCGACTTTCTCTTTCCCCATCTGCCAGCTGAATGGAGAGCCCTGGTGGATCTAGAGGAGGGTAGAGCCACCAGATGGCAGAAGCCTGGGTCCTTCAATCCTTTACATACATATCCCAGTGTTGGGACGGCATGGAACAGATGTCCCTCCCACTGCCCACCTCCCAGTACCCTCCCAAACTAGAGTGGACTGTGTTGTGAGCAATACATAAACCACTGTGCCTAGACACCAATAATTTTTGGACTTTATTACAGCAGTTAGCCTACTCTGCCCTCTACAGTTGTGTAGAATACCAAATGTCTATAGTACAGTAACATGGTTAATTTCTCAAGTAGAGAAACAAGTTTCATTTCAGCCACAGAAGCAGATTGTACTATGGGACTCCGAAGGTGAGACAGACTATCCTAGTACTAAGAGATATGGATAGTACCCAAAGAGGGAACAAAGCAAGGAGAGGTTTGAATTATGCAACCCCGGTCTTGCTGGTTTGTGAACATCCAGCATATTGCGGACTGGTTGCTTCTTCCTCTGCTCTGCTCAGCGCAATGGAGTTAACAAACCACGTGGTTGCATGTGATTGAACGTGGCCTCACCAGTTCCACATCACTGCTAATGGAAGCCAATACTAGAATTGGGCTGAGTTCACACTCCTGTAGTACTGGCCTTGGAAAAGGGGGCATTCGAGTGGCTTTCTGCTCACACTATTATCCCTGCCTTTGTTATTACCACAAGGGAGCTGGATCAATCTAGAGAGGGAACTAGAGACAATGAGATAGGGCAGGCAGTTTGGAAAATGCCAGGCACATAGTAAGGGCTATCACTTACTGTGATATGTCAGGGGGGAAAGAAATGGAAACACCTAGTACTGACATCAAGAGAACCTTTGGTCCCAGGGAATTTATCCTACTGGGGACAATAAAATCATTAACATCTCACATAGTCCTTTACTTTAAAACTTCGTCTGTGGGACTGCTGTTCTACTGACAATCAGGAAAAGAGAGGGATTCGGTTCAGAGGACACATGGTCCCTACCTATATTAATCAGCTTTGCTGGGGTGATTAATAGCCTCAAATCTTTATAACTTAAAGTAATAAAATGTATTTCTTGCATACGGGTTTGTGGATAGCTGTGGCTCAGTTGGGGTTAGCTCCAGAATGTAGGTCAGAATTAGTTCATGCCACATGCCCCTCCTTGTAGATCAAGCTGCAGAAGAAACGGCCACCTGGGGCGTGTTCTTATGTTGCCTGGAAGCTGCACAAGAGGCCAAGTTAAAACATGCAGGTACATTTACATCCTTGTTTCAGTGTGCCACAAATCAAGTCCACTCATTATCCATTGGCCAAAACAATGGGACAGGAAGACTTACTCCTCCCACAGAGCAGAAGGAGGGAAAAATGAAGATTCAATAGAAAGAAAAAAAAAAGCAACAGGCCAATTTCTAAATCCTCAAGAGAAAAGAAAGCGTCTAGCAATCGGCTCAGAGAGTATGGAAATTTTTTTAGAATGCTCACAGGGCTTAAGACCCAGCCCCCAACCCCAATCATTATACACTGCACGAATAAGGACAGGCTTCAGTAATGATCCCAAAAATCTCAGTGGCTTATAAGAACTACGGTTTAATTCTTGCTCATATTACTTGTCCTTTATAGGTCAATTGTGCCTCTGTTGCCTGTTGTTTGTACTCTAGGACCCAGGCAGATAGAATTGTTTTTTTTTTTTTTAACATTGCTGGTTTTGTGGTAGAGAGAAAAAAGGGGAATAGTGCACCACAAGCTGGCTTTCAAAGCCACTGCTCAAAAATGACACAGATCACTTCCACCCACATTTCACTGACTGGAATAAGTCACATAATAACTCAAGTTCAACAGAGCAGAGTTATGTCATTTTCCTGCAAGAAGGGAGTGCCAAAAGATACATGGCCACACCTGACACCAATGACTGGAGAAATATATGTACTCCAGGGAGGGGCAGAAAATGTACTCCAGAGAGGGGCATTTTGAACAATAATGCAATCTACCACACCCATCTAGGACACAGGAGCTGGGATCAGATCCGTCATTCAAGATTAAATGGCTGCTTTGCTGAAAATCCAACCACATGGAGTTATGTAGTCATTTAGGAGTATGTTCTTGTTTACTTTTTAAAATATTTTATTAAAAGATTTAACCAATTGTTGCACAGTAGGCTGTGGTGTCCAATGCCACCTATAATTTATTTCACCTTACTGATCAGGTTTTAAGAAGAATGGCCAGCTGGATGCAGTGGCTCATGCCTGTAATCCCAGCACTTTAGGAGGCTGAGGCAGGTGGATGGCTTGAGCCTAGGAGATTGAGACCAGCGTGGGCAACATGGCAAAACTCAGTCTCAACAAAAGATACAAAAATTAGCCAGGCATGGTAGCATGTTCCTGTAGTCCTAGCTATTCAGGAGGCTAAGGCAGGAGGATTGCCTGAGCCCCAGCAGGTCGAGGCTGCAGTGAGCCGTGATCGCACCACTGCACTCCAGCCTGGGTGACAGAGAAAAACCCTGTCTCAAACAAAAACAAACAAACAAACAAAAGATAAATGATAAATGGCCTTAGGGGAACAGATACAAAAACATAGGATTTTTCACTGCTAGTTTGGGGAAGGAGTTTCTTTACTCCCAGCCCAATCATAAGGGTGAGACAAGAGGGCTATGTCTGTTACCACTCTGATTGTCTTTTTCCAGAATTCCAGTTGCCCATGATGTCACAGGCTGAGGCCCACACTCCGGAGACACGGTGGACTGACTGGCATCTATGAGCTGACCTAATAACAGTCGCACCATTACAGCTCCGATTCTACAGAACAATACATACCCAGTTCTTATCTATGCTTTGCATGTGCTCTTTGAAACACAACCCTTCCCTAAACAGAATTCTCTACCTGTTACCATGTCTAGAGTGTAGGGCTCAGGGAAGACAGTAAAGGACACAGACTCTGAGAAATGAACATGAACTAGGGCTTAGATGAATAAATGGAGTGACAACAACAGTTATATTTTAGTGCAACTTTTGAAAATTAAACTAAAGGATCCACAGGTGTGGAAGATACAATACCAGGGTGTGAGTCAGGGGATGCTCAAGAATGTTCTATGTTTCCCAAATCCACTATATGAATGGCACGACCACTTTCCCAGGCAACTCAGTCTACAACACTAGTTAGTTCTAACTTCTTACCTCCACGCAGTCACTTCCTAATCCCACCTGTACGGCCTCTTTTATTATGTCTCTCTTTTCCCCTCCCCTTCCCCTTGTCAAGCCTTCCTCCCTGCCACACTCTAGTTCCTCCTCAGCACCTCCAAGCCAGCTGATTTGCAACAGGCTCCTAACAGAGCTTCTGACCTGCAGAATGAGCAACACAAGCCAAAAGATCTAGGTCCAGTTCTCATCCCAACACTCACTAATTTGATCAATTTGTATAAAAAATCATTTATCTCTCTGAGCCTATTTTATTTCTCTGTGAAATAGGAAAATAAAAGATACTTCAGCCGGGCGTGGTGGCTCACGCCAGTAATCCCAGCACTTTGGGAGGCCGAGGCGGGCGGATCACGAGGTCAGGAGATCAAGACCATCTTGGCCAACATGGTGAAATCCCGTCTCTACTAAAAATACAATAATTAGCTGGGCGTGGTGGCACGTGCCTGTAATCCCAGCTACTCAGGAGGCTGAGGCAGGAGAATCGCTTGAACAAGGGAGTTGGAGGTTGCAGTGAGCCAAGATTGTTCCACTGCACTCCAGCCTGGCAACACAGTGAGACCGTGACGATGGAGAGACAATAGCTATGATAGCCCTTTGTCAGGCATAGGACACTGTGCAAATGATGGTGATGTTTTACCTGATCAGCATCCATCTGATACTCTGAAGCATAAGTCAGAACATGGCACTCTTTTCTGTAAAATTATTCAATGATTCCCCCATGACTGTAGAATAAAGTCCAAATTATTTGCCAAGATTCTTCACAATCCAGTTCCAACTATCTTCCCAGCTGCATTTTTACTCCTCACACTGTCTAACTCAACCATCAAGAATCAGCTCAAAACGTACCTCTTCCAAAAGCCAACCCTGACCTCTCCAACCAGAAAGAATCTCTTTTTTTCCCCTCAAGTACTGGGCCCTTTCTATGAACTTTTCCTCCAGGGCATTCATTTGTCGCTTTGTACTTCAGACTCATCTATTTGTAGCTACTGCTTATTAAGGCCATACTACATATCCCAGTGTTGTGCTAGACCCTTGCACCTATTTCTTCTGAACAAAATAGCAACTCTCAAATAGCAATGGAATTAATCACATTTAGTTGACAAAACTGATGCTACCAAGTTGCAAGTAGGAAATTCAAGCACAAGGAAAAATTTCAAAGCTCATGTTTTTCCATGATGCCTATTGTCTTCCATGGCCTTGTTTATGGCCCTTGACTTATTATCTGACTGGACATTTGAATCCCTTTTCAGTAGATTCAGTCTGATTTATCTTTGGTATCCCTCACAGACCCAGCACAGAACTATGCATGGAAGACGTTCAATGCTTGTTGAGCAAGTAAATGGCCTCTTTTGACCTCGATGGGTCTCATGTCCTCAGCTATAAAATTGGTAGTATCAAAGGGCTGGTCATATACTGTGTAGAGATCAACTTATTTGTAAATGTTTGCGGAGCACTTACGTGCCAGGCACTGCTCTAAGCATCTCATCTATCGATCCTCATAAAAAGCCTCCAAGAAGTACGACTATTAAGCCCATTTTATACTTTAAAAAACTAAGCTTTTAAGCAGGGTGGCAAAACTTGAACCCAGGAAGACTGTGTCCAGAACCCACCTTCTCAACCAATATGCACTACTGCCTGCGTAAATTTGGAGCCCAGGAAAATCAACTGAAAAACCATTAGAAATGGCAATAGACTTTCAAGACATGGTTGGTATCAGAATTAATATGTAAAAATAATATATAATATATGTAGCAAGTATATATACACATGTATTATACATATGCATTACATATCCATATCTGTATCTATATTATAATGATTGCTTTCATGTAAATGATCACCAGTGAACTAAGGGAATAAAAGATCCCAGTCAAAAGGGAAAAAAATAGGCAACTCAAATACCTAGAAATAAATTTCAGAAATATGCAGAATATACACACATACTACAAAATTCTATCAAAGGGTATTTAAAAAGTCATTAATAAACAGAAAAATAATGCTCAGGTGGAAAGACTTGGTAATAGAGCTCCCTTTCTCCATAATTAATCTCTATATTTAACATCTGAATTTAATTTACTTCAAGAGGGAGTGGCACAGTTCAACAACTAGGCACTTTAATATAAATTGGTGCAATCTTTGGAGGAAATGTTGGGGTGTTGGGGCAGTATCTATAAACGTTTTATAAGTGCATCCCCTTTGACATAATGATCCTGCTTCTAGGAATCTACTCTGCAGAAATGCCAACACATGCTACCAAAGATGGATAAGAAATGTTGACTGCTGTTTTGTATGTAGCAGGAAGAAAAAGAGAGAAAGAGGGGGAGAGGAATGAAAGGAGAAAGGGCAGAAAGGAAGGAAGAAAAAGGAAAGGAAAGAAGAAAGAAAGAGAGAGTGAGGAAGAGGGTGGGAGGGAGAAAGGAAGAAAGGAAGAACTGCAGGTAAATGAAATGACTAGCAAAGGGAACAGATTTTTAGACAATCATAAAAGGGTATGCTGTGGACACGTTAAGAAGAAAGAGAAAGGTTTAAATATGCTGACGTAAAAGAAATCTTAGCTAGGTTTGTGCTTTGGACTGAATGTTTGTCCTCCTCCTGCCCAGCCAAAATTCGTGTTATAAATCCTAATCTCCAATGTGATGGTATTTGGAGATGGGGTCTTTGGAAGGTCATCAGGTCATAAGGGTGCAGACCTCAGTAATGCATGCTCTTTATTAGTGCCCTTATAGGAAAAGACAGGAGAGATCACTTTTTTTCTCTGCTGTCTCACATGTAAACCAGGAAGAGGGCCCTCACCAAAACTTGACCATGCTGGCACCCTGATCTGGAACTTCCAGCTTCCAGAATTTGGAGAAATAAATGTGTCTGTTGTTTAAGCCACCTAGTCTTTGAGAATGTGTTACAGCAGGTTAAGTAGACTAAGACTAGAAGGGAGAACTGCAAACTACATCAGTGCAAATTACAGAAAAATGTACAGAGATATGACCATTTTATTTTTAATGTGGAGTGTAATTTAGTGAAGGAGGAATGAAGCGTATGGGGATGGCAATTTCCTGTTCTGATATCTAAACTTCTGCAAAGACCATTACTTTTATAATCATAATTAAGCATTCGATTCAACACTGAGTCTTGTGTTAGACACTGGGAAGGTGAACATGGCAGTCAGGGCGCCTGTTAAATCCATTTTTTAATTTGTGATTTAAATTGCTATAGCTATAATAAATTAAATTACATATATATCTGTTTGTGGATTTTGGCATCTATCTCTCTCTGCATTGCGGTGCCAGTGCCATGTTATTTTCATTATGAAAGCTTTATAACAGGTTTTAATATCTGACTAGGCAGATTCTCTCTCATTACCCAGCATGATAATTTTCTAGGCCTTTAAAAATTAATTTTATTGAGGTACAGTTTACATACAGTACAATGCACCACTTAAATATATATATTTCGATGAGTTTTGTCAAATTTATGTGCCCATATAACCATCGAAATAAAAAATTGACCAAAGTATCCAAAAATAAAAAATTGACCAAAGTATCCAAAAGATCATTTGGAATTAGAACTAGTAAAAATTAACAGAAAATACTTGCTATAGTGCAACATGTGACAAAGAATTACTACTTTAATGTGTAATACATATAAAGTGCTTAAAAGTCAGGAAAAGAAAGATACTCCAACTGAAAAATTGGCAGAAGAATTAACAATCAACTCACCTACAGAAATGCAAAAGGCTACTACACAGAGGAAAAAGTGTTAATTCCGACGGGTAATCAAAGACATGCAAATTAAGACAAGATACCATTTTTTGGTCCATGCTTTTGATTTAAAACTTCAAATGTGTATACATGGAGAAAATTTTAAGATATGCAGAAAATCTAAACCATCTAGAAGTTGAAGTTTTAAATTATTTTTATTTTGTTTCTCCTTTGGATTTTTGTTTCCTGGATGTTTTCTAATATGCGTATCCTTACAACATTCTAATAATTCTAATAATGTTAATTTTCTCTTCTCACCTCATAAAGTACCTAGTGCAGTGCATTCTAGAAATTCACCCCTAAAAAAAAAGCTATTTCCCCTATAGAAGGATTAGTTTTCTTGGAGAAACACACACAGGCACGCGCACACACACCTGCATGTGTTGCTAATGGTCCGCATGGTGAGATCATCATTGGAGCCGCCCTGCGGTCCCCGGGAGAGAGCGTGGGCCGAGCAGGGGATGCGGGTCACAACGACCCTGCAGGAGTTCACGCCCCAAGACACCGCGAGCGCAGTGCGACACTGGCGACGTCCGAGCCAAGGGCCAGAAAGAGGGCGAGACACGCCCAGGTGGACCTAATTAACCATCCCTCTTGGAAAAAGAATGGGGGTCGATGTCCAGGGCCCTGGATCTAGTGTCTGTCGCTGACCTTGGGCAGTCCCTGCCACGCTTGAGCCTCAGTTGCCCACCCGTAGGCCGAGCTGACCGTCTCCATTGCCGCGCTCCTTCCCTTCTGCTGGTTTTTCCTGATGCTGGGAGAGATGCCTTCCTCTGCCCAGTCGCCCTCCCCCGGCCCTTGGCTGCGAGGTCGCCCGCAGAAACCCAACACTGCGGCCGCGCTCTCGGCGCGCCCGGCGAACCTAAGGTGTGGATGCGCCGCGAGGGTCCCCTGCTTGCGGGCGGCCATTAGGCGCCAGGCCCCTTGGCGCTTCGGCCCTGCTAGGCTCGGCGAGGGTCTTACCCAGACTGGCACGCGCCGCGCTCGCGTCCTTCTGCTGACCTGTCAGCGCAGCTGGCGCAGGCAAGGGCCAGGGAGGCGCCCCCGCGACACTCAACCATCCCCGCACTGATGCGGGCCCCTGCCGCCCTGGGGACCCCTGCGGGGTCCTCGCAATCCTCCAGCAGGAAGCGGTCGGAGCTGCGGGCAGGGCCGCTAGGCAACCCGCCTGCCCGAGGCGCACTGCCGGGGGGACAGGCCCTCTGCGACGCCTCTCCCCAACCCCCAGCTGCCCTGCTTGTGCCAGCTGTGGCCACCCCTAATCCTTGTCCCTTCGCTCTAGTGTCCAGGGCTCCGACCACCGCGCCAGAAGGGCTGGGCAGATCGTGCGCAACAGAAACCTACCGGGTTGGGGCGATCAGCTGGGTGCCCTGCGCGCGCCGAGGGCCGCCTCTGGTATTGCCCAGGCTGGCTAGCTCATCCCGGTGGAGGCGCCATCGCCCGGGCCCGGAAGGAGCGGGCGCAGCGCGGTTTGGGTGTGCGCCGTAGCCTCACCTCCTCCCGCCTCGCAGCTCAGGCGCAGGGCTCCCCTTGCTCAGGCGGGCCATGTGACCCGCGAGCTGCGGAGAGACCGCGGCCCCCAAAGCGGCTTGGGGAAAAAGGCCGGCAAAAGGCGCCAACTGATGGGCAGCCAGGGAAAAGCAGGAGTCGCCCCCAAGTCACGCAAACAGGAAGCCTGTTTCTTTTGTGAAGGAACTAGAAGCCAGCATTATATTTCATCAGGTGGGTACATAGAGACTTATTAACACCAATGGAACGATATCTCTCAATGCGTGTAAACGCTTCATGAGAAAGCTATTACTTTGGGTCCTGAATGTTTTTCAGTCTTCCCCAAACCCTCAATTTAAACACAAATGGCCACGAGAGACATAACGCCTGAGGTATGAGAAAGTATGCACATTGATTGAGAACAATCCCGGCAAAGCAAATAGGAAAAAGATACGGAATGATCCGGGGGAGGAAAAATGTGGAGGTCAAAAGAAAAGTAACAGCCTCCTACATTCCACCCTGGACTTTCCCTTGTGAATGGGTTTTCGCCACACAATTGTACAGCCTTACTCGGTGCTTCTAATCCTAGGTTTGCCTGTCTAGGCCACAGGTTAGCAACTACAGCTTGCTGCCTGTTCTTGTACAGCCCACAAGCTAAGAATGTTTTTTGCAATATTTCATGGTTAAAAATGGAAGAATATTTCAGGGCTACGAAAATTATATGAATTCAAAATTTGGTGATCATAAACAAAGTTTTATTGTAACACGGCCATTTATTGCAACATGATCATTTATTTACATATTGTCTATGGCTGCTACCATGCAAGAACAGCAGAGTTGAATAGTTGTGACAGAGACCTTATGACCCACAAAGCCTGAAATATTTACTGCCTGATTTGCCAACACCTGCTCTAAAAGGTCTGTTCAGTGGTCACAAAATAAAGCATTAAAGCCAGTAAATGCTCATATGATTTCTTCTTGTGTAAGTAAAATTGATACTAGATATTAACTTCCTTTAGAACCTGTTACACACATCCATCTGAGCATCCATTCATCATCTACTCTTTCAGCCAGCATTTACTGAAGAATGGTTCTGGCATAGTGCCAACACTATAGATGACAATGAAGTAAGAATGAGGTGTGGATCCTGCACTCAAGGAATTTGTCATTAGGAATGTTGGAAAATCTATATCTGAGGTTGGGTAGTATGAGAGCTGGATATAGCACAGAAAGGGAGCTTGGGAAGGTGGTTTCATTTGCTGGGAGAAAAACTGGGAGTCTGATACTCCGAAATTGGAGGATTGTAACCAACCTGAGTCGAATTCAGTTCACTGTCATTGGCTCAGTGCTGGGGTCTAATCTATTTACTGGCTATGACAAATTAACTCCTTTGTGCCTCAGTGTTCTCATCTATATATTGGGAACAGTGATATTTCCCTCATAGGTTTTGTTGAGAGGTTTACATGAGATAATGTTTATAAAGTGCTTAGCATTCTACCTGTCAAAATATCTAGCTTTCTATAAATGGTTGGTAGTTATTCACTTGTTTAACAAAAATTCGTTGAGTACCTATTATGATGTTCCAGGCAATGTCTGTGCTGTCCAATCTCATGGTCACTAGTCACATGTAACTACTTAAATTTTAATTAATTAAAATTAAATACAATGTAATAATCAGTCCCTCAGTAGCACTAGCCACATTTGAAATGCTCAGTAACTACATGTGGTTAGTGCTACTGTATTAGTACAGCTATAGAACATCTCATCATCACAGAAAGTTCTATGAGGTGGTGCTTTTCTAGAGAGTAGGGATTCAGCTATGAATAAAACCAAATCTCTGCCTTTAGGGAGCTTACATTTGGGTGGACAATAGATAATAAACAAATAAACACATACTATATCAGGTATTGATAAATATTTTTAATGGTAAAATCAAACACTTTCCTAGTACTTTCTATGGCTGATACTGTCCTGAGTGCTTTTTATTAACTCTTAATCACTCCAACAACCCCATGAAACAGGTAAGCTCAGTAACTCACCCAAAGTCAAACTGCTAGAAAGAGGAAAAGCCAAAATCCAAACCCATGAAATCTGGCTTCAGAGTCCATTCTCTTGATCTACATGCTCTATTTCTTCTCAAAGCAAAGCAAAAATAGAAAAAAAAAATGAAGAATAATAAAATAAGTGGTTAGAGACTAGTAGTGGGTACTATTACAATTAGCATAGTAAACATCTTAACCTCCATGCAAGTAGGGTGGTTTATCGGTTAGACTTTGACCAAAAATAACACACTACAACAGGATAATGACAAAAATCTATTCTCAAAGGTGTGGGTGAAATGAAAGAAAACCAATAAGGCACAGTGCAGTGCATACCCTAGGGCTTGATACCAAGGAACTATTACTAATCCTAGGCCTGATGAGCAAAGTAAGGAAACAGTTATTAAAACAACAAAACAATAATTGTAAAAAGGGAGACATCCTATGGGACCTGTCACTAATAGAATGAGGCAGTGAACCTATGGTGACCCATCAGGGAAAGAGCCAAGAGAATAAATAGCATAACTCTACTTTATTCCTGCCATCTTATCTCCTGGTGGTGTCTGCCATTGGCTGAACCCAACCAGAAATCAGAGGGCAAGAGAGCCCTTGATGCAATCCATGTAGCTCAAATACCCAGGACACAGAGCTGATTGGATGATCAGGAGGCATAAACAGAAGATACCCAGTAAAGTCTACTCCTTCTTGCTCTGAACATCTTCTCTTGTACTTTGTTCATATAAAAATTGAACACACCTTTTGGGACACACAAAAAAAGTTCCAGTAACTATGGTGTCATAATAGAGTAATTGAATTTGAGCATATACCTGAGACATAAAATACTAATCATTACTATTACCCTTCCTAATGGGAAGAGTGAGGATGGAGGATGAACAATATGAAACATAACTGTTACAATCCCTACTTCTATGGTTGGTCGTGAAATTTAAGTTGAGAATCATAGCTTTCTTCTTCCACTATCCATTGCATATTCCCCTTTCTGCCAGCACTTCACTGTATGAGCCTCTTTACAGAGTGACCCAAACTTTTTTATTTTTATTTTTTTAATTTATTTTTGAGACACAGTCTCAGTCTGTCATGAGGCTGGAGTGCAGTGATGCAATCTCAGCTCACTGCAACCTTCACCTCCCAAGTTCCAGCAATTCTCATGCCTCAGCCTCCCGAGTAGCTGGGATTACAGGCACATACCACCACGCCCAGCCAATTTTTGTATTTTTAGCAGAGATGGTGTTTGGCCAGGCTGGTCTCAAACTCTTGACCTCAAGTGATCTGCCTGCCTCAGCCTCCCAAAGTGCTGGGATTACAGGCGTGAGCCACAGCGCTCACCCCAAACTTTTGATCCTACAAGATTTAGGTTTTTGGTGCATCTCTTCTTACTGAGTTCCTTCAGTTTTCCACTGATCAGGACCATTGGATATGTGTGTACTCACATGGACTTGTTAATGAACTTCTAGGTTCTAGATATAGTCCTCCTTGACTTGATTGTATAGCAGCAGCTAATTTCCCATTGGTATTGTAATCAATTACCTAAGGCTATATAGTGGTGCCTTTCTTTTCTTGTCCCAGTTTCCAGCTCAATAGGCTATGAATTCCCTGGTGGAAGTACTTCTTCTTTGGATATTAGAGTTTCCAAATCTACTAAGTTTGTGGGGCTTGGAAGAAAAAAATATCTCTGTAGTAAGTTTTTTTGCTGTAATAGTGAGAGGAATATATCTTTGCTTCCTGGACGTCTGAATTCTGGCTATAGGCAAATTATGCCACATGTTGGCTATTGGTTTAAGGAATATGCTGCATTCTTGAGGATAGCACCTCAACTTCTCATGGTGTTGTCTCACAGCTGGTGTCATAACTGAGCCTTCAGAAGACCATTACACCATTTAATAATACCAGCTTCTTCTTTTTTATGGGATCTGTGGTAAGACCACTGAATTCCAAAGGTATTAGTTAATTGTCATACTTCTTTCGCTGTAAAATGGGTCCCCTGGGCAAAAGTAATATGTGGTAGAGCAAGGCAATGGTACGCTTATTCTGTAAGTTCATGAATAGTGGTATTAGCAGAAGTGCTGTGGCCTAGGAAAGAAAATTGATACCTAGAAATCTCTACAGAGGACAAATGGTTATTCCCCCTATGATAATAGATGTGCAGTATAACCAACCTGGCACCAGGTACCTGGTTGGTTCTTCTAGGAAATAATGCCATATCACAGAACCAGCATTTGATCATTGCTGTTGACAGTTTGAGCACTTAACATGAACGGTAGCAAAATCAGCATATTATTGAAATTGATCAGTACAATTATTGAAATCATTCAGAATCTGTCCCTACTGACACAGCCATTTTGTATGTACATAGGCCCATTAAACAAGCACTACTTGACTAAAGAAGCTGATTCACATCTACCAGACAGGTCATATTGACTACCTGATTCAGATCAAAATATTTTCAATGTTTCCTTGTCATTTATTCTTTATGCATGTTATTCAGACATGTATTTTTAAATTTTCAAATATTTGGGGCTTCTCTGGGTATTTTTATTGATTTCTAATTTTATTCTTTTAATATACATAAAATACATTAACTATATGTATAAACTCAAAGAATATATATTAAATATTAAAAGATATATAAATATTTTTAAAGAATGAAATCTTAAAGGATATATATATATATATATATATTCTTTTAAAATCTGTTGGGACATTTTTTTAGTGGCCCAGAATATAGCCTGTCTTGGGGAATGTTTCATATGCACTTAAAAAGATGATGCATTTTGCAATAGCTCGGTGTAGTGTTCTTTAATCATGAGCTAAGATCTGTGTAGGAAACAGTGTCATTTACATCTTCCTCTGTACTGATTTTTTTCCGTTCTATCAATTATAGGAAAAGTCTGTTAAACACATAATTGTGAATTTGTCTATTTCTCTTTTTAGTTGTATAAGTTTTTGTTTCATATATTTTTTGCTTTGGCACATATACGTTTATGATTGTGATATCTTTTATCATTATGAAATAACTGTTTCTGGCAGTAATTTTTTTTTTTTTTTGAGATGGAGTCTCGCTCTGTTGCCCAGGCTGGAGTGCAGTGGTGCAATCTCGGCTCACTGCAACCACTGCCTCCCGGGTTCAAGCGATTCTCCTGCCTCAGCCTCCTGAGTAGCTGGGACTAGAGGCGCGTACCACCATGCCCAGCCAATTTTTTGTACTTTTGGTAAAGACCGGGTTTCACTGTGTTAGCCAGGATGGTCTCGATATCCTGACCTCGTGATCCACCTGCCTGTCTGGCAGTAATTTTTGTCTTAAAGTCTCTGATATTAAAATAGCATCTCTAGCATTCCCATGCTTCTTTTTCTTTGCACATCTGATAAATTTGGTTAAGCTGGACGTTGTAATGAATTGTAGCAACTCTGAATTCTGTTACATTTTCCTGAAGGTTGTTGGCTTTTTGTTGTAGTAGGCAGTTTGACTTGCCTGGTCTCAAATTTCAATTTTCAAACCGTATGTCTCCTGTAGCTGCTGCTACCTCTGTTGGTTTTACTTTCTTCCCTCAGCTTCTGATTTTTAGACTGCCCCCCTAAGTATCTTTCCTGGGACTGAGTAGATTAGTCATTAGTCAAGCATTTGGGCAGAAATTATGCTCAGATTCTGGGCTTGTTCTCTCTGTCTTTTTGCTTCTGGAGTTTTCTCCCTAAACTCCCCCTTAAACTGCTCTTCTGGTTTTAAGCTGCCTTCTGATATCTCAAGCAAGTAAGGCTTCTGCTTTCTGCTGCCTGAGCTGTGCACATTTAGTTTTAAAAAATAGTAAACTTAAGGCTGGGCATGGTGGCTCACACCTGTAATCCCAGCACTTTGGGATGCTGAGGCCGGTGGATCACAAGGTCAAGAGATCGAGACCATCCTGGCCAACACGGTGAAACCCCGTCTCTACTAAAAATACAAAAAATTAGCCGGGTGTGGTGGTGGGCGCCTATAGTCCCAGCTACTCGGGAGGCTGAGGCAGGAGAAATCACTTGAACCTGGGAGGTGGAGGTTGTAGTGAGCCAAGATTGTGCCACCGCACTCCAGCCTGGTGACAGAGCGAGAATCTGTCTAAAAAAAATTAATAAATAAAAAATAAAAATAAATAGTAAACTTATAAATCTCACTAAGTGCAGTCTTATCTTTCAAAGATAGACTCTCTTCTTATTCTCCTCTGCTTTTTTTTTGTTGGCCTCCCTTGGATGTTACCCACAGGTGAGTAGTTTAGCAGTCAGCCATGGATTTGGGCAGAGTTTATACTCAGATTGATCATTACGCATTCTATGCATGCAACAAAATATCATGTGTACTCCATGAATATGTAAAATTTTTTTTTCAGTTTAACTAATGGATACTAAATGATTTCTTAGGTTAGGTTTTGTGAAATTACCAGCAGAAGCCATTGATTGTGAAATTTTAATTAAACTATGATCTTGCCAAGTGAAAAAGGTAGCATTAAGGGACATAAATTTCATTATGATATGGATTCTTATTTAATGTCTTGGTCAAAGCTGTTTACAGCATGAAAACATTAACTTTTCTTTTTGATTTGTACTTTGAATGTCTCTGGTCATGACATTGGGCAGTTTGGTGAACTTTTGTGTGGTCCATATCTTAGGCATGAGGCTTGTTTCTTAAAATCCATTTGGTTTTAGTTTATAGAGCTTTAGGAATAAGGCAGTGTTTGTTTTGAGTTGAAGAGTTGTAGCCAAATATTCGGGGAGATTAGGAGAATGTAGGATCTAGTTCAGTCTATAGGTAGATAACAAGATCTTGAAAACAATGTACAGGGATATAATCTAGTAACAGGTGTATCATAGGGTTTTTTTTGAAGAAATATAATTTTATTTTTAAAAATATTGATCATATGAGAATTTTAGATTTAAAAACTGTTTTAGGCTTGGAAGCCAAACGAAGGCCAACTTTAGATTTTATTTATAGTCTTAAGTTCTTGAGCCTGACAGGAAGTGATAATTTTTATTTACTCATTTTAAGGCTGAGAATTCTTGAAGATAGGCATTTTATGTACATTTAAAAATATGACATTTTAGCTAAAGCCTTGTTAATATAACCAAAGTTTTAAAGTGTATTTTGTTTATAAAGAGAGAGCAGATTTTAATTCAAATTATGTAAATAAAAATAAAAATACTTATGAATGGTTTTTACATTTTTGGAGAATCAACTAGGGAGAAAAAGCAAATGTTTTCATCTTTGTTTACAAAAGTATACATTCCCAAGTTTTTGTAAACTACAGATAGGTTATGAGAGAAAATTTTCTTAAATCTGGAAATAAAAACATTTAAGTAAAGAGCCAACAATGCTTTAAATAAAAGTCATAAGAACATTATTCGTATCAATTGTTCAACTTCATGTAATTAATTTTTTGTTTTGTTTAATCCTGGTTAGTAGTTTTATAAGTCCATTAGTTTTTTATTAGAGTTATGGAAATTTTTATTTAGTTCATTGATTTAAAACTTACCAGAAATCTGTGTGAGTACTTATTAGAGTTCATTGCTTTTCCATGAAAAGCAATTTTAGACTATAGCTGATTGCAAAATCTTTTAAAGGATTTAAAGCAGTAACTGTGGATAACAAGGACTCAGAATAGCCATGGTCAAAATTTGATGAAAGTTTTCAGTTGATAAGGAAACTAGTTATTTTTACTGTAGCATTTTAAGATAACCAGAATCAGGACTGACAGCATTACACCAGGACCATTAGACTTTCATAAATTTTATATATTTTTTCAATTGGTTACCTGAATAGCATATTTATATGAATATAACTTTAGAAAAGATTAATATAACAATCAAATGATCACTGATAACATTAGATTTTTATGAACTTATATAATTTTTGGAATTTATATCAATACCATGTTCCTAAATGTAACTGAAAGATTTATTATCATTTATTACCTGACAATGTCTTTTCTGCAATTTATCAAATGCCTAATTATTTACTATTTCTATAAGATTTTATATATAATATATATTTTATATATATTATATATATTTTATGTATAATATATTTTATATATATTATATATATATTTTATGTATAATATATATTTTATATATATTATATATATATTTTATGTATAATATATATTTTATATATATTATATATATATTTTATGTATAATATATATTTTATATTATATATTTTTATATATATATTATATATTATATATGTTTTATATATTACATATAATATTATATATGTTTTATATATTACATATTATATATGTTTTATATATTATATATTATAATATATATTATATATGTTTTATATATTATATATTATTATATATTAGATATGTTTTATATATTATATATTATAATATATATTATATATTAGATATGTTTTATATATTATATATTATAATATATATTATATATTAGTTATGTTTTATATATTATATATTATTATATATTATATATTATATATGTTTTATATATTATATATTATATATGTCATATATTATATATTTTATATATATTATATATATAATATATATCATATATTATATATATATCATATATATATTATATATATTATATATTATATATTTTTATATTATATATTTTTATATATATATATTTTATATATTTATATATATTATATTATATATATTATATATATATATATATATATATTTATATATATATATTTTATATATATATATATTTTATATATATATTTTTATATATAATATATATTTTATATATATATATATTTTATATATATATATATTTTATATATAATATATATTTTATATATATATATATATTTTATATATAATATATATTTATATATAATATATATTTTATATATAATATATATTTATATATAATATATATTTTATATATATATATATTTTTATATTATATATTTTATATATATATATATATTTATATTTTATATATAATATATATTTTATATATAATATATATTTTATATATAATATATATTTATATATATATATTTATATATATATATTTATATATAATATATATTATATATAAATATATATTATATATAATATATATTTATATATTATATATATTTTATATTTATTATATATTTTACATATATTATATATTCATTTATTATATATTATAATATATATTTATATATTATATATATTATATATTATAATATATATTTATATATTATATATATTATATATATAATATATATTTATATATTATATATATTATATATTATAATATATATTTATATATTATATATATTATATATATAATATATATTTATATATTATATATATTATATATAATATATATATTATATATATAATATATATTTATATATTATATATATTATATATATATTATATATATTATATATATATATATATTTATATATTATATATATTATATATAATATATATTTATATATTATATATATTATATATAATATATTATTATATATTATATATATTATATATATTATACATTATATATATTTATATATTATATATTTTATATATATTATATATTTATATATATTATATATATTTATATATATTATATATATTTATATATTATATATTTTATATATATTATATATATTTATATATATTATATATTTTATATATTATATATATTTATATATTATATATTTTATATATATTATATACATTTATATATTATATATTTTATATATATTATATATTTATATATATTATATATTTTATATATATTATACATATTTATATATTATATATTTTATATATATTATATATATTAATATATATTATTTATTTTATATATGATATATATATTTATATATTATACATTTTATATATAATATATATTTATATATTATATATTTTATATATTATATATTTTATATATAATATTTATTTATATATTATATATTTTATATATTATATATATAATATATTATATATTTTATATATTTTATATGTAATATATATTTATATATTATATATTTTACATGTAATATATTTATATATTATATATTTTACATGTAATATATATTTATATATTATATATTTTACATGAAATATATATTTATATATTATATATTTTACATGTAATATATTTATATATTATATATTTTACACGTAATATATATTTATATATTATATATTTTACACGTAATATATATTTATATATTATATATTTTACACATAATATATATTTATATATATTATATATTTTACACATAATATATATTTATATATTATATATTTTACATATAATATATATTTATATATTATATATTTTACATATAATATATATTTATATATTGTATATTTTTTATATATATTATATTTTTATATATATACACATATATATATATAGGCTTTCTGTGGCTCAACTGGAAAATTTTAAAGTTAATTTTAGGTCAGAACGACCTAATTTAGGATTTTGAACCTGGAGAAACCTACCAAAGATGTCAAAAGTTTTAAAACACTTGTTTAAAACAGAATTACAGGTCATGGCTAAATAAAATTTATTTATTTAACAAGAGTGATAACCAAAAGACTTAAAAAAATAGAGTTTTTGAGGGGTTAAAGGGTTATTTTTTTACATCCATGTAGCTTTCTTTATTACTTTTAAAGTAATCCAAAACCTAGTAAATTCAATGCAGCAATTATCTTAATAAAACATAAAATCTTTGAGTTTCTTTTTTAAGGCCAGTTACAAAAAGGTAAAAAAACCAAACCAAAACAAAACAAAAATTCCTCCCATAGTGTGGTTACGTTTCCTTATGTGAAGCGCGTTTAAATAACTGGAAAGTCAAATCTGAGGAAATGGGTACTTGAATTTAATCAGACACCAGAAAAGTGTGTTCTGACACCAGAAAAGTGAGTGAACTATATTATAGAGGAATGTAAACAGGAAAATGCCTTGAGCAGGGAAATACATTGGCTCTTACTAACAGCATGGAAAGTTTTGGTTATGTGGAACAATTTAGGCATGTCAGGAAAAGCCAAGACTAAAGAATCAAGTTACACTGGAGAAAAACATTGGTTTTTTAGAACTTTATGACAACATCTCAGCATTATGCCAGAAGAGCAGGGTTAAAACCACAGAAAGAAAAGTTACAGGAGTTGACAAAGGTTGAGAGAGAGAGTTATCACCTCAACTAAGAAAAAAGACAAATCTTTTTTTAAGGGGAAAAAGAACAGAAGGCAATGATGTGTGATCTGCAAATCATGTGCAGTGAAGTACAGCAAAAGTTGAACTTTTGAGATGTAAATCTGAGAAGTTTAAAAATATATATTTTAGAATTAAAAATCAAAACTTGGAATTTTAGTAAGAGCAAATTAATATTTTAAGAAAACTTATTGTTTCAACGTAGAGGACCATAATTTTTAGTTTTGTATTAGTGTATTTTTAATATCAAAGCTTAATCTTTAGAGACTTTTAAATAATTTCTAAAAAATTATAATATCACTTGATCACACACAAAAATTTTTTAATAATTTTTTTATGAACTTTATTACAACTTGTATACACCATTGATTACATGTTTAGACATTTTGCTTTGTCTTATATGTTCTTTAAAAAAAAACAAAAACAGTTATTTTAGTTTAGGACACAAATTTACCATACAAGATTTTTTTATACAAAGTTATTGCTTTAGCTGTTATTTTTACAAAAATACATTTTTATAACATGTTTTACATTCTTTGAATTTATTGGTTTGTTTTTATTTTGTTATTAATCTACATTTTGAAACAAATTTAAAATGACCTTCAAATTAGACAAGTTATTTTTTCAATAAAGAATGTTTTTTCATAATTTTTAAATATTAAAAACTTTTTTGTACACTTTATGTACAGAATTACATATTAATTCGAATTTTTAACTGTTAGTAACCTTAAATTTGAGTGAAAACTTAGAAAGCAAGAAATCTGGAATCATCTATCTCATTTATAGATGAAAACTATTTTATAAATTTTAGAAACATTTTTCTATAACAATTTTTAAATTTTATTTGGAAATAACTCAGACATTTAATGAATATCTATTATTTAATTTAACAGAACTTTAAGATTTTAAGCTCTATGAAAAGTTTATTTATAAGCATTTATTTCATTTATATTTACTTACTTTATTTTTAACAGTTTACCTAGATTATTTATAAGAACTGAGATGTTAGACAAAGATAGTCACTACTTTAAGTTACTTTTTTTGTTAACAATTTTTATAATGTATAAACATTAGGTGTTCACCTAAGTGAGAACCTTAAAGTTAAATATATGAGTATTATCCCAATAACTTGGAAGAGTTAGCTGTTGTTATTAAACCAACAATATTAATTTAGTTTTATTTATCAAAATATTACACAAAGGTCATTTTGTTTTAGGCTGGGTTAAGGGTTTCATATCTCTCACGCCAAACCCTGACTCCTTAATATATATAAACATATATGTGTGTGTGTGTGTGTGTGTGTGTGTGTATCTATCTATCTATATAAGCAAAAAATATAAAGCTGTCTGGCCAGTAAATCCAGGCGAAAATGTATGTTGACAATTTTGAAGAAATTTTTATTTTTATTTTATCAATAATTTAAATACCAGCTTATTTATTAAAGATTTACTTAAGTTGTGAACTAAGAAGCATTTGGGTTAATAACTATATATTCTATATTTTATATGAGTGCCCATTTATCTAAATAAAAATTGTTAAGGGAATTTGGGTCAACTAAGCCAGATTTTGCCATATAGACACAACATACAACACAATACGTGTACATATGTATAAATTTATTTAAACACATACATACACAAACAAAGAGCTTATAGTTTTTATTTTAGAATTTTAGTTAGGGGATGGTAATATAAACTCATCAGTCTGTAAAAGACAGTTGGATCCAAATTATATTTTTGACAAAATTGGAACCTGTTCATATGGCTAAACTTTTTTTGCCCCAGTAGGTAAGGCTGTGGACCAAAATTTTGAGTAAAGCATTTTTCAGGGCAGTTTGATTTTTAAAAACCTCTTTTACTCCTTTTTGCCCAGTTTTAGATGAGTTTAGATTTAAACTTTTAATGTTTGCATTGTGGTGAGGACTAGCTGAATTGTATAAGAAAAACATCTCCCAAGTTGCTTTGAATTAGTAACAAATCTGTCTTTTGTTTGCCAGTCTGATTTGTTTGATTAGCACATGAGGGCAGGGAAGCATTTTAATAGTTTTTTTTAGATTATTAAGTTTTGAATTAAATGTTTTATCATTGTACTCAATTGCTAATCAGGCAAACCTAAATTTATATTTTTGGAAGGTGTCCATGTTGTTAGTTACTGTGGAGCTGTTGTAATTTGTAAAGCCATTAATATGGAAGCCCTTTAAGAATTTTTGTTGTTGTTGTTAAATCTTAGCTGGAATGCCAGAGCAGTGAGATAGCAGTGAGTTTTATTTCGCCACTAGTAGAAAAGCCAACATATTTAAAGTAGGAAGAAAAAAATAGAGAGATACAGAACTTGAAAGACTGCATGTTAACTGTATAGTTGCAGGTTTTTAAAATAATGGCCATAATACATAGCCAGCTGGAGGCCCAGGAAACCTGGCATGCCTTAATATTTGAGAATTCCATTCTGTTTCTTATTAATCCCTTGAGAGCAACAAAACTATAAATACTATAAATCCAGGGAATATCAGGGGTTTAAGTTGGTGTTTTAGATGGTGGTGACTGCTCTAGTGGCTTTTAATTAGCCATCTTGTGTCTACTGTTTAGAATGTCCATTTTTTTCTTCCCAGAAGATTTTCAGAAATAATAAGGGAAAGGAGTCAAACGTAATCAAAAGAAACCAAGGTAAGAGTGTTCACGAAATTTTAACCCAGGTGTGCACATCAAATGAAATACTAAACTACGCATGGAATGCAGAGATGTGCCTCACAGACCGAATGTAAATTCTCTAGAAAGCAAGAGTACACAATCGAAAAAGACTTGTCTTTATACCAGGACTTACCAGGAAAGACTGGAAAAAAAAGTATTTTATAGCCCAGAAGGGATGTAAGATTTCTTATTAAAGTGGTCTTATTTAAACTGGATCCCAAATAAAGTAAAAAAGCCCTTGTCAAAAGGAGAGAGGCTCAGCTCATAAGGGCCAAAAAGGTGAGCTGTGGAAGTGGAGGGATCAAAGGGCTCAAGTGAGTACTGCACACTGGTTCCAAAAGCCATCAATTTCTTCCAATAGTGACCTTTTTCACATCCCATTTCTGATATTATATATGTCAACCTAAAAACAGAGTCTCTCAAAAAGAAAAAAAAATTGTGTATTTGGGGATAGAACATTGCAGTGGGAATATGCATGCCATAGTAAACTATGTTTGTACTCAAGGAGGTAAAGGAAGGCTAAGGTTTTTAAAGAAAAAAAAAAGGAGGCTCTCATAATTGTTTTGAAGTAATTGTTCTTGACTACTAAGATCTGTAACAAGCGCAACACCATTTTGAGGTTGCACAGGCAGTTGCTGGACAGATGTCTGTGCAGAAATATTTTTTTGCGTAAGGTTGCAATGGCCTTTGTGCAAAGTTGTGATTTTTGTAGAGTCTTTTGTATTATCAGGCATACAAATCTGAGAACTCTCTCTTCATGGCCTTCTGTGGCTTTATTTGTTGGAATTTTCTTGACATTAGTGACTCCATTTTTATTCTGACAACTTTCACAATATTTGTGTGTGCATGAGGGGGTGACTAATTGAGATTAAGTTGCAGACAGTGTTCCTTTATCTCTAACTACCTCCATGTCTATTTTATAAGCACAAAGATATTCTAGACATTATATACAACCCTAATTTAATTTTCAAAATTGAGAAATTAATATTAATAAAATATATTATCTAATATATAACCCTTGTTTAAATTTCATCATTTGTCTCATTAATATACTTTTTAGCAGAAGGAAAAAGTTTAGTTCAAGATCAAATCCAGAATTATGTTTTTCATGTATTTGTTTTGCCTCTTTAATCTCCTTTAATCTGGAACTGTTTCTTGGTCTTTTCACTAGTGTCCTACTTCAGCTATAAAAATTATTGCAACTTTAATGGCTTAAAAACACACAAATTTATTATCTTAGAAGTCCGAAGTCAGTCCCAGTAATCCAAAGTCATGGTGTCAACAGAGCTGGTTCCTTCCTGAGGCTCTGAGGAGAGAATCCATTTTCTTGTCTTTTTTAGTTTTTAGGGCTCTCACACATTTCTTGGATCTTTGAGCCTCTTCCTCGCATTACTGTAACCTTTTACATACATCACCATATCTGTGACTACTAACTCTGACTCTCCTGCCTCCTTCTTACAAGGACACTTGTGACTATAATGGGCCTACCCGGATAATCCAGATAATCGCTGCATGTCAAGATTCTTAATCACATTTGCGAAGACTTTTTTTTACTATGTATGGTAACATATTCACAGGTTTCAGGGATTAGGAAATAGATATCTTTGGGGGGAATTAGTCAGCCCACCAGAGTGCTCATGATACAATATGTTTTTGAAAGTCATTGTGAGTCCTTTTGAAAAGAAGATAGATGGAAATGAAGACAGAAAAGCAGGTAGAAGAAGATAATGAGTGGGAAATTAAAAGAAGCTCAGGAAAGGGAGGAGACAGGAAGATACACCTATTAGTTTGCATTTCTGGTTTGGCAAACTGATGAAGATCTAGATCCCCTTCTTGATAGAAGTAACGAAAAAGGCAATATGCCCTTTTCTGGACCTATTTTTTAAGTGCTTCAAGTTTGGGAAAAAGTTGATGTCTGACGTCTGCGGTGGGGGACTGTCATGAGAAAAAGTGATTTCTGAGTCCTTAAATTCTATCCCAGTGTATAGACTATAAATTTCAAAAAATATACACAGCTTTATACCTGTGGAATTATTTTTCTGCAAGTAGATACATTTCACGACTTCACAACTCATTGTAAAAAAGTAGTTGGTTTGCTTTATGTGAAGTAGAAGTTGGAGCTTAAAAAGAAAGTCAACCTTTTCTCTCTCTAGGATATCCAGCATGAAGCCACATTACCATTCCTCCCTGTTGCACATACACATCTGACATTCTCCTGGGCCTACAGAATGCACTTTGATTCTTCTTTGCATTTCCCAATCTGTGCTATAACTGCTACCATAGTGATGCTGTAGCCACAACAGAAAAACTTACCCTTAGAATTAGCAGTGATTCAGAATATGAGCTGAGCAGGATCTGATGGCTAAACAAGATGGTCACCATGGGAAGTGAATTCCATTGACAAGCAGGAGGAAGAGCGGCATGAAAATAGGAAGGTGGTAATTCAGATTTCCAGACTCCAGTTTTCTGACTATCAAGTTGGATAATAACTGTCTTTTTCAAGTTTCAGTTATTTATTAATCAATGTAATCTCCAGTAGATTACATCAACATGATTTCATGCATTTAGAGGATAAATATTTCCTGGTTAAGTGGAAATTGTGTGGATTGCTTCTGGAAGACCTTCATTCTAAAGCAGCCTTATAGTGAAACATTTCATTTAGAAATCTGGACCTTCTTTCTTCAGTTTGCTGTAATCCACATTCACTGAGTAGAACTTGTATAGATCATTGGGACCCAGTTTGTTCCAGGGCTCTGGGTTATTCTTTCTGTTCCAACTAACATCTGGATGGAACAATGCCAGACACAAGAGATACAGTGCTGCTCTAGTACTCCAGCTCCAGTAAATACAAAAAGGGGGATCAAGCTCAGATGTCTCTTGGCCTGACTGATGATCTGGCGGAGGATGTTTGTGGCAGAGGCCTCCGATTGGAAAGGAAAGAACCAGCGTAGCCACCAGGCCCTGGGCTAAGAAGTATCTGCTGGATAATAACTTTTAAGGTCACAAAAGACACCCACACAGATAAAACAAGGTTTTCCTTTCTCTATCCTCTCTCATCACCAAATGTCCAGCTTAGAGTTGCCCTCTTTCAAAAATACCAAACACATCTCAGGGTAGGTCATTTCCTGTGGTCCCAGTGTGGGTAAAATCCTTGGCTCTACAGATACATTTCAAATGGGTTTGTTTTGGAGGCATCTTCCTCTCTAAATCCTACATACTCTTTTGACACTCTTAATCTGGAATTTTTTGAGGGGTAGAAAAGGGAAGTGCGATCTGAAATGTTATCCCAGTTTCATGTTTGAACTTGTTAAGAAAATACCTGTGTCTTCAGTGAAGTACTCTTTTGGGTTTGGATGTGGTATCCTAGAAGTTCCAAATGATGAAAACTTTAAATGGATGAGTTTTCATGGAGATAATTTCTAAATACTTAAGCAGTTAAAACTAAAGCTATGCCTCTGTGATTCCAGTGATGAGACTCTTCCCCCTCACCCAGCCAAATACTCCAATGACAGACATTGAGAGTTATACTATAAAACAAAATGTCACCCCACCATCCTGATACCAAAAATCTGATCTTATAGTAGAGGATTAGGAAAACCATGAGGAGCCCAGAAGAAGAATACATTGTGTGCCTTTACATTTCCTGTTAGGGCATCCTTCCATCCCCAGATAACTAGCTTTGGATGTCCCTTGCTCTGGTCTCTGTGCTATCTCCCAGAGGCCTGGCCACACCTGCAGCATTTTGCAGGTCAGAGACCAGAAGAACATGAATCCTGGCTCTGTCAGATTCTTCAGAAAAGAACATCTATAAGAAAGACATCTTTTTCTTGCCACTTCTCATAATCATAACTTTGATGCACTTTGGGCTAAAAGTTCCTTTTTTTCCTGAGGAATGGAGGTGAGTGAGGGAAAAATAAAGATGTGGGTTGATAAAAATATTTTTCAGTGTTGAGCAGCATTTGTGCACGAAGCATGTGGCACAAGATTGCCAGGTGCCAATCCAGTAGCAAATACTCCTTTTCATCCTTTGTGATAGATTCTAGAGCAGTGTGCCCGAATGGAAAACTACATTTCTCTCTCACTTCTCAGGGTTGGGGTGTGAATGAGATATAAGCTGAAGTAGTTGGGTGAGTTTTCCAGGAAAGCTTCTCCTGCTGTCTGGAATGCAGATGTGAAGCTTGGAACTCTTACAGCCATCTTGGACTAAAAAGTGGTCTTGCAAAAAAAAGTTTCAAGTTAAAGATGGCAAAGCAAATGAGGGAAGTCTCAGATCCTTGATCACCATGGAGCCTCAATCCTGGTCCTCCTTCATCCAGACATCTTTCACTTGAGAATGTTAACTAATTTTTTTCAAGTTATTGTTACTTTGTCTTATTATATGCTATTAAACAATCCAGTATGGGTTATGAAGAGGAATACCCAGTTATTTGACGTTGTTTTATACTCAGTTTGTTAAAATCATAAGGTTATAATTTTCATGTTGGGTGGTAGTTTCAAGGATGTTTATTATTATAATTTTATATGATTATTGTTATGCATAGATGATAATAATTACATTCTCTACCACAGGGAGCCATTTTTTTTTTCAGATTAGAACCCCAAATTGAAAAGCCATCAAGGTCTTTTATAAAAGAAAGTGAATTGAAAAGTTCTGGGGTGGGAGGTGGAGGTAAGAGAGGTGGTAACCTGGGAAAGCCTGGAAAAAGTCCTGGGAAGACAAGCTTATGGCATCCTGGTTCCCCTCTGGAAATCCCCCTTTTTGGTTCTACCCTAACCTTCTCCCCTCCCCAAATCATTCACTGGGTACCAATTGTGGTAGGAAGAGTTTGCTATGTTTCCCCATTCTTTTGTTCTGTTCTGCTTTTAAAAAATTGGACTTTCAGGGTTGTTAAATAAAATTTATAGGAGGCCATTGTTTTGGACTGAGCTCCTGCACTAGACCCAAAGGGACCAAACCAAAATGTAGTCCATGCTAAGTACCACATAATCAAACTGAAACTCAAAGGAAGGAAGACAATCCCCCAAAAAGCCAGTTTTTTTTCTAAGAAAGTGGGAGATTCACAGCAAACAATTAGAAAGAGACCAATCAACCTGAGCCAGCATAATAAGGGAGTCCTCTTTACTTTATCCCTTACTACGAAAGTAACCTGATATTAACCAATCTGCTTTCTGTTTTTTTATTTGTTTGTGTGTGTGTGTGTGTGTGTGTGTGTGTTTTGGTTGGTTTCTTGGTTCTTGTATTACTCTCTTTTCTTTTTCCTGTTTAATCTACCTTACAAAAAAAAAACACTGTTCTGTTATGTTCAGTGGAGCTTCCCTGTATTTCTAGGTGGGATGCTGCCTGGTTCATGAGTCACTAATAAAAGCCAATTACATCTTTAAATTAAATTTGTTGAAATTTTATTTTTAACAATTCTGGCTACCACAAAGGGACACAAAGGAAAGACTGCTGATACCTTTAAAGTCTACTGTCTTCCTCATAGTGCCTGGAAGTCATGAGCAACTTTCTCTCTCTTTCTGTCTCTCTCTGTTTCTCTCAGGTCCAAGCTCTGCTGTCTTTTATATTTGAGCACCCTGATCTCTTTGGCTTTTTTGTCCCAAGAGTTTGTTTGTGCTGTCATAGGGCATATGATTTTGGGTGTTAACAGTGATCAGCAGGCTTTAGTTTTAAAGGTAACTGAGAGCAATTGCAGTAAATGGCAATTACTTCCAGAAGGTGACTCCATCTTTCACAAGTTTTCATTGCTTTTATTCTTATGGGCTAAGGTAAGGAAAAATCATTGGCTTAGTTGGTCAAGGGAATCTCAGAGCCAAGCCACAACTTGGCTGGTGGGCACTGGGTTGCGCACCAAAAAGCTGCCAGTGAACCCTGTCACCTACAAAAAGACTCCTATGTTAAGTTGGTCATAGATGGGTTAGATGATACTAGGTCACCCGCCAACCTCAAGAAAATGTCTATGCAATGAAAAACACGATGAAAATAGCACACAACTGAACCCTATGACATTTCCTCCTTAAGCTTTTATCTCAGCTCCGAGAGACCCAAGATTCAACGTAAAAATGGGATCCTACTATCTAAAGGACTGAGTACTCCAGTTTGCAGCATGCCTATCTTTTTCACATAAGAAAATTATGGCTCCAGAAGCTGTGAATACTTACAAAAGTGGCAATTTTTTACCAAAGATAATTCAGAATTACAATAGCCATATGTGGAACATTCCAAATGGAGAAGATTGTTCATCTAAAAGGGGTACTTGAAACCCAGGTTTCCTGAATTAGGAAGACAGAATGGGATGCATATTTTAATTGACAGAAGCTTCTAAGAGATTACAAGATTCTAAAATGGATATTTTAGATTTATTGCAAAAAGCTAATGAAAAATTGAAAATACAAGCTATCTCCCACACCAAGGATGGTATGATTGATGGGAGTCCTACTGCCCCTCTCTATTCTCCTTTTCCTGGGTATTTCCAGCCTACTGACCCTCTGTCTGAATTACCTTTCTTCTCTGAAAAAAAAAATGGTTATATAGTTTCCTTATAAGAAACAACCACCTGAGAATTCAGGAGATAGTCCTCGAGTGACTTATGATCTTTGGACAAAAAATGAGCTTAGGGCTATCGTTAAAGAATTTTCCAAACCTAGGGAAGCTCTCTTCTTTAGCATTCTGCCTTCTACACAGTGGATAATACAACCCAACCAACCCTACTCACACCGTTTGTAAATGGACTGTTCGCTGAAATTATCTGGTTTGTAAAAACACAAAAGATAGGGTAGGAGGCTACAGGTTTAGCTGAATTAGTGATTATAGCTGAATATTTTGAAAAGACCTTAGAATAAGATAAGAAACAAAGAGCTTCCAAATATTGGTTTTGCAATTTCAGCAACTCCATAGCATCAACAATTTAAATGACCTTTGGACCTACCACGGTGCTTTCTTAAGAAGTTACCCTTAAAAAAGCAGTTTCCAATAAAATGTTGCCATTTGTGCAAACAACTGGGACATTGGAATAGGAACTGCCCTCAAAGATTTCAAAGGAGGCCTCTAAACACAAACTGCCCACCCTCCAGTAGTAATCTTCATGTTACTCACCAGGACTGATGAGCCTCTGTGGAAAACTATGGTAGGCTGCTACCAGTTATGCATTTAAATAGTCAGGAGGAGACAAAGATAAAAATCCATTGGAGGTCTCACCTAATTTTGGTAGACACTCGAGGCACTCTTTCTACTTTACACCCCACTTTTACAAGATAGCCTTTCTCTTGGAAGAAAAAGGAAATGTTAGCCCTGGTGGTATGAAATCAAATTCAAGAAGAATTTCTTCTCAACCTATACAAGTGACTCAAGGCCCTTTTCTAAAAAACATTGTATTTTGCTGTGTAACACAACTCTGGTCAAGTTATTGGGCAGAGACCTTCTGTCTGAGCTAAAAGGCCTGATATGATTTGCCTCTAACGGAGACTTGACTCTGAAATTTACTGACTCACCTGAGCCAGATCTCCTGTACACTTGACCATCTGTCCTACATAAAGAAGAAGAGGACAGTCTACAAAATGCTGCTGACTTAACTGAGAAACTCAGTGGCATATTGGCCATGTCTAATACTAGTATTGAAAGAATAAAAAGTGCAGAGCCTATTAAAATTTAAATAGACCCCACTAAGCCTCTTCCCAAATTCCTCAACATCCACTAAAGCTGGAGGCCATACAAAGTCTTGAGCCAATAATAGAAGACTCAATTGCTCAGAGATTAATTATATCATGTACCAATCCTTGTAACTCCCCAGTCTTCCCTGTAAAAACCTAACAGCCAAAGGTAGCAATTTGTTCAGGATTTACAAACCATTAACAGGATAGTTATTTCCCATTTTCCAGTGGTTCCAAACCCTACTCTTTTGTCACAGGTTCTCCCAAATTCTGAATGGTTTACAGTGGTATACCTATGATTAACCTTCTTTAGCATTCTAGTTGACCCCAACAGTGAATATCTGTTGGCTTTCACCTGGAATAATCAATAATATACCTGGATGGTCATGCCTCAGGGGTTCACTGAAGGTGCCTCCTATTCCTCTCAAGTGCTTGAGACTTGAGTGCTCTCCAGTTCCTAGAGGCTTGACTCTCTCTTGCAATATGTGGATGGCCTCTTACTGTGTTTACTGACTAAGGAGGTATCCCAACAGGACTCTATCTATCTGTTACAATGGTTAGTAGAGAAGGGACATAAGGTTTCCCAAGACAAATTATAGTTATCATCAGATACTGTTCACTATTTGGGACATGATCTAAGTGCTGCAAGTCTCCAACTGTCTCCTAATAAAGTTAGGCTTATCCAAGATTTGCCCAGACCTGTAAATAGGAGACAACTTTGCAGGTGTTTAGGTTTAGTTGGATATTGCTGTCTGTGAGTCCCTAATATTTTCCTACTAACATTTATGAAGTCTAAAAGCTCAGTTCTTGAACCCCTAAAAGCTCAGTTCTTGAACCCTTCCTTGGGAAGAAAAAACACGAGACAGCCTTTGTAGGATAATAAGGGCATTACAAAATAACAAAGCTCTCCTGCTTTGGGATTGCTCAATTATTCAAAACCTTCCACCCTGTTTGTGCAAGACAGTAATAACCAGACTTTGGGAATAGTCACACAGCTACATGGTGGAAAGCTTGGGCCATGGATTATTATAGTGCTTAATTAAACTCAGTCACTAGGGCATACCCAAATTGCCTTAAAGCTAGATGCGGTGGAAAAACTGGTTGTAGCTTCTGGAAATCTGATCTTAGGTAATGCTGTGTATCCCCACACACCACTTGCAGTACAGTCTTCTCATTCTAGCTGTGTCCAACATCTTTTTGTGAGCAGACTAATCTCTTATGAAATCCTTTTAATCTCACTGTTTAATCTTCATTTGAAATGCTATAATGCTCCCAGTCCTACTTTGTCACCCTTATTTGATGAAGGTCAACCACATGACTGTAAAATGGTAACCTCTCAATCAGTCATTATTTCCCATCTTGATTTGCAGGACATTCCTTTTAAAAATCCTTTTTGAGGACTTTTTTTTGGATGGATCTTAATGTTAAAGATCAGGAAGAAAACTTTTGTGCTGGATATTCATTCACCATCCAGTATGAGCTCATTGAAAGTGGCAAACTTCCCTACTTGAAGTTCGTTCAACAGGCAGAGCTTTGTGCACTTGCCCGTGCCTGTATTTTATCTAAAAACCAGTCTGACTGACAGTTGCTATGCCTTTGTGGTGGTTCATAACTTTGGAATGCTTTGGAAACAAAAAGATTTCTTCACATCTGCAGGCACATCAGTAAAAATGACCCATAAGTTGATGAGTTCCTTACTGCTATACTGTTGTCTAAAGAGATTGCTATCATAAAAAAGAGGCTCCTACAAAAAGCCTTTATTGCTATCAGGGAGATGCTCTACCCAGCTTTCATTCCAAAACTATTACTCCACCCTGTGAGGTCTGTTATCTAAATCCTTCAGCTAAAAAGAAAAACTATAAAGCAACGGTCCTCAACCTTTTCGGTGACTGGCTTCGTAGAAGACAGTTTTTCCACAGACGGGGTGGAGGCATGGTTTCAGGATGATTCAAGTGCATTACATTTATTGAGCACTTTATTTCTATTATTATTACATTGTAATTACATAATGAAATAATTATAGAACTCACCATAATGCAGAATCTATGGAGCCCTGAGCTTGTTTTCCTGCAATTAGATGGCCCTATCTGAGGGTGATGAAAGACCATGACACCCGAAATGGTGTGCTTACATTCAGTCTACTCTGTAACCTCGTTTTATTTGCTGTCACTGCAGAAAACCCTGCTTCACCAAAGTAGGATGTTAGAAATGGAAACAGGCTTTTCAGTGCTTTTGTGGCAATTGCCGGATATTCCATCTTAACAATTAGGATTTGAAGTTGTCTTAAACATACTTTTAAGGCCACTGTCACTTGCAGTGTTAAGCAGTTGATCCTCTTCTGGCATGGACAAAGTCAATTCACCTGGCTTATTCACAAATGGGTCCTGGATCCATTCCTTCCCAGTCTGGGGGTTTTTGTGGTTGGGAAGTAATGCTCAGATTCTTTTGAAAGCTGAGATAGGTGATCATCCACCAGCTGAAAGAAAGAAGGCCTTGGCTCAGTCTCTCTCAAAATCTGTCCTAATGTTTGAAACATGTCAGAAATACCCACGTTCACTTGTGGCCCCCATAATTTTAGTTTGGCTTTGAATGCTGCCACTTTATCTGCCAACTTGAACCCAGTTGTTGTTCTCTCCCGAAGTGACAGAGTGAATTTGTTGAGCAGGTTGAATATGTCACATAATTAAGCAAGTTTTGTGACCCATACTGTGTCACTGAAATGTGCTGCCAGTGGTGACTGCTTTTCTAAAAGAAATCTTTGGAGTGGCTCTTGTAATTCAAAAACTCTGGCCAG